>NC_133324.1:711816789-712416789 GCF_042186555.1 Aquarana catesbeiana | reverse complement strand
GCTGTAAAGCAACTGCCCCTCTACCCACAAAGTACTCCAGATATTTTTGGCGGACTTCTCTGGCAGTTTGGGCGGGCAAGCCAGCACGGCCACTTTCCAGAGCCGTCAGCACTGTTGATTCAGCTGCAAAGTCGACCTCAGTTGAAACTGAGGCAATATAGCTGGCTGCATTCCTCCTTGAATAATTGTGAAGAATGCAGCAGCACAACACTACATGACTGAGTTTGTATTCTGCCAGGTTGATCTCGGTAAGAAAAAGTCAGAACCGACTCGACATGATGCCAAACACATTCTCCACAACTCTTCGGGCACGAGACAGCCGATAGTTAAAAATCCTCTGCTCTGGGGTCAGGTTCGTCATGGGGAATGGCCTCATGAGATGTTCCCTCAGAGCAAAGGCCTCATCTGCAACAAACACATAGTTGAGGCCCTCCACACACATTCTCCTTAGGAGGTGGCAACTGCAAGGTGCCATTTTGTAGATGATGGTAGAATTCTGTCTGGGCTATTACTCCTCCATCTGAGTTTCGGTTATTCTCAACGTTCCCAACGTCATGGTATAGAAATTCTTAATTGGCCGACACCACCGCTAACATGACTATACTACAAAAGCGCTTATAATTGAAATAATAGGAGCCTGAGTTGGGTGGTGGGACAATCCACACATGCTTCCCATCAATAGCACCACCACAGTTGGGAAAATCCCACTGATGGTGGAACTGGGAAGCCAGTCTGCCATTTCTGTGGGTTTGAAGGAAACTGTGGAGTCAAACAAAAAAAATCAAATTAGTACTTTTGCATATAACATTGCAAGCAGATTAGACACAAACATTCTTGGCCAACATAAGTATAACATTTATTGAAATGAGTATTTAAACACAAAAGTATAAGGTCAACTTATCAGATTCCTCACCCTCTCTGGTGGCCCATTCTAAAAATGTTATGGTGGGGTGGGATGGGTAGATGTTTTGGACAGGTAGCCCTCTCCACTTCCATGAGAGCTGAATGCATAAATAATGTGTGTTACTTTGGCCAGCCCCTCCTTACTTACACTATTGCTAGCTGGACTGGACAGGTAAGAAGTGTCCTAATCCAAAAATATGGATACACACTGTCCAAATTGAAGCACATTTTTACATTAAAGCGGGGTTCCACCCAAATTTTGAACAATATCTAATATATATAATAATAATGATATATAACAATATCATATATATAATAATATATGTATATATGTATATATGTATATATATCATATATATAATAATATATGTATTCTCTTCCTTGCCTAGATGCTGACATGCCGTTTAAAAAAATTTAAATCGCCGTAATTACCTTTTATTTTTCTATTCTTCTTTGCACTTCCTGGTTCTCCTCCCGTGGGAGTAGGCGTGTTTCTAGCCTCTCCCAGACTCCTGGGAGCTAGTCTCAGGCTTCCCAGGATGCCACTGAGCATGTGCGGGAACGAGCGGTGAATGCTGGGAGCACAGCATTCACCACATCCAGGAAATAAATGCTTGTGGGCTTCAAATGCCCACAATGAAGATGGAAACCGCCTGCAGTGAATAATATAAGTTATTCTTTCCGACGAAATCTGAGACAGGTGGACATATTACACACAATATGTGAGTATGTAATGCTGAGAAGAAAAGTTTGTGAATGAACTAAAAAAAAAAAAAACGATAGATAGGTGGACCCCCGCTTTAAGAAATTACCTATCAGGATAATAGGAGACAAAAACTTTCAACAGTATCATTTGAATGTATTCAGCCCTTGCACTACATGCTTTGGTGAATTCATCCTAAAATAGGACCACAAAAGAGGTATAGTGTGTATGTGTTTGGCAAAGTCAGCAGAAAGAGTATTGGTATCGGTTGACTTAGCATTTGGGGGGAGGGTTCCAAATGAGTTTGTGCCCCCCAAAAATAGCCTCTGGCACTCTGCCTGAATTTGAGGACAACAATAACATTTGTACACATTTTAGGGGGTGTTTAGGGTAAGCACAAAAATGTAGCTGACAAAATACATTGTTAAGTTACTAGGCTAGGTGTGTATGGGCCCAGGATAGCATGCTGGGGAGGTTAGTGAAGGAAAATATGCATGAAGGAGAAAAAAGGAGAAAAACAAAAAATCCCCGTGCTATCATAAAAAACCCCCCAAGGAAGCAGCAGTTCAACTGTGAGATATTCACAACCAATAGAAAAAACAAAGAAAAAACTGCTCTATACAGTGAATAAAAAGTGCACAACAAATTAATATATGCAGTAAACATAAACTACACATCAAAAGGCATCAAATCATTAGTGCACAAATGGTAGCAAAGTTCATAGATATTGAAGAAATCGAAAGTCTGGTAAAGAGGTAGAAGGAGTCCCCTGACAATTCTCTGTGAAAATCAAGTGAGAAAGTGGAATGCAAACACACCCTACACAGTGATCTTCCACCACCAAATATATGCACTTACCAGATGGAAAGCACAACAGGCACATCACAGGACTACATCCAGGTTAAGCAGCTTGGCAATGAAACACTTCTCCAGAAACCACAAAGGATGATAAGCATCTCCAGCTTGTATAGACTGGGTCCCAGTGTCCTACCAGAGATAACCTTCCATACAGTGTGACTCCACCACACAACAACCCAATTTTAGGACATAAGGGTAAGAGAGAGGCAGCCATAGCATGAATCTGTTGATGTATCAGAAAGCCAGTGTCCTCCTAACTTTCTGTATGGGCTGACAACAGCATCTGCTGCACTGAAATCTCAAGCAGTGTTTTAGGCCTAAAACACTGCTTGAGATTTCAGTGCAGCAGATGCTGTTGTCAGCCCAAACAGAAAGTTATAAGACAAGTTTGAGCCAATGCCCTTCGGACAAAATTCCACGGTTTTGTTGGCGGAAAATCCGATCGTGTGTACGAGGCATTAGGCTGGCCATGCATGGAGAGAATTTCGCTCAATTCTCCCCCATCAACACAAACAGAGTTGATGCGGGAATCCCTCCTGCTGGGCCATTGTCCGGCAGGATACAGTGATTATCGCTAGGGGCCAGTGGCAGCTGGTGCTCAAAATTTTTGGGGGGGTGCAAACAAACTGAAAAATTCGGAAAAAAAATCAATTGCAGCCTCACTGTACCAACAATCGCAGCCACTGTGTCATCAAACACAGCCACTGTGCCTATCAATTGCCGCCACTGTACCATCAAATGCAGTCACTGTGCCATCAAACCCAGCCACTGTGCCCATCAATTGCCGCCACTGTTCCCATCAAACGCAGCCACTGTGCCATATCAAATGCTCCCACGGTGCCATCAAATGCTGCCAGTGTGCCCCCATCAAATGCTCCCACTGTGCCCTATCAAATGCTCCCACTGTGCCATATCAAATGCTGCCAGTGTGCCATATTAAATGCTGCCAGTGTGCCCCCCGCCCGCCGTCTGCACTTACCCTGTCTCAGTCTGACAGCTCCTTAATGCTCCTCGATGTCTTCTCCCATTCTCTCTTCCCGTCCTGTTCTATGACTGGACACCTGATATGTGTCCAATCACAGCGCCTGTCGCTTCAGTCAATCAGGTGATGGGTAACAGATCTGAGCACCTGATTGGCAGAGAGGCAGTTTAGTATTAGGAAAGCGAACATTCATTTGCTTTTCTAACACAGCTGAGTGACCTGCGAGTGCCCAGCATGGCGCTCGCAGGTCACCTTTTTTGACGCCTATTAGAGCCTATGGCTCTAATCAGGTGCTTCAAAAACACCCCCCCACTGTAATTCAGGCGCCCGGCACCCGAAAAGGGGCCGGGCACCTAAATAGGGGGTGGCAGTGGCGCCCATAGATTAATGCAATGCATGAATCTATCTATTGGTGCTAGAGGGGGTGGCTGGAGGGAGAGGGCGGCGCCCGTGCGCCCTTATGGATGCACCGCCACTGCTAGGGGCTATATGAGCCACTTGTGATATTTGCAATAGAATCCAACAGGCTCGTTGTACCCAAGTTGATTGATTGTTCAACTTGGTACACTCAACCTGCCCATTAACGGTTCGAATTCTGTTTCACCAGCTGAGATTTGAACTACCCATGGCCGGCCTTAGTAGTTTTGTGTATTGACCTTGTTCTATTTCTAATGCCCACATGATCACTGTATTTTATGTATATGCTTGTCTTGTTTTTTTTTTTTTTTTGGATTGGGAGCTTTTAATCCTGTTTAGATTTTTTTTTGGATTGTGAGCTTTCAATCCTGTTTAGCAAAAGCATGAATTCCCTTTTCTGTCAAGCCTATTACACTGTTTGGGTAGACAACTGATACAGTTTTATTTTGTTATAGGGGTACTGCCCTCAATGGATACTCTAGAATATGAGTTAATCCATTTTTAAACTTTCTTTTAATGCATTGTATTTTCTAACCATATTAGGAAGGCACCTGCCCTACTTTCCAGACTTCTCAATTCTTGTCTACTTTATTTTTGACAGCTCAAATCCCTTCTAGTTCTTTTAAGGTTACTTTCTTTTGATAACTATATTCACTAATAAGAAAAGAAAAGCCCTCAGTATTCCAAAATGTTTTCTTAATAAGGGCTTCTACTGGTTGTGAATACATCATAAGACTGTTTGGGGGAATATGATCATTTATAGTTTTTCAGAGTTTTCATTTCTCAAAATGAATTAAAGTATTTCATTAGTTAATACATGAATGCAAATTAGATATTTAGTATCTACCTATTCTATGTTGTTTTGATGTTTCTTCAGAAATAATATATGTATTACCTATTAATTCAAACACAAATATTAATTCAAATTTTCTTTGAGCCTGCAAGCTAAGATTAGTTTAAAGTGAAAAGTTAATATTGTATAATCAATGGAGTCAAAAAGGTTATACTTTCTTAAGTGGCAGTTTCAGCAGAATGTCAGTCACTCTTGCCTCGTTAGACAAAATCAACTTCAAGTATGAAATTACCAGGTCTTTCTAGCCTGCTGTTCAATTCACAGGCTTCTGAAGATACAGAGAAATACCTTAAAGCAGAACTTCACCCTTAACAGGAAGTTCTGCTTTTAAGAACCCCCCCAACATTAATGGCACTTTGTTTTTTTGGGGAAGGAGCAGGGGTTCCTCTGGAATTACCTAGGTGATTCCACAAGAAGTTCTCTCTCCCCTCCCCTCCCCTCAACCTCTTGGAACACATCACAGGTTCCAGGGGGCAGTGGGATCACTCACAAGGCACAGGACAACTCATGCATGTGCAGTTGGAAGCAGGCTGTGAAGTCACAAGGAATCATAGCTGACTTCCCGCAATGAACATGCCAGCGCCTTACCTAGGTTGGCAAAGAACCAGCCTAGGTAAGGATGGCACTAGATCCCTAAACAAATAAGTGCCCTTTAAATGATTTATTTATTTTTAACAATTCATTTTTATTTGAGTTTGTGCATAGATACAAAGTGATATACAGTGTACCAGGTACCAACTTCAAGGAACACGTTATGTAGAGTAGTGCATACAATACATCAGAAACAATTACACAACAATAGACTAGATGAATCTTACAGCTTGTGGTCAAACAAATATATTAAGCTTGATAAAAGCAATAGCAATACCATTAACAAATATAGAAATGTAGGGCTCAATCCAAGATAATCACGGTTGCCAAGATCTCTCAAAATTGCCTATGATATTGCCATGCAGTGAAAGAGTTTTTTCATACTCATAAGTAAGGCTAATGGATGCCACCACCTTGGATAAGTTGGGCGCCTTATATTTTTTCCAATATGTGGGTATAACAGATCTGGATGCTAGCAGTATATGGGCAACTACCAAACGAAAGTTAGGTGGAAAGTTTCCAATGTCCAGATTTAATGTAAATGTCCTTTTATTACAAGTTAGCAGCTACAGTATTTATAGCTGCTGAGTTTTATTTTATTTCATTTATTTGTTTCTATAGACTAAAGATCCTCTTTAAGTTTTACATGATACTTTATTCAGGCTAGTACTACATCAATGCTCCACTGTGGCTGTTCCTGAGTTCCATAGTACTGCACAAGTACAGCACAAAGGAATCATTACTGAGCCAAGGTTGTGCTGAGGCAAAGCCTTGCCTCAGCTTGGGTAAAGGGTAATGTTTGGGCAACAAATCTCAACTGCTGCTCTTGCACAATGAAGGTAAGAAGGACTGCTACTATACAAGCCAAAATGTATAACATCTGATAAAATAAAAAGTAAAAAGCCATAAAGGTCCATGTTTGACTCAAACTGTGCTGCATGAATCTAAATAGAAAACAATTCAAATGGTGCTTTTCCCAGAACATATCTACAATATTATGATCTGGAAATCTTTATACTCATATACAAATTGACTACCATACAGTGGGATTTTAAGGAATATCATAAGGTCAGAGAAAGACACATGACATTTCTACATTTTGTTTTAGTTTTATGATGTATAAAAATGAAAAACTGTATTTCATAGTAAAATAAATCAATAAATATTATAGTTAATAAAAGTAAAAATTATTTTAGAAATAGCACATCGATATTTGACCTTAAAGTATCCATTAACATTTCAATGTATGAAGGTCAATTTGTATGTAATATATAAAATTAGTGAACAGAACTGAGTTACAACAATCCATGCACACAATAAGGATTGACCAAGAAAAGGACTGAACCAAGAATAATAAGAAATGTGTACAAAGATGTTCAAAGGTTGCAGCAACGCACCAAAGATGTTCCACAGCAAAATGAGACCAGATAATTAGCAAACGTGGATATTGGTCTGAAGTTTAAATTATTACAGATTAGTAGGTTCAAAAATCATTGCACATCTCATCATTGTAATCTCGTAACAAGTAATTTTAATGGCCACTAGGTAAGCAGTTAATCTTACATATGGCTTCCATTTTGCAAATTGTCAAACATGATAAATCCAGGGGAAACATCAAAAACACCATGAAACCAGGTAACAACCTTAAACATTGGTTATATAGCACCATCACCAATTTATCATACCTCAAACTATATTCACCAACTATACAGGATTCAGTTAAAGCATGGGAATTACTACATTTCACTAAATGGTCTCAACTCCCCACCAAAATCTTCCAAATACCTCTCCGCACTCTCAAATTAGTATGACCTGACCTAATTATACCAGCATGGATATCAAAACAGGTAACTGTCAGAAACCATGAATCAGACTGAGACAGAAGTACAGTTAAATCTCACTTGTTTAATAATTATTAAACAAGGTAAACAGAGTAAACATAGTCAAACATAGCCAGAGTTCAGGAACTGGAACGGATAGTCAGACAAGCCAAAACATCAGTGAGCCAGACATGAGCATAGTAGAAGAGCAAGCAGGATCTGGAGCCAGAAGGAATGTCAGCCAAGCAAGTCTTTAACAGGAATTCTAGAGATGTGACCAAGGCGAAGGCAGAGATCATCTGGGCTGGACAGCTTAAGTAGGCAGGACTGACGAGCAGGATATCATCAACAGGTGAGCCACTGTGGAGAAATAGGAGCTGGCAAAAAATAGGAAGAAACTCCCTAGAGTGGACTTTTTAGGCACACTTAATTAATTAGCAGTAAAAGTATTTATGTTGCAGATACATTTTCCTCTTCAATATACATCCCTGAAGAAGGAAATAGCTGTACTCCGAAATGCGTAGGGTGCAAGAGGATTATTTTTGTCATTTTAGGATATGGTGACAATGTTATCAATTGTTTAAACATTCTATTCTCTATGTATTTTATCTAATATGTCTAACAATGAATAAAAAAAATTATACAATGTTACTACTCAAAAATACTTTTACTGCTAATTAATTGTGTGCCTAAAAAGTCCACTCTAGGGGGTTTCTTCTTATTTTTGAGGCGTGAGGGGAAAACGTCTATGGAAATCATGGAGGAGGACAGGGGCATGTACGTACGAGGATGAGACCCAAGAGCGTTCTTCCGGACCGTACCTTTTCCAATGCACCAGGTACTGTATGCGCCCACGGAACCTACGGGAGTCAACAATGGACTGTACTTCATACTCCTCATGGTTCTCAACCTGTAGAGGGTAAGGACGAGGCATCAAGGTAGTAAAGCAGTTGCAGACCAAAGGTTTTAATAAGGAGACATGAAACACATTTGAGATACGCATATCAGAAGAAAGGTCTAATGCGTAAGCCACTGGGTTAATCCTGCAAAGAATACAGAAAGGCCCAATAAACCGAGGTGCAAAATTCAGAGAGGGAACACGAAGTCGGAGGTTGCGAGATGACAGCCAGACTCTGTCCCCAACCTAGGAAGGCGCAGGCAGGCGTCTGCGGTCAGTATGGAGTCTTTACCTATCATTAGCATGTCACAAAGCCTCCTGGACTTGTGCCCAAGTGGAACGAAGACCACAGAGATGTTCCACTAATGCAGGAATACTCTGCAGAACAAATTAGGCAACATGGAAGGTTGCAAACCATAGTTTGCCATAAACGGGGACAATCGGCAAGCAGAATTCAAGGCACTATTGTGAGCAAACTCCGCCCACGGTAAGAGGTCTGACCATGACCAGTTGTTATGATGATCAGAAATATAACAGGGTAGGAATTGCTCTAAGGACTGATTGGCTCATTCTGCAGCCCCATTAGACTGCGGATGATACGCAGAGGAGAAAGCAAGCTGAATTCCCAACTGTGCACAAAAGGCTTGCCAGAACCGAGACACAAACTTACCTGTCCGAGACAATCACCTTGGGTAGCCCATGTAAGCGAAAGATCTCCCGAGCAAAAATGGAAGCCAGTTCCTTAGAAGTGAGCTAATTATAAAGTGGAATACAATGGCACATCTTTGAGAACCGGTCAACCACCATAAGGATAATTGTGTTACCCTGGGAGTTGGCTAACTCCACAATGAAATCCATAGACAGGTGGGTCCAGGGCCTCTCTCCATTGGGTATGGGTTGTAGGAGGCCCACTGGAAAGTGTTGTGGAGCCCGACCGTGAGCAAACATGGAATAGGCAGCTACAAAGGCAGTTACATCTGCACGTAGACTAGGTCACCAGAATTGCTGGCAAATGGCCCAAAAGAGTTGATTCTTCCCAGGGTGGCCAGCAGCCTTGGGACAATGGTAAGTCTGGAGCACAGTAGTATGGAGACTCTCTGGGACAAAGCAGCGGTTACAAGGTTTCTCAGGAGGAGCATGAACTTGAGTAGCAAGAATTTTGTCACCCAAAGGAGAAGTGAGACAGGCGCGAACCATAGCCAGAATACAATCAGGAGGAATCACGGGAACCAGAACCGACTCCATCTTGGAAGTGGAGGAAAATTGTTGTGACAAAGCGTCAGCCCTTACATTCTTAGTACAAAGTAAGAATGAGACAATGTATTTGAAACTAGACACGAAAAGAGCCCATTGCGCCCTTCTGGGAGAGAGGCGTTTAGCCTCAAACAAGAATGTGAGATTCTTATGGTCAATAAGAATGAGAACCGGCACAGTGGTACCTTCGAGGAGATGTCTCCATTCTTTTAGGGCTAAAATGATCGCTAACAGCTCTCTGTCACCAATCTCATAATTGCACTCCCCAGGTGACAATTTCTTGGAAAAGTAGCCACAAGGATGCATAGTGCTCTCAGAGGTAGGACGTTGAGGCAGAAGGGGGCCAACTCCAGCCTAAGAAGCATCAACCTCAAGGATAAAAGGTAATGTAGGATCAGGATGTGCCAACACAAGACAGGAAACAAAGGCAGCCTTGAGACCTTAATGGACCTGAACCTCAAAGACCTTAATGGACTCCGGAGACCAACACTGTGGGTTACCGTCCTTTCTGGTCATATCAGTCAGGGGCTTGACCAGAGACGAGAAGTTACAAATAAACTCCCGATAATAGTTGGCAAAGCCAAGAAAAAGCTGCAGAGGACATAAACCTACGGGTCGGGGCAACTGTAGGACTGCTGAAAATTTCTCTGGGTCCATCGAAAAACCAGCAGTGGAAATGACATAACCCAGGAATTTAACCTGTTCACAATGGAATTTGCACATCTCCAATTTACAATAGAGATTGTTCTCTCTAAGTTTCTGAAGCACACGACAGACATCTGTGTGGTGGCTCTCCAGGGACTTGGAAAATATGAAGATATCGTCGACCTAAACAACCACACATAACTGCAACAAATTGCGGAGGACATCGTTAATAAATTCCTGGAAAACTGCCGGGGTGTTACAAAGGCCAAAAGGCATTACGAGGTACTCATAATGGCCTGTTCTGGTATTAAATGCAGTTTTCCACTCTTCACCCTCCTTAATCCCCTCTCAAATCAAGCTTTGTGAAAACCGTTGCACCCTTGAGGCGGTCAAATAACTCCGTAATCAACAGAATCGGATAGGCATTCTTAATCGAGAAATGATTGAGACCCCTATAATCAACACAAGGTCTCAGTTCACCACTCATCTTCTTCACAAAGAAGAAACCAGCACCAGCAGGAGATGAGGATTTGTGGATGAAACTTTGAGAAAGTGTGTCTGCAACATACCCCTCCATGGCCTTATCCTCCAAGACCGACAAAGGGTAAACCCGGCCACGAGGGGGTCTGGCACCAGGTTGAAGGTCAATTGCGCAATCAGATGACCGGTGTGGAGGTAATCTATCGGCTTGACCATTGTCAAAGACTAAAATCGCGGTATTCCTCCAGCAGGGAGGAGAGAGAAGAGGTGCACAGGACCTTGGCTACCTTCTGGAAGCATGTCTTACTGCATTGTGGCGACCAGGAGAGAACCTCAGCACGGAGCACGTACTGCTTCGATACAAAGGCAGCATCAATGAACAGGCCTGCAGCCCCAGACTGGATTAGAGCTCGTATCTCGACGGACAACTCAGCCCAAGAAAGGGCAACTAAAACCAGGAGCTTATTTTTCTGGATAACTGGGGAGGAAACAAAGCCACCTAAGGTCTGTCCGTGACAGGACCTCAAGGTTCGGGCGTTCCCTGGACGGGTAGGACAAGAATTCAAAAAGTAACCTGCCTGACCACAATAAAGGCACAATCTCTCCCTCCTCCTAAGGGTTCTCTAATGTGCAGAAAGACGCGTGAAGCCCAAGTGCATGGGTTCATCTTCACTGACCGACTCAGTACCAGGAGGCATGGAAGGTGAGGGAGGCAAGGGTGGGACTGCAAATCTCAGAGACAAATATACAGGAGGCTTCCGCAAGCCCTCCTTAAAAGAGAGTCTTTCTCTGAGTCTAGAGTCAATGAGGATGGCAAACATGATCAACTGCTCCAGCTCAGTGGGTATATCTTGGGCTGCTATCTTATCCTTGATGGTATCCGAGAGATCATGAGAAAAACCTCTGCTGCCAGAGTACGGAATTCAATGGCGTAATCGGTAACAGTTCTTGTACTCTGATGAACATGAGGCACTTGGCAGCAGAAGCGGAGCATGCGGTAACGTCAAATACCTTTTTAAAGGAAGCCACAAACTCAGGGTAACTCAAGACAACAGGTTTTTGCATCTCCCATAGAGGGTTTGCCCAGGCCAAGGCTCTCTCAAAGCAAAGATATCTTAAAAAACCTACTTTGCTTCTGTCCGTGGGAAACGCCTGGGGCAGCATCTCAAAGTATATCTAAACCTGGTTGAGAAATTTGCTGGGGAAGCGGAGCGGAACCAGACATACCTCTTATATGGGCAATACTCGAGGCAGGTGCCTGCACAGAGACTGGAGCAGCAGCAGGGATGGCCTGCAACACAGGTTGTACCTGAGCAGCCACAGTGGAAAATTCCAGGTGAGCCGTGCGACCCAGGAGCGTTTGTAACACCAAGGCACCATGGCAAACTGACCCATGCATTGAATCTGCTCATCCAATCTAGAAAACATATTACCAACAATTGGATTGACTGCATCTTCTGAATTCATGGCCTTCGCCTATTGTCAGAAACCATGAATCAGACTGAGACAGAAGTACAGTTAAATCTCACTTGTTTAATAATAAAAAAAATAAACAGAATAAACGCAGTCAAAACATAGCCAGAGTTCAGGAACCGGAATGAATAGTCAGACAGGCCAAAACATCAGGGAGCCAGAGATGAGCATAGTAGAACAGCAAGCAGGATCTGGAGCCAGAAGGAATGTCAGCCAAACAAGTCTTTAACAGGAACACAGGAGAGTGTCTCTAGAGATGTGACCAAGGCGAAAGCAGAGATCGTCTGGGCTGGACGGCTTAAGTAGGCAGGACTGATGAGCAGGATATCATCAACAGGTGAGTCACTGTGGAGAGATAGGAGCTGGCTGTGCGGCCAACTCAGAGAAGTAAGGGCTGAGCCCAGCCCTGATAGTAACCCATACCTCTGAACTCTGGACTATGATACTACACAAACCCTTTGCTCAAATTCAAGCAACATACAATGCACCCAACGAAGATTATTTCAATTACTATAGAATCCAACAATGCCTCTCTGTACACTCGCATCTAGAGGGGGCAATACCTACCAGAGTATGGAATTACTTATTTTCAAACAGTACAGATTCCAAAGGAATCTCAGTAATCTACTCTACCCTACAAGAAAAGAAGGTGTTTCAAAAATCTAAATCCTTTAACGATTAGGACATGCAATCACATTTCTCTGAACAGCAATGGCAAACAGCTTTAAAGTCAATATATAAAGCCACTAGTTGCACTTCCTTATGGGAACTAACACAAAAAATATCACTGAGATAGTACTTGACCTCTCACAGACTGGCCTTACATATCTGCCGGAGAAACTGTAACCAAACAGGTACCTTACTACATATCTTGTGGTTATGCCCAGCTTTGACAACTCTATGGAAAAAGGTAGAGAACATCAACCAAGATATTTTCCACCTTCCTCTTACACTAACTCCACAATTAGCCACCCTGAATATAAATGTAGAATCACTTCCTCCAACTTCCAGGCTAGTGACCGCACACATATTCTTAGCAACCAGACTACTCATAACTAGTAGAGATGAGCCCGCTGTTCAAGTCAAACTTAAGTTCGACTCGAACATCGGCTGTTCGCCAGTTCGCTGAACAGGGAACAATATGGGCTGTCCGCGGCAAATTCGAAAGCTGCAAAACACCCTTTAAAAGTCTATGGGAGAGATAAAAAGTGCTAATTTTAAAGGCTTATATGCATGGTATTGTCATAAAAAGTGTTTGGGGACCTGGGTCCTGCCCCAGGGGACATGGATCAATGCAAAAAAAAGTTTTAAAAGCGGACGTTTTTTTCGTGAGCAGTGATTTTAATAATGCTTAAAGTGAAACAATAAAAGTGTAATCTTCCTTTAAATTTCGTAGCTGGGGGGTGTCTATAGTATGCCTGTAAAGGGGCACATGTTTCCCGTGTTAGAACAGTCTGACAGCAAAATGAAATTTCAAAGGAAAAAAAGTCATTTAAAACTACTCGCGGCTATTAATGAATTATTGGTCCGACAATACACATAAAAGTTCATTGATTAAAGAAGTGTCAGAAGACGAGAAGCATCACACAGGATGGATGTGGAGCGGCCAGAGCACGAAGAAGGGAAGAAGACACTGCGGAGGAAGATGCCGGACGAGAACACTGGAGCAAGAAGCAGAGGATCGGAGCAAGAACCAGAGGAAGAAGAAGATGAAGGAAGAAACCGAAGGAAGATAGAAGAAAGAAGATAGAAGAAAGAAGATGGAAAGAAGAAGACTTTAAATAAAAGGATTGTCAAAAACCGTCTCTTGTCATTTTTAACATTTTTGACACTTTTTTTGTGAAATGGTAGGGGTACTTTTTTTTAAATTTTGGTGCGGGGTTCCATTTTGGTGCAGGGTTCCCCTTAATATCCATACCAGACCTGAAGGGCCTGGTATGGAATTTAGGGGGACCCCCCATGCCAATTTTTTCTTAAATTTTGGTTCGAGGTTCCCCTGTGGGGAAATCCCATGCCATTTTTATCAATAAACTTTTATGTGTATTGTCGGGCCGACAATTCATTAATAGCCGCGAGTAGTTTTAAATGACTTTTTTTCCTTTGAAATGTCATTTTGCTGTCAGACTGTTCTAAACATGGGAAACATGCGTCCCTTTACAGGCATACTATAGACACCCCCCAGATATGAAATTTAAAGGGATATTACACTTTTATTGTTTCACTTTAAGCATTATTAAAATCACTGCTCCCGAAAAAACGGACGTTTTTAAACTTTTTTTTGCATTGATCCATGTCCCCTGGGGCAGGACCCAGGTCCCCAAACACTTTTTATGACAATAACTTGCATATAAGCCTTTAAAATTAGCACTTTTGATTATTCATGTTCGAGTCCCATAGACTTTAACGGTGTTCGCGAGTTTTCACAAATTTTTTGCCTGTTCGCATGTTCTGGTGCAAACCAAACAGGGGGGTGTTCGGCTCAACCCTAGTGTTTGCCTGTTCGCTGAACAGCAAACAATATGCGGTGTTTGCGGCAAATTCGAAAGCTGCCGGAACACCTCTATGGGAGTCTATGGGACACTAAAATGAAAAATCAAAAGTGCTAATTTTAAAGGCTTATATGCAAGTTATTGTCATAAAAAGCATTTGGGGACCTGGGTCCTGCCCCAGGGGACATGTATCAATGCAAAACATTTTTTTAAAAACGGCCATTCTTTCGGAAGCAGTGATTTTTTTAATGCTTAAAGTGAAACAATAAAAATGAAATATTCCTTTAAATATTGTGCCTTGGGGGGTATCTATAGTATGCCTGTAAAGTGGTGCATTTTTCCCATGTTTAGAATAGTACCACAGCAAAATGACATTTCTAAAGAAAAAAAAGGTAATTTAAAACTGATCGCAGCTGCAATGAATTGTTGGGTCTCGGCAATATAGATAAAACTCATTGAAAAAAAGAGCATGGGATCCCCCCAGTCCATTACCAGGCCCTTTGGGTCTGGTATGAATATTAATGGGAACCCTGAACCAAAATTTAAAAAAAAATTGCGTGGGGGTCCCCCTAAAATCCATACTAGGCCCTTCAGGTCTGATATGGAAATTGAGGGGAACCCTGTGCCAAATATGAAAAAAAATTGTGTAGGGGTCCCCCCAAAATCTATACTAGACCCTTCAGGTCTGGTATGGATTTTAAGGGGAACCCTGCTCCAAAATTAAAAAAAAAATGGTGTAGGGGCCCCCCAAAATCCAGACCCTTATCCAAGCATGCAACCTGGCAGGTCACAGGAAAAGGGGGGATGAGAGAGCATCCCCCCTGAACCATATCAGGCCACAAGGTGCTTTGGGTAGCCCCCCAAAGCACCTTGTCCCATGTTGACAACCACCGGGCAAGGGTTGTGGGGGTCTGCGGGTGGGGGGCTTATCGGAATCTGGAAGCCCCCTTTAACAAGGAGACCCCCAGATCCCAGCCCCCCCCCTGTGTGAATTGATAAGGAGGTACAATTACCCCTACCATTTCACAAAAAAGTGTCAAAATGGCAAAAAAGACATGAGACAGCTTGGGACAAGTCTTTTATTAAAAAAAAAATGTTCCACGATGTACGTTCACGCCGCCCGACAGACCACAAAAAAAAAAATGCCGCAACTGATCCACCCCTATGGGAGGCTCCCGCCGAGTGACGCGTCTTCGCCATGACAGTTCTTATATAAGAGGGCGGGGCCACCCGGTGACATAGCCGGGTGACCCCACCCCCTCTGATGGCACAGGGCTTCCCCATGGCTTCCCCATGGCGTCAGAGGGGGATGGGGCCACCCGGTGACATAAAGTGTAAAGTTTGACACTTTTTTGTGAAATCACTGCTCCCAAAAAAACGACCGTTTAAAAAAAAAAAAAATTAGCATTGATACATATCCCCTGGGGCAGGACCCGGGTCCTCAAACACTTTTTATGACAATAACTTGCATATAAGCCTTTAAAATTAGCACTTTTGATTGTTCATGTTTGTGTCCCATAGACTTTACCGGTGTTCGTGTGTTCTGCCAAATTTTTTGCCTGTTCGCATGTTCTGCTGCGAACCGAACAGGACGGTGTTCGGCTCATCCCTAATAACTAGACGCTGGAGAACAAATACTACTCCAACAATCACAGAAGTAGTTGTATTAGTACAATCACATTACACATATGAATCTTAAATGTCACAAGGAAAACCCTAGTACTCTAAACTACATAACCTATGGCTTCCTTGGGAACGATGGTATGCTAAAAGACTTACTTAAAAACCTTTTGATAACACTACTTTACATTCGGTCCGAATTGCTATACCAAATGTATTTAATGTTGTTCTCTCTTCCTTCCCCCTTCCCTTCCCTCTCTTGCTGCCGGGGGACACCAGATGTAAAGGAGGGCTCCGCTGCTGGAGAACAACAGATGTAAAGGAGGGCTCCACTGCTGGAGACAACAGATGTAAAGGAGGGCCCCACTGCCGGGGACACAGATCGTAAAGAAGGGGGACTCCGCTGCTGGGGACACCAGATGTAAAAAGTGTATTTTTTCCCAAAAAAGTGGGCTTATAAGACCGCTGCGCAAATACGGTGTGACAGAAAGTATTGCAACAACTGCCATTTTATTCTTTAGAGTGTTAGATAAAAATGTATAATATTTGGGGTTCTAAGTAATTTTCTAGCAAAAAAAAAAATATTTTAACTTGTAAACAACAAGTGTATAAAAGAGGCTTAGTCCTTAAGTGGTTAAAACAAGT
This sequence comes from Aquarana catesbeiana, assembly GCF_042186555.1. NCBI lineage: Eukaryota > Metazoa > Chordata > Amphibia > Anura > Ranidae > Aquarana > Aquarana catesbeiana. Next base: position 712,400,158 of record NC_133324.1, on the reverse strand, counting down.
TTATATAAATGTACCAATTTTTGTACTGCTTTATATTTGAGCAATTCAATGACTTTACAGTTGTATTATTGAAAAAACAATAAAAATCTATTTGGGGGAAAAAAAAAGATAAATCCACTGGAAAACAATAAACCATATTAAAAAAACGTAGAGAAGAGAAAACAAGTGGAGTTTTAATTTAGACAGGTGGCTCATCATTTTCATGCACGTTGTAAAAGAGTTGAGTTAGTGTAGGACTCCCCACTTCAAGCAGACATTAAAAAAAATAACCTAGTCATATATTTGTTAAAAAATAATTGTATTTGTTTTTCAAACTAGTGTATGTACAATAATCACTCCACAGAACTCTCAGGCTGGGAGGTCAGTCTAATATTGAGAGACTGCTGACAGACGGAGATGATAACCTCATCAGTGTTTTACTGCTGACAACTAATTATTCAGGCTGTCAAGTTTGCCAGGGGAACTCATTTGCACATTGAGGACTGTTTTGCAGATTTAACAGGAACAAAAAAATGTACTATAATATATGTCCACGTATTTATAGTATAGTAATGAAATATACTGTATATTACATTTGTGATTGAATCTGAAGTTCTTTTTGAAACACATACTGTATAATACAATATTTCATAGTTTGTTTACTACATTATTTTTTACACTTAGAATCTTGATCATTTAGTACTATACCTATTATATGTGGACTGTTGATATGCAGGACCAGAACTTTCATGAAACCATTTAGACCAAGGATGACATGGCCATTGTGGGTAGTGCTTTGCACAACTAGGTCATTGAATTCTACTTATACTGACATTTATTAATAGGCTGATAGAGCTTACATTGGTTCTTCAGTCTTCTGGACACTTACCTGTTCAGGGATTCTTCAATTGGCTTTGGGTCCAGGAGCCAGCATCTTTACTAAGGGAAACCAGTAGTGAAGCCATGCGGCTTCACAGACGGTTTCCTGTTATGCATTCGTGAGCTGGGCTGTGCTTTATGAATGGTCCCACAGTCTTCTGGGACCTGTGATGTGTCCCAGAAGGCTGCAGGAACAGGTAACCTTTCTCCCCTGCCCCCCCTCCCAAAAAGTGCCAAATGCCAAAGTTTGGATGCAAATAAGCCGAACTTCCCCTTTTGGGTAAAGTTTTGCTTTAATATCTGGATAACTGACACCCCTTCCTACCTCTATGAATAACTCTAGTTCAGATTCCACCCCGGCAAGCCACATTTCCTAGGCAGGCACTGGCCTCTGAACACTGCCATGAAGGTCTGTTCTAATAATATTAATATGAACTTTTTTTTTTGGTTAGTGAGCCCAGAACATCAGTGCATTTATTTTAAAAGTTGTCTTCAACCTTGTAAACACGGGCCGAATGTTGGGGGGCAACAGCCTGTTCAATAGAAACTTCCCATCATTCGGCCCATGTGTACTGTAGTCCATTCGGTCTGGCTTCTTTCGAAGGGGCATGACCGAAAAATGTCTGCTGATCGACTCCCAAGCAGTGCTTTCAGCCAATCGCTGAGAGTGCTGACCGGAGTGTTCTGGCAGGGGCAGCAGGGAAGATCACTGTACTAGCATCATATAGTTAGCACAGCGGCTCCTCCTGAACTATCAGTTTTTTTAGTTCAGCCTTGCTGGATTGAACAAAAAAAGAACTATTAGTGTAGTGTAGTGTGGTTCTGCAGCATTTTGGCTAACAAAGGATGTGATAAAATAGGAGCAGGGGAGTGGTTTTATTATCTATCCTGGTACTAGCAATAGAATTGTTAAATGTGCCTTACACACAGTAAGGCTAGGTTCACACTGCTGCAATCTCTGAAGATGAGAAAGGTTCAGCTATTTTACCATCAGCAGGTTCCTGAGACATTTTGTCAAATTATATGTTTTCCAAACCAGGAACAGATTTCAAATTAAGAGGAATGGCATAATGAGAACCAGTAAAGAAAGGAAACAATACTATTGCAAAAACCTTTTATCAGTAAATTAGTCATTGGTTTGTATGGATACATTTGTAACCACGACAACAAGCTTGGATGCTTTTAAGAAAAAGTTCATTCTCTGCCTGGTGATCAGCTGCGTTTAAGTTTTTAGAACATTTAGAGATAGGATGAAGGCAAAAACAGAAGACACACCTACTGTATGCATATACATACAGGAACAGTGCCACCCACAATTGCCATCATTAAACATGAAGCAAAAGCCTTTTCGATCACCAGATAAAGTATAATGGGACTATGCATTAGAAATAGGGAGACACTGCGGAAAGAGTATGTTTAACCAAAGACCCATGTCCTTTACACCCCAGCATAAATTTGATTACACTGCAAGTTTCTGGTGGGATGCCACATAGTAAGCAAATAGACTAGCCCACTGTCACTGACCTGACAAACACTGCCTGGGACAACCCACCCTGACCACTGCTGGGTTTCACTGAGCAGCAAAGTCTAAGGAAAGGAACGTCTTTTCTAGAGCAGCTGATGGTGGTGATGGACTGGCTGCTACCTGCACCCCAATTACTACCAGCTAAGACAAGGTGAATGAGAGGCTCCAGCAGGGTGCCAGCCACTGGAATGATGAGCTGTTGATCAGTACTGTAAACAAGCTATGAGGGTGCACTGTGCAGGGGTTCTAGGGTACTGGAGACTGAATAATGTACAGGATTTCCAGATCAGGTGTATAGTAGATTTTCATGGGGCAGTGTGCCGCACATTGTGCAATATTTCAGATGAGCAAGGTACACAGCAGAACTTCCAAGGATGAGGAGTCACAAAGTACAGAAATAAATAGACAAACATTGCTCAAGGCAAGGGTAACTAGTCTGAGCACAGCCTACATAGAGTCACTGATAGCCAGACTGTGCGAAGAACAAACCATCAGTCATTGGGACCACAGCTAACAATTCAGCTTTGCAGCAATAGCAAGCAATGGGGCAGTCCGTTTGTTTGCAGAACTAGAAGGAAACATATCAGCTTATTTGTGACACCTACAAAAGATGTTATACACCTCAAGTACTATATCTGTGTGCTGAAACATTCACTGCACTTATCTTGATTGTTTTCCCCCATGACACTGGCATTAATGCAAAATGCCTGGAGTCAGTTATTAAAAGATCTATTAACTGATCTGCCAAGATTCTCATAGTTATTCTCATCCTATTTACCACCATTAGGTAAAAAGTCCCTAGAAGAAGGCAACCAAATTAGACAATAATTAAAAATTGGAAGACTCGCCAGCAGAAAAAGTAGGGTCATAATCAAAACTGGCAGACTGAGCTTATAGTACAAGAATAAAATTGATGTCCTTATTTATCTTATATGTCTGAGTAAGGTGCTAGAAAACATATTCAAAGATCCCTAAGGAGAACCAGGTGTCTGCTGCACATCCTTACTAAATGCAAGTTGGGATTGGAAGTCAACCTTAGTGAGGCAGCACTGGAACATCTCTTGATCAAGAAGTGTTCTGACTCCCTAGTGGTTGAGGGGAAGAAGCCCTAGTCCTCAGCCTATCCAAACATCAGATGACAGAAAGACAGTGACACGAAGATGCTTCTTGTAGGTCTCCACCATCAACCAAGTACTCCAATGGGGGTAACACTGGTCCTTCTGTAGGGAGCCCAGGCACACAGGGGGGCCTGAACAGCAGGAGGAATCAGCAATTACACAAGGATGTTCTGTGCAGCTCTCTGCAGCAACTAAAAAGCAGGTTTCTCTTCCTCCTGTTGGCTTTCAGCTGCTGCAGAGATAGACACAGGGCATAGTTCCTGTAATTGCTTTCCTTGCAACTCACTTCCTCCCTGTGCCCCCCTGTCACTCTGCCACCCCACCCCTCTTGCAGCTTCCTGCGGTGCTGCTGTCTTGCTTGGCAGGATGGAGAGCAGAGGAAGGGGCTGGTAAATATGCCTTCCTTTTTTGAATGGACAAAGTGAGTGATCCCTACTGATCACTCCTGTGTCCATTGATAACCGAGCATACTGAACTGTGTTTACTATGCTTCAGTTTATGAATGAACAGGAGCCTCTGTCTTCTATTAATTCATCTTCAGTGTAGCTGAGGCAACAGAGAAAGTAATCTGTGTCCACAATTCCTTTCTGTGTCTCAAAGGAGAGATGTCAGGGGTCTGACAGATATCTCACCAAAGCCCCCCCTCTCAACAGCGTTGTAAAAAAAAAAAAATCACCTATGTGAATGAGCCTCATTTACACACAGAGCTTGTTATTAACTCAATACAGTTTTATCTTTTACATTTAGCAGGAATTTTGTAAGTTATGTTTTGGTTGTGTCTGCTAATAAAGATTTTAGTGTATTTTTAGTAAAAATATTGTTTTGATATGTTTGGGTGGGGCACTGTCAGGTAGGCTGTATGGGGCCCTGTGATTTCTAATAGCAGCCACTGACCGACAACTTTAGCTTTCTCCTTTAATGTGTTTACAAGCTGGAGCATCTGTAAACCTTTGTAGCTATAAAGGAAATTTCTGCACTAAGTGAAAAAAGTGCAGCTGCTTGTGTAAGCCTAAATAGAAAAAAGCTCAAAAACATATATCTCCGAAAAACAAGCGCGCAGCCTTTTTTTACTTTGATGTATCACTTATGCACAATACTATATATATCTTTATATGAGTTTGTATGGTTGTGTTTAATCATCTTCACTGATTAATTAATGGTTGGGCGCTTGTTTTTCGGAGATATCCACAAGCCTTTAACTGAAGATCCCCAAGTCTCTTCAAGGATGATCATTAATCTAACATTAAGTAGTAAGTGGGGAAAAAATGGGGAGAGCAAACAGGAATACAGGAAAAAAGGGGGAGGATGAAAAAGGGCGAGCGCACATATGTAAACGGCGTCTGAAACCCCACATGTGAGGTTTTGCCATGAACATCAAAGCCAGGGAAATAATTTTAGCACCAGACCTCCTCTGTAACTCTAAACTGGTAACCTGTAAAGGCTTTTAAGTAATAATCTATGGAGAATTTTAGGTACTATAGTTTGGCGCTGTTCCATGAGCGGATATAATTTTAAAGTGTGACATGTTTGGTATCTATTTACTCTGTGTAACATCATATTTTATATTTTACCAATCGATTCCAAAATTCATGAAAGTATATTTTCTCCAAAAAATGTGCTTTTAAAAAACCGCAGCACATATATCATGTGACATAAAAATATGCAACACCCACCATTTTATTCCCTAGGGCCTTTGCTTAAAACATATATAATGTTTGGGGGTTTTAAGTCATTTTCTAGCTGGCTGTCTGGACAGCACTGGTTTTGTCTCTGTGGACATATTTCTGGCTGTATCAGGACAGTACTGGTTTTGTCTTTGTAGATATTTTTCTGGCTGTGTCAGGACAGTACTGGTCTTGTCTTTGTGGATATATTTGTGGCTGTGTCAGGACAGTACTGGTTTTGTCTCTGTTGACATATTTCTGGCTGTATCAGGACAGTACTGGTTTTGTCTTTATGGATATTTTTCTGGCTGTATCAGGACAGTACTGGTTTTGTCTCTGTGGACATATTTCTGGCTGTATCAGGACAGTACTGGTTTTGTTTCTCTGTGGACATATTTCTGGCTGTATGAGGACAGTACTGGTTTTGTCTCCGTGGACCTATTTCTGGCTGTATGAGGACAGTACTGGTTTTGTCTCTGTGGATCTATTTCTGGCTGTATCAGGACAGTACTGGTTTTGTCTTTATGGATATTTTTCTGGCTGTATCAGGACAGTACTGGTTTTGTCTCTCTGTGTACATATTTCTGGCTGTATGAGGACAGTACTGGTTTTGTCTCTGTGGACATATTTCTGGCTGTATGAGGACAGTACTGGTTTTGTCTCTGTGGACATATTTCTGGCTGTATGAGGACAGTACTGGTTTTGTCTCTGTGGACATATTTCTGGCTGTATTAGGACAGTACTGGTTTTGTCTCTGTGGACATATTTCTGGCTGTATCAGGACAGTACTGGTTTTGTCTCTGTGGACATATTTCTGGCTGTATCAGGACAGTACTGGTTTTGTCTCTGTGGACATATTTCTGGCTGTATCAGGACAGTACTGGTTTTGTCTCTGTTGACATATTTCTGGCTGTATCAGGACAGTACTTGTTTGTCTCTGTGGACATATTTCTGGCTGTATCAGAACAGTACTGGTTTTGTCTCTGTGGACATATTTCTGGCTGTATAAGGACAGTATTGGTTTTGTCTCTGTGGACATATTTCTGGCTGTATCACCACAGTACATGTACTGGTTTTGTCTCTGTGGACATATTCCTGGTTGTATCAGGACAGTACTGGTTTTGTCTTTGTGGACAATTTTCTGGCTGTGTCAGGACAGTACTGGTTTTGTCTCTGTGGACATATTTCTGGCTGTGTCAGGACAGAACTGGTTTTGTCTTTGTGGACAATTTCTTGGCTGTGTCATGACAGAACTGGTTTTGTCTTTGTGGACAATTTCTTGGCTGTGTCAGGACAGACCTGGTTTTGTCTTTGTGGACAATTTTCTGGTTAAGTCAGGAGATTAATGGTTTTGTCTTTGTGGACAATTTTCTGGCTGTATCAAGACAGTACTGTTTTTGTCTTTTATAGACATCTTTCTGATTCTGCCAGTAAAGTACTGATCCTGTCATCTCTGGAAATTCCTCTAGCTGTTTCATAGCAGTCTTGATTCTGTCTCTATGGACATGTTTCTTTCAGTGGACATTTCTGGTTGTGTCAGTGTGGTAATGTGCATGTGTGTCACCTTGTGGACATGTTTTGGTTGTGTCAGGATGGTACAGATTTTGTGCCTGTGGATAGTTTTATGGTTGTGCCAATATGGTATTGTTTTTTTTCTCTGCAGACATATTTTTCTCTGTGTCAGTATGCTACTAATTCTGTCTCTTTGTGGACACATTCCTGGCTATGTCAGTATGGTTATGTTTGCATCTCTGTAGACACATTCCTGGCTGTCAGTAAGCTTATGATTGTGGACTTTCTATTCATGTCTGTGCAGTACTGATTATTTCTCTGCTTACATATTTCTGGCTGTGACAGTATAGTGTCAGTATAGTGTTGATTCTGTATCTATGGATATGTTTCTGTTTGTGTCAGTACAGCAGTGATTTTTTCTCTGTGGACATGTTCCTAGTTCTGTTATGTTGGTGGTATTTTTTGGACATGCTTCTAGCTGTGTCAATATAGTACTGATTTTGTCTCTGTGGACATGTTTTAGTTGTGTTGAACATTTTTGGAAATTATTGCATGCTTATTTATTATTGATACTTTTTTAGTGTTTTACGTTTGTTGTTATTAGGGCACTTTTTTGTATGGGAGAGTCAAAAGAGGCTGTTGTGTTTGAAAAGCGGGGGTGACACTGGGTATCCAACTTAGTGGTAAAGGAAATATAACACCAGGTTTGTGATTATGGATCAATGGTTAAAATAGTGGATTTTGTATCAACGTAATTGATCATAAATGACCAATCTGAAATTGCTAGGGGAAATTTCAGTGGGCTCAGTCTACATTATTATGATATTAATAAAAAGAATGTTGCAATTTATAGCCCTCCCACTTGTTTTTAATTGATAGCTTCTTTATATGTGTGAGATATTGGGCTTGATTTACTAAAGGCAAAAAGGTTTTTACTTTGCAACTAAAGCTGCACTTTTCAAAGGGATTTACCCCAGAGCTTAGTGAATGTGGTGAGGCTTCACTTTGAAAAGAATAAAAGAACACGTACTAGTCATTTACTTGGCTAATAATTAAGGGATTGTCAAACAAATGGCATTAAAAAACACTGTAATGGGGTGTATACACTAAAAATAAAAATAAAAATAAAAAGTGTCTCCAAAGGAGTAAATGAGTGAAAAAAGAGTATACAAGATCAATGTGCAAAACTTCCAATGAAGTGACCACACTGTACTGATAAATAGGAATAAAAATAAATCTAAATATAAATAAAAATATGTGTGCCAAATAGATAAAGTGTCACAGTTATTTCTCCAATGACGTTAAATGATAATACGTCATATATCCTGAAATCACCACAATGTGAATAAATCCCCAAAAAAGTGAAAATATGAAAATAAAAATACAAAAAATAATAATAAAAATAAAATAACACAGAATAGTCCTCTAAATGAGTGAATAATTAATGAAACAAGGTGGTCCTCTAAGTGAGTGAATAAATAACTTCTGCCGTCTTCACAGCCTGGAGAATTTAATAGAGGTGTTGTTAACAAGGAAAAGTGTCCATGGGTGTTTCTAGATGTTTCATAGATGGCTTCTTAATGTTAAAGTCTCCCAGAACTCTCACCTTAATGATGGGGATAAATAGCATTCAAACAGTATCTGAGCTCTCCACTATCCTTCATAAGTGGGCGGGTCCTCCGACATTCCTCCAATGGGTAAAGTTATCCACTCGATATCCCAGTATATTCAAAGGAAATGCCTCGGTGAGATACGGGGGATAAAAGAAAGAAGCCTCCAATAGCGCAGTATGTCAGGACCAAACAATATATTTATTAAAAGTTGGACAAAGTGAACTCTTACATTTAAGTATTTAAAAACAAGCAGGGAACAAATTCGGCATTGTTCCACGCCTTCTTATGTCACTTCCGGTGTACGTCTCTCTCAGCCAATCCCTAGGTTTTCATTTTGCAAGTAAAGCTGCACTTTTCAAAGGGATTTACCCCAGAGCTTAGCGAATGTGGTGAGGCTTCACTTTGAAAAGAATAGAGAATAAGATGCAAGGAAATTACAAAAACAGCATTTTTGTTTGCTCATGATGGGATGATGGAAGTCAGCAAAACTTCATCTCATTCATCATGTTAAAAAAGTTTTGCCTATAGTTCTACTTTAGAAACACATAATAGTCATTTACTAGGCTAATAAGTAAGGGATTGTCAAACAAATGGCATTGGGGGCTGGGCACTGCTCTGGGAGATATGTACCAAAGCAAAAAAAAAAAAAAACTGTAAAAAATCCAATTTTATGGGAGCAGCTATTTTATTATTGCTTAACCACTTCAGCCTCAGAAGGTTTTACCCCCTTCCTGACCTGTCTTTGTGTAAAAAATATATGCCGAAGCATGGGGGCAATCCGCCCCTTATGTTAGGGGCAAATCAGCCCTCCACCCCTGCCCCCATGCTTCGGCATATATGCTCCTTTTTTTTTTAACTGTAGTGGTGAAATCACTCCCTACAGCGCTGGAGTTGCTGATTTATGTATCGTGAGAGCAAACGTTGTTAGTGTCAAGATAAATAAATCAGTGCTGCAGCTGAATGGCATACCTGAAAATGAAATAATGGTTAACAATAAAACACAGTAAACAGTAAAGTATAAAAGAATTACATACCTGAAAAGCAATCATGATAAAACATAGTAACAATAAAACATTGCAGTTAAAAAATACAGTAAAACAGAGCAGAACAATGGAGAGATAACAATAGAGAGAGAATAGAGAAAGTATTAAACAACTATTTTTGGCTTTTTTATTTTATTTTATTTTTTTTTTTAACACTTTTATTTGTAACTGTAATGGTTCCAGGTTTGGGTCTCTAAAAATGCCATGGCATCTTTGGAGACCCTGTGAAAGTGTGTCCTAGTCTGTGCAGTGCTGTACCCTACACTAATACTCCACTAGTGTGTGGTAGCATTCAAAACATTCACCAATGCAGAGACCAGGTTGGTCAGGACAGGAGGGACAACAACAGCGGGTGTCACGCATAAATCTGCACTTGCCACAGACACGACATCTTCTTTGGGGTGCTTGATTGATAGGGGTACCAGGGAAGACACACAGAAAATGCCTCCCATGCAGCCGGCTCACTGCATTTGTATTGGGAAGTTGGGCCACAGAACCGTCTGGAAACAGAAGGGCTGTAATGACCTTTTCCTGGAATTTAAAGAAGGATCCAGTTCATCCTGAAGCTTTGTCTGAAGCTTTATAGCACAACTATACAAAGCAAGCGTTCATCAGATCCAACTGGAGTAAGTATACAAAATAAATAAGCAGTGCAGCGCTATAAGTACAACCAGAAGACTTGAATGTTATTCATAGCTAGGGATGAGCTTCGTGTTTGAGTCAAACCCATGTTTGACTCGAACATCGTGTGTTCGGTCGTTCGTCGAATTACGAATGATATGGGCCGTTCGCGCCAAATTCAAGTGGGGCGTCATGGCCCATAATTCACTGCGGCATTGCAGTGCATTGCTGGCTGATGATTGGCCAAGCATACACTATGACCCGCATACTTGGCCAATCACAGCACTGTCTGAACAGAGAGCCGTAATTGGTCAAAGCCAAGGAGGTAGTGTGTTCCGGCGTTCAGATAGAGAGATAGATAGAGAGAGAGAGGCAGACAGTGTCATTTGATTTAAGTTAGATAGAGTAGGCAGGTCAAGTCAGTAAGATGCAGTTACAGTGTATTGTGTATATATATGCATCCCAGGATCCCAGGTGTTGTATATATATATATATATATATATATATATATATATATATATATATATATATATATACTGTATTCAGTTTAGCTAGATCCTGTTCTTCTCTTCCTAATATACTGACAGGCAGGCAGGTGTTTTTACAGTATTCCCAGCTACTGTACTGTGTACCCTGCACAGTCTCACCTACAGTATAACAGGAAATAAATTGCGGCGCAATCTTGTTATCTTGTCTGTTGGTGTGTGAACACTTTTTATGGCAGCTACTATTTTTATCCTTGGGTCTGTGTTTAATTATTTATGATTTTATAGTAGCTTATCTATTTTTATCTATTCGCTCTTTCCATTTGTCTTTTTGTTGTGCGCACAAGTATTTATTACTCTCCATATCGTCACCTACAGTATAGCAACCTGCAGCCAGGTGCTTGTGTAGGCTCATTGAAGTATTTCCAGCTACTGTACTGTGTACCCTGCACAGTCTCACCTACAGTATAGCAACCTGCAGCCAGGTGCTTGTGTAGGTTCATTGAAGTATTTCCAGTTACTGTACTGTGTACCCTGCACAGTCTCACCTACAGTATAGCTACCTGCAGCCAGGTGCTTGTGTAGGCTCATTGAAGTATTTCCAGCTACTGTGCTGTGTACCCTGCACAGTCTCACCTACAGTATAGCAACCTGCAGCCAGGTGCTTGTGTAGGCTCATTGAAGTATTTCCAGCTACTGTACTGTGTACCCTGCACAGTCTCACCTACAGTATAGCAACCTGCAGCCAGGTGCTTGCGTAGGCTCATTGAAGTATTTCCAGCTACTGTACTGTATACCCTGCACAGTCTCACCTACAGTATAGCTACCTGCATCCAGGTGCTTGTGTAGGCTCATTGAAGTATTTCCAGCTACTGTACTGTGTACCCTGCACAGTCTCACCTACAGTATAGCAACCTGCAGCCAGGTGCTTGTGTAGGCTCATTGAAGTATTTCCAGCTACTGTACTGTGTACCCTGCACAGTCTCACCTACAGTATAGCAACCTGCAGCCAGGTGCTTGTGTAGGCTCATTGAAGTATTTCCAGCTACTGTACTGTGTACCCTGCACAGTCTCACCTACAGTATAGCAACCTGCAGCCAGGTGCTTGTGTAGGCTCATTGAAGTATTTCCAGCTACTGTACTGTGTACCCTGCACAGTCTCACCTACAGTATAGCAACCTGCAGCCAGGTGCTTGTGTAGGCTCATTGAAGTATTTCCAGCTACTGTACTATGTACCCTGCACAGTCTCAACTACAGTATAGCAACCTGCAACCAGGTCCTTGTGTAGGCTCATTGAAGTATTTCCAGCTACTGTACTGTGTACCCTGCACAGGCTCATCTACAGTATAGCTACCTGCATCCAGGTGTTGTGTAGGCTCATTGAAGTATTTCCAGCTACTGTACTGTGTACCCTGCACAGTCTCACCTACAGTAAAGCTACCTGCAGCCAGGTGCTTGTGCAGGCTCATTGAAGTATTTCCAACTACTGTACTGTGTACCCTGCACAGTCTCACCTACAGTAAAGCTACCTGCAGCCAGGTACTTGTGTAGGCTCATTGAAGTATTTCCAGTTACTGTACTGTGTACCCTGCACAGTCTCACCTACAGTATTGCAACCTGCAGCCAGGTGCTTGTGTAGGCTCATTGAAGTATTTCCAGCTACTGTACTGTGTACCCTGCACAGTCTCACCTACATTATAGCAACCTGCAGCCAAGTGCTTGTGTAGGCTCATTGAAGTATTTCCAGCTACTGTACTGTGTATCCTGCACAGTCTCACCTACAGTATAGCAACCTGCAGCCAGGTGCTTGTGTAGGCTCATTGAAATATTTCCAGCTACTGAACTGTGTACCCTGCACAGTTTCACCTACAGTATAGCAACTTGCAGCCAGGTGCTTGTGTAGGCTCATTGAAGTATTTCCAGCTACTGTACTGTGTACCCTGCACAGTCTCACCTACAGTAAAGCTACCTGCAGCCAGGTGCTTGTGTAGGCTCATTGAAGTATTTCCAGTTACTGTACTGTGTACCCCGCATAGTATCACCTACAGTATAGCTACCTGCAGCCAGGTGCTTGTGTAGGCTCTTCACGTATTTCCAGTTACTGTACTGTGTACCCTGCACAGTTGCACCTACAGTATAGCTACCTGAAGACAAGTGCAGGTGTTATACTAATAATACTACAGGCAGGCAGTTGATTCTGCTAGCTGCAGTATAATCAGTATATATATATATATATATATATATATATATATATATATATATATATAAATATATATATATATATATATATATATATATATATATATATATATATATATATATATATATATATATATATATCCCAGTTTTGTGAAGCTCACTGCAGGCCAGTAGTATGTCTGGAAGGTCAACAAGGAGAGGCAGACAGTCACAAGCCAATAAAGGAGGGCAAGCAGGCTCTGTGTCTAGAGGCAACAGTTCTGGTCGTGGACACGGTGCATCCTCATCAACACGTGGCCATGGGACACGCTTGGCCTTTTTGTTTTGGCAGCTGGCCATGTTGAGCCGCAACATGCGGAAGACTTGGTTGAGTGGATGACCAAGCCGTCCTCTTCCACCTCATCCTCTCTCACCCAGGCTCAGGGTACTTTGTCTGGCAAAGCATCTGCCAACGCGGCCTCTTCCCTCGGCTCAATGGCATCAGTGAATCCTTCCCTAGCCCCACCATGTCCTCCTGAGGAGTCCCTCGAACTGTTTGACCACAGTGTTGGGTATATGCTCCAGGAGGATGCCCAGCGTTTTGAAGGCTCTGATGATGATACTGAGCTAGATGAAGGCAGAAGTGTGAGCACAGACAGAGGGGGTGCCCAAGAAGGACAGCAATCTGGCAGTCATGTTCCCGCAGCTGCAGCATACTGCCAGGTTTGCTCCAGTGATGAGGAGGGAGGAGATGATGAGGTCACTGACTCAACGTGGGTGCCTGATAGGAGAGAGGAGGAGGATGAGGCACATCACCAACGAGGCAGGATGCCCTCCAGGGGCCAGCCTAAGAGCAGCACACTGACTGCATCACACCGCAGAGCTCCGCATGTGCAGGGCGCTGCTGTCTCTGCGCGTTATTCCAAAAGTTCTTTGGTGTTGGCCTTTTTTGAGACAAGTGCATCAGATCGCACCGCTGCTATTTGCAACATATGTCTCAAGCGTATCTCGCGTGGCCAAAACATCTCCCGCTTGGGCACCACATGCTTAACCAGACATATGTTGACCTGCCATGCAGTTCGTTGGCAAGCGTACCTAAAAGATTCACACCAAAGAACAAAGAGGACCTCTCCTTGCTCCTCATCAGCTGGGATCTCCAACCCCACTATACCTTCAGTCCTCTCTGAGACCTGCACTGAGAGGAATGAAGGTGTAGAATTAGGTGTGTCACAGCCAAGTACTTGCGGGCAATCTGCTTTTGGTACACCGACGTCAGATTATACCAAGCAAATTTCCCTGCCCCAGCTGCTGCACCACAGAAAGAAGTTTGCTCCCAGCCATCCAGATGCCCAGCGGTTGAATACTAGCTTGGCAAAATTGCTAGCACTTCAACTGCTGCCTTTTCAGTTGGTAGACTCTGCCCCCTTCCGTGAGATTGTGGAATGTGCGGTTCCTCAGTGACAGGTTCCCAAACGCCACTTTTTCTCACGGAAGGCGATTCTGGCTCTCTACCGGCATGTGGAAGGCAATGTCTTGACCTCGTTGGACAGGGCGGTCAGTGGTAAGGTGCATATTACCGCTGACTCATGGTCCAGCAGGCATGGACAGGGACGTTACCTAAGTTTCACGGCGCATTGGGTGACTCTGCTGGCAGCTGGGAAAGGATGCAGGACAAGGTGCAGTAGTGTTGGAGGTTGTTCCGCTACTACGCCTCCAAAATGCCACTACTGGTGATTCTGACACACCTCTCTCCTCCACCCCCTCCTCTTCTTCTTCATCCATGGCCTCTTCCTGTGCTTTTTCCTTGGAACCAGTGGTGCTCCGTAGGCGTTCAAGGGGCTACGCACGTACGCAGGCCAAAAGATGCCATGCTGTGCTTGAGCTGGTATGCTTGGGGGACAGGAGCCACACTGGGGTAGAGGTTCTGTCAGCTCTGCAGAGGCAGGTTCAGAGGTGGTTGACACCACGCCAACTTAAGGCAGGAATGGTGGTTTGCAACAATGGCACCAACCTCCTCTCCACCCTCCGACAGGGACAAATGACCTATGTGCCCTGTTTGGCTCACGTCCTTAACTTGGTGGTGCAGCGGTTCTTGGGCAGGTACCCGGGCTTACAGGATGTCCTAAGGCAGGCCAGAAAAGTCTGTGTGCATTTCCGCAGGTCATATAATGCCAGTGCTCGGCTGGCTGACCTCAAAAAGGAATTTAACCTGCCCAAGAACCGCCTAATCTATGACATGCCCACCAGGTGGAACTCAACGTTGGCCATGCTGCAGCGGCTGCACACGCAGCAGAGGGCCATCAATGAGTACCTGTGTGACTATGGCACCAGGACAGGGTCAGGGGAGCTTGTTTTTTTTCCCCACGCCAGTGGGCCATGATCAGGGATGCATGCACTGTCCTGTCACCATTTGAGGAGGCCACAAGGACGGTGAGCAGTGACAGTGCATGCATCAGTTACACTGTCCCCCTTGTCCACCTGTTGGAGCACACGCTGCGTGGAATAATGGACAGGGCATTTGAGGCAGAACAGAGGCAGGAAGAGGAGGACTTCCTTAGCTCTCAAGGCCCCCTTTATCCAGACAGTGTTCCTGCGTGCCCGCCGATCACACAGGAAGAGGACGGGGAGGAGGAAGTGGAGGATTGTGTCAGCATGGCGGTGGAGCCTGGCACTCAGCATCAGAAGCAGTCTTTAAGGGATCATTTACAGTCCCAAGAAACCCATGGACTTGTATGTGGCTGGGAGGAGGTGGCTGCGGGGAGTCAAAGGATGGACTGGGCCAAACGAGGTGGATTTTGGGCCCAGACAAACCTGATGAAGATACTGTTAACCGTTTTGAGGAAAGAGGCAGGAATTTGGATAGGAAGCGCCTGGAAGTGGTATAGAATCCGAGGCATGATGTTCATTTTTACTATACCACATCTTCCGAACCAAGAGAACATCCCATTCTGCCAGGACTGTAGGTCTTTTTTTATAGCTGTCAAGAGAGGGGAGAAATTGAAAGGGAAAATATCTTCTATTCTGTTGGGCAGAAATATGCCTAGGTATTTAATGTGGGAGGAGGCCCATTTAAAGGGGAAGTCCACTCTAAACAGCGCATTTAGGGATGTTGGCAATGCGACCTCCAATGCTTCAGATTTCTGGTAATTAATGCAGAAGAACGACAGCTTTTCATATGTTTTCAATTCCGCGAGTAGATTTGGGATGGATACCAATGGACTGGTCAAGAAGAATATCAGATCATCCGCGAATGCCACTATTTTTGGAGAAAGGGTGGTATTTAATCTAAGCGAATTATCTGAGTTATCCCTAATGAGTCTCAGAAAGGGTTCAAGTGTCAGAATGAATATCAGAGGCGATAGGGGACACCCCTGTCTTGTCCCATTTGTTATCGGAAAAGATAATGATAGATGGCCATTAACTTTAACCTGTGCCGATGGGCAGGAATAGATTGCTTGCACCCAGTTCATCATTCGCTCTCTCAGACCTATGCTCCGAAGGGTCTCAAACAGAAAGAGCCAACTCACCCTGTCGAACGATTTTTCAGCGTCCGTCGACAGGAGCACCATCAGAGGTTTCCGTGCTGCGTAAATTAGGTTGATCGCTTTGGTTGTGTTGTCCCGCTTGGTCGGAGTGGATCAATTGTGGGATCAGATCCATGAGCCGGAGGGAGAGGATTTTCGTGAAAATTCTTAGATCTATGTTTAGGAGTGAGATCGGTCTATAATTTTGGCATAGTAAGGGGTCTTTACCCTCCTTCAGGATTACCGCGACATGTGCACGCAGCGTGTCTCTAGGAATAGTTGATCCTTCGCCCGAAGCGTTGTATGCTGAGAGGAAGTGTGGGATCAGAAGATCCCCAAAGGTTCTGTAATATAAAAGGGAATATCCATCTGGGCCAAGGGCTTTACCCGATTGCATGCGCGCCATCGCTAGGGCCACTTCGTCTGCCGAGATGGGTTTCTCTAATTCAGTTAGTTCCTCATCGGAAAGATGGGGGAGCCCCGATCTGCGAAGGTATTCTTGTATATTGCCCTGTTCCGAGGGCGACGCCCTATCGGAAGTTGGGTGTGAGAGGTTGTAAAGCGTGGTATAATACTTTTAAAACTGGTCTGCAATGGCTTCTGTAGTGTGAACCTTATTGTGGCCTTCAGTGTATATTTCAGGGCTTGCTGAGCTCTCAGCGCCCGTGCCAGCAATTTGCCACACTTGTTACTATGCATGTAAAACGTTTTCCTGCATTTGGATATTACTTCTTTTGCTCTGTGTAGAGCCAGGGTACGCAACTGGTTCCTCAAAGCGGTTATGTCTGTCAGAACTTGGATAGCTAGTGATTGTTTATGGGTGGCCTCCAAGGACTGGATCTTGCCTATAAGTTCGACAATCTGTTGATCTCTAGCTTTCTTGAATCGAGACCCTAATTTTATTAAGAGGCCCCTAATATAGCTCTTGTGTGCCTCCCATACCATTGTTGGGGCTGACTCTGAGTTAACGTTCTCAGCAAAAAACTGCCTTAATTCCCTGGACACTTCTGTGACTACCTCAGGCCTTTGGATCAATGAGTCATTGATCTTCCACGTCCACTGTTTAGATGTGGGTGTTAAGAGATCTATATCCACCATAATCGGTGCGTGATCCGAAAATGTTGTGGATCTGATGGATGCCGATGTAACCTTAGACAGGAGAGATTGGGGCGTCATGATGAGGTCAATTCGGGTGTAGGAGCCATGAGGGTTTAAGTAAAACGTATAATCCCTATGATTCGGGTGAAGAATCCGCCACACATCTACTAGGTGGAAAGCATAGAAGCTTTTCTTTAGGCATTTCAGCGCTGCGTAAGAGAGCTGAGAGGTCCTCTTGGATGAATCTAGGGCAGGGTCCATGGTGAAATTCATGTCACCTCCCAGTATCACTGCCCCCTCTGCTAACTCTCCTAGCTTGGTCAGGATTGGATCAAGGAAAGTGATCTGGTTTGTGTTTGGGAGGTATAGGTTCACTAGCGTGACCAAAGAACTCCCTAGAGTTCCCTTTATGAACAGCGCCCTACCCTCTGTGTCACTCCATTTATCCCTCTCCAGCCACGGGATTGTATTGCTAATCAGAGTGCATACCCCCCTGGACCTGGAGTCTAACGAGCACCCATGGTATGCCGTCTGGAAAAAGCGCTCCCTGAGACTTGGTCTTTTATCAGCACGAAAATGTGTCTCCTGCAGGAAACAAATATAAGCTTTCATACGTTTCAGATTAGTCAGAACAATGTTGCGCTTCTCTGGGGTGTTCAGCCCCTTCATGTTAATAGAGAGCAGACGAACTGGCTCTTTGCTACCTGTGGTCATGTTGAGAGCTGGTGCAGATCGGAGATCCTCAAGGACAGGAAAACAAAAAAAAAAAAAGGGGGGGGGTGATAGGAAAGTGAAGAGAAGAACAAGTTAGAAAAAAAAAAAACGAATACGCTATGCGCGTATGTGAGACCTAGTCTCAATACACCATAGTGACCTCAAATACGAAGTCGCCAAACAGGTGTGACCCTATGTGGGGAAAGTGGTTGTGCACAGCAATGTACAGTGACTCCCTATCTCCGTCTATAAATTATATAAGAGTAAAGTATAACAATGGCTGACATGTCCGGCCATAGCTAAGCTATGGCCCCTAATAACCAAGCCGGCACCTAACCCGGCCCAAACTAAGTGTTAAATTTTGCAAACCCGCAAACTGTAACATTGAGCTGACATAAGAGACTATGTAAACCCTTCTCCCCATACCTCAAATAGGGAGAATTACAGAAAAGGTGGGGGGTAGCACCCCCCTGCAAGCAATCACCGGGAGGATATGTGCTACGGCAGGTAGGGAAAAGCAAGGAGGGAGGGGGAGGGAAAAACAAGGAAGGAGGGGGAGGGGAGGGAAGAGGGAGGGAGAGTGAAGAGGGAGGGAGGGGGAGGGAAAAGGAAGGGGGGGCTAAGTGAGCAGTTCATGGACCAGTCTAAATCACTTCCCCTGAGTCGGGCTGCACAGCGCAGTTGGTGTCTCTCCACCCTCACTCTCGACATCCATACCTGGGCGGTACCCCGATCAATCCCGGAGAGAAGACATGCCACCCCCAGCATATAGTACAGTTTTAACTTACTTCATAAACACTTGCACTAGACAAACAATTTTTTTTCCCTTTTATTTATCCCTTCCTTTAATTATTGCATGGTTCAGGCAGCTGGCGATCCTGTGCATGACTGTCTCTACATGTCAAATACTGCACTGGATACCATCAACCTCTGTTCGGGTTAAATAGAGTCTATGTGCACAAGCATTTGAAGCACTAACCCCCCCCACCCAGCAGAACCCCGCAAACCCCCCCCCCCCGGCAGCGAACCCCCACAGGAACCCCGACAGTCCATTTCCAGCTAGGTGATTCCATTGTGGACGCCAAGAAATCGTATGTCAAAATGCGTGCCAAACACCCTGGAGAAGCCCGCGGAGCCTGAAACCGGGTCTCTATGGATCACCTCATCTCCCAGGGGAGAGGTGAAAAGAAAGCACATGCCGGGGTGTTCAATGCAGACTCTTGGCGGGGGGAAGGGGGGCCAACACAGGGGGGAGCATCTCTGGCCCGGGAGGTCCCGGGGGGGCGTCGAAAGGGGTATAACAGGCAAGGGGGGTCAAAGTCAGTCAGTCTGCAGGCAGCACATTCCCTGGGATTACTCACATGTGAAGATCTGCTGTCTTACGGTGCAGGCTCCTGGGCTCTGATTGGCGTAGGTTCCCTCCTTCTGCATCTTGAGGATCAGCGCGGTAGAGCCGGGATAGGCGCCCTGGCATCGCATGGGGATCCCTGCCAGGCAGAGGGTGCAACCAGTCCTGAAGGGGGATCACCTCCATCCCTAGGAATTCGAAAAGGTCCGGTAAATCCGTATAGCGTCTCAAGGTGTAGGAAGAGCCTTCTTTGTGGACCATTAACTGGAGAGGAAAACCCCATCTATACTGCAGCTGGGCACTACACAGGGACTCCAAAAGGGGTTTGAGCATGGCTCTCCTCTGTAAGGTTGCCCGGAAAATGTCAGGATAGATGATTATAGCCGACCCATCAAGGTCCACCGATCCTTTTTGCCAGGCCGCTCTCATTATCAACTCTTTCTGGGCGTATCTGTGCAGCCGGCAGATCACATCCCGGGTGTGATCTTGTTCCCCCGACTTGGGACCGAGCGCCCTATGCACTCTGTCAAATTCCCAGGTCACAGGCGGGTCTGGCAATTCATTTAATTTTTTATTATTTTTTAACCACTTTACATTTTTACATTTTATTTATATATCCCTTTTTTCCCTTGTGGCCATTGTCTGCTTTGATCTGTATATTACCCCCCAGTCTGTGGCCTGGCTGGCATGCTTCCGATTTAAGCTGTCTCAGGATTAGTAGTGTGCATATGCCTTGACATTGGTTTACAGATTAGTCTGTGGGAGGGCGGTCTTTAGCTATGCATAGTGAATACAATAGCAAGGGTCTCAAGTGGAGGCTTGGCCACGAGGGGCAGAGTTTGCCTTTGTTTGTGTTCCAGCGTTAAGCTGGAAACATGAGTGCAAGGTCACATGACCGGGCATCCCGACGTCGGTGACGTCACGACGGTCATAGCTTCTTATAATGTGAATGGGAATCATCTCCCTGAATGCAGGGTCACGTGACCGGGTGTCTTGTTGATGATGCCTTGGTTGCTATAGTTACTCATGAACATTATCAGGAAGCAATTCCCCTGACCTCCTAGTGGCCCAAGCTGATTGGATGGCGCCCGTGGGAGGTTCTATTACACAGGAAAACGAGATATGGGGCTCTCTATATATATAGATCTGATGTCTGGAACTCTATTACCGCTGAGGAAGTCCAGATTTGGACAATATGCGTGCGGGAGTTCCTTTGGACATCACTGCAGCCACCTTCTCTACTGTCTTATCTTATCTTATCTCTATCTTATGATGTCATTATATATTTTTTATCCCAGCACTAGGGTTGTAGTGCTTTGTATGTGAGCACCTGACTTTCAATAAATGTGATTATTTTAGCCACACAGTGTGCACTATATATTTATTTTTATATTACATGTGAATATGATCACCAATTGAGAACTGAGTGCGGTCTCCCAAAATCGTGTGACTGTCTGCCCTTGCAAGTTTCCATCTATATCCTTTGAGAGTGGTAAATGCCTTTCTGACCCATCTGTTAGCTCAGGGGTCCATTTGCTGAGGTGAGCGGTTTGGCTAACTGGTGGTGGAATCACGGATTGCATTGCACTGTATGAACTGTTATGATCACCTAGACAACCGCAGAGGAGACCTCTTTTCTATCAACCTGCTTATTTCTACATTCAAAGGGGACTTTATTATATTTATGATATGAGTAACATTTGAGTCTTCTGGTTGTACTTATAGCGCTGCACTGCTTATTTATTTTGTATACTTTAAGGTTTTATATGTTTGCCTTCAGTGTTCAGCTGCTTTTATTTTACAGTTAGGATTTAGTTTTTACGCTGACTGAATTTCTATTTTTAATGAGTAAGTATACAGACACTTTTTTGTACCAGCATCTGGCCTTACGGGCAATTAAGTATGGTGCCATCAACTGGTCATTGAGGTCCACCCCTCCCATATTAAGGTTGTATTCATGGACACAGAGGGGTTTTTCCACAACACAAGTCGCCATTTGAATTTGGACCTTCGTGTCTGCATTAGGGATGAGCCCCCCGGTTCGGTTCGCACCAGAACCTGCGAACGGACCAAAATTTTGCATGAACGTTAGAACCCCATTGACATCTATGGGACTCGAACGTTCAAAATCAAAAGTGCTCATTTTAAAGGCTAATTTGCATGGTATTGTCCTAAAAAGGGTTTGGGGACCCGGGTCCTGCCCCAGGGGACATGTAACAATGCAAAAAAACTTTTAAAAGGCCGTTTTTTTCGGGAGCAGTGATTTTAATGATGCTTAAAGTAAAAAAAAAGTGAAATATTCCTTTAAATATCGTACATGGGGGGTGTCTATAGTATGCCTGCAAAGTGGTGCATGTTTCCCGTGCTTAGAACAGTCCCTGCACAAAATGTCATTTTTAAAGGAAAAAAAGTCATTTAAACTTGCTTGCGGCTTTAATGTAATGTCGGCTCCTGGCAGAAGTTTACGAAATTTAAAGGGATATTACACTTTTATTGTTTGACTTTAAGCATCATTAAAATCACTGCTCCTGAAAAAACGGCCGTTTTTAAAACTTTTTTTTGCATTGATACATGTCCCATGGGGCAGGACCCAGGTCCCCAAACACTTTTTATGACAATAACTTGCATATAAGCCTTTAAAATTGGCACTTTTGATTATTCATGTTCGTGTCCCATAGACTTTAACGGTGTTCGCATGTTCGAACAAACTTTTTTCCTGTTCGCATGTTCTGGTGCGAACTGAACAGGGGGGTGTTCGGCTCATCCCTATCCAGAAACAGGAGTTTGTAACCTCCAAGTCTCTGGGAACGCGTTGCACAGACCTTTCTGCAAGGCCTCCCGAAGATGTTTCATCCTCTGCTCCCTCTGCAACGGCAAGATAAGGTCTGCAACCTTACCCTTGTAACGTGGATCAAGGAGGGTTGCCAGCCAGTATTGGTCCTTCTCCTTGATACCATGAATACGAGGATCCTTACGCAGGCTTTGCAGGATCAGGGAGGCCATCGAGCATAGGTTTGCTGAGGCATTCGGTCTGGAATCCTCTGGGTCACTAAGGACGACATGGTCCGCCGCCACCTCCTCCCAGCCACATACAAGTCCATGTGTTTCTTGGGACTGATCCCTTAAAGACTGATGCTGAGTGCGGGGCTCCACCTCCATACTGACACAATCCTCCTCCTCCTCCTCGTCCTCTTCCTGTGTGATCGGCAGGCACGCAGGAACACTGTCTGAATAAAGGGGGCCTTGAGAGCTAAGGAAGTCCTCCTCTTCCTGCCTCTGTTCTGCCTCAAGTGCCCTGTCCATTATTCCACGCAGCGTGTGCTCCAACAGGTGGACAAGGGGGACAGTGAAACTGATGCATGCACTGTCACTGCTCACCATCCTCGTGGCCTCCTCAAATGGTGAGAGGACAGTGCATGCATCCCTGCACATGGCCCACTGGCGTGGAGAAAAAAAACAAGCTCCTCTGACCCTGTCCTGGTGCCATAGTCGCACAGGTACTCATTGATGGCCCTCTGCTGCATGTGCGCCGCTGCAGCATGGCCAACGTTGAGTTCCACCTGGTGTCACAGATTAGGTGGTTCTTGGGCAGGTTAAACTCCTTTTGGAGGTCTGCCAGCTGAGCACTGGCATTATATGACCTGCGGAAATGCACACAGACTTTTCTGGCCTGCCTCAGGACATCCTGTAAGCCCGGGTACCTGCCCAAGAACTGCTGCACCACCAAGTTAAGGACATGAGCCAAACAGGGCACATGGGTCATTTGTCCCTGTCGGAGGGCAGAGAGGAGGTTGGTGCCATTGTCCCAAACCACCATTCCTGCCTTAAGTTGGCGTGGCGTCAACCACCTCTTAACCTGTCCCTGCAGAGCTGACAGAACTTCTGCCCCAGTGTGGCTCCTGTCCCCCAAGCACACCAGCTCAAGCACCGCATGGCATCTTTTGGGCTGAAAACTTGCGTAGCCCCTTGAATGGCTAGGGAGCACTGCTGGTTCCGAGGACAAAGCACAGGAAGAAGCAATGGAGGGAGAAGAAGAGGAGAGAGGTGTGTCACAATCATTAGTAGTGGCATTTTGGAGGCGTGGTGGTGAAACAACCTCCAACACTACTGCACCTTGTCCTGCATCCTTCCCAGCTGCCAGCAGAGTCACCCAATGCGCCGTGAAACTTAGGTAACGTCCCTGTCCATGCCTGCTGGACCCTGAGTCAGCGGTAATATGCACCTTACCGCTGACCGCCCTGTCCAGCGAGGCATGGACATTGCCTTCCACATGCCAGTAGAGAGCCAGAATCGCCTTCCGTGAGAAAAAGTGGCGTTTGGGTACCTGCCACTGAGGAACCGCACATTCCACAAACTCACAGAAGGGGGCAGAGTCTACCAACTAGAAAGGCAGCAGTTGAAGTGCTAGCAATTTTGCCAAGCTAGCATTCAACCGCTGGGCATGTGGATGGCTGGGAGCGAATTTCTTTCGGCGGTGCAGCAGCTGGGACAGGGAAATTTGCCTGGTACAATCTGACATCGGTGTACCGAAAGCAGATTGCCCACAAGTACTTGGCTGTGACACACCTAATTCTACACCTTCATTCCTCTCAGTGCAGGTCTCAGGGAGGACTGAAGGTATAGTGGGGTTGGAGATCTCAGCTGATGAGGAGCAAGGAGAGGTCCTCTTTGTTCTTTGGTGTGGGTCTTTTAGATACGCTTGCCAACAAACTGCATGGCAGGTCAACATATGTCTGCTCAAGCATGTGGTGCCCAAGCGGGAGATGTTTTGGCCACGCGAGATACGCTTGAGACATATGTTGCAGATAGCAGCGATGCGATCTGAGCACTCGTCTCAAAAAAGGCCCACACCAGAGAACTTTTGGAATAACACGCAGAGACAGCAGCGCCCTGCACATGCGGAGCTCTGCGGTGTGATGCAGTCAGTGTGCTGCCCATAGGCTGGCCCCTGGAGGGCATCCTGCCTCGTTGGTGATGTGCCTCCTCCTCCTCTCTCCTATCAGGCACCCAAGTTGAATCAGTGACCTCATCATCCCCTCCCTCCTCATCACTGGAGCAAACCTGGCAGTATGCTGCAGCAGGGGGAGCATGACTGCCAGATTGCTGTCCTTCTTGGGCACCCCCCTCTGTCCGTGCTCACATTACTGCCTTCATCTAGCTCAGTATCATCATCAGAGCCTTCAAAACGCTGGGCATCCTCCTGGAGCATGTACCCAACACTGTGGTCAAACATTTCGAGGGACTCCTCAGGAGGACATGGTGGGGCTAGGGAAGGAGTCACTGATGCCATTTAGCCGAGGGAAGAGGCCGCGTTGGTAGCTGCTTTGCCAGACAAAGTACCCTGAGCATGGGTGAGAGAGAATGAGGAGGATGAGGACGGCTTGGTCATCCACTCGACCAAGTCTTCCGCATGTTGCCGCTCAACATGGCCAGCTGCCGAAAAAAAGGCCAAGCGTGTCCCACGGCCACGTGCTGATGAGGATGCACCGTCTCCATGACCAGCACTGTTGCCTCTAGACACAGAGCCTGCTTGCCCTCTTTTATTGGCTTGTGACTGTCTGCCTCTCCTTGTTGGCCATATATATATATATATATATATATATATATATATATATATATATATATATATATATATATATATATATATATATATATATATATATTGATACTACAGCTAGCAAAATCAACTGCCTGCCTGTAGTATGAGAACACCACCAACCTTCTACAGGTAGATTTAGCTGAACACTATGCAGAGCTTGCAAAAAACTAACTTGTAGCTTATTTAGCTGCCTGCGGTAGTGATAGGATCAGGAAAACACCACCAACATTCTACAGGTAGTTTTAGGTGAACACTGTGCAGAGCTCGCAAAAAACTAACTTGTAGCTTATTTAGCTGCCTGCGGTAGTGATAGGATCAGGAAAACACCACCAACCTTCTACAGGTAGCTTTAGCTGAACACTGTGCAGTGCTCGCACTACACTAACTTGTAGTTTTAGCTGAACACTGTGCAGAGCTCGCAAAAAACTAACTTGTAGCTTATTTAACTGCCTGCGGTAGTGATAGGATCAGGAAAATACCACCAACCTTCTACAGGTAGCTTTAGGTGAACACTGTGCAGAGCTCGCAAAAAACTAACTTGTAGCTTATTTAGCTTCCTGCGGTAGTGATAGGATCAGGAAAACACCACCAACCTTCTACAGGTAGTTTTAGGTGAACACTGTGCAGAACTCGCAAAAAACTAACTTGTAGCTTATTTAGCTGCCTGCGGTAGTGATAGGATCAGGAGAACACCACCAACCTTCTACAGGTAGCTTTAGCTGAACACTGTGCAGTGCTCGCACTACACTAACTTGTAGTTTTAGCTGAACACTGTGCAGAGCTTGCAAAAAACTAACTTGTAGCTTATTTAGCTGCCTGCGGTAGTGATAGGATCCGGAAAACACCACCAACCTTCTACAAGTAGCTTTAGGTGAACACTGTGCAGAGCTTGCAAAAAACTAACTTGTAGCTTATTTAGCTGCCTGCGGTAGTGATAGGATCAGGAAAACACCACCAACCTTCTACAGGTAGCTTTAGGTGAACACTGTGCAGAGCTCGCAAAAAAATAACTTGTAGCTTATTTAGCTGCCTGCGGTAGTGATAGGATCAGGAAAACTCCACCAACCTTCTACAGGTAGCTTTAGCTGAACACTGTGCAGAGCTCGCAAAAAATTAACTTGTAGTTTTAGCTGAACACTGTGAGGAGGACGCACTACACTAACTTGTAGCTTTAGCTGAACACTGTTCAGAGGATGCACTACACTAACTTGTAGCTTTAGCTGAACACTGTGCAGAGGTCGCACTACACTAACTTGTAGTATTAGCTGAACACTGTGAGGAGGACGCACTACACTAACTTGTAGCTTTAGCTGAACACTGTTCAGAGGACGCACTACCCTAACTTGTAGCTTTAGCTGAACACTGTGCAGAGGTCACACTAAACTAACTTGTAGCTTTAGCTGAACACTGTGAGGAGGACGCACTACACTAACATATAGCTTTAGCTGAACACTGTGCAGAGGTCGCACTACACTAACTTGTAGTTTTAGCTGAACACTGTGAGGAGGACGCACTACACTAACTTGTAGCTTTAGCTAAACACTGTGAGGAGGACGCACTACCCTAACTTGTAGCTTTAGCTGAAAACCGTGCAGAGGTCACACTAAACTAACTTGTAGCTTTAGCTGAACACTGTGAGGAGGACGCACTACACTAACTTGTAGCTTTAGCTGAACACTGTGCAGAGGTCACACAACGCTAACTTGTAGTTTTAGCTGAACTCTGTGAGGAGGACGCACAACACTAACTTGTAGCTTTAGCTGAACACTGTGCAGAGGTCGCACTACACTAACTTGTAGTTTTAGCTGAACACTGTGAGGCGGACGCACTACACTAACTTGTAGCTTTAGCTGAACACTGTGCAGAGCTTGCAAAAAACTAACTTGTAGTTTTAGCTGAACACTGTGAGGAGCTTGCAAAAAACTAACTTGTAGTTTTAGCTGAACACTGTTCAGAGGACGCACTACACTAACTTGTAGCTTTAGCTGAACACTGTGCAGAGGTCACACTACACTAACTTGTAGTTTTAGCTGAACACTGTGAGGAGGACGCACTACACTAACTTGTAGTTTTAGCTGAACACTGTGAGGAGGACGCACTACCCTAACTTTTAGCTTTAGCTGAACACTGTGCAGAGGTCACACTAAACTACTTTTAATGAATTTTGTGAGCCAGCATAGGGATTATTCATCTAATACTAGGTATGTTTACCCTACCTATGTAGGTCTATATTTATAAGATGGAAACACTCATCTGAATAATACATTCCCTCTGTTTTTACTATGCTGCTCTCTCTCTCTCTTTATAATTTTTAGTTCATAACATCTTTCATCTACCCCACATATCTGGCATGGTGTCAGTTGCTGGATAATTATTCCTTAAAATGGAATAGGAACCTTTTCAGTCTTCATGTACTTAACGGGTATGTATTTAAGCAAATATTTATTAGAGTCCTCCTGTTTTTCCAAATTCATTAAAAGGAATGGTATGCAACCAAATAAAAAGGCACTTTATTTGGATGATAGGCTATAACCTATACTCCCTCTGGTCTTCAGCCCATTAGATCACTCATCATTCGGCTGACGGACGTGACGCCCTTTGTGTCCGATCGTGTTCCACTGATGGTTTTGGTCTCGTGGTGGCGGCGCTGATATTCGGGATTGGACCCCGGTGGCTGACAGTTTCCTCCCCCCCCCCCCCCAATCGGTTGCCATGTGATGCTGTTTTTCATGGTTAGAATGCCTTTTTACATCACGTTGTCTCTATGCTGTAAATAGTTGCATATGGAGTAATACTGTTGATTTACAATGTGTTTCACTGTATGTTTCTCTGTTCTTTTCTATGATATGGTCTCTAGAAAGATATATATCTCATCTCCAGCCCCTGAAGAAGAGGTCATAACCATTATAAAAACCTTGGGCCTGCACTTCCAACTAGCTCCTGCTTGCTGAAACAGTGTTTTGTGGGTTAAGTGCAGCTCTCCTGATTTGTGCTGTATATCTTTTTATTATCAATTGTAAACTGTGGCATCCATTTTGTTCCCATTGTCGTTTTGTATATAATATGTGTCATATTTTTAACCTTTTGATATAATAAAACATATATATTTTTTATACTTTTTGATATATTATTTGAGACTTCCGCCCTCTAAAATCCCATTTAAGAGGAAAACTCTTGATTGTATATGAATATAGGGATGCGGACGGATTGTCTCCTTCCATAAAGTCCCTGTCACCATCCTCTGTTCCCTTTAGCTGAACACTGTGCAGAGGTCGCACTACACTAACTTGTAGTTTTAGCTGAACACTGTTCAGAGGACGCACTACACTAACTTGTAGCTTTAGCTGAACACTGTGCAGAGGTCGCACTACACTAACTTGTAGTTTTAGCTGAACACTGTGAGGAGGGCGTACTACACTAACTTGTAGCTTTAGCTGAACACTGTGCAGAGGTCACACTACACTAACTTGTAGCTTTAGCTGAACACTGTGAGGAGCATGCACTACCCTAACTTGTAGCTTTAGCTGAACACTGTGCAGAGGTCACACTAAACTAACTTGTAGCTTTAGCTGAACACTGTGAGGAGGACGCACTACATTAACTTGTAGTTTTAGCTGAACACTGTGCAGAGGTCACACTAAACTAACTTGCAGCTTTAACTGAACACTGTGAGGAGGACGCACTACACTAACTGTAAATAGTCTAGCTGCCTGACTGTGGTACTAATAGGATCAAAAGAACACCAGCAATTTTCTTCAGGTAGCTGTAAATACTGAACAAGACAAGCCTGCCTGTCTTGACCCTTGACCCTATATCTGGCACGCTTGCTGGGAAGATACTGTTTGAATGACAAGCGGACAGAAAATGTAATCAGGGACTCATCAACACAGACAACTTAATCTGGAGTAAACAAGCCTGCAAACTGTTAGTTGAAGTTGGTTACGAGGGGCCGAATTTTGTAAAGCCGATCATATTCAGGGTTACCCCAAGGACGACAGAGTTCATTGTCATTGAAATACATGAACCGTAACATCTGCTCATATCATGTCTTGTTCATGGAGGCAGAGAACACCGGCATGTGGTGAATTGGGTCAGTGGACCAATATGACCGCAACTGACTTTTTTTAGTTATGCCCATGAGGAGGGATAGGCCCAGGAAGGTCTTAAATTCGTAGACCGTAATAGGTCTCCAATCTCTGGCAAGGGTCAACTGGGGATTAGCGGCAATAAATTGACCAGCATAAAAATTGCTTTGGTCCACAATAGATCTATAGAGATCTTCGGCGAATAAAAATTAAGTGATGTAAAATCAACTGTTTCCACCTGAATTCTGGGTTGGCCAGTGAATGGGGGAAGTACGGGTGCTGCAGAAGTGGTGGGCTCCAAATTTTTATTGGCAAATGCAGCAGGAAGGGCACTATGGGCTCGACGGGTCTGTCTTTGCCTTCTTGGTGGCTGTGGGAAACTACTTGTGCTAGCCTCCTCACCAGCCTGAACTGCACTTATGGGACTCGCCACGTCCCCATGTGTTATTGCAGTGCTGGATCTATGACCAGGATGTACTAGGCTGATGGTGCTTGCCAGTTCACAAGAAGGATGAGCGGCACTAGTGCTGGCTCTCTGCTCCATATGAGAGTCCTGCAGTTCTTGCACCTCAACAACAGCAGAAGAACAGGGTCAGGTACGCCTGACCTTGGAAGGAACCACTACTCCATCGTCAGAGCTATCTGTCAGTGTGCTGCTGCTGTCTACAGGATCGTATTCTGAGCCTGAATCTGACAGATGGGTGACTTCTCCTTCACTCACCTCTGTCATGCTCAGAAATGTGTAGGCCTCTTCACTAGTGTACCTTTGCTTGGACATTTTGGTCTCTAAATTTACTGGTACAACTAGTGAGACTCACAGGAAAAAAGAGCACCTGGCTGTCAGCGACTGCTTCAAACGCTACCAAAAAAACTGTTAGCGTTCGCAGGGATCGAGCCTGACTCTACACTACAGTTATGTGTTTAGTGTTTTGTAAGTGACAGTGATCGATTGACACTGCACTTGGATGGTCTGGGCTGTGCGGAGGGGCTAAACGCAGGTGCTAGCAGGTATCCGGGCTGCTCCCACTAACACTGCATTTCTGGGAACCCTAAACTGCTGGGGACGCTAGTATAGATCTGATCAGATCAAAGATATTGATCCGTTCAGACACTATACTACTAAGGGAGGTGTGTGGTGCATGCGTGGGTGTTTGCGCTACTAGCACTAATCTGACGCTGCCTGGGTCAAAGCAGACCCTGACTGCCGCTAAAACCTAACTGATATAACCCGCCGCTGATCAGGGGGTTAAACCTTTATTTAGGTAATGTACGGCGGGTACCCTGACGCTATAAAAAAAAATAACTAACCAGCGTCACCCCTAACACTAATACAGTGATCACTGGTGACATGGTTTGATCAAGGGGTTAAATCTTTATTAGGGGGGTTAGGGGGGTACCCTAAAGCTACCTGGGCCTACCACTAACTGCCCTAATGCTGATTAGTGTCACAAATGACACCAGTCCAGTACAGTGATCAGTGAAAAATCTGACAACTGCACTAGGTGACACTGTGTCAGGGAGTAAAGGGGTTAACTGGGGGGCCATCGGAGGATGACAAGTGTACTGGTGTTAGTGTAGTGTTGGTGCAACTTACTGTGAGATGCTCTCTCTCCTCTCTCTGGAATGAAAAGAATTCCACAGGGGAGATGAGATCACTTCCCCTGCCTGTGTTTACACTTACAGGCAGGGGAAGGATTTTATTCACCAGAACCAATCAGAACCGAAAGATTGATAGGTTCTGGGTCAAAACTAATGGTTGCGAGCGCGGTAGGGACGCGCGGGCACACCCCCTAGCGGCGAGAGTGCGCCCCGTACCTGTACGGGGTTTTACGCAGCCATGCCATTGTGCCCCGTATATGTATGCGAGCCGGTCGGGAATCAGTTAAAGTAAAGAAATAAAAATGCTAAATTTTAAATGCCTTTATTTAAATGCCTTTAAATAACATGCCTATAGGATGTTCTTAACCTGCTTGTGAAAGGGTGCATCTGTACAATGTATACAACCTACTACAGCAAAACTTTCATAAAAAAAATATATATACACGATGCGTACGTGACGCACCTGTGCTAGGGGAGGGGCCTGTCTGCAGCGCCGGTGAGAGCGGATGAGGGAGCCCGGATGGACTGATCGGAGCCAAGCTGGGTGAGAGACTGCAGGGCATCCGATGCATGAAGCTCCTGCGCTGGCTGACGCATGCAGTTTTGCTGGCCTGGCAGGTGGAATCGGGAGGCGATAAGAGGAGGATGGCCGTGTAAAGCAATGGAGGAGCTGTAAGTCTGCCTGCAGGGGTCCGCTATGAGTTGCTGGAGGCTTCCTGAACATACCTTTGCCTCTTCTGGCCATCTTGCTTCTGGCTGGGGCTACATATGACAGACGGACTGGAGAAGGATAAAGCAGACGCTGTTTCTTACTTATAAAGTGGAACATAACAGATGGTTTGGGACACCACTGGAGGATGGCTGCTGTCTTGTACACTTCATTGTTGGAGCGTTCCTAACCTGGAGGGTAAGAATGTGTAATTTCAGTAAGAGGAACCACCCCCCAGGTAGGAACTAATCCTTTAATAAATAAAGCACCGTTTCAGGACTCTGATTTAAGACTCTGTAAGGGAATTTGAAGTTCCACTATACCATAGTTACCAACGGTTCGGTCTGGGAGTAAAGTGGTTGGAGGAGGGGAGAAAAAGTTTGAGTTATACATGTGCCCTGGCTTAATGATCCCCAAGTCCAAAAGAAGGCTGGAAATGACAGGGTTCATTTTAAAGTTATAGTGGAACTGCGGAGACACACTGTAAAGCTCTATTTGTGTATGGACTTTAGCTGGATACTAAACAGCATAGAATTAAACAGCACAGAACAGTATTGCAAGACATATGACGGCAAAGGAGATCTGGCTTACAATACCAATCATCTATTGTTCCTATTCTACTGAACGTAGCTAAAAGTCAGATACCAAAGAGATGGCAGGAAATAGAAAGCCCCAAAATACGAGACTGGATTTTTTGTGTCAATGAAATTTGTAACATAGAGAGTGCTGATGAGGTGGAAGTAGACCTAGAAGACGGGTCAGAGTGTAAATCTAAATGGGAAGGGTGGAGGTTGTTTAAAAAGTCATGGAGATATGTCGAGGAGATTACACGCAAAATAATATAAAGGGTAAAAGCATTCTTTTTCTAAGTGGGTAAGATAGGAGGGGGGGATGTTTTAGTTTAAGGGGTTAGTTTTACAGGGGTAGATAATGCTGATTCCTTGTTTTTTCAAGTTGTATGTTTAGTATACTTTTTGTTTGTTTTTTTTATAAAATATAAATAAATATAAAAAAAAAAAAAATATATATATATATAGATATATCTATATATAGATATATCTATATATATATATATATATATACACACTATATTAGGGATGCCTGCCTTTTCACACACATGAACTTTAATGGCATCCCAGTCTTAGTACGCAGGGTTCAATGTTAAGTTGGCCCACCCTTTGCAGCTATAACAGCTTCAACTCTTCAGGCAAGGCTGTCAACAAGGTTTAGGAGTTTGACTATGGGAATGATCGACCATTCTTCCAGAAGCACATTTGTGAGGTCAGACACTGATGTTGGATGAGAAGGCCTGACTCACAGCTGTGGGACTCACGGCCCCCCCTCACTGTCCTGGGGTCAACGCACTGCATGTATAATATCCATGTATGGCTAAGTGATAAAAGTGATTTTGCGCAGTGATCCAATTAACTGGGGATTTCTCCTCTAAATGTGATAAAGTGAAACAATGATAACAGGCCTACCAAAATGCCTACCAAAGCGCATAGAGTGCATTCAATAAAAAGTGAGCATAAATTCATGACTGGTATAAATATATAAATACAAATGGAAAGGCTGGTGAATAATGACAGAGATGCTAAGAAATAATAATAATCAATGTGCAATAAAAAATAAATGGTCCATAAAAGGAGGGGATGGATGGAAATGCTAGGTCCTCCTGGGAAGTTAGATTATACTAAAAAGTCACAAACATGGGATAAAATGTCATTCCAATGGCTGGCTTCTTAGTAGTAAAACATAGTGGTGTTGCCCATATGAAATGTCATACAATCAATGTGGTTTCCCAGAACTCTCACCTCAGAGCTGGTTAATTATTGCATCTGTGGGTTCAGGTCTGCTGATATTGCCACTGTTGTATGTAGTCAGTAGATGGATTGTAGAACTCTCCTTGTGAGCCCTCTGCTGGAATTCCTAAAAAACTCCAGTGTTACCAACACCGTGATAGGGGGAGGAAAGGAGAAAAGGAAGGGGCTCCACTAGTGTAGTATGTTAAAAAGTGCAAAGATATTTATTAAGAATATAAGGTGGACTCTTACATAGTAACAAATAGTTAAAAGCAAATAGAAAAGACAATGATTGTATGGCACTCTCAGCGCCCTCTCACTTCTCCTCCTGTGTACGTCTCGCTCCGGCCACTCCCTATGCGTTACGACACCATCACGTGTCTTCATCTGGGGAACCGGATTGGTTGTTCTATTCCGTAATATATAGCGAGAAACTGGAAGTATTATAGCGGCCATCTTGACTGTGGGCACTGTTTTGTTTACATGGCGGCCATTTTGCCTTAGGCCAATAGATGGTGTATGTTCACCATTTTGTTGTGATTTGAGTCTAATTTGTCTCTACATGTGTGTGTTAGCAGATACGGCCATCTTTTTGGTAGGACATTTCTAAATGTACTTGAATGTATCTAGATATATTACACATAAGCCGCATGAGTATGTATGGTGAAAGCATCAGTGGATGATAAATGAAAAATTATTATTTATAATATATATATATATATATATATATATATATATATATATATATATATATATATATATATATATATATATATATATATAATATATATATTAATTATAATTAATAAGGAAAAAAAAATTAATATTATATATATATATATATATATATATATATATATATATATATATATATATATATATATATATATATATATATATATATGAGGGAAAAAATATATATAAAAAATTATATATATAAAAATGAAATTAGAAGGAAAATTCCACCATAACATATTTTTTTTTTTTTTTTTTTTTCAAAAAATTTTTATTTCGCTTTTCAAACATATAACAGAAGGTATAAAATACAGTGATGAATACAGATATTTTGATGTATATGGGTATTGTGATGTATACAGATAGTTTGAAATACTTGTACATTCACAGATATGGGATAGAGTTCGGTACACAATTATACAGAATTATACAGATCCCAAACCTAGTGATCATAGAGTAGTGTGGTGGATGCCTGGATGGAACCAATTATTACTATTTCTGCGAGTATTAACTTATTTAAGCGAGTATTAACTTATTTAATATCAGTCAAATACCTGTAGATTTGATAGGAACTCATAACCAGAGAGGGGGGGGTGGGGGGGGGGGGGGGCATGAGATGGAAGATGGAGTGGCAGTTTATGAGGGTATATTGTCCGGTTGATCTTAGACAATGTGCCATATTGCGATCAGTTTGTGGGTAGGATAGGATAGCTGGTAGACTTTAGGTTTCATGCTGGATTGCTGAAGATCTTGGATTTGTGAATTGAGTAGCTCACGTGGTGGTCCGGATAGTTGAGGATGGTTCAGGGTGACACCTCTCATGGAAGGATTTATATTTTGTTTCGTAACTGTTGGTATGAGTCGTGGTAGGAGAAGGTGGATTTGTTCATATTTGCTATTTCTTCCTGAGAAAGAGATGAGAGCATAAAGGTGTGCCATTTGAAATGGAAGCGGTCTGAGGAGGTTGTCTGTTTGAAGTCCGTGTTTATGCGGTCTTTGATGAGTAGGTGTAGAAGCTCTCTTTTGACTTGTGCAATGTTGGGGTGGGGTGGAGATATCCAATGTTTTAAGATAGTCCTTCTTGCGATTAGCAGACAGGTTAGGATCCACCCTTTGTGTGGGGTGTTGACTTTCAAATTTCCTGAGGGGCTTGTGTCGCTGTTGGCGAGTTTGGACCAGGGTAGGAGTAGAGGGTCCCAATAGCCGAATATGAGGAGTAGCGGGTCTTTGGGTAGTTTTAATAGGGTCACTTCGAATATGTAGGCAAGAACTTGGTCCCAAAAAGTTGAAATGTATGAGCAGCTCCAGAAGCGGTGGGCTAGGGTAGGTTTCCGGAGGTGGCATAGTGGGCAAAAGGCTTTGCTAGCGTCCGTCTTTGACGAAGAAAAGGGCATATAAGCTCTGTGGGATATTTTTAATTGCGTTTCTCTCCAAACTTCATTGGGTGTGAGCTGTTGTACGGAGTTGAGACCTTGCACGATTTTTTCCACTAGGTTGGAGTCTGGGAAATCTTTAGACCAGTTTTTGATTGATGATGTTGAGAGGGGTGGAGATGATTTGAGTAGAAGGGGTTTGTAAATGTCTGAGGTTTTGTAGGAGTTGTTTGAAATCATTTGGTCTATGATGTTTGATGGAAACCTTTTCTCTGCTTGTATACATGTCTCCTTTAGGAAGCTGATGCATTGCCCATAGTGGAAAGAGTGTGAGGTGGGAAGAGCGAAGGATTCGGCAATGTTGGTAAAAGGCAGTGGTCGACCCGTCTGAATGTTGCAAAGGGAGGAGAATTTTGTTAGGCCTTTCCGTTCCCATATTTTGAAAGGTTTGTGGTCTAGACCCTGTGGGAAGGCCGGGTTTCCTTGGATCGGGAGATGAGATGACATGAAGGGGGATATCTTTAGTATTTTTCTAGCTTCTCTCCAAGCCACCGCTGTATCTCTCAACAGTAGATTATGTTGGTGAGGGGGGGGGACTGACTTCCATCTGCAGTGGAGGAGACCTGCTAGCGAGTAGGGATGGGCCATGTCCGATTCCAGGGAGAAGTTTGAATAGCGGGAGGATTGAGTTATCCAATCAATGCTGGTTCTAAGTAAACATGCTATATTGTACATTCTAATGTGCGGTAAACTGATGCCCCCTTCGCGCCTGGGAAGATACAGTTTTTTTAGAGCAATGCGTGGTCTTTTGTTTCGCCATAGGAATTTGGATAAGGAGGAGTTAAGCAAGGATACATCTTTGTGTAGAAGTAGTAATGGAATAGTTTGTAGTGGGTAAAGTAATCTTGCGAAACTGACCATTTTTATTAGGTGGCATCTTCCCAAGAGCGAGAGGGGCAGGTCCATCCAGGCATTTAATTCTTGAGATATTTTCGACAGCAGAGGAGGGTAATTTAAATGATATATCGAGGAGGGGAGCTTTCCTATTTTTATCCCTAAATATGTGATATGGGATTTCGCGACTGGGAAGACTGATGTTTGGGCCCATGGTGGTACAGAGTGTGTGCCTATGGGGAGAATTTCGCTTTTGCTGTAGTTAATGCGTAGGCCGGAGCACAAGCGAAATTCATCAAACACCTTTTTGATGGTTGACATGTCCGAGGGGGGGTTGGCCGAGAATATAAGAATGTCATCTGCAAATAAAGAGGTAAGTAGGTCATGTGTGCCTATTTTTATGCCATGTAAGGGGGCTGTTAGTGTTAAATATCTGGACAGGGGTTCTAGGGCGATGTTAAAGAGAAGTGGGGATAGAGGACATCCTTGGCGTGTACCCTTATGAAGGCGAAATTCTTCTGACATGAGTCCTGCTACCACTAACTTTGCTGATGGGGCTGTGTACATGGCAGTGATGAGGTGATGGAAAGGGCCAGAGAAACCCATTTCCGACATTGTCATAAAAAGCCAGTCGAAGCTAACGTTATCAAAGGCCTTTTCTGCGTCTAATGTGATAATGGCGTGGTTGGTGTTTGGGTGATGGAGTGCGTGTTCTAGGGCCATCATGACTTTACGAATATTGAGGGTGGCGGTTCTACCTTTTACGAAGCCTGATTGAGCGGGGTGGATTAAGGAAGGGACAATGTCAGCCAACCTAGTGGCTATAATTTTGGAGAGAATTTTCACGTCTAGGTTGAGAAGGGAGATGGGTCTGTATGAGCCTGGTTCTTGGGGGTCTTTGCCCTTTTTTGATAGTAATTTTATGAGAGCTTGGTTCCCTGACTGTAGATACGAGCCCCCCGACCAGATATTCCGGTATACTTGGAGGAGGGTAGGTTCTAGAAGGGGTTGGAGGGTCTTATAAAATTCGCTAGTGAAGCCGTCTGGGCCAGGAGCTTTGGATAGGGTCAAGTGGCGTATGGTTGTTGATATCTCAGTGGGGGTTATGGGGGCGTTGAGAGTTTCTAGTTGTAGTGTAGAGATCTTGGGTAAGCTTGTTTTTCCTAAGAAAGCGCGTGCTTTTTGTGTATCTATGGGATCTGTGGCATAAAGTGTAGAGTAGAATTGTTGCATAACTTTGTTAATGGCTTGTGGAGTGGATTGAAGGGTGCCTGTACTGTCGCGGAGTGATGTAATGTGGGTGGGGCGGAAAGGGCCTTTGCACAGTCTGGATAAGAGTTTGCCTGCTTTGTTTCCAAATTTGTGGAAAGAGGCTTCTAAGTGGGCCTGTTTGGTGTGTTCAAGGGTGTTTACCCAAGTGTCGAAGTCCCTCTTGGCTGCCTGCCATTCCATTCGGTTGGCTGGGGAGTCTGAGGTATATAGAGCTCGTTGTGCCTGGTGTAGGCGTGAGCTGGCAGCTTTGTATTTAGATAGGGTGTTGCGTTTAAAGGAGGTTGCGTAGGAGATGATTCGGCCTCTTAGGTAGGCTTTGCCGGCATCCCAGAATAGATTGGGGTCATGGATATGGGGGGCATTGTTGGAGGAGTATTCCGTCCATGCATCGGACATGTATTGTTGGAAGTCAGTGTTGTTATGGAGGAAAGAGGGAAATCGCCAGATGTTGGGGTGGGGGGGTAGGTTTAGATTGTCAAGAGTAACTTCTATAGGTGCGTGGTCGGAGATAGTTATGTCATGAATGGTGGTGTTCTGGAGGAAAGGGATTAAGTTGTCGGAGCCAAAGAAGTAGTCAATCCTTGTGAATATTTTGTGAGGGTTGGAGTAGAATGTAAATTCCCTGTCTGTTGGGTGGGAGAGGCGCCAAAGGTCCTGGATATGGATAGAGTCCATGGTGTTTGCGAAGAGGGTAGGAGCTGGAGTGGTGGATCGTGGGTTTGGGCTTTTTGGTGAGGATCTGTCGTCTATCAGATGAAGGGTGTCATTAAAATCCCCTCCGATCAGGTGGGGGAGGTGAGTGTTTTCCAGAAGCCAACTAGAGAGCTCGGAGTAGAACTGATTGTTGGGGCTGTTAGGGGCGTAGACATTTGAGATTATGAGCTCTTTGGAGCCTATTTTGACATGTGTGGTGAGCAGGCGGCCCTGGTGGTCAGTTTTTGTCGACAGGATTGAACAAGGGAGATTTTTGTGAATGAGTAGGAGGACGCCAGCTTTGCGTCCTGCTGCCTCAGATCCTAGAACAGTGCCAACCCAGAGCTTCTGCATACGGTGGAAGTCTGAGGCTGGCAGGTGAGATTCCTGGAGTAGGGCTATATCTGTTTTGAGCCGTTTAAGATGCCTAAGGATTTTCATTCTTTTTTGAGGGGATCTGAGACCCTTTACGTTCCAGGAAATTATTTTCATGTTAGGGGGGGGTTGTGAGGGGTGTGGGCAGATGTTGTCAATTTACCAATTTGTGTAAGATGGGATAAGTCACCAGCTATGGTAGGATTCGTGCTATTTGCACAATGATCAAGAATCGCCTTGGATGTAAGGGGAAGATGTTTTGGGCCCCGTGGAGGGGGGTAGAAGGAGGGAGGAGGTAAACCATGGAGGGGAAGTAACATTGGGAGTAACATAACCATTAAGCCTAAGCACTTCGCTTTTTTCCGCATGGGTTCACTGTGTAGGTCAGCTCCCATAACAGGACAGTTATGGAGTGTGGCCCGAAAGCCCGTGGAAGGGTGACAGGAGTCTGTGCATGCTCTTGAGGATAGAAAGTAGAATTTGGAGGGGGGGGGGGGGGGGGGTTGCATGTTGCCGTACACAGTGAAGCCAGGAGGACATAGACATGTAAGAAAACTGTGTTCAATACAAAATATTATTCTGGAAAGGATAAAGAACAATATAACAAAGCCTCTTAAAACTGAGAGCCAATCATAACAATATCGCGTTATACATTACGTGAAACCGTGGAAGGAGGGTGAGAGAAAAGACCTGAGTGGGGGCAAGTTGGGGAATTGCCCGTAAGTTGGGAAGACCGCAGTTGCGGATGCGAGTTACAGTTCAGCGAGGAGTGAAGCGATGCTGTTCCGGAAGTGAGGGTCTGAAGCGTTTGGGAGAGTCTTTGCGTGGGCTCCGTTGGTCCAGGGAGCGGTTGAGTGGGGTGCCCTTGGAGGGGGTGTGCTGTTGGTTGTTGGAGAGTAACGATCGCACGTAGGCTTCCGCTTCTGGTGGATCCTGGAAGGATAGCTGGTCGCCGTTGGGAGATTTGAGGCGTAGGGTGGCTGGGAATGCTAGAGTAAATTTGATTTGTTGCTTGAAGAGTTCTGTGCAAATCTGTTGGAAGGCTTTGCGTTTCTTGGAGACCTCAATGGAGTAATCAGCAAAAATCAAGATTCTCACCCCATCAATTTGGAGTGTGCGGGTTTGTCTAAATTTTTGGAGAATGAGGGCTTTGTCTGCGTAGTTTAGATATTTGGCGATGATGGGGCGAGGGCTCTTACGTTCTTCATTATATGGTCCCATTCTATGGGCGCGTTCCACCGCGCAGGGGCCTGTTAGGCCTAGTGCTTCAGGGATGCGATGGGAGCAAAAGTCTGATAGAGCAGATGCTTGTAGCGATTCGGGTAACCCCACGAATCGCAGGTTGCTCCTTCTGGACCTATTCTCCAGATCGTCGAGTTTTTGTAGTATGAATTGGTTTGTCTTGT
Organism: Aquarana catesbeiana; assembly: GCF_042186555.1. Taxonomy (NCBI): domain Eukaryota; kingdom Metazoa; phylum Chordata; class Amphibia; order Anura; family Ranidae; genus Aquarana; species Aquarana catesbeiana. The sequence goes on along the minus strand of NC_133324.1, from coordinate 712,360,314 downwards.
CCTGCGCCTGTTCCGTGGCTTGGGCTTGGTACATCTCTTCTTCCATACTGGAGAGGCGGTGTTCCAGATCATGTAGCCTGGTGTTATGCTCTCCTAGCTGGGCTTTAATTTGTTTCATCCCTGCATTTACAGCTTTCTCCACAGATGTTGCAATCATGGGGGACAGGAGGGCTGCAACTGCTTGTGCGATGCGCTCTGTGGTGTGGTCCCCTGTAAGCTGTGGAGTGGAGGCCGGCGTTTGGAAGGCCTGTGAGAGAGGGGCTAGAGGAGAGGCGTTTTGGGGTTTTGGCTGAGTTTGGGGAGCTTGTGGAGATGCGTGAGGGGCTGCACTGCCACTTACTTCCATGTCTGCTGGGTGCGCGTCTGATTGCTGGTCCGTGTAGGCCGAAGCCGGGGCCTCGATTTGCGGCTGTGGCGGCGGCGCCGTTTGGGCCGTATTGGATCGGGGGCCGCGGACTTCCACGAACCGGTCCATATGTAGGGTACAGGTGCCTGAGGTGGCCGGGGGTTGATTCGGGCTTCAGGGCCGGTTTTATAGGCAGGTTTTTAGTCCTGGTTGCGGGAGCTGTGAGGAGAGACAGCTACTCCATGCGGCGCCGGAACCGGAAGTGCATATAACATATTAACCACTTCAGCCCCGGACCATTATGCTGCCTAAGGACCAGAGGACTTTTTCCAATTTGGCACTGCGTTGCTTTAACTGCTAATTGCGCAGTCATGTAATGCTGTACCCAAACAAAATTTGTGTCCTTTTCTTCCCACAAATAGAGCTTTCTTTTGATGGTATTTGATCACCTCTGCTGTTTTTATTTTTTGCGCTATAAACGGAAAAAGACCAAAAATTTTGAAAAAAAATGATATTTTCTACTGTTTGTTATAAAAAAAATCCAATACACTCAATTTTTGTCATACATTTAGGCCAAAATGTATTTGGCCACATGTCTTTGGTAAAAAAAAAGTCAATAAGCTTATATTTATTGGTTTGCGCAAAAGTTATAGTGCCTACAAACTAGGGTACATTTTCTGGAATTTACACAGCTTTTAGTTTATGACTGCCTATGTCATTTCTTGAGGTGCTAAAATGGCAGGGCAGTACAAAACCCCCCCAAATGACCCCATTTTGGAAAGTAGACACCCCAAGGAAATTGCTGAGAGGCAGGTTGAACCCATTGAATATTTTTTTTTTGTCCCAAGTGATTGAATAATGACAAAAAAAAAAAAATATTTACAAAAAGTTGTCACTAAATGATATATTGCTCACACAGGCCATGGGCCTATGTGGAATTGCACCCCAAAATACATTCAGCTGCTTCTCCTGAGTACGGGGATACCACATGTGTGGGACTTTTTGGGAGCCTAGCTGCGTACGGGGCCCCGAAAACCAATCACCGCCTTCAGAATTTCTAAGGGCGTAAATTTTTGATTTCACTCCTCACTACCTATCACAGTTTTGAAGGCCATAAAATGCCCAGATGGCACAAAACCCCCCCAAATGACCCCATTTTGGAAATTAGACACCCCAAGCAATTTGCTGAGAGGCATGTTGAGTCCATGGAATATTTTATATTTTGACACAAGTTTCGGGAAAGTGACAAATTTTTTTTTTTTTTTTGCACAAAGTTGTCACTAAATGATATATTGCTCACACAGGCCATGGGCATATGTGGAATTGCACCCCAAAATACATTTAGCTGCTTCTCCTGAGTATGGGGATACCACATGTGTGGGACTTTTTGGGAGCCTAGCCACGTACGGGGCCCCGAAAACCATTCACTGCCTTCAGGATTTCTAAGGGTGTAAATTTTTGATTTCACTCTTCACTGCCTATCACAGTTTTGGAGGCCATGGAATGCCCAGGTGTCACAAACCCCCCCAAATGACCCCATTTTGGAAAGTAGACACCCCAAGCTATTTGCTGAGAGGCATGGTGAGTATTTTGCAGCTCTCATTTGTTTTTGAAAATGAAGAAAGACAAGAAAAAACATTTTTTTTTTCTTTTTTCAATTTTCAAAACTTTGTGACAAAAAGTGAGGTCTGCAAAATACTCACTATACCTCTCAGCAAATAGCTTGGGGTGTCTACTTTCCAAAATGGGGTCATTTGGGGGTGGGGTTTATGCCACCTGGGCATTCCATGGCCTCCGAAACTGTGATAGGCAGTGAAGAGTGAAATCAAAAATTTACGCCCTTAGAAAGCCTGAAGGCGGGGGTCATTTGGGGGGGGTTTGAACTGTCCTGGCATTTTATGCACAACATTTAGAAGCTTATGTCACACATTACCCACTCTTCTAACCACTTGAAGACAAATCCCTTTCTGACACTTTTTGGACTCGACATGACTCTTAGCAAATAGCTTGAAGACAAATCCCTTTCTGACACTTTTTGTTTACATGAAAAAATTATTTTTTTTTGCAAGAAAATTACTTTAAACCCCCAAACATTATATATTTTTTAAAGCAAATGCCCTACAGATTAAAATGGTGGGTGTTTCATTTTCTTTTTCACACAGTATTTGCGCAGCGATTTTTCAAACGCATTTTTTGGGGAAAAAACACACTTTTTTAAATTTTAATGCACTAAAACACAATATATTGCCCAAATGTTTGATGACATAAAAAAGATGATCTTAGGCCGAGTACATGGATACCAAACATGACATGCTTTAAAATTGCGCACAAACGTGCAGTGGCGACAAACTAAATACCATTTTAAAAGCCTTTAAAAGCCTTTACAGGTTACCACTTTAGATTTACAGAGGAGGTCTACTGCTAAAATTACTGCCCTTGATCTGACGTTCGCGGTGACACTTCACATGCATGGTGCAATTGCTGTTTACATTTGACGCCAGACCGATGCTTGCGTTTGCCTTTGCGCGAGAGCAGGAGGGGATAGGGGTGCTTTTTTTTTTTTTTTTTCTTTATTATTTTTTTACTTTTTTATCTTATTTTTAAACTGTTCCTTTCATTTTATTTTTTTAATCATTTTTATTGTTATCTCAGGGAATGTAAATATCCCCTATGATCGCAATAGGTAGTGACAGGTACTCTTTTTTGAAAAAATTGGGGTCTATTAGACCCTAGATCTCTCCTCTGCCCTCAAAGCATCTGACCACACCAAGATCGGTGTGATAAAATGCTTTCCCAATTTCCCAATGGCGCTGTTTACATCCGGCGAAATCTAAGTCATGAAATGCTCGTAGCTTCCGGTTTCTTAGGCCATAGAGATGTTTGGAGCCACTCTGGTCTCTGATCAGCTCTATGGTGAGCTGGCTGAATCACCGGCTGCATTCTCAGGTTCCCTGTTGAGACAGGAGAGCCAGAGAAAAACAGGGAAGACGGTGGGGGGGGGGCATTCCCTCCCACTGCTTGTAAAAGCAGTCTAGAGGCTAATTAGCCGCTAGGATTGCTTTTACATGAAAGCCGACCGCTGGCTGAAAAGAATGATACCAAGATGATACCTAAACCTGCAGGCATCATTCTGGTATAACCACTTAAAGTCGTGAATGGCGTACCTGAAGACAAAAAAATGGTTAACAATAAAACACAGTAAACGGTAAAGTATAAAAAATTGCATACCTGAAAAGCAAACATGATAAAACATAATAACAATAAAACATTGCAGAATAGAATACAGTAAAAAAGAGCAGAACAATAGAGAGAGAATAGAGAGAGAGAGAACAATAAAACGACAACTTTTTTTTAATTTTATATATTTTTTTTTTTTTTTTACACTTTTTTTGTAACTAACTTTTATAACTGTGACCGGTTCCAGGTTCGGGTCTCTCAAAATGCGATGGCATCTTGGGAGACCCTGTGAAAGTGTGCCTAGTCTGTGCAATGCTGTACCCTACGCTAATACTCAACTAGTGAATGGTAGCGTTCAAAACATTCACCAATGCAAAGACCAGGATTGTCAGGACGGGAGGGGCAATAATAGCTGGTGTCACGCTTATATCCGCGCTTGCTGCAGACACAACATCTTTTTTGGGGGGGTTCGCTGGGTAAGGGTACTCAGGAGGACATAAAGAAAATGCCTCTCATGCAGCCGACTGCATTTGGATGGGGATGTGAATGGGGGAAGTACGGGCGCTGCAGAAGTGGTGGGTTCCCAATTATTAGGATTGGCGAATGCAGCAGGAAGGGCATTATGGGCACGAAGGGCCTGTGTTTGTCTTCTTCTTGGTGGCAGCGGGACACTACTTGAGCTTGCCACCTCACCAGCTTGAACTGCACTTATGGGACTCGCCACGTCACCAAGTGTTACTGTAATGCTGGTTTGACTACGACCGGGGTGTACTAGGCCGCTGGTGCTTGCCAGTTCACCAAAACGCTACCAAAAAAACTGTTAGCGATCGCAGGGATCAGGCCTGACTCTGCGAATGCTGCAGTTATGCGTTTAGTGTTTTGTAAGTGACAGTGATCGATCGATACTGCACTTGGGTGGGCTGGGCTGGGCCGGGCGGAGGGGCAAAATGCAGGTGCTAGCAGGTATCTGGGCTGATCCCGCTAACACTGCGTTTTTGGGAACCCTAAACTGCTGGGGACGCTAGTATAGATCTGATCGGATCAGATATTGATCTGTTCAGATACTATACCACTAAGGGAGGCGTATGCTGCGTGCGTGGGTGTTAGCGGTACTGCCGCTAACCTGACGCTGCCTGGGGCTGGTGCTTGCCAGTTCACCAAAACGCTACCAAAAAAACTCTTAGCGATCGCAGGGATCAGGCCTGACTCTGCGAACGCTGCAGTTATGTGTTTAGTGTTTTGTAAGTGACAGTGATCGATCGATACTGCACTTGGGTGGGCTGGGCGGAGGGGCAAAACGCAGGTGCTAGCAGGTATCTGGGCTGATCCCACTAACACTGCGTTTTTGGGAACCCTAAACTGCTGGGGACGCTAGTATAGATCTGATCGGATCAGATATTGATCCGATCAGATACTATACCACTAAGGGAGGTGTACGGTGCGTGCGTGGGTGTTAGCGGTACTGGCGCTAACCTGACGCTGCCTGGGGCTGGTGCTTGCCAGTTCACCAAAATGCTATAAAAAAAACTGTTAGCGATCGCAGGGATCAGGCCTGACTCTGCGAACGCTGCAGTTATGCGTTTAGTGTTTTTTAAGTGACAGTGATCGATCGATACTGCACTTGGGTGGGCTGGGCCGGGCGGAGGGGCAAAACGCAGGTGCTAGCAGATATCTGGGCTGATCCCACTAACACTGCGTTTTTGGGAACCCTAAACTGCTGGGGACGCTAGTATAGATCTGATCGGATCAGATATTGATCCGTACAGATACTATACCACTAAGGGAGGCGTATGCTGCGTGCGTGGGTGTTAGCAGTACTGGCGCTAATCTGACGCTGCCTGGGGCGACGCATATCACCGCTAGGCGATCAGGGGGCTAAACCTTTATTCGGTAATAAACGGTGGGTGCCCTGACACTATAAAAAATAAACAAACTAACCAGCGTCACCCGTAACAGTTATACGGTGATCAGTGGTGAAAGGGTTAACTAGGGGGCAATCAAGGGGTTAAAACATTTATTAGGTAGTATATGGGGGTCCCTGTCACTATAAACGCTGGCGGCGAACCTAAATATTTACCTCCCTAACTATCGTCACCAGTGACACTAATACAGCGATCAGAAAAATGATCGCTTAGCGACACTGGCGACGGGGGGTGAGCAAGGGGTTAAAACTTTATTAGGGGGGGTTAGGGGGGTACCCTAGACCTAAAGGGGGCTAACCCTAACTGCCCTAACACATTAACTGTCACAAACTGACACCATGCAGTAATCAGAAAAAAAAAAACTGCTTGGTGTCAGTGTGACAGGGGGGGAGGGGGGATTAGGGGGTGATCGGGGGGGATCGGGGGTAAAGGGGGGTGTTTTGTGTGCCTGGCATGTTCTACTGTGTGTGTGTAGTGTTACACTCACATTGCAGTCTTCTCTCCTCTGCGCCGGAACGGAAAATAACGAGCCGAGGAGAGATGACATAATTTCCTTTGCTGCTGTTTAGCATACAGCAGCAGAGGAATGATTTGATTGGCCGGCGGCGATCGCGAGGGGGGGGCCACGAACGGATGGTCTCCCCCTCATCTCCGATCGCCGCTGGTCAAAAACAGACCACCTCGGGCACCGTGGGGGGGCCAATCGGACCCCCCGCCCGCGGGAGGCAGATCATGTATATGTAAGTGATTCTGCCTGCCCGTGCCACCTTGCCGACGTACATCGGCGTGAGGCGGTGCTTAAGTGGTTAATCTGGGTGGTAAACCTTCTTAGTGAATTGCTATAGGTATATTACATATTCTGACATGGGCTAATTCAGTCATACAGGTGGAGAAGATCTGAGAGTGCCCTAGCCACTTGCCAACTGCCCACAGCCGAATGACGGCTGCAGGGTGGTTGGATAACTCTGGGATCACGTCATATGACGTAATCCCGGAGAACCGATCCCACGCGCCCCCAGGTGCGCACACAGGAACATCCGTGTTCGCCGGGTCCACAGGACCCGTCGCAACACGGATCGCGATAAAGGGCCAATGACAGCGGCCCTTTACCATGTGATCCCTCCGTCCAATGATGGAGCGATCACAAATGTAAACAAAAGGGGAAAGCAGGGTCATCAGGAGGTTACAGCTCTCCTCTCCTCACACCGATGCAGCGTGAGAGGAGAGGAGAGCTTTACGGTGACAGTCAGTGAGTTTTTCCACCTTTATCAGTGCCCAACAGTGCCACAGCAGTGCCCAACAGTGCCACAGTAGTGCCCAACAGTGCCAAAACAGTGCTCAACAGTGTCATCTGTGCCACATCTGTGCCACCTGTGCCATCTGTACCACCTGTGCCACCTCTGTGCCACCTCTGTGCCACACCAGTGATAATACAGTGCACACCAGTGCCACACCTGTACCACACCAGTGCCCATCAGTGCCACCTGTGCCCATCAGTGCCACTTGTGCCCATCAGTGCCACCTGTGCCCATCAGTGCCACTTGTGCTCATCAGCGCCACTGCAGTGCCACATCAGTGCCGCCTAAGTCCACCAGTGCCGCCTGAACCCACCAGTGCCACCTCTGTGCCACCAGAGCCAGACCAGTGCAACCAGAGCCACACCAGTGCAACCACAGTGCACACCAGTGCCACACCAGTGCCCCATCAGTGCCACCTGTGCCCATCAGTGCCACCTGTGTCCATCAGTGCCACTTGTGCTCATCTGCGACACTGCAGTGCCACATCAGTGCCCACCAGTGCTGCCTGTGCCGCCTGTGCCGCCTGTGCCCACCAGTGCTGCCTGTGCCCACCTGTGCTGCCTGAGCCCTCCAGTGCCGCCTGGGCCCACCAGTGCCACCTCTGTGCCACCAGAGCCACACCAGTGCAACCAGAGCCACACCAGTCCCACTACAGTGCAACCAGAGCCACACCAGTCCCACTACAGTGCAACCAGAGCCACACCAGTCCCACTCCAGTGCCACATCAGTGCCACCTGTGCCCATCAGTGCTCATCTGCGCCACATCAACCTCACCAGCCACCAGTATGGCAAAAAAATTATTTACGGCTGAGAAGGCCTACCAGCGTCTCAGCATGACCGATGAGAGCAGTGGGGATACCATAGAGGAATTTAAAATTTTCTTAGGCCTAACTTTTACAATGGGACTCACAAAAAAAAACGAAATGTACTCATATTGGTCAACTAACCCCGTCCACCACATGCCACTCTTCTCTTCGATAATGCCAACATCAAGATACCTTATGATTTTGCGCTTCCTCCACTACAATGACAACACCCAGTGCCCTCCCCGAAATGACCCAGTATTTGACAAATTATTCAAACTTCGGCCACTCCTAAATTATTTCGCTGAAAAATTTCCCCAATTATATACCCCCGAACAGAATATTTCCGTGGATGAGTCCCTTGTAAAATTCTCCGGCAGGCTCGGCATCAAACAATTTATCCCCAGTAAAAGGGCCCGATATGGGGTAAAAATGTACAAACTTTGCAACCGAGCCACGGGGTACATTTACGCCTTCTGGGTTTACGAAGGGAAGGACACCCAACTGCATCCCCCTGAATGTCCAGAATATATTGGAGCCAGCGGCAAAGTTGTCTGGGAGCTTGTTTATCCACTCCTTGGAAAGGGGTACCACCTTTATGTGGATAACTTTTATACAAGTTTGCCCCAATCTTCACCGGAGAGACACCCCAGCATGTGGTACCATAAGAACGAATAGAAAAGGCTTACCGCAAAAACTGGTCAATGAAAGGCTACGCCGAGGGGAGACGGCGTCTTCGCGGAACCAGGAGCTATTAGCTGTCAAGCGGAGGGACAGACGAAACGTCCACATGCTGACGACAATCCATAATGACACCTACGTGGAAGTCCCAAGAAGAAACGGCCCAGTCCAGAAACCTGCTTGTGTTTACGATTATAATTTGTTTATGGGGGGAGTGGACTTCAACGATCAGATGATTGAACCCTACCTTCCCACAAGAAAATCCCGTCACTGGTATAAAAAAGTGTCCATTTATTTTTTCAGTTTGGCCATGTATAACACTTATGTTATTTACCAAAAATCTACAGAGAACCCCGTATCCTATCTGCACTACCAGGAACAAGTAATCTCCGCCCCTTTTGTACCCTGAAAGCCCGCCAGAGACGTCAGAAGAGATGCCGGGTGTGCTCCAGAGGAGGAATTAGAAGAGACACCTCGTTTTATTGTCCCGATTGTCCTTCCCAACCAGGCCTCTGTATAGGTGAATGTTTCCGCCGTTACCATACTTCTCTACATTATTAGGGAAGTATGGTAAACATAATTCTCATTTCCTGTCATTTTCCTCCACACCCCTTATGCCACTGCGCTGAACTGTACATACCTCTGCCTTCTCCGGAATCGACCCTGGCCTGTTATACGACCAAGCTTCTGCCTAACGATAAACATACCTCTGCCTTCTCCGGAACTGACCCTGGCCTGTTATATGACCAAGCTTCTGCCTAACGATAAACATACCTCTGCCTTCTCCGGAACTGACCCTGGCCTGTTATACGACCAAGCTTATGCCTAACGCTAAATTGTACCTACCTCTGCCTGCTCTGGAACTGACCCTGGACTGTTTGACCACGTTTTGTGCCTGCCTCTTGGACTGATCATTTACCCTGCTATGCTAGTGGGAACACAGGGGTCTCACATATGTGAGGGGCTCCAGAAATGTTTTTCTGGATGAAGAAAACTAATTTTTTAGTTTTCTCATTCCCAGATTTAGGGTCTGGAGACTCGGAGGCTTCAAAGAGATTTGGGTGGGAGAAGCCTCTACCCCTGTCCCCATTCTTTCCTGGCCTGCTACTTGGACCATGTTCCTGCTTACTACCAGGACCAATATTTTGGCACTGCTGGCAATGTCTCTACTTGCACTGACCCTGGACTGTACAAGGACATTATCCCTGCCTGTACTATGGACAATATTCCTGCCTGCTGCCTGGACAATTCCATTCACTGTCGCTGACCATGTCCCTGCCTGCTGCCTGGATCAGGGCTCTCCTCCTGTGGACAACTGCACTACTAAAACCACAGGTAATCTTTTGTTTACCCTTTACTCAGCAGAATGTATTTTAGGGTGTAATTCTTGGTATGTTCATGCTATGTGTTAGAAATATGAAGAGCCTTCAAAAATGTGATAGATTGTAAGGAAATTAGATGTGTAATTTATGCTCCTAGAACGCCTGAATGTGCTACTTCAATGTTGGGCCTCTGTATGTGGCCAGGCTGTGTAAAAGTCTCACACATGTGGTATCGCCATACTCAGAAGGAGTAGCAGAATATATTTTGGGGTGTCATTTTTGCTATGTACATGCTATGTGTTGGAAATATCTTAGAAATGGACAACTTTGTGTAAAAAAAAATGCGTTTTCATTTTTTTTCCACATTTTCCAAAAACTTCTGGAAAAAATGAACCATTCAAAAGACTTATTATGCCTCATAGATTATACGCTGGGGTGTTTGCTTTCCAAAATGGGGTCACTTTGTGGGCGTTTCCATTGTCCTGGTGCTCCAGGGCCTTCAAAAGTGTAATAGGTGGTTGAGAGATTAGATGTGTAATTTATGCTCCTAGAACGCCTGAATGTACTACTTCAATGTTGCGCCTCTGTATGTAGCCAGGCTGTGTAAAAGTCTCACATATGTAGTATCGCCATACTCAGGAGGAGTAGCAGAATATATTTTGGGGTGTCATTTTTGCTATGTACATGCTATGTGTTGGAAATATCTTAGAAATGGACAACTTTGTGTAAAAAAATGCGTTTTCATTTTTTTTCCACATTTTCCAAAAACTTCTGGAAAAAAATGAACCATTCAAAAGACTCATTATGCCTCATAGATTATACGTTGGGGTGTTTGCTTTCCAAAATGGGGTCACTTTGTGGGTGTTTCCATTGTCCTGGTGCTCCAGGGCCTTCAAAAGTGTAATAGGTGGTTGAGAGATTAGATGTGTAATTTATGCTCCTAGAACGCTTGAATGTGCTACTTCAATGTTGCGCCTCTGTATGTGGCCAGGCTGTGTAAAAGTCTCACACATGTGGTATTGCCATACTCAGGAGGAGTAGCAGAATATATTTTGGGGTGTCATTTTTGCTATGTACCACCAAAAGAAAGATTTATTTGTGTGAAAAAAAGGACGAAAATTTCATATGGGTACAGTGTTGCATGACTGAGTAATTGTCATTCAAAATGTGAGAGCACCGAAAACTGAAAATTGGTCTGGTTAGGAAGGGGGTTTAAGTGCCCAGTGGTCAAGTGGCTAGAGATATGCCTATACATACAGAAAAATTATTTTTTAAAAATCCTTAAAATATTTTAACAATTTAAGATGTTAAAATAAACATTATAATAAAATAAGATTAAAATTGGAAACAAGGAATGTTTTAAACAGGATAATTATCGCATGGAAACCTGAAAGAGACATAAAAAAAATTCTAGTTTTACAGAAAAATGTATTCGTGCATCTCCTATATAATATATCAATCAGTATGAGAAATGAATCTCAGATGTTGAAATAAATAAAACCAATAGAGGGCAATAATCAGGATATAGGTGGGATAAATCTATAACGAGCTAGTATTTTGGCTGATGGTTAAAAATTGCTCAAAAAGCAATTCAGATCGAACTCCACGTTGAGGCCTCCAGGTACAAGGGTCCGCATGGTATGAATTCACTTGGATTCTTTCTGGCTGATTGTCCTAACCATTTGGCTTCCTCTCCTCGCTTAAAATATGGCAAGAGAAAGCAAGCGGATGGCTATAGCCCAGCCAAGGCCTTTGCTTGAGCGAGAGGAACGTTCAGACAGGTGCAACCAAATAGATTATCTGTATGCTCCAATCCCTTGATGCCGTGAATCTCCCATGGGCCTCAGTAACTGTATTTTCTTAAAAAATGTTCTCATAAAATGTGTTGTAAACAGAAACACCGCTGTGCAGATCCTCTCTCTCTTGAGTATAATGCTATGTGCACACCATCACCAGCCAAAATGCTCGCTCACCTCAAGGATGAGTTAAAAACCTCATAGAAAAGATCTTGCATTCAAATCCTCCTCATTCCTTTCTACTTCTCGGCTTATTGGTGGTAAGAATCTTATGCTCCTTAAACTGCCTTAAACTAAAGATTTTACTAAAATATCTCTAATGGTGGGTGCTCTTTTATAGACTATATTAGGTCTTTTCTGGCAGAATCTTTTTGAGATCTTTGTCATTCTTCAGGATGTGCCAATGTTTTTGGATAAGTTTAGCTACATCCTTATGTTGTGTATTATAGCCCAATAAAAGGGAGGGTGCTTCATGTTGGAATGTCTTTTTAGGGAGATTGGTGAGCATGGTTGTCCTATCCATTTCGTTAACGTGTTGGATCTGTTTATCTGTCCATTGATCATTGTATCCCTTCATCTTAAACCTTTCTCCAATCAATTTGGCCTGGGTTTGGTAGTCTTCTTCCTTAGTGCAGTTTCTTTTTATTCTTATGAGTTGTCCCAAATTGATTGGAGAAAGGTTGACAAAAAGATCCTGCCAGAAAGACCTAATATAGTCTATAAAAGAGCACTAACCATTAGAGATATTTTAGTAAAATCTGTAGTGGAACCTCCCCTTAAACCAACATACACATTCTTTTCTGGTAAAGGATTCTACCCTTGCCGCAATTGCTATGCATGTCGACACTTAAAAAAATTCCAAGGGAAACGGAAAGAATTCATAGCTACCAATACGGGACAAACTTACACCATTAAAGATTTCATAGGATGCCACACTGAGGGAGTAGTTTATGTGTTCCAGTGTAGCTGCAACCTCCAATATGTAAGCTGAACCAAAAGAGCACTTAAAACAAGAGTACAGGAACATGTCCAAAACATAAAATCAGGCTTCCCCAAACACAATGTTTCAAGACACTTTGCCCAGGTACATAATAAAGACTCCACACATCTCCAATTTTGGGGCATAGAAAAATATAAGAAGGCATGGAGAGGAAGCCAAATGGTTAGGACAATCAGCCAGAAAGAATCCAAGTGAATTCATACCATGCGGACCCGTGTATCTGGAGGCCTCAACGTGGTGTTCGATCTGAATTGATTTTTGAGCAATTTTTAACCATCAGCCAAAATACTAGCTCGTTATAGATTTATCCCACCTATATCCTGATTATTGCCCTCTATTGGTTTTATTTATTTTAACATCTGAGATTCATTTCTCATACTGATTGATATATTATATAGGATTTTTAAAAAATAATTTTTCTGTATGTATAGGCATATCTCTAGGGCACTCTCAGATCTCCTCCACCTGTATGACTGAATTAGCCCATTTTAGAATATGTAATAGACCTATAGCAATTCACTAAGAAGGTTTACCACCCAGATTAATATGTTATGGTAGAATTTTCCTTCTAATTTCATTTTTATATATATATATATATATATATATATATATATATATATATATATATATAATTTTTTTTTTTATATATTTTTTCCCTCATATATATAATATTAATTATTTTTTTTCCTTATTAATTATAATTCTATTTGAGGAATAGTTAGCAAGATTTACGTTTACCCCCTTTTTTATTTTATTCTATCTATTGCATTTTTATAATTTTTTTATTAAAACGGGGTTCCACCCAAATTTTGAACAATATCTGTATGTATTCTCTTCCTTGCCTAGATGCTGACATGCCGTTTAAAAAAATTTAAATCGCCTTAATTACCTTTTATTTTTCTATTCTTCTTTGCACTTCCTGGTTCTCCTCCCGTGGGAGTAGGCGTGTTTCTAGCCTCTCCCAGACTCCTGGGAGCTAGTCCCAGGCTTCCCAGGATGCCACTGAGCATGTGCGGGAACGAGCGGTGAATGCTGGGAGCACAGCATTCACCACATCCAGGAAATAAATGCTTGTGGGCTTCAAATGCCCACAATGAAGATGGAAACCGCCTGCAGTGAATAATATAAGTTATTCTTTCCGACGAAATCTGACACAGGCGGACATATTACACACAATATGTCAGTATGTAATGCTGAGAAGAAAAGTTTGTGAATGAACTCAAAAAAAAAAAACGATAGATAGGTGGACCCCCGCTTTAATCTGTAAGACTACCGTCATATCCTAATTTTATGTTTACTTTCACTTTCATATAATTTTTCATTTATCATCCACCAATGCTTTCACCATACATACTCATGCGGCTTATGTGTAATATATCTAGATACATTCAGGTACATTTAGAAATGCCCTACCAAAAAGATGGCCGTATCTACTAACACACACATGTAGAGACAAATTAGACTCAAACCACAACAAAATGGTGAACATACACCATCTATTGGCCTAAGGCAAAATGGCCGCCATGTAAACAAAACAGTGCCCACAGTCAAGATGGCCGATATAATACTTCCGGGTTCTCGCTATATATTACGGAATAGAACAACCAATCCGGTTCCCCAGATGAAGACACGTGACGGTGTCGTAACGCGTAGGGAGTAGCCGGAGCGAGACATACACAGGAGGAGAAGTGAGAGGGCGCTGAGAGCACCATACAATCATTGTCTTTTCTATTCGCTTTTAACTATTTGTTACTATGTAAGAGTCCACCTTATATTCTTAATAAATATCTTTGCACTTTTTAACATACTACACTAGTGGAGCCCCTTCTTTTTCTCCTTTCCTCCAACTATCACGGAGTTGGTAACATCAGAGTTTTTTAGGAATTCCAGCAGAGGGCTCACAAGGAGAAATCTACAATCCATCTACTGACTACATACAACAGTGGCAATATCAGCAGACCTGAACTCACAGATGCAATAATTAACCAGCTCTGAGGTGAGAGTTCTGGGAGAACACATTTTTAACCATCAGCCAAAATACTAGCTCGTTATAGATTTATCCCACCTATATCCGTTTTTTTGCCTTCTATTGGTTTTATTTATTTTAACATCTGAGATTCATTTCTCATACTGATTGATATATTATATAGGAGATACACAAATACATTTTTCTGTAAAACTAGAATTTTTTGATGTCTCTTTCAGGTTTCCATGCAATAATTATCCTGTTTAATACATTCCTTGTTGCCAATTTTAATCTTATTTTATTATAATGTTTATTTTAACATCTTAAATTGTTAAAATATTTTAAGGATTTTTAAAAAAGAATTTTTCTGTATGTATAGGCATATCTCTAGGATATCTCACTCTCAGATCTCCTCCACCTGTATGACTGAATTAGAACATGTCAGAATATGTAATAGACCTATAGCAATTCACAAAGAAGGTTTACCACCCAGATTAATATGTTATGGTGGAATTTTCCTTCTAATTTCATTTTTATATATATAATTTTTAGTGGGACTGCTTTAGCAGTCCCACTATTGTTATTCGATTTTATTTATTTTTATTCTTTAATTTTATTCCGTAGGTTTTTTGGCTCGGCGTAACTTCTGCATACTTTTAGCTATTAAAACCATTCAACTATTAAAATGTCCGTCTCTTTCAGCTGATGATGGGACTTTTTCAACTTTTTTTCTACCATTTATACTTTTTAAAATATTAAGCTTTTTATCACTTTTTTTAACATTGAAGTCAATGGGAGCATGCTTCAGATCCTTAAAATCTTCTTCTGCTCCCAAAAGTTTCAGCTCCTTCATACTTTCACCTACAGACGCCA
Organism: Aquarana catesbeiana; assembly: GCF_042186555.1. Classification (NCBI taxonomy): domain Eukaryota; kingdom Metazoa; phylum Chordata; class Amphibia; order Anura; family Ranidae; genus Aquarana; species Aquarana catesbeiana. The sequence continues at coordinate 712,345,130 of NC_133324.1, read as the reverse complement.
AACAAACTTTAAAATGTTCACAAAATATTCAGCTATCTGGCTATATCTTTTCAGTTTGATATCTTTTACAGTTTTTGTGAAAAAGCTTTTTGTTTAGAGGTCATTTCAGGAAATTTTAGCCATTAATCAGAGTGTACTGTGTTGCTTTGTTGCCATGGTTACCAAAGCTTCTGTTATACACGGGGGGGGAGGTGGCTGGATTATCTCAGCTCTGATTACAGAGCCCGGGGAGGAGACAGACACACCATGTGCTGATTTATAATAGAGGAATATGATGGGGCAGTTTTGATGGTGGCAATAAGATGGGGCAGTTTTGATAGGGCAATTCTGATGGGGCAGTTTTGATGGTGGCAATATGATGGGGCAGTTTTGATGGGGACAATTTTAATGGAGCAGTTTTAAAGGTGGCAATATGATGGGGCAGTTTTTAAGGGGGCATTTTTGATGGTGGCAATATGATGGGGCAGTGTTGATGGGGACAATTTTGATGGGGCAATTCTGATGGGGCAGTTTCGATGGCAATATGATGGGGGCAGTTTTGCTGGGGTCCGTTTTAGCAATTCAGCATTCCCACGCATTTTCCCCAGGAAATGCATTTTCTAGTTTTTATTATTTCTTTATTCCGTACGTTTTTTGGCTCTGCGCAACTTCTGCATACTTCCAGCTATTAAAACCATTCAACTATTACAATGTTTGTCTCTTTCAGCTGATGATGGGACTTTTTCAACTTTTTTTCTACTATTTATACTTTTTGAAATATTAAGCTTTTTAACACTTTTTTTAACATTGAAGTCAATGGGAGCATGCTTCAGATCCTTAAAACCTTCTTCCGCTCCCAAAAGTTTCAGCTCCTTCATACTTTCACCTACAGACGCCAAACAAACTTTAAAATGTTCACAAAATATTCAGCTATCTGGTTATATCTTTTCAGTTTGATACCTTTTACAGTTTTTGTGAAAAAGCTTTTTGTTTAGAGGTCATTTCAGGAAATTTTAGCCATTAATCAGAGTGTACTGTGTTGCTTTTGTTGCCACGGTTACCAAAGCTTCTGTTATACACGGGGGGGGAGGTGGCTGGAGCATCTCAGCTCTGATTACAGAGCCCAGGGGAGGGGACAGACACACCATGTACTGATTTATAATAGAGGAATATGATGGGGCAGTTTTGATGGGGCAATTATGATGGGGCAGTTTTGATGGTGGCAATATGATGGGGCAGTTTTGATGGAACAATTCTGATGGGGCAGTTTTGATGGTGGCAATATGATGGGGCAGGTTTGATAGGGCAATTCTGATGGGGCAGTTTTGATGGGGCAATTCTGATAGGGCAGTTTTGATGGTGGCAATATGATGGGGCAGTTTTGATGGGACAATTCTGATGGGGCAGTTTTTATCGTGGCAATATGATGGGGCAGTTTTGATAGGGCAATTCTGATGGGGCAGTTTTGATGGGGAAATTCTGTGGGGCAGTTTTAATGGGGACAGTTTTGATGGTGGCAATATGATGGGGCAGTTTTGATGGGACAATTCTGATCGGGCAGTTTTGATGGTGGCAATATGATGGGGCAGTTTTGATGGGGACAATTTTGATGGGCACAATTTTGATGGGGGCAATTCTGATGGGGGCAATATGATGGGGCAGTTTTGATGGGGGTAGTTTTGCTGGTGACAATATGATGGGGCAGTTTTGATGGGGCAATTCTGATGGGGCAGTTTTGATGGGGACAATTTTAATGGAGCAGTTTTAAAGGTGGCAATATGATGGGGCAGTTTTGATGGGGGCAGTTTTGATGGTGGCAATATGATGGGGCAGTTTTGATGGGGCAATTCTGATGGGGCAGTTTTGATGGGGAAATTCTGATGGGGCAGTTTTGATGGGGACAATTTTTATGGGGCAATTCTGATGGGGCAGTTTTGATGGCAATATGATGGGGGCAGTTTTGCTGGGGGCTGTTTTAGCAATTCAGCTATTTAGCATTCCCCAGGAAATGCATTTTCTAGTTTATTTTTATTCCTTTATTTATTATTCCATACGTTTTTTGGCTCTGCGTAACTTCTGCATACTTTTAGCTATTAAAACCATTCAACTATTAAAATGTTCGTCTCTTTCAGCTGGGACTTTTTCAACTGTTTTTCTACCATTTATACTTTTTAAATTGCTTTTTAAAATTAACTTTTTAAAATATTAAGCTTTTTATCACTTTTTTTTAACATTGAAGTCAATGTTTTCTCCCATTTCTCTGAGGATTGCAGCAATTTATAGGCCTCCAGGACCGGTATCGCGCTTTCTTGATGACTTTGCTGCCTGGCTACCCTACTTTCTCTCCTCTGAAATACCCACCATTATTCTTGGTGACTTTAACACTCCTGTCAATGTTAACAGCCCAACTACAGCTAAACTTCTCAACTTAACCTCATCTTTTGACCTAACCCAATGGACACATACTTCCACTCACTCCAATGGTAATACCCTTGACCTTGTATTCTCCCATCTCTGCAACCCTGGCAACCTCACCAACACCCCCTTTCCTCTATCTGATCACAACCTCATTACTTTCACTGTATCCTTGCCTCCAACCACCCATCCCTCCAAGCAGCAAACAATTACTTGTAGAAACCTTCACCACTTTAACCCTTCTCTTCTCTATTCTGCTACTGACAACCTATATGACATAATCTCTCCCCTGTCCTGTCCTGACCTGGCCACTTCTGTCTACAACAGTTCACTCTCATCATCACTAGATGCACTTGCTCCTCTAACCACACGCAGAATTAGGCCCCGACCGTTACAACCCTGGCAAACTGACAACACTAGAAATCTCAAGAGACATTGCCGTGCTCTTGAATGACTGTGGCGTAAAACCAAATGCCTGCAAGACTTCACCCTATATAAATCTGCCCTTCTAAAATACAATTCATGCCTCCATGCTGCCAAACAAGCCTACTTTGTCTCTCTTATTAATTCCTTGTCATCCAGTCCCCGTCGGCTCTTCTCAACCTTTAACTCTCTGCTTCGTCCACCACCCCCTCTACCCACTAACTCACTCACTGCCCAAGAGATTGCCAATCACTTCAAAGACAAGATCGATGCAATTCGTGAGGACATCTCCACTGTGCGTACGTCTTCCCCACCCATCATACCTTGCCCAGCAGCACATTCAACACTCTCCTCTTTTGAATTGGCTGCTACGGAAGAGGTTACAAAAATTTTCTCGGATGCCCACCTAATCAATTGTCCCTTGGATCCTGTTCCCTCACAACTACTACGGTCACCCTCTTCTTCTATCCTATGCTCCCTCACCCACATCTTCAATCTCTCCCTTTCTAGTGGCATTTTCCCCTCCCCTCTAAAACATGCGCAGATCACTCCCATTCTTAAAAAGCCCTCACTGGACCCTACCGACCTGAACAACTTAAGACCCATCTCATTACGCCCATTCACCTCTAAACTTCTAGAACGCTTAGTCTACAACCGTCTTAGCTCCTATCTCAATGAAAATAACCTTCTTGACCCCTTACAGTCTGGCTTTCGCTCGCAGCACTCCACGGAAACTACCTTACTAAAACTCACTAACGATTTACTAACTGCTAAAACCAAAAGCCAGTACTCCATACTCCTACTACTTGACCTCTCTGCGGCCTTTGATACTGTTGACCACCCGCTCCTTCTCAATAAACTACATTCCCTTGGCCTCTGAGATTCTGCTCTATCCTGGTTCTCTGGCTATTTATCACAGTGTTCCTTCAGTGTCACCTACAACTCTGTCTCCTCCTCTCCATTGCCCCTTTCTGTGAGGGTCCCCCAAGGTTCGGTCCTTGGACCCCTTCTCTTCTCTATCTACACCTCCTCCCTTGGTCACTTAATAACTGCCCACGGCTTCCAATACCACTTATACGCTGATGACACCCAAATCTATCTGTCTACTCCTCACCTCACTCCTTCAGTCTCCTCTCGCATTACTAACTTACTAACTAACATATCAGCATGGATGTCGCACCACTTCCTTAAACTAAATCTCTCTAAAACTGAGCTATTAATATTCCCCCCCGCCCGTGCCCCCCTCCATGACTTTTCCATCAAAATCAACAATGCAACCATCAGTCCCTCCCCTCACGCCAGGGTACTAGGTGTAATCCTAGACTCTGACTTGTCATTTCAGCCTCAAATCCAATCGTTGTCAAAAGTTTGTAGAATTCACCTCCGTAACATCTCTAAAATTCGCCCTTTTTTAACAAATGAAACCACCAAGCTCCTCATTCACTCCCTTGTTATCTCTCGCCTTGACTATTGCAACTCCCTTCTCATTGGCCTACCGCTCCATAGGCTATCCCCCCTTCAGTCTATCATGAATGCTGCTGCCAGACTTATCCACCTTACCAACCGCTCAGTGTCTGCCAACCCTCTACTTCAATCCCTACACTGGCTCCCAATCACCCAGCGAATTAAATTCAAAATTCTAACCACAACATACAAAGCCATTCACAACTCTGCCCCAAGCTACATCACTAATCTTGTCTCCAAATATCACCCAAATCGACCTCTTCGCTCTTCTCAAGACCTCCTGCTTTCAAGCTCTCTCATCTCCTCCTCCCATGCTCGTCTCCAGGATTTCTCCAGAGCCTCTCCCATCCTCTGGAACTCGCTACCTCCATCTATCCGGCTATCCCCTACTCTTGCTACCTTCAGGCAATCCCTGAAAACTCATCTCTTCAGGAAAGCCTATCACGTCTCCAACTAATCTACCACTTCCACCAGCTCATTCCCCACAGTTACAACCTTTTGTACCACCTGCCCCACCCTATTAGATTGTAAGCTCTTCTGAGCAGGGCCCTCTTAATCCTATTGTATTGTATTATATTGTATTATAACTGTATTGTCTCCCTTTTATATTGTAAAGCGCTGCGTAAACTGTTGGCGCTATATAAATCCTGAATAATAATAATAATAATAATGGGAGCATGCTTCAGATCCTTAAAATCTTCTTCCACTCCCAAAAGTTTCAGCTCCTTCATACTTTCACCTACAGACGCCAAACAAACTTTAAAATGTTCACAAAATATTCAGCTATCTGGCTATATCTTTTCAGTTTGATATCTTTCAGTTTTTGTGAAAAAGCTCTTTGTTTAGAGGTCATTTCAGGAAATTTTAGGCATTAATCAGAGATTCTGTTATACACAGGGGGGGGAGGTGGCTGGAGCATCTCAGCTCTGATTACAGAGCCCGGGGGAGGGGACAGACACACCATGTACTGATTTATAATAGAGGAATATGATGGGGCAGTTTTGATGGGGCAATTATTATGGAGCAGTTTTGATGGTGGCAATATGATGGGGCAGTTTTGATGGGACAATTCTGATGGGACAGTTTTGATGGTGGCAATATGATGGGGCAGTTTTAATGGGGCAATTCTGATGGGGCAGTTTTGATGGGGCAATTCTGATGGGGCAGTTTTGATGGGAGCAGTTTTGATGGTGGCAATATGATGGGGCAGTTTTGATGGGGCAATTCTGATGGGGCAGTTTTGATGGTGGCAATATGATGGGGCAGTTTTGATGGGACAATTCTGATGGGGCAGTTTTGATGGTGGCAATATGATGGGGCAGTTTTGATGGGGACAATTTTGATGGGGACAATTTTGATGGAGGCAATTCTGATGTGGCAGTTTTGATGGGGCAATTCTGATAAGGCAGTTTTGATGGTGGCAATATGATGGGACAGTTTTAATGGGGCAATTCTGATGGGGCAGTTTTGATGGGGCAATTCTGATGGGGCAGTTTTGATGGGAGCAGTTTTGATGGTGGCAATATGATGGGGCAGTTTTAATGGGGCAATTCTGATGGGGCAGTTTTGATGGTGGCAATATGATGGGGACAATTTTGATGGGGACAATTTTGATGGGGGCAATTCTGATGGGGGCAATATGATGGGGCAGTTTTGATGGGGGTAGTTTTGATGGGGGTAGTTTTGATGGGGCAATTCTGATGGGGCAATTCTGATGGGGCAGTTTTGATGGGGACAATTTTGATGGGGCAATTCTGATGGGGCAGTTTTGATGGCAATATGATGGGGACAGTTTTGATGGTGGCAATATGATGGGGCAGTTTTGATGGGGCAATTCTGATGGGGCAGTTTTGATGGTGGCAATATGATGGGGCAGTTTTGATGGGGCAATTCTGACGGGGCAGTTTTGATGGTGGCAATATGATGGGGCAGTTTTGATGGGGGTAGTTTTGATGGGGGTAGTTTTGATGGGGCAATTCTGATGGGGCAATTATGATGGGGCAGTTTTGATGGGGACAATTTTGATGGGGCAATTCTGATGGGGCAGTTTTGATGGCAATATGATGGGGGCAGTTTTGATAGTGGCAATATGATGGGGCAGTTTTGATGGGGCAATTCTGATGGGGCAGTTTTGATGGTGGCAATATGATGGGGCAGTTTTGATGGGGCAATTCTGACGGGGCAGTTTTGATGGTGGCTATATGATGGGGCAGTTTTGATGGGGGTAGTTTTGATGGGGGTAGTTTTGATGGGGCAATTCTGATGGGGCAATTATGATGGGGCAGTTTTGATGGGGACAATTTTGATGGGGCAATTCTGATGGGGCAGTTTTGATGGCAATATGATGGGGGCAGTTTTGATAGTGGCAATATGATGGGGCAGTTTTGATGGGGCAATTCTGATGGGGCAGTTTTGATGGTGGCAATATGATGGGGCAGTTTTGATGGGGCAATTCTGACGGGGCAGTTTTGATGGTGGCTATATGATGGGGCAGTTTTGATGGGGGTAGTTTTGATGGGGGTAGTTTTGATGGGGCAATTCTGATGGGGCAATTATGATGGGGCAGTTTTGATGGGGACAATTTTGATGGGGCAATTCTGATGGGGCAGTTTTGATGGCAATATGATGGGGGCAGTTTTGATGGTGGCAATATGATGGGGCAGTTTTGATGGGGCAATTCTGATGGGACAGTTTTGATGGTGGCAATATGATGGGGCAGTTTTGATGGGGCAATTCTGACGGGGCAGTTTTGATGGTGGCAATATGATGGGGCAGTTTTGATGGGGCAATTCTGACGGGGCAGTTTTGATGGTGGCAATATGATGGGGCAGTTTTGATGGGGCAATTTTGATGGGGCAGTTTTGATGGCAGTATGATGGGGCAGTTTTGATGGGTGCCGTTTTAGCAATTCAGCTATTCAGCATTCCCACGCATTTTCCCCAGGAAATGCATTTTCTAGTTTTTATATATTTTTTCACTCATATATATAATATTAATTATTTTTTTATAATATTAATTATTTTTTTCCTTATTAATTATAATTCTATTTGAGGAATAGGTAGCAAGATTTACATTTACCCCCTTTTTTATTTTATTGTATCTATTGCATTTTTATCATTTTTTTAATTAATCTGTAAGACTACCGCCATATCTATTATTTACTTTCACTTTCATATAATTTTTCATTTATCATCCACCGATGCTTTCACCATACATACTCATGCGGCTTATGTGTAATATATCTAGATACATTCAGGTACATTTAGAAATGCCCTACCAAAAAGATGGCCGTATCTACTAACACACACATGTAGAGACAAATTAGACTCAAACCACAACAAAATGATGAACATACACCATCTATTGGCCTAAGGCAAAATGGCCGCCATGTAAACAAAACAGTGCCCACAGTCAAGATGGGCGCTATAATACTTCCTGTTTCTTGCTATATATTATGGAATAGAACAACCAATCCGGTTTCCCAGATGAAGACACGTGTCGGTGTCATAACGTGTAGGGAGTGGCCGGAACAAGACATACACAGTAGGAGAAGTAAGAGGGCGCTGAGAGCACCATACAATCCTTGTCTTTTCTATTCGCTTTTAACTATTTGTTACTATGTAAGAGTCCACCTTATAGTCTTAATAAATATCTTTGCACTTTTTAACATACTACACTAGTGGAGCCCCTTCCTTTTCTCCTTTCCTCCCCCTATCACGGAGTTGGTATCATCAGAGTTTTTTAGGAATTCCAGCAGAGGGCTCACAAGGAGAAATCTACAATCCATCTACTGACTACATACAACAGTGGCAATATCAGCAGACCTGAACTCACAGATGCAATAATTAACCAGCCCTGAGGTGAGAGTTCTGGGAGAACACATTTTTAACCATCAGCCAAAATACTAGCTCGTTATAGATTTATCCCACCTATATCCGTTTTTTTGCCCTCTATTGGTTTTATTTATTTTAACATTTGAGATTCATTTCTCATACTGATTGATATATTATATAGGAGATACACGAATACATTTTTCTGTAAAACTAGAATTTTTTGATGTCTCTTTCAGGTTTCCATGCGATAATTATCCTGTTTAAAACATTCCTTGTTGCCAATTTTAATCTTATTTTATTATAATCTTTATTTTAACATCTTAAATTGTTAAAATATTTTAAGGATTTTTAAAAAAGAATTTTTCTGTATGTATAGGCATATCTCTAGTGCACTCTCAGATCTCCTCCACCTATATGACTGAATTAGCCCATGTCAGAATATGTAATAGACCTATATTAATTCACTAAGAAGGTTTACCACCCAGATTAATATGTTATGGTGGAATTTTCCTTCTAATTTCATTTTTATATATATAATTTTTTTAATATATTTTTTTCCCTCATATATATATATATATATATATATATATATATATATATATATAATATTAATTATTTTTTTCCTTATTAATTATAATTCTATTTGAGGAATAGGTAGCAAGATTTACGTTTACACCCTTTTTTATTTTATTGTATCTATTGCATTTTTATCATTTTTTTATTAATCTGTAAGACTACCGCCATATCCTAATTTTATGCTTACTTTCACTTTCATATAATTTTTCATTTATCATCCACCGATGCTTTCACCATACATACTCATGCGGCTTATGGTAATATATCTAGATACATTCAGGTACATTTAGAAATGCCCTACCAAAAAGATGGCCGTATCTACTAACACACACATGTAGAGACAAATTAGACTCAAACCACAACAAAATGGTGAACATACACCATCTATTGGCCTAAGGCAAAATGGCCGCCATGTAAACAAAACAGTGCCCACAGTCAAGATGGCCGCTATAATACTTCCGGTTTCTCGCTTTATATTACGGAATAGAACAACCAATCCGGTTCCCCAGATGAAGACACATGATGGTGTCGTAACGCGTAGGGAGTGGCTGGAGCGAGACGTACACAGGAGGAGAAGTGAGAGGGCGCTGAGAGTGCCATACAATCATTGTCTTTTCTATTCGCTTTTAACTATTTGTTACTATGTAAGAGTCCACCTTATATTCTTAAAAAATATCTTTGCACTTTTTAACATACTACACTAGTGGAGCCCCTTCCTTTTCTCCTTTCCTCCCCCTATCACAGTGTTGGTAACACCAGAGTTTTTTAGGAATTCCAGCAGAGGGCTCACAAGGAGAAATCCACAATCCATCTACTGACTACATACAACAGTGGCAATATCAGCAGACCTGAACTCACAGATGCAATAATTAAGCAGCTCTGAGATGAGAGTTCTGGGAGACCACACCAGCCTTTCCATTTGTATTTATATATTTATACCAGTCATGAATTTATGCTCACTTTTTATTGAATGCACTCTATGCGCTTTGGTAGGCATTTTGGTAGGCCTGTTATCATTGTTTCACTTTATCACATTTAGAGGAGAAATTCCCAGTTAATTGGATCACTGCGCAAAATCACTTTTATCGCTTAGCCTTTCATTGGTATCACTGTGAACACTTTAGATTTTGCTGCAATTTATTTATTATTCTTTTCTCTCTGTGATACACACTATTGATAGCGCGAAGGCACACTTATCACTTTAATATCCATGTATGGGTGAATGCCCGTTTGGGGACATTGCGCATGCGCTGTTCTCGACATGCGTCCAGGCCCGGTGATGTCACACGCTAATTACGGCTGGTGGGTGGCGCCAGGCAGGAGCCCTACACATTTAAATGAAGGCTTTGCAACACAGTCAATCTGCTGCTGCAGTCATGTGATTTTTTCCTCCTTGGACGGTGAGGTAATCTTACATGTGTATGTGGATACTTATCCACATATCACAATTGCAACTATCTGCAAGATTATGGATTATTGGGATTCTATCCTTTATCCTAGGGGATCTTTTCCGGGGATGCAGTGGACATCTATCTAACCCTTTTGAGGCTATATCCCAGCTTCTTGCCTATATGTTTATTATAAGGTGAGCTTTGAGAGCTTATATGTTATCCATATTCATGCCTCAGTGATACACATTGACAGATGCTTTTTGCATCATGTCTCTATAGGACTATACGGTCTCCATCCTATCTGCTATCCATCCTATCTGCTATAGATCTACCTTCTGACAGAAACACCCTTAAGGAAATATATACAGCTTCTTACAGACACCTGCATGGCGGATTTGGCCTTTAAGGTAAAAGCATGGACTTACTTTTTTCTCTCTCAGTTGGAGATATATATATATATATATATATATATATATATATATATATATATATATATATATATATATATATATAAAATCTATCTATCTATCTATCTATCTATCTATCTATCTATCTATCTATCTATCTATCTATCTATCTATATACAGTATCTTACAAAAGTGAGTACACCCCTCACTTTTTTGTAAAAAAATTATTACATCTTTTCATGTGACAACACTGAAGAAATGACACTTTGCTACAATGTAAAGTAGTGAGCGTACAGCTTGTATAACAGTGTAAATTTGCTGTCCCCACAAAATAGCTTCACAGGTTGCCACTGGAGTGCTCTTCCACTCCTCCATGAAGACATCACAGAGCTGGTGGATGTTAGAGACCTTGCACTCCTCCACCTTCCATTTGAGGATGCCCCATAGATGCTCAATAGGGTTTAGCTCTGAAGACATGCTTGGCCAGTCCATAACCTTTACCCTCAACTTCTTTAGCAAGGCAGTGGTCATCTTCGAGGTGTGTTTGGGGTCATTATCATGTTGGAATACTGCCCTGCGGCCCAGTCTCCGAAGGGAGGTGATCTTGCACTGCTTCAGTATGTCACAGTACATGTTGGCATTCGTGGTTCCCTCAATGAACTGAAGCTCCCCAGTGCCTGCAGAACTCATGCAGCCCCAAACCATGACATTCCCAACACCATGCTTGACTGTAGGCAAGACACACTTGTCTTTGTACTCCCCACCTGGTTGCAGCCACATGCTTGACACCATCTGATCCAAATAAGTTTATCTTGGTCTCATCAGACCACAGGACACGGTTCCAATAATCCATGTCCTTAGTCTGCTTGTCTTCTGGCTTTCTTGTGCATCATCTTTAGAAGAGGCTTCCTTCTGGGACGACAGCCATTCAGACCAATTTGATGAGGTGTGGGGCGTATGGTCTAAGCACTGACAGGCTGACCCCCCCACCCCTTCAACCTCTGCAGAAATGCTGACAGCACTCATGTGTCTATTTTCCAAAGTTAACCTCTGGATATGATGTTGACCATGTGAACTTAACTTCTTTGGTCGAGCATGGCGAGGACTTTTCTGAGTGGAACCTGTCCTGTTAAACCTCTGTATGGTCTTGGCCACCATGCTGCAGCTCAGTTTCAGGGTCTTGGCAATCTTCTTATAGCCTATGCCATCTTTATGTAGACCAACAATTCTTTTTTTCAGATCCTCAGAGAGTTCTTTGCCATGAGGTGCCATATTGAACTTCCAGTGACCAGTATGAGAGCGTGAGAGCAATAACACCAAATTTAACACACCTGCTTCCCATTCACACCTGAGACCTTGTAACACTAACGAGTCACATGACATCGGGGAGGGAAAATGGCTAATTTGGCCCAATTTGGACATTTTCACCTCGGGGTGTACTCACTTTTGTTGCCAGTGGTTTAAACATAAATGGCTGTGCGTTGAGTTATTTTGAGGGGACAGCAAATTTACACTGTTATACAAGCTGTACACTCACTACTTTACATTATAGCAAAGTGTCATTTCTTCAGTGTTGTCACATGAAAAGATATAATAAAATATTTACAAAAATGTGAGGGGTGTACTCACTTTTGTGAGATACTGTATATATATATATATATATATATATATATATATACACATACATGTCGTTTTTTTGGATAGTTTGGCTCCCAATGTGATGTCCTCTTTTTACAGTGTATTGCGGCTGTTGTTAAAATCTTTTAGATGTCTTCATAGCCCTATTTCTGAGAGGATCTGTCCCAGATTGCTGCACCTGCTGTTAAGGTGTGTTATCTGCTATCAGTTTAGACTGATTTAACTGTGTTTGCTCTAGCAGCATATACTTGAGTTCAATCTATATTTTTTTTATTAATATCTTTATCAATCTACAGGCTGTACCCTCCCCCCATTTTTTGTGGGAGGGCCCACACCCGCCAGGGTGCATCTATTTTTCTGGACTTATGCACATGATTTTGTCCTGGGTAAGGCAGCTTATGGGGGATATTACCACAAATGGTGTATTTATCACAATTAATAACTTTAAATGTTTTATTTATGTTATGATTAATGTTTCTTTTCTCTTCTATTTGTAGTATGATAATGTTCTCTGTTCTATGCCATTATATGTATGGAAAAAGCTCTGGAAGAAGTGGTGACTATTTCCACAAAACATGTTGAGCATATAAATGCACAGATGTTATAGGGTGAATTGGTAATGTCAGCTTCTCCAGTGTCACCTCATTTGTGAACTTACAGAGTTACATACCTTTGCTTCTCTTTTGTTTAAAAATGTGTATGTTTTAATATGTTGTTGTAAATAAAAATTCAACTTTTTATACCTATTTTTTATATCCCAAGCTTTTGTGTGGTACCACAAAGTTTAAGAGGATGGACGGTACCAGTAGGTGAACAAGGCAGTCTAAGCATATAACCAGGTGGATCCCCCCCCCCCCCAAAAAAAAAAAACACCAAAATTATCAATATATAATGCAAAGGTGTTATAGCACACTAAGTAAGGTGGTGATAAATGGGGAGTACTCAGAATGGTCAGGGGTGGGTAGTAGGGTTCCCCAGGGTTCTGTGCTGGGACCAATCCTATTTAATTTGTTCATAAACGATCTGGAGAATGGGATAAACAGTTCAATCTCTGTATTTGCAGACGATACTAAGCTAAGCACGGCAATAACTTCTCCGCAGGATGTGGAAACCTTGCAAAAAGACCTGAACAAATTAATGGGGTGGGCGACTACATGGCAAATGAGGTTCAATGTAGAAAAATGTAAAATAATGCATTTGGGTGGCAAAAATATGAATGCAATCTATACACTGGGGGGGGGGGGGAATGGGGGAATCTTGGATGGAAAAGGACCTGGGGGTCCTAGTAGATGATAGGCTCAGCAATGGCATGCAATGCCAAGCTGCTGCTAACAAAGCAAACAGAATATTGGCATGCATTAAAAGGGGGATCAACTCCAGAGATAAAACGATAATTCTCCCACTCTACAAGGCTCTGGTCCGGCCGCACCTGGAGTATGCTGTCCAGTTCTGGGCACCAGTCCTCAGGAAGGATGTACTGGAAATGGAGCGAGTACAAAGAAGGGCAACAAAGTTAATAAAGGTTCTGGAGGATCTTAGTTATGAGGAAAGGTTGCGAGCACTGAACTTATTCTCTCTGGAGAAGAGACGCTTGAGAGGGGATATGATTTCAATGTACAAATACCGTACTGGTGACCCCACAATAGGGATAAAACTTTTTTGCAGAAGAGATTTTAACAAGACTCGTGGCCACTCATTAAAATTAGAAGAAAAGAGGTTTACCTTAAACTACGTAGAGGGTTCTTTACTGTAAGAGCGGCAAGGATGTGGAACTCCCTTCCACAGGCGGTGGTCTCAGCGGGGAGCATTGATAGCTTCAAGAAACTATTAGATAAGCACCTGAATGACCGCAACATACAGGGATATATAATGTAATACTGACACATAATCACACAAATAGGTTGGACTTGATGGACTTGTGTCTTTTTTCAACCTCACCTACTATGTAACTATGTAACTATGTAAGTATAAACTTAAAGCCAGCAATATAGCAAGTTCAGGCTTCCCTGCCCTTTATATTTACCACAAAGGGGGGCGAGCATTAAAAATACAAAATTCCTTTAACCGCTTCAATACCAGGCACTTTTATCCTCTTCCTGCCCAGGCCAATTTTCAGCGCTGTCACACTTTGATTGACAATTTTGCAGTCATGCAACACTGTACCCAAATGATAGTTTTATCATTTTTTCACACAAATAGAGCTTTCTTTTTCTGATATTTAATCACCACTGGGGTTTTTTTTATTTTTTGCTTAAAAAAGAAAAAAAGGCCAACAATTTAGAAAAAAAAAAAAAGTTGACTTGTATCACTAATGGGCACAGATTGGCATCACTAAAGGGCCCAAATTGGCATCACTTCTGGGCACAGATTGGCATCACTTCTGGGCACTGACTGGCATCACTACATCACATGAATGTTTGGTCCCTCTCTCTCCTGGCCAGCCAGCCTGGATGAGGGTCTTGTATGGATTTTGGAGAAGTCCATGCTGTTTTTTTTCACATTTTAAACTATTCCAGCATCTTTGTTTACAGTCAAATGGAAATCCCCAACTGAAGCTGAATGGGGTAGGTGGGGATAACCGGGAGCTCATCCCTAGATATAAAGAGTCTTGCTAACCATTGCTCATTTACTGTTGATATATTTGCTCAGAGAAGTTATGTTCCTTATAACAAGTCTCCATGTAGAAATACTTCCCCACCTCCTTTCTGAATGCCAACATTTGCTTTACCTGTATCATTTCACTTTGGTGATTTATACAATTAGGACAATTGTGTTGAAAAAGTCAGAAGCTGCTGAACTTCTTCTAAAGATTAGTGAGTGTAACCTCCATATTTCCTTTTAGTTCCACTATGTTGATAGACAAAACAGCGGCTGGAATCAGATTAATCTAATTGCACAATGCATGCAAAATCCAGCCCAGTGCGTGTTAAATAAAATGCAGGCGAGAAACAGTATGGGAAAGTTTTATTTTAAACTAAATCTTGTTTAATCACAAGATAATGGAATCAAAGTAATTTGTAAGTACATAGGTTGAAATAAGATTTTTTTTTGTCTACCAGTAGCTTATCTTTTAAACATAGGTAATAATTCCCTATACTTCAAAAGTTTTCTTAATCAAATGAGAATTGTAAGCAAAGTCATTTGCTCAAAGGCAAAGCCACCCAAAATGTGACATTTCAAACTGGGTAGTCCTTTTCTACTTATCTTTTCAGCTTCTACTGTTTCTCAGGTCTCCAACTGATTTCCTCGGGAGTTTTTCACTTTGCCTTCTATCGTTGGAGACCTTGAGATATTGAATGCAATATATAAGGAAAATATAATAGGAAAACAGATGACTTAAACTCCACAGGATACTAAAATGTCAGTTATTGGCAGGTCTATCAATTGTGTTATTTTAATGAAAAAATTAAGTCATCTAAAAAGCAGTGTTCCAGATTCTGTGCTTTGTAGAAAAAAAATGTTAACTTCATTGAGGCATATAGAAAATAAGACACTAAAAGAATCTTCAACCTTATCTTAATTATACTTTAACCACCTCAATACAGTGCACTTACACCCCCTTCCTGCCCAGACCAATTTTCAGCTTTCAGCGCTCTCACACTTTGAATGACAATTACTCAGTCATGCAACACTGTACCCATATGAAATTTGCGTCATTTTTTTCACACAAATAGAGCTTTCTTTTGGTGGTATTTAATCACTAGTGGGTTTTTTATTTTTTGTTCTATAAATAAAAAAGTCCGTAAATTTTGCAAAAAAATGCCTTTTTCTTTGTTTCTGTCATAAAATTTTGCAAATTATTCATTTTTCTTCATAAAATTTGGCCAAAATTTATACTGCTACACATCTTCGGTAAAAATAACCCAAATAAGTGTAAATTATTTGGTCTTTGTGAAAGTTATAGAGTCTACAAACTATGGTGCCAATCACTGAAAATGGATCACATCTGATGTACTGAAGGCCTAGCTCATTTTGTGAGACACTAACAAGTCAGAAAAGTAGAAATACCCCCCCAAATGACCCCTTTTTAGAATGTAGACATTCCAAGGTATTAAGTAAGTAGCATGGTGAGTTTTTTTAAGTTGTAATTTTTTCCCACAATGCTTTGCAAAATTAAGATTTTTTTTTTTTCTTTTTACAAAATTGTCATATTAACAGGTTATTTCTCTCACAGAGCATATGCATACAACAAATTACACCCCAAAATACATTCTGCTACTCTTCCCGAGTACGGTGATACCACATGTGTGAGACTTTTACACAGCCTGGCCACATACAAAGGCCCCACATTGAAGTAGCATCTTCAGGTGTTCTACAAGCATAAATGACACATCTCATTTCTCAACCACCTATTACACTTTTGAAGGCCCTGGAGCACCAGGACAATGGAATTGCCCCCAAAATGACCCCATTTTGGAAAGCAAACACCCCAAAGTATAATCTATGAGGCATAATGAGTCTTTTGAACGGTTCATTTTTTTGCAGAAGTTTTTGGAAAATGTGGAAAAAAATGAAAACGCATTTTTTTTACACAAAGTTGTCCATTTTTAAGATATTTCCAACACATTGCATGTACATAGCAAAGATGACACCCCAAAATACATTATGATACTCCTCCTGAGTATGGCGATACCACATGTGTGAGACTTTTACACAGCCTGGCCACATACAAAGGCCCAACATTGAAGTAGCATCTTCAGGCGTTCTATGAGCATAAATGACATATATAATTTCCTGGCAACCTATAATTTTTGAAAGCCCTTCATATTTCTAACACATAGCATGTACATAACAAGAATTACAATCCAAAATAAATTATTTTGCAGAAAGGGTAAAAAAAAAGCATTACCTGTGCTTTTAGTAGAATCCACAGAGGAGAGCACTGGTCCAGGCAGCAGGCAGGGATGTGCTTAGTGACAGCAATAGTAATTATCCAGGCAGCAGGCAGGAATATTGTCTATAGTCAACACAAGGATATTGTCAGCAAAGCACAGTCCATAGAAATTGTCCAGGCAGAGACAGCCAGCACAGCCATAATATTGGTCCTGGCACACTGTTACCTGCAGACACTCATTGTACCACTCTCCAGCCCTTCATAAACATACTGCCTCTTGCTACAGCTAATTATTTGCATAGTCCAGGTAGCAGTGTGGTCCATTCATGCGGCAGAGGCATGATGGCAGTAAGTCAGCAGCAGGCTGAGGGCTGCAATCAGGTAAGACCTGTGCACAGGGGCACAGGGGTAGAGGCTTTGACCCACCCAAATCTCTATGAAGCCTCCGGACTCCAGACCCTAATCCGGAAATTCCGAAACCCGGAGAAAACAAAATAAAATTGTTTTCTCCATCCGGAAAAACAATTCTGGAGCCCCTCACATATGTGAGACCCCTAAGTACTACAGTAGCAGGGCAACAGATCAGTCCAAGTGGTAGGCAAAAGCATAGTCCATAAAACAGGCCAGGGTCAGTTCACTTGCAAGCAGTCCAAGTGGTAGGCAGTAGCATAGTTGATAAAACAGGCCAGGGTCAGTTCACGAGGAGGCAGTCCAAATGGTAGGCAGAGGCATAGTCACAAAACAGGCCAGGGTCAGTTCACGTGGAAGCAGTCCAAACGGTTGGCAGAGGCATAGTCAAAAAACAGGCCAGGGTCAGTTCATGTGGAAGCAGTCCAAACGGTGGGCAGAGGCATAGTCGAAAAACAGGCCAGGGTCAGTTCACATGGAAGGCAGTGGCATGGTTATTTGGGGAAGCGTGGAAAATCAGTCAGCACAGATGATGAAAATGGGGAAATGGTTAAAAATATGGGCTAATATTTTAGGGATGTATGATAAAGTTGTAAGCATTCACCAATGCAAAGGCCAGGTTGAGAGGGACACTGGGGACAATGGTAGCTGGTATATTTTTGAAATCCTCTTTTGGTGCACACGCAACATTTTTTTTTGCCGTCTGCGGCCTGCTTGAGATGGTGGAATGTTGAAGGGGAAGTGGCGCTCATGAAGTCGGCAAACAGCCTCAGAGTGAAGGTCTTCTGGGGGGGTCTTTGGTGATAGATGAGGGATGTAACAACTTCTTCTACGAATTGAAGGAAGGGGCGGGGCTTTCTGTGGATTTGGTGTAGACTACTTAGGAATTATAAATGGCCAAATGGATGAGATAAATTGCTACCTTCTTGTACCAGAATCGGGACCTCCTTATCGACAAATAGGGCTGAATAATTTGATCATTGAAATCCACCCCCCCATGTAGAGATTATAATCTTGGACACATACTGGCTTTTCAATGGGACCTGGTCTTCTTTGAACCTCAAATGTAGTGTCGTCATGGACGGTGGACATCATGTGCACGTCCTTTTTATCCTTCCACCTCAAGGCCAGCACTTCGTTGCATCTCAATGCTGCTCTTTCCCCCTTCGCAGCTTTTTGTTTGCTAGAGATTGTGGGAAACCCTTCCTATTTTTTCTGGAGGTTCCGCAGGCCAGGGTTTTTGCAATGTATAGGTGTTTGAAAAGGGGCAGGCCAGTGTAGAAATTGTCAAGGTATATGTGATATCCTTTGTTCAGAAGTGAGTATGCCAAGTCCCATACAATCTTTCCAGTTGTGCCCATGTAGGCCAAGGCACTCAGGGGGCTGGAACTGGGAATCTTTTCCTTTATATATGCGGAATACAAATATCCCATGGCTCTCTCACAAAGCTTGTATAATTTTACTCCGTATCTGGCCCTTTTGCTAGGAATATATTGCTTTATTCCTAGCCAGCCTGAAAAGGGTACCAGGGACTCATCGACACATATATTCTGATCGGGGACATAGAGTTCTGCAAATTGTCGGGAAAATAAATTTATCAGTGGGCGAAGTTTATATAATTTGTCGTAATTTGAATGATTGGGGGAGGGCACTGGGTGTTGTCGCTAAAATGAAGAAAGCGCATTATCATTTCGTATCTGGACCTGGCTATTACGGCAGAATAAATGGGCATGTTGTGAATGGGGTTGGTGGACCAATAGGTATGTCCTTCATTTTTTTTTGTAAGCCCCATGTTTAGGGTGAGGCCCATAAACAATTTGAACTCCTCCAAATTCAGATCTCTCCACTCAAACGGACGGGCATAGGATGATTGGGGGTTGTTGGCAATATACTGCTGGGCATATAAATTTGTCTGGTAAACAATGAATTGCAGCAAAGTGTCTGGCAAAAACAGATAAAAAAAATCAATCGCTGTGAAATTTTGGATGTTGGCCTGCACACCTGGCTGTGCTGTGAAAAGGGGAATAATTGATGATCCCGAGTCGAATGGCAGCCATGTTGGGTTGGCAAGACCATTTGGCATATATATAGAGGCCCTGGGGGGACGTGACACTCCAGTAGTTGGGGGATTTGAATCCCCTGTGCTGGTACTCAGGCGTGATGTGGCAGCACTGGTACTGGGTCTGGGCATTTGTTCCTGGGGCCTGTCGGTGGAGGCAGCGTTGGTTCTGGGCATTTGTTACCCGGGCCTATCGCTGGCTGCAGCGCTGGTACTGGGCCTGGGAATTTGTTCTTGGGGCCTATTGCCGGCAGCAGCACTGGTACTGGGCCTTGGGATATAATCCTGGTTTCCAGAGTGCTGTGCCCTTTTAGGAGGGACCCATTCTTTCTCCGAATAATTTGTGTAATTTTTGGACATGACTCTGATGGCTGTGTGACAGGTGGCAGGTGACGGTCACTGATGGGCTGTGAGATGGGTGGCAGGTGACGTTCACTGATAGGTGATGATGGTGTGACAAGCGATGGTCACTGATGGGTGACAGGCCACGGACGGTGACGGGTGATGGTCACTGACGGGTGATGGTCACAGACGGGTGACAGGCCACGGTCACTGACGGGTGATGAGTGCACCACTGACGATCACTGATAGGTGACGGGTAATGGCTGACGTCACTGATGGGTGATGGGTAATGGCTGACGTCACTGATGGGTGACGGGTAATGGCTGACGTCACTGATGGGTGATGGGTGATGGTCACTGATGGGTGATGGTTGATGGCTGATGGTCACTGATGGCTGACGGGTTATGACTGACGGTCACTGATGGGTGACAGGTAATGGCTGACGTCACTAATGGGTGATGGCTGATGGTCACTGATGGGTGACAGGTGATGGCTGACAGGTGACGGGTGACGGTCACTGATGGGTGACGGGTGATGGCTGACAGGTGCACCGCTGACAGTCACTGATGGCAGTCTCTTATGTGACAGGTGCACTTTATGGGGTGACTGTGGTGACTGTTGGGTAACAGATGACAATGGGGGGGCGATGGGACAAGTGTTGTGCTTGGTGCAGTACAATACAGACACAGATCGGTAAGTCACTGCTCCTGGCTCTTTGCTCCTCACACTGGAAACGGTGTGTGAGGAGAGAAGAGCTGGTAACAGCTAGGGATGAGCCAAACACCCCCCTGTTCAGTTCGCACCAGAACATGCGAACAGGCAAAAAATTTGTTCGAACACGCGAACACCGTTAAAGTCTATGGGACTCAAACATGAATAATCCAGTGTTCTCATCCGGCATCTTCCTCCGTGGCGTCTTCTTCCCTTCTTCATTCTCGGGCCGCTCCGCATCCATGGGGGTGACCCCGCACCCCTGTGACATCACGGGGAAACCCATAGGGAAGTTCCCGTCAAGTCCCTGTGTGTCAGAGGGGGCGGGGTCACCGGGTGGCCCCGCCCCCCATTATTTAAGAAGTGTCAGAAGACGAGAAGCGTCACACAGCGGGAGCCTCCCATCATGGATGCGGAGCGGCCCGAGAACGAAGAAGGGAAGAAGACGCCATGGAGAAAGATGCCGGACGAGAACACCGGAGCAAGAAGCAGAGGATCGGATATTCTAGAACTGGGCAGCAAAATAGCATTTACTGTATGTAAATAGTATTAGCTTGATCTGCTTGTACTTTTTTTGTTTGTAAGAGCTCTTGAATGGTCTAATTCTAGCTGCCTTGTCCCTCTTTCTCTCCTGCAATGTACCTTTAAGGGTAGCAAGGTTTCCTTATTGCTAGGACTATAAGAAGTGAATCTACACTGATAAAAATGATTCTATTGGCTTGTAATTTTAACATAAAAATGTTATCATTTTCAATATAAACATAAATGTTAATTAATTTACTTTGATATTTTAAGTACCTTACTTAATTTTCATTAGTTTTTAAAACACACCTTTTACATTTACAAAAATAATGTATAATATTGAGTAATCTAGACAAAACGTTTAAGGTATGTGAATTTCCATATTCTAATTGAGTTAAATTTACTTAAAAAAATTATCTTTTCATTTGACTGAAATTGGGGAACGCATATGTTTGCCAAACGTGCAACCGCATGAGTTTTGATGCTGTATATTTTAAAGAGTTTGACATCTTTTGGAACTTTGAAAGCCTGCACAAGGAAGTTCCCATATGTTTGAAGCCCATCAGGATAAAAGAGCACCACCAGTGACAAGAATTTTTTCAAGTCACTACAAAGCAATGCAATGCCATTGAAAGGTAAGAGTGAACATTGAACAAATTATTGTTCACATGCTTTAAATGTTGCTTAACATACCATCCAAAATGTTTATTTTATTTGCAGAATAATATATTTTTTTTAATAAATGGACATACGTCCATTGTATACACTTATTGAGACAACTCACTTGTGAGCACGCAAAGTTTGTGCTTACTGCATGCGGCAGAACGCAACCAAGATGCAGGATGAGTTGTTATCCCTGTTGTCATTGTTCTTCATTTGTTTTAAGCTACTACTTTGTGGACACTTGTCCGTGTTACTGTAAATGCAGAATTTAGGGCTGCAAGGGACACAATCGCTCCTTTTAAGTACTTTAATATAAAGGCTGAGGGAGGTATCTTAGAGAATCCTCTGATATAAATACTAATACTACTACAGTAATTAGATATATATTTCCTTTATATCCCTGCTGAGACACCTCCCACTGCCTCTATCAGTGGATTAAGTTCGGTCAAACAGCTGAGGGAGTAATCCCTTATTTCTCTCTTAAGGTTATTAACGGGAGACATATACTCCAACTTTTTTCTTCTTTTTCTGATCTGATTTCTTTCATTAAGGGCTCGGATAGTTTGACACAGTACGTGCTTACTATACCTAAGAACTACATAATAGGCTAGAATAAGCATAAGCTAATTAACTTGTACTCTTTCTACTTCCTTTTTCCCTTTCCTTTTATTCTTTGCTAGGTCTGACCTCTTCTACATACACTCACCCCATCAGGGACATGGAAATCAGATCTAGAAAAGCAATTGCCAAAACCGGATATGGCCTACTCTATGCTTGATAAAAGACCTTTCTTGGTCTCTCCTAATGTGAGAGGCTTGAACACACCAAAAAAATGACCTCCATACTTAGAGAAGTTAAGAAAATAAACCCCAATGTATTGATGCTACAAAAAAACTCATTTTAAAACAGGGGCAGTTCAAAAACTTGGAGGTAAACATTACCCCCAGGTCTTCCATGCTGCAAACCCCAACTCCAAATCCAAAGGGGTTTCTATCATGCTACATACTGTAAAAATGGGGGATTGGATATCTCACAACAATATGCAAACCCGAATGGAAGAGTCCTGTTTCTCAAAGGTCAGTGGGCAGGGACACCTATAATGCT
Organism: Aquarana catesbeiana; assembly: GCF_042186555.1. NCBI lineage: Eukaryota > Metazoa > Chordata > Amphibia > Anura > Ranidae > Aquarana > Aquarana catesbeiana. The sequence continues at coordinate 712,322,361 of NC_133324.1, read as the reverse complement.
GGTGAACTTGTATTTTCCAAATTCTACCCAAGTTTCATTCTGCCAACATATGGTCAAGGAATTAAAGGGTTTTGCCCAAGGCTGCATCATATTAGGAGCGGACCTTAATTTACCACTAAATCCATCTCATGATACATCAGATGGCACCTCTAGCTTACCTTACAAAAAACGAAAGAAAATTAAAATATTACTGTCCTCTCTCACGCTAGTAAATACTTGGCACACAGTCAACCCCACAGGCAGAGACTTCTCATATTTCTCAACTTTACATAACAAACACACACACATGGACTATATTTTCCTATCGCAAAGAGATCTCCCATTACTGCAATCCGCAAAGATCGTCATCAAAACCCTCTCAGATCATGCACCTATTTCTCTGACTCTACATTTCCCAACCAAGTGTTCAAACAAAAGCATGTGAAGGCGGAACCCATCCTTACTCACTGACACACAAGATCACATGAAAGCATCAGAGGCAATAAAAGCATATTTCCGTGAAAATGCATCAGATGAACTTTCCCCATTGACCATATGGGCGGCCCATAAATGTGTGATCAGATGGGAGTTTATCAGAATGGGGGCCAGAAAAAAAAAGGAAGCTGAGAGGCCAAAATAAGCAACCTAGAAGCCAAACATAACCTATTGTTGGCCATTGGAACAGCTGATGAACTGTTAGATTTAAGCAAATAGCTACAATCTATACTAAACTTGAAAGCACAGAGAATCCTTTTTCTATGAACATAGTGATAAAACTGGAAAATTCCTAGCAAAAGCACTGAAAGAGGCACCATTATCTACAAACATATAAGCCATAAAAAGCAAAATCAATCAATTGATCCATGAGACTGAAAAAATTGCCCAAGTTTTTCATAAATATTATACTGAACTGTATAACCTACCACAGTCACATAAACCAGCTGAATTGATGGGGACATGTCCTCAATTAATCAAGCTATTCCTTATAGATAGCGTGTTACCCGTACTAAAGGAACAGGATACCCAGCAGTTAGAATTACCAATTACTGAAAACAAGTTAATACAGGCCATTAAATCACTTAAGCCAGGACAAAGCCCAGGCCCAGACAGTTTTACCGCACACTATTACAAAGCCTTTCCATCACTTTTGATATCACACCTCCTGAAAGCCCTGAACTACCTTAAAGATCTCAGGGATATCCCAGAGGATTTCCTGAGAGCTAATGTCACAGTTTTACCCAAGCCAAATAAAGACCTATTAGAATGCTCCAACTATAGACCTATCTTGCTTCTTAACATAGATTTCAAAACTCTTTACAAAAGTCCTAGCAAATCCCCTACGACCACTATTGCACCTATTGATCGGTCCAGAACAGGTAGGCTTCATGCTTCATGCTTCATGCCTGGTACGGAGGCCAGCGATAATGTGACAAAAGCCCTAAATCTAATTCACAGGGCACACTCCGATGGCTTTGAAGGCATGCTTCTCTCCACTGACACGGAGAAAGCCTTCGATCGCATATCATGGGACTATTTGCATGTGACGTGTGACTATATTGGATTGAAACCACACATGTTGTCATGGATTTCAACCCTATATCACAACCCAACAACGAGAATTAAGGTCAATGGTACGTTATCAGACACTGTGTTAATTAATAACAGAATAACAAGAGTGTCCTCTGTCACCTTTACTTTTCATTCTTACCCTTAAACCATTAATTTGAACGGTAAATAATTCCCCATCGATACAGGGCTTTCAAGTAGGAACCAAATTATTTAAATTTGCAGCATATTACGATGATCTCTTGTTTTTTTAATCACCCAACCACATATCTCATTGCCTAATCTATGTAAAAACCTTGCACACTACAACTATCTCTTCAACTTCAAAGTAAACTATAAAAAGTCTAAGGCGTTGAACTTAACCCTAATAGGAAATAGCCTATCTACTACACTGCACAATTGTACCTTTAAACGAGAAGACAAGGACATTAAATATCTTGCGATCTGGCTCACCCCAAAAATGGAATCAATATATATGACAAATTTTAAGCCACTTTTACAAAACATTAATACGGATTTGGAGAAATGGTCCTTAAAATATTTTTCCTGGTTTGGTAGAGCAGCCATAATAAAAATGACAATCTTGCCTAGAATTCTGTACTTCTTTCAGACTCTACCGGTTCTATTACCAGTGAGCTTTTTTCATGCATTGAACTCGATGACTAGGAGATTCCTTGGGGCATCTAAAAATCCAGGTATCAACCTTATGCTACTCACCAAAGCAAAACACATTGGAGGCATGGGTTTTTCTAATTTCAGAAACTATCATCTAGCCTCGCATAAACGATTGGAACTGCCATGTAGACAATAAGGACTGGGTAAGTCTGGAAAATGTCATAGGGCCTATCCGATAAAAGACACAGATTGGATCGCATGGGCAGCATGCCCTACACAACTTAAAAATCATCAAACTGTAGGAGCCACGCTAAAAGTTGCACAGAAAATTATTAAAGATACAGGAGTGATCTCATCACCGGGTCCATTGACCCCAATAAGTAATAACCCCAAAAAGTAATAAATACTATACTAGCCCCTTATCACCACTTGAAGAGGTGTGCCTAAAAGCTGAAAAAGTGAAAAGACTATTTTGTTGGCGTATACATGGCTGCATTTATCAGGAGCCACAGAACTAAGCAAACACAAAAGGTTATGGGAAGATATACTAAACACGGCTTTTAGCGATGATCAATGGCTACATGCATGTGTGTTTGCGCACAAATGCTCAATTAGCACATGCAACCAAGAAACTTCCTACAAAGTTTTGACAAATTCGTACAATACACCATCTAAAATTCATAAATGGTTCCCCATGGCTTCAGATTTATGTTGGAGATGCAAGGGGGCAAAAGGAACCGCGTACCATATATGGTGGGATTGCGACCTGATACGTCCATTGTGGCAAAAGTTTTGTGACATCATTAAACACATTACAGATACTTCAATTCCACTAACAGCAGCTTTCTGCCTCTTACACATTTCTAACGGCACAATAAAAATATACAAGCGATCGTTGACTAGATTTTTACTTACAGCTGCAAAAGCCCTAATTCCCAGATATTGGAAAACCACAAAAACACACACTTTTAAAGAAACCAGGAAACAAGGGCCATAGCACACGAGACTACAGATAAATTTAACACTCTGTGGAGAGTATGGGTTATGCACAAATACTCTGAAGAATTTAAATCCCTTATGGATGCATGAAGGGCAGACAAACACCTAGCAACCTCATGATCTATCTAAATCTTCTCTCTTTCCTTTCACGTATCTTCCCTTTCACCTTATACGTACTATTTCTATTTCTCTATCTATCCCTGTAACCTTGTAAGGTTTCTTAAATTAAAACTTATAATACTGTCATAACATGTTTCAAGTTAATACACATTTTTTTTGTGAACAAACATATATAGGGTCCCTGGTCAAGACTGGGAATCAAAGCCAACATTAGGTAAATTTATAAAATTATTATTTTTTTTAATACATTTTAGAACTCAATTTAAATCTTCTTCTATTTTTCTTTAAAAAGCTCTCTATAAAAGTTCTCCTATTTTTCTGTCCTGAATTCTGCTTTTAATGGGACTGGTATTAAAGTCCTTGAGTTTAAATCTGTCCAATGTTTTTCACCATTTCCTATTAAGTATTTGCCAAATACACTCAATGGTATGTTTAATTGTTTAATTGTTCCTGTGCTGAATATTCAATGGAAGAGAATGATTGAGGCGCATCGAGTGGTTAGAGACAGGTATTGCAGTGTATTGTGCAGATATTTAAGACAGCACCACTGACTCCTCCTTGCTCTGAAGAAGTTAGCAGCTATTGGCTAATGAAACACGTCAGTGTGACGTCAGCATGTCCATGACAATCATCGGATTGCAGCTCACAGTACAAACAGCATGGTGCGGCGGAGGTGAAGTGATCCCTGGAAACTACACTGGAGGCGGTGATACCACGCTTTACAGCAGCTGAACAGGCATCTTTAGAGCTCATCTGGAGACCTGCAGAACGCAGCTGAGTCTGGAGTGATGGGTGGTGGCACAGAGGAGACAGCAGAGGTGGTGAGAGTGCTTTTGCTTTCCAACTACTATACGGAGCTAACAGAAGTTGTCAGTGCTGCACAGGTGTATGGCGCCTTTTCTCCCCCCTGCACACAACCCTCCCACCCCATCCTCCCTTTCATTGATGAACTTTCTTCTAATAGAGCACAGCCTTCTATAGGGAGACTCTTTCCAGTCTGTTCCATGATTTTACAGTTTATATCAGTCACTCACCAAAAAATGCCTCACTCAGGTTCATGAGAGCACAGTCCTAGGCTGTAGGGGTGTTGAAAATAATCGGTGCATTGATGCAGCCTTAAACAATTCTGCATCGATGCGGAGAAGGGCTGCAATTGATTGCATGATGAGGCCATCCCGGTGGGACACATTAGCGCTGTCATCCCGGTGGGACACATTAGCACCATCATCCTGGCGGGACACATTAGCATCTTCACAGTGCTGTCAGGGCCAGGGCTCCTCTTCTGATCTAGGCTGCTAGGCTGTCAGGGCCCCTTACCTCTTGGGGCTTGGGCTGGCCATCCTCTCTGGGCACCATGCGGTGGGCGGGGTACATATGCTGGATGGACACCCTGCCAGCAGTAGACACAATCTCGCAAGAGCACGGCCAACTGACTGGGCCCGGAGTGCTCTCTCATTACCACAGAGCCAGCCTGGCCCTGCCGGGGGAGCAGGAGGAGGAGGGGAAGAGGAGGAAGGTCAGGATGACACGCCAGCTAGGAATGACTTTGCATAGGGTCACTACTGCAGACATCACCCCACCTCAATGCCAGCTCATCGGGCCTGACCACAAGAGCTCGCAGAGCAAACTGGTGCTCCAATAGACTGCTTAAGGAGGCCCTGCCCACCCTGTTGCCACCTAACTGACCATGGCATTCGGTATCCGAGCTCCAAACGCCCAACATCATTAGGCTCATCACCCAGGAGTCGGGACCTGTCTGAGAGGAAATGTAGGTGTGGCACTGTTCTGATTTGAGGTAAAAGACCTATTATGGTAAACCTACTGTGTTGCACCCTCTGCAGTCCACCAGGACAAGGAGTGGGTATGTAAAAGAATCATTAAACAAAGTACCAAAAGAGTATGCAAATAAATCCTTAACAGAAAATTTCAATATCAATATATATACACCCTCTGCAGGGTGTAATACCTCATGAAGTGGTGCTGGTGTTCAAATATATTACCCTCTACTGGATGCGCCCAAGTTTAAGAGAAGGAATAAATGTATATTATAAAACTAGTTTATGAATCTGGGTGATGGAATACAAAAAAAGGTGAAGGGAGCAGCAACTCTATTGCTGTTGTGTTATTGTGCTACACCCTCTGCATAAAACCAGTGCTTGTGTTGTGAACAAAAACTTGTGTGCATGTGTAGCACTGTATAATATAAAATAAAAAATAAAATAAAAACTGACTGTGTCCTGGTTTGAAATGGGTGTATTTGTTACACCATCTGGCAGTCCCTAAACAAAATTAAAACTGACAAAACAGTGTATTTAAATGCAAAAGAATAAGACTGGTGAGATGGTGATAATCATGAACTAAAAATATCCTAGTTCAAATAATGTGATTTGAAGTGTGTTACGCCCTCTGGCGGATGTTAAACAAAATTAATTTAAACAATAAGTGATAATTGATACATTTTTCTAGTGAAAATAACTTAATAAACTGAGTATACACAAACAAAGTGACTTGTGCTCAAAAAGTGTCCAGTGCTTGCTGATGAAATATACACAAACAAAGTGACTTGTGCTTAAAAAATGTCCAGTGCTTGCTGGTGGATGAAATTGGATTTTTGAAAAACTTCTTATTTAGGTGACAGCTGGTAACACATCGGTGGCGGCGTGTGACTTTTTTTTTTTTCGGTCTGTTGGAGCGAGAGAAGATGAATGGACTTCGTGGGACACTTTTATTTTTTTATTTTTTAATAAAGGACTTGTCCCAAGGCGTGTATTGTCGTTTTTACCATTTTCACACTTTTTTTGTGAAATGGTAGGGGTACATTTGTACCCTGTTTTTATTCCACACAGGGGGGAGGCCAGGATCTGGGGGTCCCCTTGTTAAAGGGGGCTTCCAGATTTTGATAAGCCCCCTGCCCGCAGACCCCCACAACCACCGGGCAAGGGTTGTGGGGATGAGGCCCTTGTCCCCATCAACATGGGGACAAGGTACTTTGGGGGGGCCACTACCCCAAAGCACCCTCCCCATGTTGAGGGCATGTGGCCTGGTACGGTTCAGGAGGGGGGGTGCTCTCTCGTCCCCCCCTCTTTTCCTGGTTGCGTGCTCGGATAAGGGTCTGGTATGGATATTTGGGGGGACCCCCACGCCATTTTAAAAAAAATTTTGGCGCGAGGTTCCCCTTTAAATCCATACCAGACCTGAAGGGTCTGGTATGGATTTTGAGGAGGACCCCCCACACCATTTTTTTTTTAATTTTGATGCAGGGTTCCCCTTAATATCCATACCAGACCTGAAGGGCCTGGTATGGAATTTGGGGGGACCTCCACGCAATTTTTTTTTAAATTTTGGTTCGGGGTTCCCCTTAATATTCATACCATACCCAAAGGGCCTGGTAATGGACTGTGGGGGAATCCCCCATTTTTTTCTTTCAATAATTTTTAATTTTCATAAATAAAATACACAGCATAGAAACAAGTGTAGGGCCAATCGTCCCACCAAGGCCAACATGGCCACAAATCGGCAATCTAGTAATTGTAGAAAACAGTGAGATACAATTTAATCACATAAAGAAGACATAGGAATTATTGTTTTCAGTTAGCATGAAAAGCATTTGCTGATGGTCATTTAGCCTATGCAATTATAAAGCAAGAATCTGGCCTGAGAGTCCTGGGGAGCAATCCAGCCACCCCTAATGGGATCTCACTGTGGCTGGAGCTCCAACCCTCCCAGCTAGAAGGCAAATGAAATCCGTATACACTCTTATAGAACATGCTAAGGTATAAAACACGTAGAGAATGAATAGGTGGTAAGCAGAACCTCTTGAGCTCACCACCAACCAACTCACCTGTGTGGGCAGGACATGGCAATTATTATTACTCGCATCATCCTCAGAGATGAATGGGTTCGCAAAGGTGTGGGCTTAAGCCCGCTTTCCTCTAAGAGATGAAAGCAAAAGGGGAGGAAAGAAGAAAAGTAGAGAGAAGAAGAAAAAAAAAATAAGAGAGCAACCGACTAGGGAAGCGCTGGAGGGGGGGAGATAGAGTCTGAGATAGAAAGTAGCTTAACCTTAATGAAGGTGGCCCATGGATCCCACACCCTTTCGAATTTCTCTGTGTGGTCCATGAGTACGCTTGGAACCTTCTCTTGTGTCATAATCCAGGAAATTTTCCTCTTTGCCAATAGGGCAGATACAGTTGTTTTTTTCCATGCTTTGGCCAGAGTTAGTTTGGCACCTAATAGGATAAAGAAAATCAAGCATTGCGTACTTCTGGACACTGCCCGGACTGGAAAGTTTAGAAGAGCAATCAGAGGAGATGTGGGGATGGGGGCTTTGGTAATCTTACGTATCCAGGAGAAGACTTTGTTCCAGAAATTCCTTATTCTGGGGCATCCCCACCATACATGTAACATATCTCCTTGAAGGCCACATCCCCGAAAGCACAGGGGGGAAGACGTCGGGTACATCTCGGCTATTCTTGTGGGGACAAGATACCACCTAGAGAGGACCTTTATGCTAGCTTCCACAAGGGTGGTGTTAAGAACGCCCTTGTAGGATTGAAAAAAGTTTCTATTCCAAGTTTCCAATTCCCATTGTTGGGAGAAATCCTTCTCCCATGCTAACATGAAGGAAGTCTTGGAATGAGTGGTAGAAAGTGCCCTGTATATTACTGTGATTCCTCCCCTCTGCTCATCTGCCTGGCCGCACCATTGTTCGTATGGTGTAATACTGTGACTGTTCGTGTGTGCCTTCCAGTGTTTGTGTAGGAAGTTTGAGATCTGTGCATAGCGAAAGAGTTCCAATGAGGCATGTTCAGATCTTCAATATAATATGCTTTAGGGTGAGGGCCCGTGGGTCTGAGGAAATGTCCTATTCTGTACATTCCCCTATCAATCCACCATCGGAAAGCATTGACATGTAGCCCTGGAGGGAATGCTGGGTTGTGAAACAAATGTTTTAGTGGGGCAATGGGTGACGTCAGCTGTGCGTTGGCTTTAAGCTCATCCCAAAAGAGTGGGAAAGTGTTGGGGACATTATAGCGGGTCTAAGTTTTTTATGGCACCACAATAAATAGTCTAGGGTGTGGCGTGGTACTGCCTGGCGTTCAATGTGTATCCAATCAGGTAGTTCCCAACGGGAGTAAACCGCTGAGATCTGAGCTAGTTGAGCCGCCTGGAAATACCGAAATAAGTTCGGGAGGCCCAGGCCACCCTCCTCTCTATGACGGAAAAGGACCGATTTCGAAAGCCTGTGACCCCCACCTCCCCAAACGAATTTAATAATTTTGTTTTGAAATTGTTTTAGATGAGCCTTAACCAGGGGAATAGGAAGTGCTCTAAAGTAGCATAAAATATGCGGTAGTAGTGTCATTTTAATCGCATTGATTTTGCCCAGCCAGGAAAGAGATAACTGCGACCACTGAGAGATCAGCCTCTAATTTGTGGAATAGCAGGGGGTAGTTAGCTTGGTAAAGGAGTTCCACCTTGGAAGTCAGCTTGATCCCCAGATACGTGATGGACTTGTCGCTCTATGTGAATCGGAAGTCCTCCCTAAGCCTAGCGAGCAGGGAATCTGGAAGATTAATGTTGAGCGCCTGGGATTTACTGTAGTTGACTGAAAGTCCAGAGACTTTCCCAAAGTCATTTAAAAGTCGGCATATGTTAGGGAGGGATATTAGGGGAGAAGAAACGAAGAGGAGAATATCATCGGCAAATAACGCACATTTAAGCGACCGAGAACCACTGGTAATGCCATGAATATCCTGATTATTTCTAATAGCTATCGCTAGGGTCTCAATTGCTATGTCGAAAATTAGGGGTGAGAGCGGACATCCCTGTCTGGTGCCTTTATAGATTTTGAAGGATTCCGAGTAAAATCCCTGCAGATGTACCTGGGCTTCTGGGGAGGAATATAGGGCATGTAGGGTATTAGTAAAGGTTTCTCCGAAACCCCATCGATTTAGGGTAGCAAAAATATAGGGCCAGTGGATAGAATCAAAGGCCTTTTGGAGGTCTAGGGAAAGAAGACAGCCTTGCCGTGGAGAGTCGTTGTCCCAGTTTGAGTTAAGAAGGGATACTATGTCAATCGCTCGGCGGATTTGGTCTGGGCCTTGTCTCCCAGGGATGAAGCCAACTTGGTCTTTATGGACGTATAGGCTGATGAAAGAGGATAAGCGGTCTGCAAGGATCTTAGTCAGAATCTTCAGGTCATTATTAATGAGCGAAATCGGTCTGTAGTTACATACTGAGCTAGGGTCTTTCCCTGGTTTGGGGAGAACAGTAATATATGCTGAGTTACTAGATATGTTCAGCGGGTCTCCGCGACGCAGTGCATTAAAGAAGCGTGCCAGATAGGGAGCAAGTGTCGTGGAGAACGTTTTGTAATAAGGGACGGAAAATCCGTCTGGGCCAGGAGCAGATTGGGACTTTAGGTTTTTGATAACCGCGCAAACTTCCTCCGACGATATCGACGCTTCCAATTTCAAGCGATGTCTGTCCTCTAATCTGGGAATCTGGATATTGTCCAGAAACCAATCTACTGTGTTTTGAGAAGGGTGTTCGCCTTTGCTATACAGCGCTTTATAGAAAGCTTGGAATTCCTCCATAATACGCTGTGAGTTCTGGGAAAGAGTTCCACCCTTAATTTTGATTTTGGGGAGAGTAAAGGAGCGGACCTTTGGTGTGAGCCTACCCGCGAGCATAGAACCTAATCTATCTCCTTGGCAGTAGAATCGGGCCCTATTCCAACGCAACCATTTCTCTGCTTTTGTAGTTAAAGCCAAATTCAGGGCTGTTCGAGCTGAGTCAATTTGTTCCATAGGGACAGACCTGGGGTTTGCTTTGTGTTTTCTTGTTAGATTAGAAAAGTCTTGTTCTAATTTTGTTATTTCGATTCTCCTGGCCCTGTGTATTTGGGAAGCTATTTGAATGAGTTTTCCCCTGATTACAGCTTTATGAGCCGCCCAGAGGCAAGAAGGTGTAGTGTCAGGGATATCATTTGTAAGAAAGTAATTATCAATTGCGCTTTTAATTTCTGTCGCTCTGATCGGGTCACTTAAGATGGATTCATTTAGTCTCCAGCGACCGGGAGACCTTCGGCCCGAGGGGCGCTGCAGAGTGAGGAAGACCATGGAGTGATCCGACCAGACCGAGTCTCTAATGTATGATTTGGAGGCCAGAGGAACCTTAGCTGTGGGAATGAATATGTGGTCAATCCGAGCAAAGGAACTGTGAGGACTAGAGTAATGAGTATAGTCTCGCATTGATGGGTTGATTTCTCTCCAAATGTCAACAAGGCCGTGATGAAAAATGAGTTTAGCAATACGTAAACTCTGTTTAGTGGGTCTGGTGAGGCATCTACCCGGGGGGCAGGATTTGTCCAGGCCCTGATCAAAAGCAGTATTAGAATCACCTCCAAGTATTACCATACCTTCCAATAAGGATGTTAGGATCTGCAGCATAGATTGAAAGAAAGGGAGTTGGCCTTTGTTAGGGGCATAGTACGAAAGGAAAGAATATGTATGGTTGTCCAGCTCCCCTATAATTAAAATGTACCTGCCGTCTGGGTCCTTATATTCCGATTTAAGGGAAAACTTGCATTTGTGGGAAAAGAGAATGCCCACCCCTCTTGTTTTGTCTTCTGCATTGGCCAGGAAGAAAGTGGGGAATTTGGAGTGTAGAAATGTCGGGCAATAGCGTTTCGGGAAGTGTGTTTCCTGTAGGAGTGCTACGTCAATTTTTTGGGAATGAAGGAATTGTAGGACTTTTCGCCTTTTGACCGGGGAGTTTAGGCCTTGAACATTGTGGGTCACAACCTTCAGGGGGTGCAACTCTGGGGGGATATCAGCCATGGAGCAGAGGGGGGAACCATATCAGTATAACAAGGGTACCTATCCCTTCCATTTCACTAGCTATGAAGCGATCATCTTGTAAGAGGACGGTCTCCAACTTTTCTGGTGTGAGTAGAGGAGTTCTTCCCGAGTCGGTTGCTGCAAAAAAATAGTTAGAAAGATATAGGTGGAAGGAAGAAAAGAGAGAAAGGAGAGAGCCGGGCAACAAGAGAGTTTCCCGGGGAATGGAGGATATAGGGTCCTCCATCCTTAAGGTGAACCAAAGAGAGGATCCCCTCCGTGGAGAGGGGATCAGTCCTGTCAAGAGAAGAGTGTAGAACCTGTTCTACAAGAGAGGAAGGGGTGCATGAGCACCACTCCAGCCGCGAGGCCAATTCTAAATAAATATCTAACTGGTTAAAGCGGGCCTAATGTCTGCAAACATATCGAGCACCGATATAGATAGATATTATCGTTAAAGGAAAAAGCCAAAAAACAAAAAGTGGGTGGTTGAGAAAGACAAAGAACAGACCTAGGACTATATCCTATACCAGATAAACTTACTGAGTCCCCAGAAGAGGGTAGTGAGTGACGGGGGAAAGGAGTAGGCAGGGATGGGGGGACGGGAGAAGGTAGGGGAGGGAGGTGGGGAAAAGACAGGGATGGGGAAGGCAGGATCGGGGGAGGGAAAATGGGGATGGGAGGGGGTTAGAGATGGCGTTAAAGTCAGCGAACTCTGACTAGGGGAGCAGGAACATGCCTAACTTGAAATGGGACCATTCCTGTCCCCCTAACCCAGGCATGGTATCAGTGTCCGTGGAGCGGGTGAGAACCAAAATGAAGAGCCCTTAGGGGCAGGGAGCACCCAGGTCCAACCGAACTGAGGCAAAAATTATATATAAAAGAAGGGGGGTACACACAAGTACAATGTATCCCATGTAGGTTAAAAAGGAGAATGAGCCGCCCCTGTAATTAGGGAAAAATAAACATGAGGTCCAGGAGGTCTGAGCGTCTCAGGGTGGAGGTGTTTCTTTGGACTTCTTGGATCTGGTGGTTTCCCAGACCGGCTGTAGAGGGCTAGTAGGTAGTTGTCTTTTCGATGAGTTATGAGCCTGTCCAGAAGGTTGGAGATTCGGGTCTTGTCTGATGAGTCCCAGTTTCAGAAGAAGATTTTCTCCCTCCTGTATGGATGCAAACGTGTGGGATTTGCCCTTGTAGATGAACTTGAGTTGAAATGGGAAGAGCCACCAATATTTGATTTCTTTTTCTATCAAGATGTTGAGCAGTGGTTTGAGGGCTCTTCTCTTTTGAATGGTGGATGGAGACAAATCAGCGAAGACTTGGAGCTCATGTCCCTGAAATGATAGCTTAGATAGGGCTCTGGATTTGCGCATCACCTCTTCTTTAACAGTATAAAAATGTGGTTTCACCACTACATCCCTTGGGAGACCATCTGACCTCGGCGGTCGCAGGGCTCTATGTGCTCGGTCAAGCTCCAACCTGTGAAGAGGAATTTCAGGAATAAGTTCCTTAATTAAGGAGCGAATGGCGTCAGGGATATCTTTGTAGGATTCTGGAAGGCCTCGAACCCTAAAGTTGTAGCGTCTGTTTCTGTTCTCGAGGTCGTCGATTTTAGCATGCGCTGTCTCGAGTTGATCTTGAAGGGTCTGGATACAGCTAGTATTTTGATTTGTTCTAGCAATGGTAGTTTAAAGATGGTTTTCTATGATCTCTATGCGGGATCCTATGGTGTGTAGGTCCGCTTTGATGTCGTTGGTAATCTTAGCGGCTGTGTTTTGGAGACCCCTGTCCAGCAGCTCAGCAAATTTAGAAAACATGTCAGCCATGGATACAGGCAGGACTGGGCCCGGATCCCCGGGCTGTATTAGCTGCTGGGGCTGGGGGGGGCCGCCTTCCATGGGGGAGAGACCGAGTTCTTCTAGGGTCTGTTCCAGCAGAGATTCTGTGGATGCAGGGGAGATAGGACCCAGAGCAGCTGGAATACCAAGTGTCTGTAGAGGGATGGAGCTGCGTTCAGAGTGCCTGTCAGGTGATCCCGGGCTGTGTGAGGTGGAGCGGCCGCCATCTTGGGACTTGCGGCCCGCTCGTTCTCAGGCTGAAATGAGTGTGTGAGGCTTCTCCTCACTGTCCCCGAGTGCATCGGGGGGGTCTGCAGGGTGTCCGCTACCCACCGGGGGTTTATGTGTGCGGAGAGCGGGGGTGCTCGGCGTGCTGGTGGCCTCAGATGGCTGGAGTGGGACGGAGCTCACTGACTAGACGTCCATGTCAGGAGCTGCCGCGCATGCGCCTCTCCCCCATTTTTTTCAATGACTTTTATGTGTATTGCCGGGACCGACAATTCATTATAGCCGCAAGTAGTTTTTAATGACTTTTTTCCTTTAGAAATGTCATTTTGCTCTCAGACTGTTCTAAACACGGGAAACATGCGCCAGTTTACAGGCATACTATAGACACCCCCCAGGTACGAAATTTAAAGGAATATTTCACTTTTATTGTTTCACTTTAAGCATTATTAAAATCACTGCTTCCGAAAAAACGTCAGTTTTTAAAACTTTTTTTTGCATTGATACATGTCCCCTGGGGCAGGACCCAGGTCCCCAATCCTTTTTTATGACAATACCATGCATATAAGCCTTTAAAATTAGCACTTTTGATTTCTCCCATAGACTTTAAAAGGGTGTTCCGCGGCTTTCGAATTTGCCACGAACACCCCAAATTGTTTGCTATTCGGCGAACAGACGAACACCCAATGTTTGAGTCAAACTTATGTTCGACTCGAACATCATTCTCATCCCTACCCTTAGCTTAGGGATTGCCTGGTAGCAGTGTGGCATTTAATTAAACATAACAAGTTCAGAACATTGGGCTTGTGATATTGTTCACAACTTGGCTCCTGCACCCTTGATCTGCCTGTTCCTGTAAGCCTTGCCTTGTAATCCCTGTAATGCTCTCAGTCTCCTGACAATCTTAATTTCAGCCTGTCCCTGAAATACACTCTGTCTGCTGCTTGTCCTGATCTCAGTTTGTCCCTGAAACACTTTGCATCCTGCCACCCTTGACCTTAGTCTGTCCCTGGAATACTCTTACTGTCTGTTGCCTGCCTTGACCTTGGCCTGTCCCTGCATTACAGTACAGACATCCTCCATCTCTAGTGCTGCTTGGCCAGAGCCTAAAAACTGTGTATGTAGACCTGGAAGCAACCATGTAATGGTAGACCTTCTTTTCTTAAGGGTACAGGGGCTACTATGGGTGAAGATACACTCTCCAGCTAAAATTCCTCACCATCAGTGCTGGAGAGAGCATTACTATTTGATGTGTGCAGGTGATTTTCCATCCCTCTTTCCCAGTATTACTCTTCAGACCTGCTATCAGTAAGGGAACCCACCAGGAAGTGAAATATATTTCTCTCCTCTATCATGTGATGGGCTACATGACATTAAGAAGAAAGACTTGATCTCACTCACAGGTAAGTGCCGATACGTAAAACAAATTTACAATGATCTCCAATGCCAGCTGTGACAGGGCACTTGCTGCCACCCTATATAGTATGCTGGATCTTGTGAGACTTTTCTTGCCTCATGACAGTCACACCCCTGGGCTTTATTTATCATTCAGTACAAAAGCTAAATACAGCCCGCAGACCTGGATTCAGAAAGAGTAGTTCCCTTTAAATTACATTTATTTTGAATGAGCATTTTGTACAGAGAGACTCGCTGTGGAATTACTTTTTAAAAAGCAAACAGAAAACTAAAAGGCAAAAAAAAAAAAAATAATAATTGGCAAAGTATTTCACTGACCTGAGACAAAAAAACAATGTGCTATTCCATCTGCTTCCCATTTTTATAGAGCCTGTATTACCACAAGAGTTCTAAAAAAGTTAGAATGAGATGACCTAGGTCACTTACTGTAGAAGTGTTCTGCAATCATTGAATATAAATGATAGAAATCTTCTCCATGGCAATCTTTGTTTGAAAAAAAAGGTAACACACAAAGCCACAGGTACCTTAGCGTAGGGGAAAGATCATCTAAATGCACAGAGTGACCTTCAAGAAATAATTAAATACAGGCATCCATTATATTAACAATCTTTCTTACTTACACAATGCAATACTTAGATAATCCCTAGAAGGTCACATCCATTGCAAATCTTTTTTGAGCTATTTTTGCACTTTACAATTAAGAGGATGTCTACACCTGTGAAAATATCCCTGCTAAGCAAGTACTCTTGTCCCTTCTCTTTAGTCACTGAAAATAAGATCTAACTGACAGTAAAGATTACACATATTATTATACATTTTGACATGTAACTATGAGATTATATGGTACATTATGGAAAAATAATGTCACATATTGGATTGGAACGCCAAATTTCATACTTGTTTTTATCCTGGACTTTTAAATTAATATTGATGTTGTTAAAAGTGATGCTTAATGCACATGAAAAGAATGACATTTATACTTTATGCCCAAAAGTCAGTAAAAGTACATGTTGGTTGGTGGGTTGAAAGACTGCAAATAATTATGTGTTTTTATATACAAGTTACATTTTTTTTTTTTTTTACATTTTAATCTTGTATCTGAAAAATTATTTGGTACAAAAATGAATGAATTTAACTTTTCTAGACTTTATTGGAAAAAGACAAAATCGCCATACATTTATTTTGGTTTGCTATTATTCTTCTCAAGAGTAACTTCATTAGTGCACATTATTTTACTAATTAACCAAGATGTCTAAACTACATTTGCCTCTAAATTATCCATATAATTAGTAAAGTTTCAGGAAAAAGTACTACAGTACCCCCTTTATGAAAAAGCCTTCAAAACCCAATCCTTGTCTCCTAGCATATTATGAAAGCAGTGGGCTTGCATGCAAGATCATACCTTGGGCCCCTCTGCCAGAGAAAAACAAAGTGTGGCAAAAATTTGCTGTCGTTTTCTACAGTTTTCAGTGACTTTATTTAGTGCATGCTGGTTACAGCCCCGCGGCTGTGGGGTTAATTGCTGTGTGTGGCCATTTGGTTCCCACTCGGCACCTTCCCAACAGGGTTGCCAACCCACCCAAAACTTTTTATCTTGGACAAAACATGGAAAATATACTGACGGAGTGCATTTTTTAATGACAACCTGGAATATGCCAAAAAATCAGAAACTATTATTTAAAAAATATAAACAATATGTAAAATTTACCATAAAATAATGCCCATAACAAATAATTTGCTTGGCTTAACAATGAAAAAATCAAAACAGTGCGACAGTATGTAAGCATGACTAGCATTATGAAAGACTTGAGGAACACTAAGAGCAAAAAACAAGTTCAGCATTGCATATAGTGCACCGTGGCAATTGTTGATCATGGTCAGGTTGCGCCTAATATGGGGAGTGGCCTAAAGGGGAATGATTACACAGAACCTTAGCCTAGTCCTTGTATGCACTCTACACATATGCCACAGTCATGGTACCCACCAAATCCTCCTAATTTACTGTACCACAAATGGTACATATGCACAAAATTATATAATTTTGCCTGACCTAACTGACTGAAGAAGACCCTCTTTAAAAGCAGCAACTATTGCGATAATAAACACTTTGATCAGGTAATTTACAAAATACAGTGTATAGAGTCAGGGTTTTGTAGGCCCTGTGATATTTGTGCAAATGTTTACAAAACAATTTTTTCACTAAAAATACACTAAAATATTTATTAGCGGACACAAACACAGTAAAATTTACAAAATGTAACCTGAAATTTATACTACATATTAAATCTAAAACTGTACTGTGGTAATAAATAAAACAATTTGTAAAATTTAAATTGCACCTTTTTTGAAATGGTGGCTCCACTCCTAAATCATTTGCTTCTCCTCCACTCTCAAAAAAACAAAAACAAAAAAAAAAATCTAATACTCTGTGTTATTTATTGAGATATGGCTTAAAAAAAATCATGGGTATACAGCTTTAAAATGCAAACAAGTGTCCAGTATTGATTCACATTAATCTTTTACAATGACACAGCAGCCAGCTTAGGCGAAGTGTGACAGCCGGGAATCCGACTGCTGTGTCATTGTGGAGGATTAATGGGAATTGATACAAAACCGTTGTTTGCGTACAAGCTGTACAGTATACCCATGTGAGTAGATTTTTATGCCATATCTCAATAAATAATGTACACAGAGAACATTAAATATGTTTTCATTTTATTTAAGAGTGGAGGAGGAGAGGAGGATTTTTATGAAGAGTGGAACCACCTGGAGAGATCTAGATTTGGAATAAGAGTGGATCCATCTGGAAAAATCTGGCTGTGCATGGAGGGGGACACCTGTGGCAAATAGAAGTCATTTAACATCAAGTGCATATAGACCTACTATGATTTAGAGGTCTCAGGCAGCATATATTGATCATTTATATATATATATATATATATATATATATATATATATATATATATATATATATATATATATATATATATATACAATTATTTTGCACATTCGATTATATATTTACAACTTTTTTATACTTTTTATTGTATTTGTAGGTGTGCATCAGGGATGATCTTATGAGTTAAAAAAAGAACTACAAAATGTTGTAAATATACAAATATTAAAATGTAAACTGAATACTGTCTTTGGGAAACGGGAGTCATAGGTCTAAACCTGATTTTGTTCTTGAAAAAAAAAAAGGGTTTATTGCAAGATACAGTACATCTGCATGGTTTTCATTTAAAAAGTGAGGTCTGGTGACAGGGTCTCTCCAATTTACAAGGTGATAATCTTTAGCTTGGCTTCTGTGATTTTTTAATATCTATGTCCTGTAAAACAAATGATGTCTTCCAGGTTTCCAAATAGGAGTAGATGTGTATTACCATTTCAACATCAGCTCAATTTGAGCATCAGCAGTCGAAAATAAACTTGCAATTTATACACCCTTTGTTTTAATAAATGCATGATTGTGGTACCCTTCCAAGCTATTCCAACCACTCTATATAGGTTTGCTGAAAATGACTTCTTATGCTGTGTACACACGACCGGACTTTCGACAGACTGAATCACGTCGGACTTTTTGACGGACTTTTGATGGACTTTTCGACGGACTTCCATCGAATCGGACTTGTCTACACACAATCACACCAAAGTCCGATGGATTCGACCGTGATGACATACGACCAGCTGCTCTAGCGTCGGTTTTCGTCCGTCGGACTAGCATACAGTCGAATGGATTTTTCGACTGGACTCGAGTTCATCGGAAAGATTTGAAACATGTTCTAAATCTAAAGTCCGTCACATTTTCGACAGAAAAGGTCCGCTGCAGGTCCGATGAAGCCCACACACGGTCGAATTGTCCGACGGATTCGTTCCGTCTGACATGTTCGGTCAAAAAGTCTGTCCGTGTGTACACGGCATTAGCCTTAAGGATAAGCCCTTACTTGTCCCATTGCAGTGTTCTGGGAAATGCAGTCATGTCACAACTTGGGTGAAGTAAGGGAGATGTTTTTTTCTTTTCAGATTCAGTTTATTTCAGACTTTCTTTTTTTTTTTCAGAAAAGTAGTTCAGACTTTTAAAAATTATTATATTGAGTGTTTGAGTACTGGTAACAGGTTAATTTTATTGCTATTAGCAAAAGTATGCCTACCTTGACAATGAAGGCTAGCAAAACATCATCAAAAGTGTTAACCAATACGATATAAAAAGCAGCAACTCATTGTTCTACGTGTGATCATGGGGTAAAATATGCAATCCTACCTACTATAGCTGTAGATAAAACAGTTTGTGTAATTTCCTCAAATATATTAGTACATCCCAGCCTCACCAGGGACTCTTATTGTGGCTAGCACAATGCATTAAGATTTCATTTATTCCCCATAATGAGTTTTCAAGATCTATAACACTAAGCCATAACTGTACTTCTTCATTCACATCTCTGTTTAGCAGCATGATGGATGCATATTAGTCTGGTCAGCCCAGTATTGATTAGGCTGGATTCCTACTTTTTGAAGGTAAATGATGAATAGGGAATTCAAATCAGGTTATTATTAAGAAGATATTCATTAAACATTTTTGTTCATTATCCATTGATGCATTAATATATCCCATTCCACTTCTTGGCAATTATCTAAAAGATAAAAGTGCCAAGCCCAGGAGGATTCAGGTTTTCATGTTATCATGTTATCATTCACTGTCACTGAGCCCTGATCCTCTATGTTTATGTTCTTCCTGCATATTGATGTGTACTCAACTCAACAGAAGAGCGTTCCTTTGGGTTGACATATCAAATACTTTGAAATGGAAACACCTCAAAGACTATGACATTCAAATATCAACAAAATATTTTTTTTTTGCCTGCTGTGAAAAACTAAAAGAGGGTCTCTGTTGCATCATTCATTACAACTTAATTTGCTGCCCAGCAAAGGAAGTGGTGATGGATACAAAAATTATCTAATTATTATTAATATTATTATTATACAGGATTTATATAGCGCCAACAGTTTACGCAGCACTTTACAATATAAAAGGGAGACAATACAGTTATAATACAATAAAATACAAGAGGATTAAGAGGGCCCTGCTCAGAAGAGCTTACAATCTAATAGGGTGGGGCAGGTGGTACAAAAGGTTGTAACTGTGGGGAATGAGCTGTTGGAAGTGGTAGGAGATTAGTTGGAGATGTGATAGGCTTTCCTGAATAGATAAGTTTTCAGGGATCGCCTGAAGGTAGCAAGAGTAGGGGATAGCCGGATAGATGGAGATAGCAAGTTCCATAGGATGGGAGAGGCTCTGGAGAAATCCTGGAGATGAGCATGGGAGGAGGAGATGAGAGAGCTTGAAAGCAGGAGGTCTTGAGAAGAGCGGAGAGGACGATTTGGGTGATATTTGGAGACAAGATTGGTGATGTAGCTCGGGGCAGAGTTGTAAATGGCTTTGTATGTTGTGGTTAGTATTTTGAATTTAATTCGCTGGGTGATTGGGAGCCAGTGTAGGGATTGGAGTAGAGGGTTGGCAGACAATGAGTGGTTGGTAAGGTGGATAAGTCTGGCAGCATCTTTCATGATAGACTGAAGAGGGGATAGCCTATGGAGAGGTAGGCCAATGAGAAGGGAGTTGCAGTAGTCGAAGCGAGAGATAACAAGGGAGTGAATGAGGAGCTTGGTGGTTTCATTTGTTAAAAGGGGGTGAATTTTAGAGATGTTACGGAGGTGAATTCTACAAACTTTTGACAACGATTGGATTTGAGGCTGAAATGACAAGTCAGAGTTTAGGATTACACCTAGTACCCTGGCTTGACGGGAGGGACTGATGGTTGCATTGTTGGTTTTGATGGAAAAGTCATGGAGGGGGGCACAGGCGGGGGGAATATTAATAGCTCAGTTTTAGAGAGATTTAGTTTAAGGAAGTGGTGTGACATCCATGCTGATATGTCAGTTAGTAAGTTAGTAATGAGAGAGGAGACTGAAGGAGTGAGGTGAGGAGTAGACAGATAGATTTGGGTGTCATCAGTGTATAAGTGGTATTGGAAGCCGTGGGCGGTTATTAAGTGACCAAGGGAGGAGGTGTAGATAGAGAAGAGAAGGGGTCCAAGAACAGAGCCTTGGGGGACCCCCACAAAAAGGGGCAATGGAGAGGAGGAGACAGAGTTGTAGGTGATACTGAAGGAGCGCTGTGATAAATAGGCAGAGAACCAGGATAGAGCAGAATCTCAGAGGCCAAGGGAATGTAGTTTATTGAGAAGGAGCGGGTGGTCAACAGTATCAAATGCCGCAGAGAGGTCAAGTAGTAGGAGTATGGAGTACT
Organism: Aquarana catesbeiana; assembly: GCF_042186555.1. Classification (NCBI taxonomy): domain Eukaryota; kingdom Metazoa; phylum Chordata; class Amphibia; order Anura; family Ranidae; genus Aquarana; species Aquarana catesbeiana. Next base: position 712,301,452 of record NC_133324.1, on the reverse strand, counting down.
GGCTGTTGGTTTTAGCAGTTAGTAAATCGTTAGTGAGTTTTAGTAAGGCAGTTTCCGTGGAGTGCTGCGAGCAATCCTCTATATAATTATTAACATTATTTTTGGCAATGCAAATCTCAGTGTGGGATGTGAGAACAAGTTAACAGTTTTATGCAAAAGGCAAAGCATAAAATTCCATATCACTGAGCAACAAATCAGAATTCATATTTAAGTTGTTTGACTTCCTTACCTGGAACTTTGATTGTTTGCTACAGGAACTGCATATTTGACTTTAGTTTTTCTCTCTGCACCTCCTTTACACTGCAGCAATGATGTTATTATATCATACACCATCATATATATAAATATACTGTATAACCCTCCAGGGATTCAACAAGCACATAGAACCTGGTCTGTTCAAATCTCTACAGCAATTGTTGAGCTAGTGTGGTCACCAGTGTGCTCTCCTTCTCGTCCCTATCGCTGTCTAACAACAATGTTAGAAAGTAGACAAGATTAAGATCTTCTTAGAACAAAGTGTTCAATCAAGTATCATAAATAGCAGCATATAAACAATTACCCCTTAACAGCGTTTTCCAACCAGAGTACTGTGGTGCCTTGGGGTGTCTTTTTGTATTCTCCATAGGTGGTTTAGCAAAATGCTTAAAGACTGACACAAATTGTTAAAAAATTGTTAGAAAGCTAGCAAATGGATCAATACCAGTTTACAAAGATGGAGGAATAAATCATCTATAATGTTGGGTGGCCCATATGTGTGAATGCTGCTGCAATATTTAAAAAAAAAATATTATTTTAGCTTTTTGCATTTCAGAATGGGGTGCCTCAATGTTCATAATTTAAACGGGTGCCTTGACTGGAAAAGGGTTGAGGAACACTGCTATAGAAATTGCTTTACTGTACATTGCAGTGAACAATATTCAACCAGCCTATTCTTCCACATTATTCTTTTTTTAGACATGATTAGAGAAATTATTTACCTCTTGGAATGTATACTTAGTCAAGTAAACCAGATAGGTATACTTGACCCATCCTTGGAGCACTTAGTAACCATTCACACTATGCCTAGGTTGGAAGACTGGTATTGTTGTTCATATTTCTGTTAATATCCCTGTTGTTACCCCTTCCCTTCCCCATGATCCTCCATGGCAGTAAAAATATGTACTAGAAAATTAATTTCCTGGAGAAAATGAGTGGGAATGCTGAATAGAGAATGCTTATAGAGAAGGAACTAAGATAATTTTTGTAAGGCTCTGTGCTCTAGCTATGACATCATCCACTCTAAGCAGCCCAATACACACTTTGTTTAATCGATAACATTTCCTGAAATGATCACTAAACTTAAACAGCTTTTTCACAAAAACTGTAAAAGATATCAAACTGAAAAGATATAGCCAGATAGCTGAATATTTTGTGAACATTTTAAAGTTTGTTTGGCATCTTTAGGTGAAAGTATGAAGGAGCTGAAACTTTTGGGAGCGGAAGAAGAATATAAGGATTTGAAGCATGCTCTCATTCACTTCAATGTTAAAAAAAAGTGTTAAAAAGCTTAATATTTTAAAAAGTATAAATATTAGAAAAAAAGTTGAAGAAGTACCATCATTAGCTGAAAGAGCTGAACATTTTAAAAGTTGAATGGTTTTAATAGCTGAAAGTATGCAGAAGTTACGCAGAGCCAAAAAGCGTACGGAATAATAAAATTAAGATTAAAACTAAAAATAAAAAAAAACGAATAACAATAGTGGGAATGCTTCTGAAGCATTCCCACTTAATATTAAAGATGTCATTCATTCTACCTATGTAGCTGGATTGTCAAACTAAAGCTATCTTAGGAGTATAACCTACAAAAATGTTGAGATTTTTAACTTTATACCTTGTTAATCTTTTGATGTACCAATGTCTACATCTATGCTACATACTTTTTAAATGAACTCTTTGGACCCACCTTTCCTTTTTGCCAGATCATACAGATTTTTTTAAAAGCTAACCTGTCATGATAGTAGCTGTCATGGCTACTTGCACAATTAAAAAAGGTGCGCTAGGCCAATATACTAAAGGACTGCTGCCCTAAAAAAAATCCCTGGAAAATTGGGATGCAAAAAATGTAGAAATGTGTATAAAGTGCGCTGTCAAACCTAGGTGCATTTGCTCATATGCTTATTGTGAAGGTACCATGTGTATGTGAACAAATGATACAAAATGACAAAAAATTTAACAAAACAGGGAAACAACGTCTGAAAAACAAAAGTTCTGAAATGAAAAATGTCTGGTGTAAAGAACCTCTTGTTGATGGGTTCAAAATTGTAATTATATTAAAAACAACCTTGGGGACAAAACATGTATATAAGATGAATTAGTCCATCCATGAATCATCTGCTGTATCACATGATAGTGTCCATCCAAAACAATTAATACATAAATGAAAGTTCCATGCAAACTCATCCAAAGGTGCTTCACCACCGTGCTAAGGAAATAATAGATTGCAGCTTACCAGATCCTAAGATCCTAACAGGATCTGTATGTGCATGTCTCCACAAAGGGAAATCAGCTGTTTATGATCACTTGCTAGAACTCAGGCTGAACACCGACTTCACCTGTAAATGTAGAAATCCCAATAGGTTCCATATGCGTGTGTCCCCACAAGGGCAATTCAGCTCTCAGTGACCAGTCGCTGGGATTCACATTAAACACTGACTTTAAATGCTCAGATGATAGGGTGTAGGAGAAGTAAAAAAAGGCAACAGTAGATTGCAGGCCGGCCAATCCCTAAGGGATCCACTAATGACAAATCAGAAAGGTAAATGAAGCCTCTCGACTTATCTATCTTAGGCCTAAAGAATGAGCGCAAGCTCCATGAACGCGTCCCCTTCGTAACCCCCACATCCCGAAGTGACGTCAGGAACAGTCACCCTTGCGTTCCACAGCCCCAGGGCGCACCAGAATCTACCCCCACATCCCTTGGAGCTTACAGCCGCATAGGACTCTCTGCACACACCGCTCCACGGATGGGGAATTCCTGCAGTGCTATATGCCATTTTATACTTCACCTCTGTGAGTAAATTTCTGCATGAATTTTATTATATCATAAAAATGCTACACTCAGATTGGCGCGTGTGCTTTTTCCCCAAAACCTATTGTTAACAGCTCAATTTTTTATTTCCATTATAATGCCAGTCTATGTACTAGCACTTGCCTGAATTCACGCAGAAGAATTAAAATGAGCTTTGTCTATACTTCTCCTGTGGATCACAGGAGTGCAGTTCATTCTGCACTCCTGTGATACATTTTCAGCAGACAGCAGGCTGAAGCCCGCTGTTGGCTGACATCATGCAGCCGGTCCAGGCTGGGGCAAATTTGTGACAATATGGTCGGAATCTGCCCACAACCCTGGACCGGCACCTGATTCAGCCTCTCAGCGAGCAGCTGAGAGCCTGAGCAAGCCGCTCCTGTCCCCTCCACAGTCCAGCGTTCCAGTGAGCGCAGGGGGCAGAGCAGAGAACTGACAGTCACTGGCTCTCTGCTCACAGAGCACTGAGAACAGAGCCATCAGCAGTGTTTGATCGCTCAGTTCCCAGTCTTAGAGCTGGCGAGGGACAGATGCAGCATCGAACCAATGTTGCATCCACCTAGGTAAGTATGATTCTTGAAAAAAAATGCAGATCTTCTCTTTTAAGCAACTCAATATGATAGAAGATTGATTTTAATGCATGTATTTGGTAATTCCTTTTAATCTTTAAATAAAAATGTTCTTCTAACCAGATAAGTGTATGTTATAGCCTTTTTAGAAATGAACATTTTTTATAATTCTTAAGTACAAAAATCTAAATATGGATTCCAATCAAAGTGATTTAGGGACCAAACCTATTAACTTCACACTTACAAGACATCAAAGCATAAAATGATTCTTCTGCAGCAAATATCTTCATGCCCACACGTTCCAATTCTCCAAATAATCCTTTTGCATCCTGTATAGGTTTAGAGAACATCAGAAGAACAACCACTCCCTGCTGGCTCTGTTTAATTACAAATGTGTTTGTGCCAGAAATGCTTTTTAAGCTTTACCAGCATTGTTTTTCTGGAAACCTGTGATTATGGTAAGGTAGGAGTCAAGTCATTTAAACCTATCATATTTTTACTGGTCTATGTGGGCAGAAATGACTGAAATGACTTCAGCTATTCTTGTTACATTTACAGTTGTTGCAGGATTTTCTAAAAGTGGACCTTAGTTCTAAAAGAAAAGGAGGATTATGGGGAAAGCTACTGATCTGGTCTTCAGGGAAAAGTATGAAGTTCCTCCTGAGAAGCCGCATTAGCAGAATGTCATTAAAAGATGTGCATGTTTCCAGTGTAAAGTTGGATTTGAAAATATCTGACAGCTAAACTGCAGGTGGAAAGCAAAAAAAGATTTTTTTTTTCTGCAGGATTACACAGATTCTGCTATCATAGCCAACAATAAAAATGTGATACAGATAAATTAAAATTGTATTTTTGTAAGAATCAGCAGAATCAATAAAGAAACATTCTTGGAAAACGAATAGCATATGCATTTACTGACACCAAAAAATAAAGACAGGCTTAAAATAATTAAACACAATTCAAAACACAAAGGCTTAAAGCCAGTAAAATAAATAACTTTGTTTTACTGACATACTGTACTATGTTGCTCTACAGGAACAAAGTCAATGATTTTTTGGCTTAATAGCTAGACAACCTGCAGTACGTATCACTTTTGACTGTACGATTTTGTTCAGTGCTGGTAAACAGGAGCAGCTAATCTCATCATGTTAAAGTATATGTGAACACTTACCTTGTAAAAAAAAACATTCCATTTAAAACAGAATAGGATTGAAAGTGTATATATATGTGATCACATACTCCTGGGATTTCACACAAAGGAAGCTATACAGAAGGAACAGGATACTTTTTCATACAAGTATATTAATAGTAAAAAGGTCAGGTCTGAGTATGTAGGCCCTTTACAAAATAATCTAGAGTGGGTGACTGGGGACAAAGAGAAGGCAAATTTAGTAAATACTTTCTTCAGCTCTGTGTATACAAATGAGCATGGGGGAGCGCATGTCCATAATGGAGGGTGGTAGTGACACAGCCCCAAATGATCCACAATGGCTCAAATGTGATATGATCCAGAAATAGTTAGACAGAATAAAGGTGGATAAGGCACCTGGACCAGATGGCATCCACCCAAAGAATTGAGCTCTGTCATTTCAAGGCCATTGTTTCTAATATTTAGGGACTCGTTAATGACTGGAATGGTACCACTGGATTGGTGCAGGGCCAATGTGGTGCGCATATTTAAAAAGAGTACAAAAGTAACATTTCGGTCTTTGCAGATGACACTAAGCTATGCAGTGGAATAACCTCCTTACAGGATGTCTCCATTTTACAAGCTGACCTCAATGCGTTGTCTAATTGGGCAGCTAAGTGGCAGATGAGGTTTAATGTAGGTAAATGTAAAGTTATGCACTTGGGGGATAAGAATATGCATGCATCATACATACTAGGGGGGAGTACAACTGGGGGTATCAATGGTGGAGAAGGATCTGGGGGTTATGGTAGATCACAAGCTCAATAATAGCATGCAATGCCAAGTTGCGGTTTTCAAAGCGAGCAAAGTCCTTTGTTATAAGAGAGGTATGGACTCCAGAGAGAGAGATATTATTTTGCCCCTGTACAAATCATTAGTAAGACCTCATCTGGAATATGCAGTTCAGTTTTCGGCACCAGTTCTCAAAAGGGATGTCAGGGAACTGGAGAAAGTGCAGAGAAGGGCAACCAAATTGATAAGAGGCATGGAGGAGCTCAGCTATGAGGAAAGATTAGAGGAACTGAATTTATTCCCTCTAGAGAACAGGAGATCAACATGTACAAATACATAAGTGGTCCATACAGTGAATTTGGTGTTGAGTTATTCACTTTAAGGTCATCACAGAGGACAAGGGGGACTCTAAATATGGAAAGGTTTCTTCACAGTAAGAGCTATGAAAATGTGGAATAGACTCTCTCCAGAGGTGGTTCTGGCTAGATTGCTTTAAAAAAGGCCTGGATTCTTTTCTAATTGTACTGCACATAGCATAATTACTAACCTTTAGAGGTAAAGTTGATCCAGGGAAAATCTGATTGCCTTTCAGGGCATCAGGAAGGATTTTCTTCCCCTGCTATAGCAAATTGGATCATGCTTTGCTGGGGTTTTTGCCATCCTCTGGATCCTCTGGAACTGTGGGTATAGGATTGTGTATATGGGAATGACTCCCCTTTCAGGAGATGAGTGAAAGATTGAAGAGCACACCAGGCTGCTCGTAGTTCCAGGACATTTGAGCCCTGGTTGTGAAGATGGGCATCCCTCTTGCCTTGAGCAAGTTCTGACCTGCAAAGGCTCCCCAGCCAGCACCGCTGGCATTGGTCGTGACCGTGACCCATGAGATGGGGGCAATGAAGTGGCAGGTCAGCACTGGAGCCACCAGAAGAGGCTGTTCCTCATCACTGAGGTTATGTAAATGGGCTGATTGTCATCCCCTGGGCCCCATTGTTAAAGAAACCATGTCTGAAAAGGGCATAACCTCCACAGAGACCATTTGACCATGGGGGTCGTAGAGACCATTGTGCCAATCATTTTTAGGCACTGTGAAGCCTTTAGGTGTGAGGAGCTCAGAGCCTTTGAGATTCTCCCTTGGATGACTGGGATCTTCTTCACTGGGAGAGAGATGGTGCTTTCTATCATGTCGAACTGGGCCCCTAAATATATCAGGCGCTGGACTAAATCCAGATGGCTTTTTTGCAGGTTTAGGAGCCACCCGAATTTGGACAGAATGGAGATAACCTGCTCCCTGTAGACCAACAGCTGCTCCTTGTCCTGGGACAGTAACAGGAGGTCATCAAGATAGTGGTACAAGCGTATCCCTTTTGTTCTGATGAGGGCCACCACGGCCAGAAGAACTTTCAAAAAGACTCAAGGTGAGGTTGTTAATCCGAAAAAGGGAGACAGATGAACTGTAGGTGTTCTTGCCCGACTCTGAACCAGAGGTATTTGAGGAATTCTTTTGCCACAGGCACATGGAAATAGGCGTATTTTAAGTCGATTGAGATTAGCCAATCACCTGGCTGCACAGCTTGTTGGATGGTAGACAAAGTCTCCATTTTGAATCTTTCGTATTTTACAAACTAGTTTAGGTAAGTTAGGTCTATCACGGGGCACTATGAACCATTTTTCTTCTGTACAAGGAAGAGAGGGGAGTATATCCCTGTTTCACAATCAGTCTCTTGGCAGGACATTTTGGAATTCACAAAAGCCACGGTTCTGGTACAATGCCTGATCTGGTGGCCTAATATGGACAAAGACTTTAAGGAATAAGTGAATTATTGCAACATTTGTATTTATAACAAGAGTAACAGAAGTAATACCTTGGGTTTACTTAGGCTCCTTTTGTAATAAAATGGGGGATTTTGGGACTTTAAATGAGGCACATAAGTGCCTCCATCCCGGCTTGCATGAAAAGGAGAAAAGGGGAGAACTTGGGACTTTAAATTAAGTGGTTGACTCATGTGGATGAATGAAATACAGTTTATTAATAGAATGAGAGGTAAAAATTGCATAGAAATGGTATAATTCATAGAAAATTTAAATGGATAAATGCCATCGTCTAAGTACATCAAATTCACAATGTATAACATAATCAGCACATGACAATATTGAAAAGTAGGTCACTTCATATATCATATGGCGTTAATTAAATAAATAAAAGATGCAAATATTGATGATAAATGAGGTATCCAGATATAAAACATAGTGAAACACATAACTACACCCTCAGAGCCAAAAAGTATATTAAAATAGAATGTAGTGTTGGAATGGATACAACAAAACATGATAATTGCTTACATGCCACAAGTAGCGATGGTGTACAGTGTGTACAGAAATAGGGCCATAGCAGTGGTCCATCCCGGGAGCTGAGGCGGCAGCCCCATGACCAAGGGGGCGCACACATGGAGCCCCCCAAACCTCTGGTATGGTCCCCACACTCTCTATGGCATTTCACTCCAATAGCCTCTTGGTGGTTTACATTATCACCCCTTCACACTCTTGCATGTCACTTGTTCACTCTCCTCATTTCCGACGTTTCACCTGGATCTTCATCTTATCACTTTTTCTCCTTTAGTTGTTTTTGTACTCATTTTAGATACTCATCTCTACTTTTTGCACCCTTTTGGATAGGCTCCTGAGATGGGAGGTCTGCGCTTCTCTTTGGGGGGCTCTACGTGTGCGCCCCTTGGTCATGGGGCTGCCGCCTCAGCTCCCGGGATGGACCACTTCTATGGCCCTATTTCTGTCCACATCGCTACTTGTGGCATTTGGTTGACGTGATTATCATGTTTTGTTGTATCCATTGCAACACTACATTCTATTTTAATATACTTTTTGGTATATGTGTTTTTATAGATACCCTACAACATCCGCCCCTGAGGAAGTGTTATAAACACAGAAACGCGTCGGCCTCTGAGGGTGTAGTTATGTGTTTCACTATGTTTTATATCTGGATACCTCATTTATCATCAACATTTGCATTTTTTATTTATTTAATTACCGCCATATGATATATGAAGTGACCAACTTTTCAATATTGTCATGTGCTGATTATGTTATACATTGTGAATTTGATGATATTTTGTTATGAATATGTACTTAGACGATGGCATTTATCCATTGAAATTTTCTATGAATTATACTATTTCTATGTAATTTTTACCTCTCATTCTATTAATAAACTGTATTTCATTCATCCACATGAGTCAACCACTTCATTTAAAGTCCCAAGTCCTCCCCTTTTCTCCTTTTCATACTTAGGCTCCTTTCAGTCCCCAATAGATCCAGGAAGATATCAGTGAATTTTGCCCTGGAACTACCACCATCTGAAGGGTGTTTGGCCATCTTTGTTGTTGGGGACCAGTTTTCTAAGATGGCTCACTTTTGTGCCCATAAAAGGGATACTCTCTACAATAAAGATGGCCCAAGTCTTTATAAAGGAGATTGTGAGGCTCAATGGCATGCCTAGAAACATTGTCTCTGATCAAGGAGTTCAACTTACGTCAAAGTTCTGGAGGGCTCTCTGTAAAAAAATACTGAAGGTAGAACTTTCTTTTTCCTCTGCATACCACCCTCAGACTAACTGTCAGAAGGAAAAAACTAATCAGAACCCTCAAACAATATATCAGTTGTTTAGCATCTTTTTCTCAGAATGACTAGGTTGGCTTATTACCGTTGGCTGAGTATGCATACAATAACGCAAAACACTCTGCTACAAAATAATCTCTCTTCTTTTTTAGCTATTGATTTCACCCTTTATTTCTGTCCAATACCGTGCCTGAATCTTCAATTCCAACCGTGCAAAACACCCTTGAATTCTTCCAACATAACAACGGAATCTTGCAGGAGAAAATCTCTAAGTCTAGGGAGGACAACAAGAGATTCTTTGATAAGACAAAGATAGGGAGGTTTGATTCTGACACTGGGTGGGTGTCTACAATCTGAAGTTGGCATGTCTTATGAAGACGCTTGGTCCCAAATTTGTCCCAAGAAAGATTAATGATACAGTATATCCTATGAACTTACAGTACCTTGCCATAACCACTGAAAATTCATACTGTGTTCCATGTGTCTCATGCTGAAGACCACAGTTCCCAGTCCTCTTCCAGACTGGAATTCAGGTCATCCTAAACCAGTGATTATCAATAATGAAGAAAAGTATGAGGTGGAGGCTATTTTAGATTGTAGGAAAAGAGGAATCATCTCAAATATTGGTTCAAATGGAAAGGCTACGGACCTGAAGAAAATTTGTAGGAACCAGAGTCAAAACTTCACACCCCTGAACAATCTGAAGCTGCCTGTAAGGTGGTGGTGGTGGTGGGGGAGGTGGCGGTATCAGGAAAGGTAAAATATGCCCAGGCACATTGTTATGTGCAGAAGAAGAATTCTTGTTGGCTAGACCAGTGCTCAAGCGCATATGTGCACACTGCGACGTGCATGCCCACCACTAGATTGGCGCCTAGTGGGCTATTAAAACATCACTGCTGCTGTAGGACTTTGCCTGATGGTCTACAGTGTTCTGCTAACCTGCTGCCTGTTGCCGTCCTGATCCATATGACTCTGCTTGAACTCTGTCTGAACCAACCCCTGGCTTGCCCTTGACCACGTCTCTGCCGTGTTTCTTCTGCCTGTCTGCTTACTGTTGCTAATTCTGACCTGAATCTAACTACTCCTGTTCTTGCTGCTCTGTTCCTGATGTGCCTGCTAGTGACTGATCTGGCTTGCCTGACCCTGCTCTGTGTCCAGCCTGTGGCTGTCATCCCCTTTTCTCCAGTCTGCCAAATACCTGCTGTATGAGACCTGCCAACCAGCCAGCCAAGTGCCTGCTTTATGTGACTTGCAAGACTGCCAAGTGCCTGCTGGCTGTGACCTGCCAGCCTGACAGGTGCCTGCTGACCATCTATCCACCTGCTGTGCCTGCTGCCCTGCGTTATAGTCCAGCCTGCATCCAAGTGCACACAGACTCCTCATCTGCAGCCGTCATTGAAAGAACTGCCAGGCACTCATGCCATTCCAGGCTCTCGTGCCTCCTGTTACTTTATCAGAGGTACTGAGCCTGAAGTGTAAGAGATCGCCTTACTCTCTACGTCAGACTCCATCACCAGGTACATGACACCCACTATTATTTTCAGAACTGCTCAAGTTCAGTTAAATTTGATGGTGACCGTTTGTGGTTTTGGGTCATTGTCAGGTTGGAAGTTAAACCTTTTCATTGACAACTTTCTGGCAGCGAGCAGATATTCCTCATGATAAGTGCTTCGGGCCTTGCTGCAGAGAAACACACCCATAACAGGATATTACAACCTCCATGTTTTTCTGTAGGAATGCGGTTATATTATCGCATAGTCAGCTGTATTGGATTTCTGCCAGACATATTGATTGGTGTTGAAGCCAAATAATTCAATTTTAGTTTTATCTGACCATAACACCTTTTTCCATGTGGCCTCAGATTCTTCAAGGTGCATTTTGACAAAGCTTAGTCATGACAGCATGTGGTCTTTCTTGAAGAATGGCTGTTTTCCTGCAACCCTCCCATGTAAGCCACACTTGTGGAAAATTTGTGATATTGTTTTCACATGCACACAATGACCACTCTTTGTCATAAATTCCTGCAACTGCTTCAAAGTTGCTGTAGGCTTCTTGGTAGTCTCTCTGACCAGTTTCCTCCTGGCTCTTTCATCCAGTTTGGAGCGACGTCCTGATCCAGGGAGGGTCTGTGTTGTACCAAATACCTTCCACTTTTTAATAACAGATTTCACTGTTCTTTTAGGCTTTAATAAAGCCTCTGAATTTTTTTTTAATACATCTTCTGACTTATGCCTGTCCACAAATTTATCCCATAGATCTTTTGACAATGCCTTGCCACCCATATCTGATTGCTTGCTTCAATTGCTCTACCAGGGACTAAAATGGTCCAGGAAAGCTCTTTTCATGCTGAGCTAATCCAAATGGCAACAGCTGATCACAGTTGAAAGTCAAATGGCTTTGTGTGCCATTAAGAAGGTGATTAGCCACACCTGTCTGAGTTTACAGGTACATTTTTGTCTGACATGTTGGTGTTATATCTTGCACTTGGAAGTTATAAGCTGCATTGAGTAAACACAGATGGATAAACCAAAAACAAAAGTGTGTCTAACCTCCATTTAGGCTGCAAAGCAACAAAATGTGATTATTTTAAAGGGGGGGGGGGTCTTTTCTATACCTACTATATATATATATATATATATATATATATATATATATATATATATATATATATATATATATATATATATATATATAAATATATATATATCACAGAGATCACAGTAGTTCCTAATGGCTCAAACAAAAAAGAATAGGCCTGGGAACCTTGCTCAGTAACCCATATGAATAGGGAGGAGTACTCACCTCAAAATAAGAGGGGGGTGATCACCTTACATTAAGTCTATCAAAAAACAGAAAACAAACAGGATATACACCCTAAGTGGTCTAAAACACACCCCAAATGGGTGCTGGTGGATCCTCCCAGAATGGTCCAGCATTGCTAAATGCTCCTTTAATACGATTACTCTGGAAGCAGCCTATAAGGTGTTATTGCGCTGGTATTGGGTCCCGGCCCATATTGCAAGATCCAACCCAACTCACAGTGATCGATGTTTCCGTGATTGTGGCCAGTGAGGAGACGAACATATATGGTGGTCTTGCCCTTGCCTGGTGAGATTTTGGTTGAGGGTTTTTGGCCTTCTGTTTACGCTTTTTCATGTGCCCATTCACAAAGACGCCAAACTGGCGTTGCTCCACTGTGCAATCCCAGGCCTTTTCACCTATCAACAGATTTATTAATTGCAGCCAAACGAACAATTGTTAGGGCATGGAGGAGGCTGGCGGTCTCGTTCTTGGAAGTGAAGAGCATTCTAACGACTCTCATGATCTATGAGAAGACTAGTATCCTCCAGGACTCACATGCTAAATTTATTAAAGTATTCTCTCCTTTACTACCCTGTGCCTCTTTTCTCTGTGGTCTTCTTCTCCTATTTCCTACTTTTCCCTCTTTTTCTAACTCTCCCCCCCCCCCCCCCCCGCTTATATTCCCATTCGCCTCTTCTCATTTTATTTTCTTTTGTTTTGTTTTCCTTATTTATTTATTTTTTACGTTTTTGTCATTGGTCCATAATTCGAGCTTTCGATGGCTTTATCCCAATTTTACGGACTATCCATACTCGAATCCCTGAGCAATCCTGCTCAAACGCCTTGTGACGACCCCTGGCTTAGACTAGAGGGTCGTTACGGTTTGATAGTTCCTCTTGCAAAAAATATGCACATATGTATACCCTAGGTGGCACTAGATTGTGCTCAATGTTTACATGCCCTGCACGGGATTATTGTTATTGCCTTATATTTTTATATTTCCTTCAATAAAAAATATTGTTCCAGAAGAGAATAGACAAGAAAAAAAATAAAAATAAATGCCCCCCTTTACAGGCAGAATCAAACATCCAATACCTTGAAAAAAATGCCTGGAGAGGTGCATTTGTTATTATTATTATTATACATTATACATTTGTTTCAAGGCATTGGATGTTTTAAATGTTTCACTTTAAACATTTAACAAAGTTTTAAAACTTTTAAAAAGATAGTGTTACTGTAGAGAAAGTATGCATTCTATTCTGTAATTTGTAATGTTTTAAAATATTCTAAAATTATAAACCTGGTACAAAGCATAGCAAAGTTATTTACAAAAGAAAGGTTTTTCCTTTATGTGTTAATGTAAACGTGAAAAAAAATAGTGCAGAAAATTGTGTAATAACCAAAATTAAAGACAGTATAGAATCATGAAATAATATAAATATATCATAATCCATAGGATTAAAGGTGAAAGGAGCATGCAATGTTCCATTCAGAAATCACTGTAGTGAACTCTTGTGCAGAGCAGCTGTTTCAATCCCTCTGTAGTTTTGGCACTTGTTTGAGCCACTGCTAAACCTACTTGAGGAAGAATGAGATGATATCTCAAAATGGTCTAGTGATGAATGGTCTAGTCCACTTTTGGCAGATTTCCTTTCTGTATTTGAAGGTATTGGACATACAAAGTAAGAAGTAATCTCAGTTCTTATGGTTACTAAGCTAGCTATGCCACTTTTAGCAGATGTCCTATTGTCAGAGCTGAGCAACAATGTGTGTGAATATCTTTTTTCACTGTTCCATAGAAAATTATGTTGTATTCTGTTTGCTCATTCATATCAAACATGTCTTCATGTCAATTAAAATCTGATGCTGGCCCTTTAATGTAACATCAAATTACTCACATATAGAGATTGAAGGCCGAAGTGCCAATGATAACAGGCAAAAAATATTTTATTTGCCTACATATTTAATTTCATCTATAATGTGTCAGGTCCATCACAATCTCTTTAAGATTATTAATTTACTTCTCACATAGTTATGGATGCCACCTTTCCTTTGTTTTATTCTGTTCCTCTTAAAGAGAGTGTGTATAGAAAAATTAAGCCATAAATATGCAAAAGCTGGGGGGATACCCTACTGACAAAATGGCCAATGGGCAGAATTGCAAGGCACTTGGGGAGACACAGGCATTCTACATACCTGAAAGTGTTGAATGCTGAAGATGCCAGTGGCTGGTATTGATCGAAAAATGCTTGAAGAATGGAATTACCAACAATGAGAATGGTATTATTATTAACGTAAATGTGAACCCTTACCTTGTAAAACAACCTCTTCTGTTTAAAATAGAAATTAAATGCAATATGTATATATATATATATATATATATATATATATATATATTGTATAGTGTATATTGAATACCTTTTTTTTAATAAGCGATCACATAATCTCTGTACTCATAAGGGGCTTAGAGAGGTGAGGGTGGAGAACAGCAACACACTGATCTTCTCAGTGAATGGCTGTGCAGTGGAGGAGGGGGGTGTCAGCAAAAATCTGATCATTGGAGGACAGGCTGACTGTGCTCCCAACACAACCAGAAAATTGATTATGCTGTACTCTCTTGTCTAGTGTAGTCAGTTTGAAATAGGAAAGCAGGGGGGACTTGCAGGAACACCAGATATTTCACAGAAAGGAAGCAAAATAAAGAAAACAGGATACTTTTTAACACATGGTACAACGGTCACATCAAGAATATGAAATGTTGGGGTAACATATTCTTTAATGTTTTTTCACAGGCTTTTTTCTTAAGGCCCCTTTCTCACGAGCAGACCAATCCGGTCCACCTGTCATTATTTTAGACAGACCTAATTGAACCATCCACTGCCCTCTATGGAGCGGCGGGTGTGAGCGGACACATGTTTGTTGACACCCACCAATATCCAATTAGATCCTGTCCACTAAAAACAGACGGATGGGGGATCCATTCTCCATCCGGATGACAGTCAGATGTAAACAGACAGGTGGTCTGTTTACATCTGACCACCCATAGAGGAAAGCAGGCTGTGTCCATGTCCAGCTGGCAGAGAGTGCCGGTGTGAAAGAGGCCTAAGTTCAACATATTTGCTTGTCAAATTAAATATCAGAGATAGTGAAGGGGCCCTGATCCCAGCTCAAAAATGGATGTAATAGTGTTGGTCTATGCACTTCATGCTACTATTATAAAAAACAAAGGGAGATAAACAAGCAAATATATATACACCTCTTTCTTTTTTTTAAAAAAAAAGGAGATATTAAACAGCGCTACAAGTGAATAAAATATTCACCAATATGTTAGAATATATAGTGCATAAAAAAAAGAATTATAGTTGTCAAGTAAATTAAATAAAGTTGAACTGTTCCCTTCTAATGGCAGACCACCTGCCAGTAGTGGGTCTGATATATTTGATCTGGAACAGTAGTATCAAATGTGCTGATTATACACAATCCTGGTAGCTACTAGAGTGCTGTTGCTCATAACAAAGAATGAATACCTTAAAATACAATAAAATATGCAAAAATACAATAATAAAATGTACACAAATCCAAAACACTCAGTCAGCGTAGCTATTCAGTTAGTACGGAGGGTAATGTAACAAGTTCTTTGTAGAAAAAGCAAAGTTCCATGCATATAGTCTATAGCAGTTCAAGACTTCAAAGTTTAACTGAGTGCACAATCCTAGGGCTGCTACACCACCACCGGACCACCTTGTGAAAACCCTTTAGGGTATCTGCTTACCAGAGGTAACTGTCGTAGTAGTAGCTTCCTGGTGGTAATCTACTCCTCTACCACTAGATGGATCTGCTCTCACCAGCATAAAGTTTCTCAATGCCACAGACATGCCATATAGGAAAACAAAAGGAGGCTTTCCATAGTGTTACACCGTTTATTAATCACATATAAAACCCCCTCATACAATCGCGGCAGGCGGGACTTACGAATTTCCGACCGGCAGGGAGAGACACTGATTCTGTGACAGGCTGCAATTTTAACATTTGGATCTTGTAAGCATAATTTGTATGAGGGGGTTTTATATGTGATTAATAAGCGGTGTAACACTATGGAAAGCCTCCTTTTGTTTTCCTATATGGCATGTCTGTGGCATTGAGAAACTTTATGCTGGTGAAAGCAGATCCATTTAGTGGCAGAGGAGTAGATTACCACCAGGAAGCTACTACTACGAGCTTTGTTGACAGTTACCTCTTGTAAGCAGATACCCTAAAGGGTTTTCACGAGGTGGTCCGGTGATGGTGTAGCAACCCTAGGATTGTGCACTCCATTAAACTTTGAAGTTTTGAACTGCTATAGACTACATAGTTGCCAACATTGCAAAAAAAATACGTGGGACACTTTTTTGGCTGTAGGTAGAGCCGTATAATAATTAGGGGTGGGGCATGCGTTTGTAGGCGTGACTTAGCAATAAAAATAAAACAGCGGCGCGCGAAGAAAAATGAGCGTGGTTTACATGAAATAGTGGGCGTGGCTTAAATGGGTGTGGCTCAAAGGGGTATGGTTAGAGTCTGAGATGAATAAGGGATGGAGAGGGAAAGGGGGAGAGAGGAATGAAGGGACAGCAGCCCCAGATCCTACACAACAATAGAAATATGTGTATTCTAGAAAGTTTAACAATCAGCAGATAAAGATACTCCAAACACCTGGTGTTAGCGCTTCAATCATGCCAGCACCATGATTGTTATGGTGTCAGGATGATTGAAGCGCATTATTTCTATTATTACATTGTAATATAAAATGAAATCATTCAACTCACCATAATGCCGAATCAGTGGGATCCCTGAGCGTGTCACCTGCCACATCGCCTGCCACCAGCAGAGTCCATCTTTGCATCAGGTGCCCCCAGCAGGGTCTGTCCTTGCATCAGGTGCCACCAGCAGAGTCCGTCCTTGCATCAGGTGCCCCCAGCAGAGTCTGTCCTTGCATCAGGTGTCCCCAGCAGAGTCTGTCCTCGTATCAGATGCCCCCGGCAGAGTCCCTCTTTACATCAGGTGCCCCCAGCAGAGTCCGTCCTTGCATCAGGTGCCCCCAGCAGAGTCAGTATAGACCCCCTCAGTGCAGACCCCCTCCATCAATGCAGGCCCCCTCAGTGCAGACCCCCCCTCAGTGCAGACCCCCCTCCATCAGTGCAGACCCCCTCAGTGCAGACCCCCCTCCATCAGTGCAGACCCCCTCCATCAATTCAGACCCCCTCAGTGCAGACCCCCCTCCATCAATGCAGACCCCCCTCAGTGCAGACCCCCCTCCTTCAGTGCAGACCCCCTCAGTGCAGACCCTCCTCAGTGCAGACCCCCCTCCATCAGTGCAGACCCCCTCAGTGCAGACCCCCCTCCATCAGTGCAGACCCCCCTCCATCAATTCAGACCCCCTCAGAGCAGACCCCCCTCCATCAGTGCGGACCCCCTCAGAGCAGACCCCCCTCAGTGCAGACCCCCTCAGCAGACCCCCCTCCATCAATGCAGACTCCCTCAGAGCAGACCCCCTCAGAGCAGACCCCCCTCCATCAGTGCAGCCCCCCTCCATCAGTGCAGACCCCCTCAGAGCAGACCCCCTTAGTGCAGACCCTCTCAGCAGACCCCCCTCCATCAGTGCAGACCCCCTCAGAGCAGACCCCCCTCAGTGCAGACCCCGCAGCAGACCCCCTCCATCAGTGCAGACCCCCTCAGAGCAGACCCCCCTCAGTGCAGACCCCCTCAGCAGACCCCCTCCATCAGTGCAGAGGCCCTCAGCAGACCCCCCTCCATCAGTGCAGACCCTCCCCTCCCATAACACCCCCCAGGCCCCAGCAGTGAGCACATACAGTGCCTGCCGGCGCCGTGTGTTCGGTGGAGAGGGGAGGGGCCGATCCGTGCGAGAAGAGAAACTGATTCATTGGCTGCAGGGATCGAGCCCCCTTCCCCTCTCTACTGAACACAAGGGGGAGTGATCTAGCGGCGACGGCAGCACCGGCACCCATTTTCCTGAAGCCAGCTTCCAAAAAACTGTAAATTGCAAACATTCCCGATATTCCCTGGGCAAATCCCGATTCGGGACAGTCTCCGATCGGGACAAGGGTCCCAAAATCGGGATTGTCCCAGGAAAATAGGGACTGTTGGCAACTATGAGACTATATGCATGGAACTTTGTTTTTTCTACAAAGAACTTGTTACATTACCCTCTGTACTAACTGCATAGCCACGCTGACTGAGTGTTTTGGATTTGTGTACATTTTATTATTGTATTTTTGCATATTTTATTGTATTTTAAGGTATTCATTCTTTGTTATGAGCAATAGCACTCTAGTAGCTACCAGGATTGTGTATAATCAGCACATTTGATACTACTGTTCCAGATCAAATATATCAGACCCACTACTGGCAGGTGGTCTGCCATTAGAAGGGAACAGTTCAATTTTATTTCATTTACTTGACAACTATAATTCTTTTTTTTATGCACTATATGTTCTAACATATTGGTGAATATTTTGTTCACTTGTAGCGCTGTTTAATATCTCCTCTTTTTTTAAAAAAAGAAAGGGGTGTATATATATTTGCATATTTGCTTGACAAGTTCTTGCATTTGTAAACAATAGGGATGGGTGAACAATTCGGCCAGTTAGCCAAACCCCTGAATTTGCAGGGTATTTGCCCCGACGAACACCTTGCAATGCACTGAGCACTGCACAGCGCACTCTGCAACCTGATTAGGCAAAGTTTTGCCCAATCAGGGTTCAGTGTAAGCTGGTTGTTAAGGAGTGGGCCAGGAAGTGGGCGACCTTAACAACTGATGAGTCATCAGCTGTCAATGGGTTTCCCGGCTGACAGCTGAATAATAAAAAAAGTGCATAGGTCCGTGATGTCAGAAATGGGCGGTGCCACGGATGATGTAGCCAGGTGGCCCCGCCCCTTACCTATATAAGTAATGTCAAAGCGCAGAGCAGGCAATCAGTGGGAGGCCATTCCAGGAGGCAGAGCGTTTTTCTTTCTTTTTTTTCGGGTTGGCAGGCAGCATGATTGATGATTGATTTACATCAAAGGACACTATTTTTTTATTTTTTAATAAAAGAATTGTCAAAAACTTTTCTCTTGTTTTTATTACTTTTTGACACTTTTTTGGTGAATGGGTAGGGGTACAATGTACCCGGTACTCCTTCATATGAGGGAGGCCAGGATCTGGGGCCCCCCTTGTTAAAGGGGGCTTCCTGATTCCGATAAGCTCCCTGCCCGCAGACCCCCACAACTACCGGCTGAGGCCCTTGTCCCCATCAACAAGGGGACAAAGTGCTTTGGGGTGGGGGGCAGAGTCCCCTCCCATCCTAAAGCACCCCCCATGTTGAGGGCATGTGGCCTGGTATGGTTCAGAAGGGGGGTGCTTGCTCGTCCCCCACCTTTCCTGACCTTCCAGGCTGCTGCATGCCTGGATAAGAGTCTAGTATAGATTTTAGGGGGCGAGCATTTTTTTTTTAATTTTGGCGTAGTGTTTCCTTTTAAATCCATACCAGACTGGGGGGGGGGACCCCACACCCTTTTCTTCTTTATTTTTTCAGGTAACCGTGAGTCATTTTAAATGGGATTTTACTCTTTTTTTATGCTACAGATGTGCCAATTTACAGACAAACTAAGGGGACCCCCCAGGCACTATATTTAAACAATTTTTTCATTTTTATTCTTGCACTTTAAGCATTATTAAAATCACTGCTCCTGAAAAAAAAAAAAATATTGATACATGTTACCCAGGGCAGTACCCAGACCCCTTTTATTGCTAATTACTTGCATATAAACCTTCAAAATGGGCACTTTTGATTTTTGCTGTTTGGCTCCCATAGACTTCAATTGGGTTCGCCGTTAGGGTTAGAACTTTTTCCCATAGGGGGGATATTCGGCCCATGTCTAGTAAACAAAAAACAACAATTGCAAGGATTTTTTCCATTTACAGAATCATTCAGTCACCTGTAACTAGGTAATGGGATTAGCACTACCTGCTTAACTCTTTCTATAAACATTGGTATTTTAAATATAACTTTGAAAGGTTTTCTTACATCTGTTGGTCATGTCAGAAATTCAGAACTATCTTGTACCCCTTATACACTTCCTGTGTTATCTCAAGCAGTCTAATTAACCCTCCTAGTTTTTATTTTAGACTATAGAACATTAGTCTGTTTATTCAGGAGAAGGCTAAGGAGATTGGGAGGGAATGGGTAGTTTAGAAAAAAAACAGCTGGATAGGGCTGGCACCAATCAGTCATCACAAATAAGATGAGTTGTCAGCCTACAATCTATTCCAGGAATGTACTGCGTATCGCTAGTATATACTGTATAGCGCTACCACTGAAGAAGCCGCTTAAGTATTTTTGGTTCTGTACTCTGCCTCAACCCCAAGAACAGTGCCCACATGGCACACCTAATATGCAGTATTAGAACAAAACACAGCAGTAGAAAGAACACAAACTGCAGCAGATCATAAAGTATGTTTACTGATATGATAAAGGCACTTAAAGCTGAACAACATAAACTTACAATTTAGAATAATATTTCAGGTTGAATATCACCAATAGTAAAATGGCAACCACCATGGAAGAATATCAAATGATCAAATATAACAAATACCTGAACATAAACAGCTCTTATACACACATATGCATATACACGGCCTATGTGAACAGGCAGCAGAAGGGCAGAGGAATGACTTTCAGCTATGTGAGACCGCTCCCTTCTGTTCCTCAATACACAGGAGCAAACATTAAATGCAAAAAAAAATCCAAA
Source organism: Aquarana catesbeiana (assembly GCF_042186555.1). Taxonomy (NCBI): domain Eukaryota; kingdom Metazoa; phylum Chordata; class Amphibia; order Anura; family Ranidae; genus Aquarana; species Aquarana catesbeiana. The sequence continues at coordinate 712,280,679 of NC_133324.1, read as the reverse complement.
ATCTTCAATAATAGTTGGCTGTAATGGAAATTAACCTGTTCTTTCAGAGAGTTCTAGGTCAATTAGATAGGGAGGTTTCAAGTAGTCCTGTAATGTAAAGAAGCAATCCTTTTGTCTTCAGCTAGCTTTGTGGAAATTGCAAGTAAAGAATTCCTGAATAGCACAGCAAAGCAACTTAACTGACTTGGATGTGAAAATTAAAGAACAGACTCTTCATGTATTAGCAAGATGCAAATGAAATCACAGTGACTGCTGGTTCAAAAGTGCTGTATCCTGTTGAACTAGAAGTAACAGTGGGGTGAATGAAGACAGCGTTGTCTGCATACAGTGTCTATGTGAATGAATGGTCTTTTCCATCAGCACCATAAGAAACAGGTAGTAGTGAACAGGGACAATGGTGTCTGTATACAGTGTCTATTACAAAAGAATGGGCTAATGCTTTTCACCAATCTGGGAATGATGGATGAGGATGATAATGGTGATGACTTGGCAAGCTCTCCCTCGGGAACCTGGCTCAGGGGACGGCGTCCGACCTCCGCCGTGGCCTACCTGGATCGGCTGCTGTGTGATTCAGATGGAGCATCAGCGGCCTCCAGGTTGCCGCTGGACAATAAAGCAGTGCTGTCCACAGGCGCTCCAAAGATGCACATGTGGTGACTCTTCTTGTGCAAGCCGCAACTCAACCTCAGCACTCTCCAACACAGAGCCCCTGCTTGCAGATCCAGGCCGGCATCCCAAGAGAGCGATCTAGGCCTAGCCTAGTCTTTTTATAAGCTCTCCCAGGTATCTTTTCTTCTCTGCCAGCCGGCCGGTAGTTGTAGTTTCCCAGCAGTTCAATAGCAAGTGTAACTTGAGCCCTGGGACTACAATTCCCTGTATGCTTTGCTCCCTGGGCATAATCACCCTGCTGGCAGGAAGTGATGAGACTTAGCTGGCACTAGAGGGAAATAGTCTCACTGCAGCAATGTTGCAGAGTGTCTTCTGATACTGCAGGTAAGATAGCCAGCTCCCTGCTACAACTGCATATGTTTTTTTCCCTAACATACACTTTAAAAACGCATTACAGCGAGGACTGAAAACGTTGAGCTAGAAAAAGCACTGTCTATATGGTGAGAATTTCAATATTTATTTTGGACATTGCTGTAGTGCATCAGTCCTCCACAGTAATTTGCTGATCTAAGAAATACACTGCTTGTGATGCAATAGAAGAATTCCTAAACACACTCACTGCAGGCTCTCAGATGTATCTCCCATACAGAAAGCCTAATTTTAAAAAAGTCAGTACTAAAAAATGTTTTTTTCAACCAGCAATCAGATTTAGGTCCATTCACATGTGGTGCTTTACTGCTGGAAAACACAGACCTGCAGAGTTGTTGCATGCATTCCCATGCCAGCATCCCATTCATTTCTATTGGAACATGCAGCTGCACGGACACAGCTGCTTAGCCTTATATAACATGCGGGTGAGTGCGGGTCCTCGAATGCATACAGAGTGGGGGAATGGGTCGCTGGCACGGGCATGCACGCAGCACTTGTGCAACCCTGTGCCAGGAAAAAATGGATCTGCATGGGGCCTGCAGTTAAGCACCCATGTGATTGGACCCTTAAACTTGCCTCAGTATTTTGAATGGGATTAGTGGTACAAGAAGCAGGAGGAGGGAAGCGTAGAAGTTTTAAAGCACATAGCAAGTGCATGAGGGCTGATTGCAAATGTTAAATATAATTAAGTAACATTTAGCACTCTAGCACAGTTACAATGTCTATGGGCTGAATTATCTGTAAACAGTTTTGTGATCCATCCATTTTAATTCAAGTTGGGTTAAGATCTAAAGTCTAATGGTTACTCACTAAGCTGGTAGTGGAAGGACATTTGGAGCATCTCCCCCATCAGTCTTCATAGTTCTAAACTTTAACAGCTGCAGTGCTAAATACAACCATTCATGTCTACAAATAGGCTACATTTTTCAGGTATCCTGCCTGCATATCCAACCATGCTCTAATGTCTGTGACATGTCTTAAATGTCTCTTTCTGATGAAAGACAGGTATTGAGCTCTGATAACGATTTCTCTCAAATGACTTTCCATGAAAATACAAATGATCTTGAGAAAGGGAACAACTGATTTTGGCTGAGAATTTTGGTAACAGGTTGGTGTATTGCAAACAAGTGCCAAAACTGGTAATGTGTGACATTTTTGACATGATAGTATTAATATTGCTAGTAGCACTGTATCTTTATACATTTTAAGGCCAAAGTACTTTTTATATATTCCTCTATGCATCTGTTTCTGCAACAATAACTTTGTCATTGCTTAAAATAACAAAGTAATACAAACATTGTTCTTTATAGTCTAAAGAAAAAGATGAAAAGAAAAGAAGAAAAAATGCATTTTTTGACTTTCATCAGTGTCAGTTTAAAAAATTATTTTGCTGTATATCAAAACATACGTATACACTTTACTTGATAATTGCTCTTGTTTAAAATGACAATAAAATGATGTGTCTAGTATAAAGCATGGCAAAGTTATTTGCAAATGAAAAAGAAAGCAATTTTTAAAAATGTTTTATGAAATGCTGAAAAAGATAATGAATATGACAAAAATTGTAAATAGTAATGCTGAAAAAATAAGAATACAAATCTGCTAAATAATAGCTAAAGAGAAATGGATAAGGGAGTTCATTGGGGCTAAACAGAATTAACCTAAGCATTAATAAGGGGTTAAATAGGATTTTTTTTTGTTTGTTTTCTTCATTTGTGAAGTTTTAAGCTGAAGTTTAGCTAAAAAAACATTTTTCTCTCTACAGTTTTAACCACTTTCCGCAAATGGACATACCCATACATCCTTGGGTTTCACTGGTTTTACCAGGGTCACGGCTGCAGCTGAAGTCATGACCCTGGTATATTTTGTTTTAGAGCTGGTGACCAGATCACTTTTGCATGTGGTGGAAGCCCCCCCAACCTCCCATATCCCAAAAATATAGTGCCTCCACCTCCCCAATGCCCACACCCAAATCTGAATGCATAAGTAGCTTCCGCATGCATATGTAAAAGGTGATCGCATGGCATATGTGAGGTATTGCCACACATGTCAGAGTGAGAGCAATTAATCTAGCACCAGACCTTCTGTTTAAAGCGGACCAGACCTTCAGTCATTTTTTTAACTTTCCATCTATTAAATCTTCTGCCTTTGTTGTTTTAACTTTGGATAGTAAAACATTATTTTCTGCCAGTAAATACCGTATACAGCCCACTTCCTGTTTCTTGTCTGGTAAAAATCCTAGGCTTATGACATCATGCACAGCTCTCTCACTCTTGTGAGTTTGCCAGGAAGGGGTGAGTCATAAGAGGGCCAATTAGAGCTGCAGAGCTGGAGGTGTGCCTCTGTGTGTCTGTGCAAACATACCTCCCAACTTTTTGAGATGAGAATGAGGGACACCTATTAGCAAAAGTGTATAGGTATAGGACATACACCCTGCCACGCCCCCTTAAAGGAGAATTATACATAAAAAAAATGATTAATTAAACCCACAATTTTTTTTTTTTTTTTACCACTATTCCTTTATATTGGCTTTTGAAATTTACAAATGCAGCAATTTAGAAGTTGGATGAAAGGTTTAGCACTGGAAGACACTTTTTGAAAGATAAATATTGCAATTTTTATACAACGATATAAATCAGACTAAAATGAGGGACAAATGAGGAGGAAAGAGGGACAGAGGGACTGTTCCAAATCAGCGACAGTTGGGAGCTATGTGCAAATCCAAGAAGTTAATAGGCAGTTAAAATGGTTGCAGCCAGACTTTGTGGAGGGAGATTTCTGCAGCATATTTGGCAAGTACAGAATCAAAGTGAATATAAAATAATATGCAAAGTGGTTGGAGGGAAGCTTCAGAATGGCGAAACATTTTTTTATTACAAATTATGTGAGCAGACTGCAGTTCCTCTTTAAATCTAAACTGATAACCTGTAAAGGCTTTTAAAGCATCATCTATGATGATGTTTAAGTACCATAGTTTGTCGCCATTCCACGGGTGTACTCAATTTTAAAAACATGACCTTTTAGGTATCTACTTACTCGGTGTAACACCATTTTTCATATTTTACTAAACAGTTGGGTATTATATTGCTTTTGTGTGCACTAAAATTCATTAAAGTATATTTTTTCCCCAAAAAATTGTGTGAAAATCCACTGCGAAAGTATCATGTGAAATAAAAAATTGCAACAACCACCATTTTTTCTCTAGGGCCTCTGCGTTCAGAAAATATATAATGGTTGGAAGTTCTAAGTAATTATCTAGTAAAAAATGCAGTTTTTCACATGTATTTGAGAAGTGTCAGAATTGGCTTGGGCAGCAAGTGGTTCATGACATTACTTACGTATGATGAAGTATGCCCGCGATGTGTGGGCTCCTAGATTTTGAAGAAGTCTCCACTGCAGGGCTGCCCTGTCCTCTCACTGCTGCTGAACCTCCCACACCATATGGGTTAACAGCTTTAGATCTCTGGGCTCACTTGCACGAAGGATGATTTGCTGGGGCACGCCCCCTCATACCCTCTCTTCTATTGAGAAAACTTCCTTCACTGCTTAGACTATCTATAGCACAATCTGTAAATGGAGGAGAGAATCACATTTCTGATAATACTGTACCCCATTCACAGATGCTTTTACTGGCAGTATAATCAGTGAAAGATCTTTTCTCAATGGAGGAGAGGGCAGGAGGGCTGTGTCCCCCATCAAAACCACTTTATTGCAGCTGAGCCTGAACTCCCCCAAAATGTCAACACCCATCGCCCCTGAAGTTCAGCAGCAGGAAGAGGACAAGGCAGCCTTGCAGTGAAGATTTCTACAGAATCCAGTAGCCTGCACATCATGGGAGACACTTCATTAAAGTTAAAGAGGAAGTAAACCCTGTACGTTTTTTCTTATTTTTTTTATATAATGATCCTGTAACGTATTAGTAAGCCATACACATTTAAATATGACAAAAACAAGGTTTTAAAATACCTTATTTACCCTTTTTTAAATTTTGTTTCTTCCTGGTATTGGCCGCACCATCGTTACTACTGCTTGATGAATCTTTTGTGGGCGTCATTTCCGTCCTTACTTTGTTTTCCTGTCCAAGCCTCTATCTCGATTGCCGTTACTACGGCAACCAAGCTAAGCCATTAATCACAGCAAATCACACTCTGTGCTGCTCCTGGAGGAGATAATCAGAGCAGCATCGCGAGACTCCCTCTGTGATGTTCTGAGAGGAAGCTTGTCATTCCTAATGTCCCGGCATGCAGGGGAGAATGAAAATACCTACTGCGCAATCGCGCCTGACGTCACTTTTGATTGCATGCAGATTTCTATGGAAACTAACTCAGTGAGTACACTTTCACAGGCAGCAATTAGCTGCCTGTGCTATGTAGATTACTAAGAGATAAGGTTGTATTGGAGGGTTTACAACCACTTTAAGTGATTTAACTAATGCTGTAGAGAAAAAATATTTTTACTAAACTTTAGCTTTAACTGAACAGATATGTAGATCAAGGCTGACACCTTTGATCTATGTATGAATGAAATAATAAATACAATAAAAAAAAACATTGTTACCTTGTATTTAGTCAGTAAGACTGCAAAGCTGATTTTGCACAGTAGCAGCTGCATTTTGACATCTGCCTCTGCTATGCAATACATCACAATTCCCTGCTGTCATTTTGACAGCTGGTAATTGCCTGTACTAACAGAGTGGGGTGACTGCAAGGGGAGGAGCGGAACATAGAAGATACATCCTATAAACTTTGTTTAAAACCTAAAGTGGTTAAATGTGTGTTATTCATAATATCTGTAGCTTGCTAATGTATAAATAGCTTTATCTGCTATTAGGCTGGATTCATACCTATGCATGTTTACTTCTTTTTGTATTTTGCAGATTTGCACTACAGAACGTGTTCCATAGGAAACCATGTTAAATGGACTGCAGTGCAAATCTGCAAAATGCAAAAAGCACTAAAAATGCATAGGTGTGAATCCAGTCTTAAAGTGGAAGTAAAGTCTTTTTTTTAACTATTATTACTATAAAAAGGCTTACTTGTAGGTACTGTGAATATTTCCTATACCTGTACAGTTTAGGAGATATTCACATTGCATGCACCTGGTGATGTCACCGGAGCATGCACTCTGAAGGGACGACATACCCAGGCAGTCCCTTCAGAGCTCTGTGCTGTGGTCTGTGACTCAGATGGCCTGGAGGACACGAACCTGGAAGGAAGACCTGGTGAAGATGGAAGCGCCTTCAGCGGTGACAGCGTATGTGCTAGTATTTGATGAACAGTAGCACATTATGTAATTGTCTTATGGGGTTTTAAAAATAAATTTTACTACTGCTTTAATCTTTAAATAATAAATTAACCTCTTCAGCCCCGGAAGGATTTGCCCCCTTAATGACCAGGCCATTTTTGTGATACGGCACTGCATCGCTTTAACTAACAATCGTTCGACATTGTAAACAAACAAAATTAATGTCCTTTTTTTCCCACAAATAGCGCTTTCTTTTGGTGGTATTTGACTATCTCTGCGGTTTTTAGTTTTTGCGCTATAAACAAAAAAAAGAGCGACAAATTTGAGAAAATCCCCAAATTTTTAATTTTTTTGCTATAATAAATATCCATAAAAAAACTAAAAAAATGAATTTCTTCATCAGTTTAGGCCAATATGTATTTTTGTACATATTTTTCATTAAAAAAAAAAATCCCAATAAACGTATATTGATTCTTTTGAGCAAAACTTGAGGGTCTACAACAGTGTTTCTCAACTCCAGTCCTCAAGGCGCCCCAACAGGTCATGTTTTCAAGATTTCCCTCAGATGAAACGGCTGTGGTAATTACTAAGGCAGTGAAACTGATCAAATCACCTGTACAAATTAATGGAGAGCCTGAAAACACGACCTGTTGGGGCGCCTTGAGGACTGGAGTTGAGAAACACTGGTCTACAAAATAGGAAATGTATTTATGGCATTTTTATTATTATTTTTTAGCAGGACTTTGACATTGCGGCAGACAGTTCAGACACTTTTGACACTTTTTAGGGACCATTGACATTTATACAGCGATCAGAGCTAAAAATGATTACTGTAAAATGTCACTGGCAGGGAAGGGGTTAACACTAGGGAGCGATCAAGGGGTTAAGTGTGTCCTAGGGAGGTATTTCTAACTGTAGGGGCAGTGTACTGACTGGGAGTAGAGAGAAATCGCTGTTCCTAGGAACAGCAGATCTCTCTCTCTACTTCCCTGACAGAACGGGGATCTGTCTGTTTACATTGACAGATCCCCGTTCTGGCTCTCTAAGGAGCAATTGCAGGTCACTGGCGGACATCGTGGCCGTCGACCACGTGCATTGTCTCCGGCGTCGCACGTGCCCCTATAGCTCTTAAAGAGCCCAGCATACAACTACGGCGATACGTGCAGCTGTGCCAACCTGCCGCAGTATAATGGCGGCGGCTGGTCGGCCAGCGGTTAACTGTATCAGTTTTGTTAATGCAACTACAAAGTTACACTAAAAATTATTTAAATATCTACAGACGAAAGAGCAGGTTATAGCAAATATAATAATCCATCTCCAATGGGTGTCAGTGAAGAACTAGTAGTATAGATGGACAGTATTATAATATGTCTTGTTATGTTTAGTTCCTTTATCATACCCAAGTCACATTCTTGTTCTTTTTCTTTTACTAAACACAGAAACAGAAGTCAGTTACCTTTCAAAAGTGGAAAAATTTTGTCAGCCTTGGATACATGGCACCAAATTCTCACCTCTTATCCATATGGTAGGAACAACCCAAGAATGGGTGACCTTTTATCTTCCCATTCATACTATGGCTATTTAATCACATATAAACACATAAAATGGAATGATAAAATATAGTAATACAACCAGCGTAAGAGAAAATAAGATATTGTGAAATGAGAGTTCAACTACTGTAGAAAAAAAATATATATATATTATATATATATACAGTCTGTGCTTTAAAACCTAGTAGATTTTTTTTTCTTTTTGCAAAGGTCCCATTAGTCCTTATTCTGTAAATACTTGGCAGTGCTTTCTAAATCTCTGCCACAGTGTACTTTTTAAAAACCCAACATCATGTCGTATGGACAAAGGCCATGCAAACAGATGTTACCCGTAAAGAGGGGAGAGACCTGAATAGCTGAATTGTTCTGTCTGAACTCAGCTTAAACTGACATTTGAAGGTTAGCTAAGTAACTGCCACATGACCAGGAAAACCGTGCCATTCTTTAGAAACAACTAAATCCAGCTGAAACATTAATCTTTGCTTTTACCCTTGAGACATTTTAGATTCAATAGCTATTTGCACAGCAGTTTTAGTGTGTGGAGAACATTATGTATGTACAGATGCTGAAAGCACATTCAGTTCAGAAATGCATTTTATTATGCCGGGCGTTCTATCCTTTCAGTAAGGTAAATATGCTTCTGTAAAAGCATTTTCAAAACATAATGATCCCTATATGTTCTTTTATTGCAATAATAGTTCTTGGTGTCACAAAAAATCATGGCCATTCAAAAGTGTTTATGCTTTATTTCAGGCAGTTATTGCTGGCTTGTGAGAGTAAGCTGACATTTTCTTTAAGCTTCGGCATGTTATAAAAATGTGTAATGGATTTTTTGTCTCAACTAAAAGCATCCCTCGACCAAATTAATGGGGTTGGGTCATCATTAGTTCATCATGCATGATTCAGTGGACTCGAATATTTGCATATGGGGTTTGCTTTTCAATCTATTTCAGTATGTTAAAACGTACATATATACATAAGGCTAAAAAAAAAAAAAAAAAAAATGTAATTGATGTCCTTCAAACATTACATACAATAAAACTTGAAGGTGGATCCCTCTAAATAAAACACAAATGCAATGAGTGATTTAAAACAGTTGTAAAGGCATTTCTTCCTAAAATAAAGAAGACATTAAAGAAGGCATTAAAGTGCTACTAAACCCAGGACCCTGCATTCACTATATCTGGTTTCCCACAGTACACAGAACATGGAAATGCAAACCTTTTAGTAAATATAAACTGCTAAATACCGTTTCTAATCAGCAGTATATAGCGGTCTTGTGACTTCTATCAGTGCCTGGTTAAAGCTTGTAGGAAGAGTTTTCATACTGCACTGGCTGTCCTATCAGGATGCAGGACCCCTGATCCTCTGTCTGGACAGTGCTGATTGGCCCTCTGCTGATTACATGCACTCCTCCATCGAAAAAAAAAAAAACTGTCTAGCAATACAGACCAAACTGAGCATGTGCAGCCTGACTCCAGTAACTCTTATTGTCTTATCTGGACATGTTTTGGAGACAATGCAAGAATGGGAGGAGCTGTGCATACAAGATCAAACAGCCTTTTACACAATGCAGAGGATTAACCCCTTAGGTTCCACAGTGAGTATAACAAGCATGTTTTACTGCATATGCAGACTGATGTTACTGTTGTGCGTTTAGTAACACTTTAATACATACCTGATCTGTGCAATGAAATTGCACAGAACAGTCCCTCACCTCCTCTTCTGGGGTCCCTTGCTGGTGCTCTTCGCTTCTCCTGTTCTGTATGTGCCCTCATAGCAAGATGTTTGTCCATAGACATTCAGTGCAGCTCTTCCCCACCCCTAATCCCCCCTCACTGATAACTGTCAATGGCTCCTGCTGTTCTCAATCTGTCCTGTGAGAAGAGGAAGATAGACCAGTACTGCTGTGGATGGGCACAGCACTGGATCGAGAAAGTGCTCAGACAAGTCTTTGGGAGGAGGGGAAAGGAACAGGTAGTGGGACATTTTTTTATCTTAATGCAGGGAATGCATTGGTAAAACCCCTTTAGCACCTGATTGGTTCTGTATACATTATGTATATGCTAGTTGGATTTGAGCACATGTATCATTTTTTTCCCATTCACATTTACTTTAACCCCTTGGCGCAGAGAGTTTGCAAATATGCCACCTCACTGGACTGGCCTTTTTTTCTATGCGGCCGCAAATTTGTGTATCTCCCTTATGGAGTTCCCCCAGCACAGAGACCGGGGTCTTACCGAGAGCCCCGGACCCCATACTAACGATCAGAACACGGAACTTCTGATTCTGGGTTACCTGATCACTGTGATAGCCTCTGATTGGCTATCCCACTGATCAGTCACTGTGAAGCCCACCCCCGTGTTTTCTCTCTCTGTGGATGGAGGAGAGAGATACATCATAGCTCTCTCTGTCCTTACAGAGAGAGAAAAAAAAAGTGTGTGTAAAAATAATAAAAATAATAATAAAAAATAAATAAAAATATCTTGATCAAGGTTTGATCTAGGTCAGTGTCATGATTTTTTTTTTTTTGGACAGGATTTTTTTTTTTTTAATTAGTAACATTGTTAGTTAGTGTCAATGTCAGTGTGTTTTAGATAAGATTAAAAAAAAAAAAGCAAAATGCGCACTATTGTTTTTGGGCTGTACTACCGGTGCAAAGTAGCAAGATGTATACAGTTACGTAAATTTAAAAAATATGATTCTGTTTAACTACTTTGGACCAGTTTCCTTTTGATAAGAAAAAAAAATAGTAGTTATCTTTTACCATTTACCATCAAATGAAAGCCAAATTTGTCCTGCAAAGAACAACATATAATCCACCTGGATGCACAAAGTAGTTGTAATGACATGTGCAGTTTTATTAACACAATTTGTAAAATTGTGCTTAGGCATTAAGATTTGTTTTACCCTTAGGCATAAAGGGGTTAAACTGGGGTTTACATGCTAGTTCTTTTTATGTAGTCTAGCATCCATATAGCCTTTAATGGATCTTGTTCACAATAAGTTCCAGCCACAGCATCCACTGACAGTATGTACAATGCTAAGGTTTGGGGGAAGTGAACCCCTCATCAGAATAAGAAGCTTTCTTCAGCCTGGGGCCTAATTCCAGCCACTCTGCACTTTCATTATCAATATGTTCTTAATGTAACTAAATAGATTTTAACAAAAAAAGCCTTTAATGTACAAACTGCTACTAGGAGTGTGGAAATCTGTAAATAAAATTCAGCAATGCCTGGAATGGTATGCAGCACAGCAAATACACAGTGGGAGGTCAAAATGTATTTTAAACAAAAATAAAAATACCTCTAAATGAGTGAAACACCATAGTTTCCTTTAAAGCCTTTATATCATCCATAATAAAACTGGCCATAGGACCAATGGAGCAAAGGATAAAAGAACAGGACATTAGTGAGAACTTACCTTTACATATTTATATAAACCATTTCTCATTTTGACTAGTTGGGTCTTTTTAATGATCAACTAATTGCATTGATTTCTATATCTTTCTTTATGACCAGAAGATTGAATAAATGTATATGTGTCCTTTAGATGTCATTGCTGTTTTACTGTTTCTTAACTTGCCACACTTTTGAACCTCATGCATTTCATTTTGGTAATGGAATATTGGCAAGATCCCAGATGAGCACATTAGGATTGCGAAAAAAGAGGCATATGGAAGAACAGAGGGAAATATCTAATTTTTATTCGTTCTAAAGTAAGGTCTCTTTCCCTAATCTTCAATTCAGCCTGCCATTACAGGCCAAAAGGCACTTCTGTATTGGAGATTTTGCCACATGGGTTTATAAGACTTTGACACCCCTGATCTATTGTACACAGCTGAAAGCCTAGATTATTTTTAGCCTGCTGTAAGATGCCATATGGCATTATGAAGATTAACTGCAAAGAATAAAAAGTGCTAAAAACGAAACTACCAGCATATGAAAAGGTTTACATTCAGCAGAGGAAATGTGTAGTATACAGGTAACACTAAACTTTAACCAGTTCAACGTGAAGGATGCTCATATGACAGTTCCAGCTTGCTGAAAAATAAAGACCATTGTTCTTCTGGTACCCATGTACAAAGCATTTACAGCTATAGAAGGAATACATGTGCAAACTTATTTCAATGCTGGAACCTGCTCAACATATATTCTTCATTTTATAGTTGAATTCCAGCTTACATTTAACAAGCCGTAAAACTGCCCCCTCCCCGTCCTAACTTCTATGCTAGCTAACCTAAGTAAAAAAGACACAATATTGTCAAAAGTATTGTGACACCTGCTTTTACATGCACATGAACTTTAATGGCATCCCAGTCTTAGTCTGTAGGGTTAAACATTTAGTTGGCCCACCCTTTGCAGCTATAACAGCTTCAACTCTTCTGGGAAGGTTGTCCTCAAGGTTTAGGAGTGTGTCTATGGGCATGTTTGACCATTCTTCCAGAAGCACATTTGTAAGGTCAGGCACTGATGTGGACCAGAAGGCCTGGCTTACAGTCTTTGCTCTAATTTATGCCAAAGGTGTTCTATCAGGTTGAGGTCAGGACTCTGTGCAGGCCAGTCAAATTCCTCCACCCCAAAAGCATTCATCCATGTCTTTATGGACCTTGCTTTGTGCATTGGTCCAAATCATTTGGTGGAGGGGGGATTATGGTGCTGGGTTGTATTTCCGGGGTTGGGCTTGGCCCTTTAGTTCCAGTGAAGAGAACTCTTAAAGCGTCAGCATACCAGGACATTTTGGACAATTTCATGCTCCCAATTTTGTGGGAAAAGTTTGGGGATGGCCCTTTCCTGTTCCAACATGACTGTGCACCAGTACACAAATAAGGGCCATAAAGACATGGATGAGCGAGTTTGGGGTGGAGGAACTTGACTGGCCTGCACAGAGTCCTGAACTCAACCCAATAGAACACCTTTGGGTTGAATTAGAGCAGAGATTGCGAGCCAGGATTTCTCGTCCACATAAATGCCTGACCTCACAAATGCGCTTTTGGAGGAATGGTCAAACATTCCCACAGACACACTCCTAAACCTTATGGACAGCCTTTCCCAGAAGAGTTGAAGCTGTTATAGCTGCAAATGGTGGGCCAACTCAATGAAACCCTACAGACTAAGACTGGGATGCCATTAAAGTTCATCTGCGTGTAAAGGCAGGTGTCCCAATACTTTTGATAATATAGTGTATATTGTGTCAGACAACACCTAGCTGGGGAATGCTAAAAATTCAGTGTCTCCTATTCCTGTAGCCTAGGTGGTAAGTTCCAAGAGAATGCACTCTAGATGATTAAAGAGTACCAATTCATTTTGCCTAAAGGCTTCTTGGGGGGGGGGTGTTCTCAAATTAGTTACAGGGGTGCATCCTAATAGAGCCTCTATACAAAATACCCTGTAGCTTTGCTCACACATCACGTCACTGTGATGCACAAACCCTGTATCATGAAAACAGGAACACTCCTCCAGTAGTCGCTTTAAAGAGTCCAAAATGTTGTCACAGATTCGTAGAGTGGTCCAAGTGGTATATTTTAATACATGTTTGTTTCTTCCTTATTTCTTTGAAAGATCATCCACCTCAAAAGTTCCACTCATAACTATTCTCATGTACCCTGGGTAACAGACTGCATTATGTTTTTTGAGGATGTGGTTGCATTTGTCTGATTTTACCCCTGACCCCTGTTTAATGGTACTGAACCTATTACCAAAGTTCACTGTTCACTGAATTGTAGACAATAAATTACTGTATATCTCAGTGTAATACACTGACATTTCTAAAGTGAAGAAAATGTTGCTACTGATTTCTTAGAACAAGATTTAACCAGGTGAAAAGTGAAAAAAGCTTTGCACATGCTGTCAAGGCAAAACCTTGGACTTTTCCGAAGGCGTGTGCCTGGATTTTGTCTTGTATAATTACAAACGGCATGGAATTGTTGGCCAACAAACACGAATGTAGTGACGTACTATGTGGTTTTTCAGCTCTTTAGTGCCACCCTTTGGGCTCTTTCTGCTAATTTCATGTTAGTAGAAGTTTGGTGAGTGTTGATTCGCATTTTTCATTTTGCGCTTTTTATTTAGAGCTTTTCAGTTTGCGCTTTTCATTTCGTGCTTTTCAGTTCGTTTTGTCAACCAGACATGTTGCAGAATCGGAGGAGATAACGTGTTATTTATTATTGGCCTTGGAGTTATTGCTTTGACCCAAGTCCAGTCCGGGAACAGGAGGAGGAGGATTTCTTGGACCAAAAATTGGTTGCTTTATTAATCGTGACCATTTTGACCATTAATATGTCATATGACTTTGCTGCGGGAGCTCAAGGAGAATATTCCAGATGATTTTCGGAATTATCTCCAGATGACGGACTCCTGCTTTCACCAACTCTTGGCATTGCTGACCCACATATTAAGAAGCAGGACACATGCATGAGGCTTTTATTTTGTGGTTGAATAATAATGATTTGATTTGTTATATTTTTCTATATTTTTGGATGCATAGAATGCACTTTTTGGTTAAGTTCTATTGGCAGATAGCATGTCTAATTTTATTTGTTTTCTTTTTTTAATACACAATAAAAAGATTGTGAAGAATAATACTTGGCTATCTGTTTTACTTTTTGGAAGTAGACAGTTACATTTAAAAAAATACAATGTAAAATTGACAAGGGACACCAACATAGTTGTATCTTTGATCTTAAAAACTACGGGATAATGGTGTTGTGGTCCAAAAAAAAAAGCATAATAATATTATTCTTTATATCACTGGAAAAAAAAAAGCCTTTGAAAATTAGTTTGCAATAACTCCATCAGTATCACCAGCAAAGCAGCTTCATTATTAACCCATTAAAGAAGAAGAGAATGTGCGCTGCATTTCGAGATTTCATAATTTGCCACGTCACGAATGTGAATTCTCCATTACGAACGCTAGTTTACAAGACCGACTGCTTCTGGCTTCTGGCATCCTTGATTCCAAGCATGCGTGTTTGTACTTTGGACTTTTGTCCGATGGACTTGTGTACACACACTCGGAAAATCCGACAACAGACATTTGTCCGCAGAAAATTTTAAAACCTGCCATCCAACATTTGTCCGTGGAAAATCCGACAACAATTGTCCGATGGAGCGTACAAACGGTCGGAATTTCCACCAACAGCCTGTCATCACACATTTCCCATCGGAAAATCCAATCGTGTGTACGTGGCTTTACTCTCTTGCTTTTTCTTTCTTTACCCCATATCCCTTCTATTTTTATGTCTTATAGATTGCACTCTCTCTTCTACCTAATGGTCTCTGATCTCCCTCTATATAATGTCATATGATTTACTTTTATAGGCTGCACAGGATAGTTTTACAAACCTTTTTTTGTTGCATATATGCTTATGCCTTTATTATTTCCTCTCTATTGGCAGGTGCATGGGCTGCACTACAGATCACTGTGTTTCCCTGTTCCTGCTTTGTACAACATAGCTTGTTTACATTCAATATCATTATTATATTGAAAGTTGGTTGTAAATCTTATTCCAATCCAGCTAATAAATGATTTTGTAAAAGAACTAGCATCATATGCTAACCAGGGATATAATATGAACTAACTAATGTGTTCATCGAGAGGTGTGATCTACCCCCTAAGGCCCACAAGGGGTATTATGTAGATCTGTGGGTTCCACCAGAAATATGATGTAACTATATTTGCCGACCAAGAGTTTGACATAGTTGCAAAGTCCCATCAAACATGTGAACTAGCTACATAGGCCACCAGGTATTTAACTTAAGTAGTTGCATAGAATCACTAAAAGTGTAATTTAGCTGTGTAGGTCCACCAGTGGTCTGATCTAGCTAATAGAACCCGCTAGAAATGTAGCATATCTCCATGTGCCCACTCGGATGGTAAACTAGCTACAAAGGACCATCAAGATTGTGACCTAGTTCTATAGGCTTTCCAGTGGTTGGACCTAGCTAAATAGACCCAACAGGTGTGTGATGTAGCTCCATAAGCTCACCAGGAGTCCTATCTGGCATTATAGATCCACCGGGAGAATGACCCAGTTATGCAGGCCTACTCGAAGTTTGACCTAGCTACATAAGCTAATTAGGAAACTTATCAATATACAAAGGGGCACCAGTAGTCTGGAATAGTCAAACAGGCCCTCTATGAGAGCCAACTAGCTACAGAGAATAATCAGGAATACAAACTAACTTTGCAGACCTTAGTCGTTTAACCAAAGCCTAGCTAGACGGGTTTAGCAGGAGCTCAATCTACAACAGCTACACAGATTTACCAGCAGCCTGATTTAGCTACACAAGGTAATCAGAGGTCAGGACCAACTAAACAGGCCCATCAAGAAGTTAGACCTAGCTACACAGGCATACCAGGGCAGTGACTTAGCTACACTGAATCACCAGAACTGCAAACTGGCTCGATAGGCCCACCAGGGGAATACATTCACCTCAAGGGTCTACGAGAAGTTACAAAGTTAGTCTGGTTTAAAAAAGATACAAGTCTATCTAGTTGAACCAATAAAAGGAAAAAAAAATACAATCTAATATACACAATTCTATACCCACAGTTGATCCAGAGGAAGGCAAAAACCCCAGCAAAACATGATCCAATTAGCTCAAGTGGAGGAAAAAATTTCCCTTCCTGATCCCCCAAGAGGCAATCAGATATTCCCTGGATCAACTTTACCTAAAATGCTAGAATCCAGTTACATGAAGTACATTTAGGAAAGAATCCAGGCTTTTTTAAAGCAATCTACTGAGCTGGCCATGGCCAGCTCTTGAGGGTGTCTATTCCACAATTTCACAGCTCTTACTGTGAATTATTCCTTCTGTATTTGGAGATTAAAGCTCTTTTTCCTTCAGACATAAAGAGTACCACCTTGTCCTCTGCGATTACCTTAAAGTGAATAACTGAACATCAAGTTCACTATATTGGCCACTTACTGTATGTATTTATACATGTTGGACATACCCCCCCCCCCCCTTGAACTCCTCTTCTCAAGAGAGAAAAAATTCAGTTCATCTAATCTCAAAAAATGGGGGAAAATGTCCCTGCATCTTATTGAGCGAATACTGACCAGGCACTGCCCCCCCACCGTCACTGCAGCTGCATCAGAATGTCGGCACTTGGCTTGTCTGTGGAGGAGAGAGGACAGGATGTGAGGTGGATCCTTGCAGGGGCATACCAAGATGGAGCAGGGGGATGCAGTCTGCCCCAGGTGTCAAAACATGGGGGGTGTCAGTGGCGTTGCTATGGGGGTGCGCTCCACACCCAGGTCAGTTGACACCCGCCAGATGTGACACCATCCCGCGGCGAGAAGAGCCCTGGCTGTTTTTTTTTTTCAGCCAGAACACCCCTGGCACTGTGGTCTGGTCCAGTCTCACTTCCTGCTTCTTCCACCGGCAGCTGCTGCTACAAACTATGTCTCCTCCTTCCTAGCTGCTGCCTGGATGTATCTGAGGCTGAGAGCCAGCCAGTGAGCGAGCCAGCCAGCTAGCCAGAGGGGGTTGTGGATTGTAATGGCAGTGTCCTCCACTGCCTGAGGTGAGCTGGTGATAAGGAGCTGGTGATAAGGAGGTGGGAGGTGTGGGCTGGCATGGTATCCACTGCCCAGTCACCTGATCTGTTGTGATAGAAGAGGCTGAAGGGGTATTTGTGTCTGCCCTGCCACCCTGAGCTGATCTGGGAAGGGGGGAGGTTGCTGTGTCCACCAGCACCACCCAGGTATAGTGTAGCTGAGCTGATTTGATAGGGGGGTGGTATTACTGTGTCTCCACCACCCACCTATAGTAGTAGTATAATATTAAATATTTTAGGACACCATTTGGTTCAGAATATTTTCTTTCCTCCTCTAAAACCTAGGGGCGTCTTATGGTCAGGTGCGTCTTATGGTGCGAAAAATACAGGTAGTTGCCCAATTAAACAGTGCATTGAGGACGGCATGTCAGTAGGAGGATGTTATTCCACTGCATAGCATGGTGTTATCTGCAAAGACTGAAATAGTACTTTTAATCCCAGACCCTATGTCATTTATAAAAATATTTAAAAGTAAGTGTTCCAACACTGAACCTTGGGGTATACCACGATAATCTTAGACCATTCAGAGCAAGAATCATTAACCACTACTCTCCAAATACGGTCTTTTAGATAGTTTTCTATCCAGTGTGTGATCTAGTCCCATAGGCCCACCAGGAGTCCCACTTAAATATGAACTACTACATTTTGAATTAAAGAGTACAAACATATTTTTAACTTAACTACTTTGTAGAGATTCTTGGTTCCTTCTGATTCTGTTGGACATTCTTTAATACTCTCAGTATAGTATATGGTAACATGGAAACATACATAACATATGGTGTTGGTACAAATACACTAGTTTTAATATATTTTAAGATTACGTTGACAATCTATACCAAGTAGCCAAAGGACTCATAGGTATTGTTCAGGCAATTTTATGCATGAAAATGTTCATGTTTTTATAAACTAACTTAAAGTATAACTAAAGGCAAAACATTTTTTTGTTTAGGATAGAGCGGACAGGAATTAGAATGCTTGTCAGTTTTTATTTCTGCCTGTGCCCCTATTAAGGAGGAGATTCACCATTTTTATTTGTCCTGTTTACTATTATCATTAACCACTTCAAGCCCCGGAAGGATTTACCCCCTTCCTGACCAAGCCCTTTTTTGCATACGGCACTGTGTCGGTTTAACTGATAATTGCGCGATCGTGGGATGTTGTACCCAAACAGAATTGAAGTCCTTTTTTTCCCACAAATAGAGCTTTCTTTTGGTGGTATTTGATTGCCTCTGCATTTTTTTTTCTTTAACTTCTGCGCTATAAACGAAAAAAAGAGCGAGAATTTAAAAAAAAAAGCTATATTTTTAACTTTTTGCCATAATAAATATCCCCCAAAAATATATAAAAAAAACTAATTTCTTCCTCATTTTAGGCCAATATGTATTCTCCTTCATATTTTTGGTAAAAAATATGGCAATAAGCGTATATTGATTGGTTTATCACATCTACAAAATAGGGGATAGATTTATGGCATTTTTATTATATATTTTTTTAAATTAGTAATCTGCGATTTTTATCATGACTGTGACATTGCTGCGGACAGATCGGACACTTTTGACACTATTTTGGGACCATTGACATTTATACGGTGATCAGTGCTATAAAAATGCACTGATTACTGTGTAAATGTCACTGGCAGGGAAGGGGTTAAACACTAGGGGGCGATCAATGGGTTAACTGTGTTCCCTCAGCGTGTTCTAACTGTAGGGGGGATGGGCTCACTAGAACATGACAGAGATCACTGCTCCCGATCACTGGGAGCAGTAGATTATGGTCATGTTGCTAGGCAGAACAGCGAAATGCCTTGTTTATTATCTCCCCATTCTGCCTCTCCGTCCCCCGATCGCGGGCCACCGGCGGACATTGAGTTCCTGGGACCCACTAGCCACCGATGACGGAGTGACGTACGCGTACATGGTTTTGCGCACCCGTGCCACTTTGCCGACGTATATCGGCGTGAGCCGGTTGACAAGTGGTTAAAAGTGAAAGTAAAAGGAAATCACAAATTTTGGGTTGTCCCCAGAAAAGTAAAAGAAGGAAAATCTTCCAATGGGGACACTAGTTCTGGTGATCTGGGGTCCCCAAGAAATTTTCTTCATTTCCATGTATTTCCTTCCTGTTTGGCTATATGACAGGGAGTGAAGGAAATCTTCCGCAATGGGACACAGATGGCAAAAATAAATCTGACCTGGTGGTTATTATCCTCCCTTGCTCTATCCAAAATTAAAATAAAAGGTTTGCCCATAGTTCTACTTTAAAGCGTTTATTATCCCAACACATTTCATTTTCCTGATATGTGCCTGCTGTACCATGTACATGTGCCAGTCCTTGTGCTCTCCTATTAAAAACTGACCACACTAAGCTGGAGAACACACCATGGCCAGTTCTCTAGTTATGCAGGGAACTCAGTGTACTCTCCTCCAATGATCAGGCTTGCCCTGACATGCCCTGTTGCACAGCCATTTACTGGGAAGTTCAGTGTGCTGCTGCTTCTCCTCCCACAGCTCCTATGCAACTGAAAACAGGGGGAATGTGCTCACTTATAAAAAAAGGGGAAAAAAGGTATTTATAATGTTTTTTTATATCTGTACACACATTTTATGCTTTTCATTTCTATTTTAAACTGAATGGGTTGTTTTACTAGGTGATCATTTACAATCACTTTAAATATATTGTATAGCTGTAGCATAATATACAGTATCTGGACAACCACAACTATTTTTGGTATGTAACATGGTTATACATTAGGTAAGCAGGTCTGTTAAGGCAAACAAGTTAAAGTGGAACTTCAGTCATTTTTGTATCTTTCCATCTTTTAAATCCTCTGCCCTTGTTGTTTTACCTTTGGATAGTAAACATTTTTTTCTGCCAGTAAATACCTTATACAGCCCACTTCCTGTTTCTTGTCTGGTAAAAGGCCTAGGCTTATGACATCATGTACAGCTCTCTCTCACTCTTGTGAGCGTTTGCCAGGAAGGGAGGGGGATAAGTCATACGAGGGCCAATGAAAGCTGCAGAGCTGGAGGTGTGTGTCTGTGTAAATCCAGGAAGTGAACAGGCAGCAGCTTCAGTTGCCCACAGTTAAAATGGTTGCAGCCAGACTCAGTGGAGGGAGATTTCTGCAGCATATTTGGCAAGTACAGAATCACAGTATATATAAAATAATATGCAAAGTGGTTCCTCTTTAATTTTAACAAATCAGCTGGATGGTTCAAAAAGAAAGTCAATCTTTCTTTCATAGATCACAAGGTCTCAAAAGTTGTGGAAAACGTCCACACAGACAATAGTAGGCTGGATGAATCATGGCATTTAATAAGGCACTGTGTTATAAAAGAGAATGTATTGTGTGTGTGTGGGGGGGATGTAACAGTATGCCAATATCAGTTATATGTTCAATGCTTTGTTCGTGTAGTCATTTTTTCATTTGTACAAAAGACTTTCAACACCAAAGTTAGCTTTGCTTTCATTGCCAAAAAAGTGCACACGAGGGTTCAAAAAACAATTTTAAAGCAAGTAAAACAAAATATGTGTGTGGTTGTAATCAATAATGATTGCAATAGTTCCTGTTACTGAACTGCCTTTTTTATAGATATTGTACATATATCAATTGAAAACACAGAAGCTCTGATTAATTTCACTGTGATGTATTTTTTTTTTTTTTTTTGAGTTTCAGATAAATGTATTTGAAGTTAAGGACCCAATAAAATATGGAGGAAACCTATCAAGCTGAAAGGTTTGGATGTCACTGATGACTAAGACTTCTTGGCAAGAAGATCAGTTTGTTTAATTTAAGAATTCACTTTAAATAGAATGGGCTATGACGGGATATCACTTCAATCAAAATGCTTAGTGAGGATTGGGCAGCAGAGGAGTTAATATATCATCAATCTCAACTGTAACTGTAACATTTAGAAACACTTAAACCATGAGCATACAGTATAAAACTATTATGAATAGTCTGTGTACAACTGAGTTTGGCCAAACTAACTGGATGACTTCCTTTCTTTAATGTATGTGTCTTGCAGCAACTGGAAACATTGATACTATGCCAAATTAAGCTTGGCTTAGTTCTTTACTTTTATCAGGGTCTGAAAGCAAACTAAGTAAAACAGCCCAGTTTTAAATGCCATTTATAAAAAAAATTAAAAAAAATAATATCTCAGACAAAACAAAAAGACACTAAGCCTTTCTGGATCTCTGTATGAGAAATAATAAATTAATGGTGGCATGCACATTAGTTCTTGCTATCTGATGTTTTGTTTGGTCTGTCCATTAATAATATTGGCACCCACTGGGTAGTCTAGTTTCATCCAAGAAATGCACATAATTATTAATACATTCTTTTAATAAAGTCTGCTGGCTAGATGTAGTAGATGCTGTGTATGTTTGAATGACTTTTATAGTTATTTTAACTGAAAACCTCTAAACCGGCAAGGAATGGAATTTAAGGGATATAAGAAATAGATTCTTGCGAGGGTATGCTGGTCACTTCTTTCGCAAAGTGCCCTTTCTACAATAAGTGCCTGAAACGTTCAACACAGCACTTTAAAGTGTTACTAAACCGCAGTGGTGGCTGGTGCTCAATATTTTGGAGGGGGGAGATGGGAGACGGATGGAAAGGCAGCGATCAGAGGCCTCCTTACCTTAGGAGGCAGATGACAAGGATCCTGGGTAGGGCTGCTGCTCCTCGCTCCAGCTTCTCCTCGCTCTGGGGCCATTGCTTCTCCTCCCAGTTGAACAGGAAGTGGGTTCTGAGACCCGATTGGCCAGGAGTCCTGAGACTCCTAGCCAATCGGGTCTCAGGACCCACTTCCTGGTTGGCCAGGAGGAGAATCAGGAAGACAATAGCAAATTTTTATTTGCTATTGTAACACAACTGGGTGGGCTCAGGGAGCAGTGCCAATGCTCTATGCCCCGAGCCCACCCTTTTTTGAAGCCAATTAGAGCCGTAGGCTCTAATTACGTGCTTCAGAAAAAAAAACATTGAAATCCATGCATCCAGCGTCCTGCATGTATATTATGGGAAGGGCGCATGGATTGGGGGGCAGCGCCCCTGCGCCCCTTATGGACGTCTGCCACTGCTAAACCCACAACAGTAAAATTACTCTGTATGTGCAGTAAAGCATGCTTGTTATACTCACTGTGGAACCTAATGGAGTTAATGTGTTAAAAGGCTGTTTGATCCTGTCTTCTCTGATCCTCCCCTTCTGTTACTGTCCCCAATCATCTGCAGATTGAACAGAGCCTTGGAGGCAATCTGCACTTGCTCAGTTTGGTGTGTATTGCTAGAAAAAAAAAAATCTTGGGAGGGTGCATGTGATCAGGACAGCGAATCAGGACTGTCCAGACAGAGGGTCAGGGGTCATGCAGCATTACAGGACAGTCAGAGCAGAATGAAAACTCCTCCTACAAGCTTTAACCAGACACTGATAGAAGTCACAAGACTGCCATACTGTATACTGCTGATGAGAAAAGGTATTTAGCAGTTTATATTTACTAAAATAATTGCATTTCCATCTTTTGTGTACTGTGGGAGACCAGATATAGTGAATGCAGAGTAACACTTTAACTAAGGCACTTCTACAAAAGCAAATACAAACATTAGTGCTCCAGTCTAGTGTTGCCTGGCAGTTAACTCTCATCTTTTCTCTTTCCCACAGCCTTCTTTTTTTTCCCCTCTCTCCACCTTCCAACATGCTCATACTAATCTTTTTTCTTTGCAATAGTGACCTCTCTCCTCAAACTCTCATTTTTTTAACCCCCTTCCACCCCACCACCTGTACATACCTCCCTCACCTCTTGCCCTCTCAATATTACTGCACTATTTAGTGAATGGGTAGGGGTACTATGTACTCCTACTCATTTACATGGGGGGGGGGGCAGGATCTGGCAGAATATTCCAGATTCTAATAAGCCCCCTGCCGGCAGACCCCCACAATCACCAGTCACATGGGGACAGGGTGCTTTGGGACAGGAGGGGCAGATCCCCTCCTGCCCCAAAGCAACACGCATGTTGAGGGCATGTGGCCTAGTATGGTTCAGGGGGGGGTGCTCTCTCACCCCCTCCTACTTCTTGACCTGCTGGGCTGCATGCTTTTTTTTTTACCATTTTTCTGTTTTTGACAATGGTATTATATTGCTGGCAATTTAAATGTCATTTCAGTCATTTTTTTTTTCTTTAGAAATGTTAGTTTATTTGCAACAGGTTCTATCCATGGTACAGATGTGTCACTTTACAACTTTACAAGCAGACTAAGGGGACCCCCCAGGCACTATATTTAAATGATTTTTTTATTTTTATTGTTGCTCTTTAAGCATGAATAAAATCACTGCTCCTGTAAAAATTATCTTTTTTAACCACTTCAGCCCAGGAAGGATTTACACCCTTAATGACCAGGCCATTTTTTACGATACGGCACTGCGTCATTTTAACTGACAATTGCGAGGTGGTACGACGTTGTACCCAAACAAAATTCATGTCCTTTTTTCCCCACAAATAGAGATTTCTTTTAGTGGTATTTGATCACCTCTGCAGTTTTTATTTAATAATTTAATAAGCGCTAAAGCGCACTTTTTTCTATAATACATATCACCAAAAAATTTAAAAAAAAAAAAACAAATTTCTTCATCAGTTTAGGGAAATGTGTATTCTTCTGCATATCTTTGTTAAAAAAAAAAAAAAAATCACAATAGGCATATATTGATTGGTTTGCACAAAAGTTATAGCGTCTAAAAAATAGGGGATAGATTTATGGGATTTTTATTATTATATATTTTTTTACTAGTAATGGCGGTGATCAGCGATTTTTAGCGGGACTGTGACATTGCGGCCGACAGATCGGACACTTTTGACACTTTTTTGGGACCAGTGACATTTATACAGAGATCAGTGCTATAAAAATGCACTGATTACTGTATAAATGACGCTGGCAGGGAAGGGGTTAACACTAGGGGGCGATCAATGGGTTAACTATGTTCCCTGGGAGGAGTTTCTAACTGTGGGGGCACTGGACTGACAGGGAGTACAGAGAGATTGCTGTTTCTAATCACTAGGAACAGACAATCTCTCTCTACTCCCCTGACAGAACGGGGATCTGTTTGTTTACATTGACAGATCCCCATTCTGGCTCTCTGTTGAGCGATCACAGGGGGGCGGCAGACATTGTGGCTGCCGGCCATGCGCATCGGCTCCGGAGCCACACCGTGGGTGCGTGTGCATGCCCACTGTATCTATTGCACGAAGCAACATACACCTATGGCGATTTGCGCAATAGAGCTGACCTGCTGCAGTATAATGATGGCGGCTGGTCAGCAAGTAGTTAAACATTTTTTTTCATTAATACATGTCTCCCAGGGCAGTACCCAAACCCCCATACCCTTTTTATGGGCAATAACTTGCATATAAGTCTTCAAAATGGGGATTTTTGATTTTTCAAGTTCGGGTCCCATAGATTTTATTAGGGTTCCCTGTTCGGGTCAGAGCTTTTTTCTCTGTTCAGGAGTTCTGGTGCAAACCAAACAGGGGGGCGTTCGACCCATCTCTAATAGTCAGCATGGATTCACGAAAGACTGAAGTTGTCAAACAAATCTGATTTCTTTTTATGAGGAGGTAAGCAAAAATTTAGACAAAGGAGTGGCTGTAGATGTAGTATACTTGGATTTTGCTAAAGAGTTCCCCACACATAGCTAATATGTAAATTAAAGGCTACAGGCTTTTTAGTTTGTAAATGGATAAACTGCATTTTTAGTGGTGTTCTCCAGTTTTGGGACACTTACTTTTTAACGTATTATAAAATGATACAGGGTCTGGGATTAAAAAGTGTTTGCAGATGACACCAAGCTATACAGTGGAATTATGTTCTTACAGGATGTTTCCAACTTACAAGCCAACCTCAATGCACAATTTAATTGGGCAACTATGTGGCAAATGAGATCTTATGTTGATGCACTTGGGGGCTGAAAATATGCATACATCACACATACTACGAGGAGAACAGCTGGGGGAGTTAAGGGTGGAGAATAATCTGGGTGTTCTTGTAGATCATATACTTAAAGTGATATTAAAGTTTTGTTTTTTTTATTTAAAAAAACAAACATGTTATATGGTTTTGCACAGAGCAGCCCCGATCCTCCTCTTCACGGGTCCCTCACTGGCACTCCTGTCCCCTCCCTCCTGTTGAGTGCTCCTATAGCAAGCAGCTTGCTATGGGGGCACCCAAGCTGAGCTGCTGCTCTGTGTGTCCATTCAGACATAGACCCATGGCTCGGCCCTGCCCGTGCCAATGGCGCCCACTGCTGTCACAGACAATGAGGAAGGAGAGTCCTGGACAGCCAAGACTCTCATGCAACATCGCTGGATTGAGATTGGGCTCAGGTAAGTATTGGGGGGAGGTGGTCTGCTGCACACAAAAGTTTTTTTTTATCCTAAAGCATAGAATGTATTAGGATAAAAAACATTTTGCCTTTAGAACCACTTAAATAATAGCATTAAATGCCAAGATACAGTTTCTAAAGGCAGCAAAATACTTTCTTGCATTAAAATGGGTATAGACGAGAGAGAGAGAGAGAGGGAGAGAGAGAGAGAGAGAGAGAGAGAGAGAGAGAGAGAGAGACATAATTTTGTCCTTGTACAAATCATTAGTAAGACCTCATCTGGGATATGCAGTTCAGTTTTGGGCACCAGTTCACAAAAGAACATCAGGGAACTGGAGAAAGTGCAGAGAAGGACAACCAAACTGATACGAGGCATGAAGGACCTCAGCTATGAGGAAACATTAGCTTAGCTGAATTTTCTCTCGGGAAGGGGCGATTAAGGCTACATTCAAATTGGCAATTAAGGCTGGTGCGAATAGTAGGGGCAGGAATTGTTTAATTCCTGCTGAAGTTTTCAGCGACTTCATCAGCAAGTTCATCTGTCACTGAGCAAGCACATTACTTATTTGTTTGCAGCACACCACCTCATACTTGTGTGGTATATTTTAGTGTACTGCATCACCACATTCTTAAGTACACTAAAAGCACCATACACTCATTCCATCTATGGCTATAGTTGATAATAAAGTTAGGAAACATCCTGTACTTATAATGTCAGGCAGTCATAAAGTAAGAAGCAGAGGTCCTGCAAGTTATGCTAGTAGAGGCAGGTTCTTCATTCGCCAGACAAATTGGTGGCTGAATCACAACTTTGTGAGGAAGGGGCATATCTGTCTTTTCTTTCTGGCAGTGGATGTTCTATACATACAGAGTACATGGCGAAGATAGTCAGTGGCTCCTCAAGCCTTCCTTATTTTCTTCCTCCCTCCCCCACCCACCCAAATCCATACTAGGCCAGGGTCTGCAATCTCTGAATAGTGTTTAGGCTGTGCAGTCAATCTCTTGAGTTCAGACTGCAGCAGAACAGCCCCTTGGTGGGGGACCTGGAAGCAAGTGGAAATCACTGGAGAAGTGGTGTCTAATTCAGTGATTTCCAGCTTCCAGGTGGAATCAGGTATGGTATATGTATAGATACTTTGGTCCAAGCTAGACCAATGTAACTACTGTATGTACATAGTTACAGAAGCGTCGCTGGAGAGATGTAGTGGAGGGACAGCCAACAATGAATGCCTCATAGTAAGCACATGGGTAATATCATCTCCCAGGCATTTGCAGCGATTGTTGGCAATCTCTCCTCTACACAGAAGCTGTCGCTGGAGAGATCGTGGGACTGGACCAAAGCAGCTTCAGAAGGTAAGATAGAATAGGCTTAGAATGGGGGTGGGAGCAGGAATAGCCTTAGTTAGATTTTGACTTAACTTTAAGAAATTGGATACCAATTTAATTGTTGAATTTATAAACATGTGAATTATGTTTCCACATTCAGGATACAGACACTGGCAAACAGTCTCTAGTGATGTAGATACTTTGGTATGTGATCTTTGTGCTATAAGCTGTAGATTGGGTGCTTTCCAGACCTGTTTATGGCTCCCGCTGCTGCCAAGCAGCAGGGATGAGTCATCAGTTCTTAGGTAGCTGGCACCCACTGGCATCCTAAAAACCATGAGTCATCCTTGTTGTCGTTGGGTGATTGCCCGCTGTCAGCAGAATGTAAACAGAATGTAAACAAAAGAGCCTTCATTTAATTAAAAAACAGCATCCCCCCCATACATACCAGGACCTTTGGTCTGGTATGGATTTTAAGGGGGACCGGACACCAAAAAAATAGTTGGGTGGGGTCCCCCCAAAATCAATACCAGACCTTATTCGAGCATTCAGCCTGGCAGGCCAGGAAAGGGGTAAGCTGAGGGAGAATCCCCCCTTCCTAAACTATACCAGGCCACATGCCCTCAACATGGGCAGAACATACAAAAAAAAAAGAAAAACCACTGCCACCCAGCACGACTACTCCTGTAAATTGACATTCTCCGAATGACAGTTCCATGCCCAGTGACACTATTGGGTAACCCCAGTCTCTATGGCGTCCCTCAGAGACCCAACACCAAGCTTTCATAGGGGTCAGGGCCACTGATTGATGTCCCAACCTACCCCATGCCGGGGTTGCGGGGAAGAGACCCTTGTCCTCATCAACATGGGGACAAGGAGCTTTGCCACGGGGACCCCTTAGCAAAGTGCCCCCCATGTGTCCTGGTATGGTCCAGTAGGGGGGGGCACTCGGAAAAGTGTCTTGTATGGATTTTGGGGGTGACCCCACATCACTTTTATTGGCGTTGTGTTCCCCTAAAAATCCATACAAGACCAAAGAGCCCAGTATGGATCTTGGGGAGGACCCCACTCATTTTTTTGTTTGTTTTTTCTGTAGTAGTGCCCCCCTTAAAATACATACCAAACCTGAAGGGCCTGTTATGGATTGTAGGGACCCCCATACTGTTTTTTATTTTTTTTATGGTGGCTCTTTTGTTTACATTCTTCTGTAAGATGGCCATTCCCCACTGACAGCAGAGATGACTCATCATTGTTAGGACGCTGGTGGATGTCGGCATCTTAACAACCAGTGACTT
This sequence comes from Aquarana catesbeiana, assembly GCF_042186555.1. NCBI lineage: Eukaryota > Metazoa > Chordata > Amphibia > Anura > Ranidae > Aquarana > Aquarana catesbeiana. The sequence continues at coordinate 712,252,289 of NC_133324.1, read as the reverse complement.
ATCCCTGTTGCTTACAACAGGGACAAGTGAGGAACGGGTGCAGGCTCCTAACAGCCAGCATAAATCTCACATCATAAAATCACATGTAGATGCAATTTTGATGCATTTATATTGAAGTCTATGTACCATTATATCACACTGCATCACACCAAATTAGCGCAGGACCCTTCCACAAGGTTCCACTGAAGCAGTGCTGCATAGATGTGAATGGACAACTTTGAAAGCAATGTTTTTTTACATTGTCATATGATTCAGTGCAACCCAAGTAGCACCTTAAATCACATCAGTGTGAACCAGACCTTAGAGCTTACCGGTACTTTGCATACACTTTTTTGGAGTTTGTTTTATTTAAAAAGAGTAATTTATTCATCATATTTACTTGATTCATTTACACATATATTCACTTACATGCATTAATGAAACTGATTTTATTTAGTCTATTTGTATGGCTTTCATTATTAAACAAACAAACAAAGAAATGAGCACAGTGCATTGTGGAACATATTCCTATGAACATAAGACAATTAGCACTTGTTGGATTTGGCAGTTAGGAGGTTAAATGCTTAGAAGGGTTGAAGCTTTGTCAATTCTCTCAGGAAACTTGGGAGTCACCCACAATTTCAGGCTTCTCTCCCAGTCTCTTGTGAGCCAGTCAAACAGTTGGTGACTCCTGAGATTTCTGGAAGAGTTGACACCACCACATCTGCATTCTGAAAAAGTCACTCCCTTTAAATGAACTATATCTATTTTTATGCTCCATTATCATCTTATAAACTATTTTTCTCTGTCAATGTCTCTGTATTAAAGTGGGTCTAAAGCCTGAAGGTTTTTAATGCATTCTCTGCACTAATATAAAAAAAAAGTATGCAGCTCCCCCTGTTAGCCCCCCCCCCTCTTTACACTTACCTAAGCCTGATCTCGATCTAGCAATGTGCATGAAAGCAGAGGCTCTCTTGGCTCTCTCCCTCCTAATTGACTCAGACACAGCAGCTCTGGAGCGAGCCCACACAAGTGCCCCCACTTGCTATGGGTGCACTCAGTGTGTGTGTGTGTGTTTGTGTGTGTGTGGGGGGGGGGGCGCTATTGGATGACCCAAAAAGAGGAGGATTGGGGCTGTTCTCTGCAAAACCATTGCACAGAGCAGGTAAGCATGACATGTTTGTTATTGCAAAAAAAGAAAAAACAAAAGCTTCCAATCCCTATAAGGTTTATATCTCATAATGACCAGAACCATTATTATTTTAATGCTGTTTTTGACTGGCTGAGATGGTTCTGAATAAATAATATAAATCCTGTAAAGACTAGCTTTTATGTGATTGATGATGGGGACTTTGACGAAAGAAAATACTTCCCAACAAATGCAGAATTGTCACCTTTACAGACGCAAGGCTTTGGATATTTAAAATCTATAGGGATCCTGAACACAATGGACAATCAATTTGTTCAATTTCTAAACCATTCATTTATATCATAGCACAGATGTAAAAATATAATGTATTATTACATTGTACAAAAATGATATTTAAACTAAACTAACTCAATTTATTGATTTATTTTGATTTATTTATTTAGTAAAAAAGGCCTTCTTAAGTAATGGTATTAATATGTTTTAAGTTCTTTAGAATAATAGTCAAACAATCAGTGTGTGTGTGTGTGAGGACATCCACATTTCATTTAAAATATTGTTACACCACTTACTTTTTCATATACATCTTATTATTATGCTTATACAATAACCAATACTGTAAATGGGTATAAGAGGGACATCTACTGGTCAAAAATGAATAAGTCATTTCTTCAACTTAATGTTATTTTTGCCAAAGAATAATTTTATAAGTAGTACTATCAGAATGAATATTCTCCCAGTCATACAGTTCCTGATGCTCAGTGACACACATCTTTATTTTATTTTTTATATTTGTTTAAACAATTTGAAATATTTGCTAGCTATATAGAAATATATCTAACTGCATTGAAGAGACAGTACAATAATATGTGTCAAAATACTTATAAATGTATTTGGCACCACAAAATTTTGATATTTATCTGAATATATATAAATGAAATCAGTCAGGTAGCCACCCAAAATACAGTTAGCCATACTTGATTCTTTGCTTTTTTTCACACATTCGATAGGGATGGGGAATGCCACCCCGCTGTGCTATTGTACTCTGCTGGCAGGGAGCCTTCCCCTCCACCAGAATGCAATGATTAATGATGCAGGCTATAGCTGCTGGCACAGATTGTAAAGCAAAAACCCAACAAGCTGGTTGTCCACAAGTTGCTCAATAGAATGACTTGTGTATAACCAGCTAGCCCATATATGGATTGGAATTTGGCCTGTTCACCTGGAGACAAATTTCAATCCATGTATGGAGGGATTTCGTTGTCAGAAAGCAAGAAGGAAAAGTCTTTCTTCAGTACAGGAATATACAAAAAACAAACAGGCATCCCTTAGCGCAATATAAGTTTGTAGTACCACAGGTACAAGGCTCACCAACCTAAACAAAGTTGAAGGCATGAATGTGAAACAGAGTGCTATGGAGAGAAGAGAGAATGAAGAAGAATATTTGAAGTAATAGATGCTATGGGAGGGGTAGGGGAATAGAGGGGTAGGGGAACATATGGATAGTGGATAGAAGGGTTTGCAGAAGGGGAGCAGGAGTATAGGAACAGAGTCTGTACCAGTTTGACAGTTATGTTCTAGCCAGAGTGACCAGAGCTACTGAGGTGGTCTTTAGTGAGGGGGATGATACATGCTTAAAGTGATAAAGTGATCGTAAACGATCACCTTGAAAAACAACCCATTCAATTTAAAATAGAAATGATGGATAAAACATTTGTGTATAGATACATATATAAAAAAAAAACAAAAAAAACATTATACATACCTTTTTTCCCCCTTTTTTATAAGTGATCACATATTCTTTGTTTTCAGCTGCATACGTGCTGGAGGAGAAGCAACACTAAACTGATCTTCCCAGTGAATGGCTGTGCGCAGGGGGTCAAAACAAGACTGATCATTGGAGGAGAGCAGGCTGAGTTCCCAGGATAGCTAGAGAACCAACCACAGTGTGTTCTCCTGCTTAGTGTGGCCAGCTCTTAATAGGAAAAGTGACTAGGGCATTTACAATAATCTGGGCACTGATCATCTGTGGCCTTATCATCAGTGCAGTCCCATCAGTGCAGCATATCAGCATATCGGTGTCCATCAGTGCAGCATATAAGTGCACATCAGTGCAACATATAAGCGCCCAACAGTGCAGCATATAAGTGCCCATCAGTGCTGTATATCAGTGCTAATCAGTGCTGAATATCAGTGCCCTTCAGTGCTGCATATCAGTGTCTATCAGTGCAGCATACCAGTGCCACCTATCAGTACCCATCAATTCTGCTTCATCAGTGCCTCCTCATCAGTGCTCATCGGTGCAGCTTATCAGTGCCCCTCAGTGCAGCCTCATCAATGCCTATCAGTGCAGCCTTATCATTGCCCATCAGTGCAGCCTCATCAGTGCCCACCAATTCAGCCTATCAGTACCCATCGGTGCAGCCTATCAGTGTCCATCAGTGCAGCCAATTCGTGCAGCCTTATCAGTGCACATTAGTAAAGAAGAAAAATTATTTACAAAATTTTACAACAGAAATAAAGAAAACGTTTATTTTTAAAAAATTTCGGTCTTTTTTTGTTTGTCTAGCAAAAAATAAAAACCCCAGTGGTGATTAAATACCACCAAAAGAAAGCTCTATATTTGTAAAAAAAATGATAAAAATGTCATTTGTGTACAGTCTTGCAGGACCTCTCAATTGTTATTCAAAAGGCGACAGCGCTGAAAGCGGAAAATTGGCCTGGGCAGGAAGGGGGTGAAAGTTCCCTGTATTGATGCGGTTAATCTGAAGATAGTGGATGGTTTCCATATGAGAAATATCACAAGGGTTTAAGGTTGTTCATTATTAGAAGAGTTTTGAACATACTGTTACTAATGCCTTTGGTTAACCACCAGAGGAAAGCATGACGGTTCTCATATGCCGGGAGGACGAGAAGATTATTTATGATTCCTACTATAGCTGGCCATACATGGATTGAAGTTCAGCAGATCAATCTCTTTCTGAGAAGTCGATCTATCAGCTTCTCATGAACGTTCTTTCTGGAAAAATTCCCATTTGATCAGCACTTGCAGTGAATCAGCTGCAGGGCTGATCGTTGCAGTCCGATGGCAGAGGAGTCTCGCTGTTAGAATATGACACAGCAGGGAGGATTTCCACACCCACCTCAAATGTTTGGATAGAGAAATTGACTTTGTCTGTTTTTTTGTTTAGCCATCAAGTATGGACAGCTTTAGTATAGTTGAGGTGAAATTAGGATTGAGGGACTGCAGTAGGGTAGGGTTGGTGATAGGATGTCTATGATTTGAAAGCCATATCAGATTATAGCCATCTATATACAGTAGGTTCACACAGGTAATTCACTGGAGATGTGGAGAGGGATTAAAGAAGCTAGGGAATACAGAGTAAAATGTGCTTTCATAAAAAATATTAAAACATAAAGAACATTTGGAGTAATTAAATGTAGTAATGAATGTGCCTACTAATTAAATATTAACATTTTAATACAGGGTGTGATTTAAACATTGAGATAAACAAGATTTGAACTTGTGTGGACTTTGTTGCTACACTTGTCCCTATTTATACAAATAAGTAAATATTAGTTGACTTAGTTGAATTGGGCTTGGGTATGTCTTTCCTTTACTGCATCTACATGTCTGTGGGGTGGGAACTCATCAAATACTTGGGGATTCATTTATAATGTATTTTACTGCTTATGTGTCACCTGCAGAGTTCCCTCTATTCAAAGATTTTTCCTATTCTTTTAATAGCCTCCTGAAGCTGAAGGTCCATTAACCACTTCAGTTCCAGAAGGTTTACCCCCCTTCATGACCAGGCCATTTTTTTGCGATATTTGCTGACAAGTTAGCCTGGATGTGTGTCCAAGGGAATTTAGCGACAGACAAAGGTAGGGGTAATCCAAGCGACTTGACTTCTAAGGACTTAGAGGAAGTTTCCAAACAGGGCTCAAGGCTATGAGACAACGGATAAGCTTGGTTTCTAAGAGGAGAGGGTTCAGGGTAGTGTACTAAGGAGTCTTTGATGGAGTCTGATAAACCTAACTTGAACTGGCTTCTTAGAGTTGGGTCATTCCATCAAGAGTCAGGTGTCCAGCGGCAGAAATCAGAACAGTCTTGTTCAGCAGTGCATTTATACTGATGTAATAACTGAAGGTTAGATTCAGCTGAATGGGCATGGTCAAGGTCATCATACAGTAAAGACTTTGAAAAAGGCTTCAACTGACCCTCTGACTGGGTCATCTGCGGGGAGACTAAACGCCCAAGGCTAAGGATCCCCCTGCAACCATGTAATAATCAGGCTGACCCGATGTGCTTCAGAACCAGAGGAGTGTGTGTTAAAGCTTAAAGTATAGCATACAACTATTTTAAAGTTGGAAAACATGGGGGTCACCAGAAAAATGGTCAGGCGGGTTAACTTTGGGCTCTGGCTCCTGTGTTACTGCTGGAGGTGCATTTACATGCAAAGTCAGTTCCTAGACTTGGCGTGTCAGTTTGCAAATTTCCTCAGAAAATAAGCAAGCCTGTGTAGCGTCCATCTTGACAGAAAACATTTGTGTTAAAGACTTGTGATAATGTCACGAATGTCACGTCCACCCCAATGCAGGTGGTCAGACACTATAGCTAGCTACTGTGTGCTTCACCTATAGCAGCCCCCTTTCCCTTAGGTCAAGCAGGCCTATCGGTACTTGGTTCCCCCGAGGACTTATTCACAATGCTATAGTGCCTGGCCACCACACCAGGGCAGACACGAACAGAGCGAACAACAGACTACTTGCAGTTTAGCAGATAGATAATGTGGTTCTATGACAGTCCAGGTAAAAGGCAGGCTGAGTTCAGGGACTAGTCAAATACCCAATCCAATGACAGTCCAGGTAAAAGGCAGGCTAAGTTCAGGGAATAGTCCAATATCTGATCCAGGTCACACACAGGGAAATTCAACAGCAAAGCAGGGCAGACAAATGGGAGGCTTGATCAGGAACAATGCAGGTAACTCTGTTTCTATCACAAGCAAGGAATAGAGTGTTCGGTTTGCTTATATCAGGTGACTGACCAGATCAATCACCTTGCAGGTGAACACAGACAGGGAGAATGCAACAGCCAACACCCAGATGTTGGAATGATTAGCAGGAGCACTAAGTGATCCTGACAGGTACCCATAACGATTCAATAAAATATCAATATTCCTTTTGCTGAGTTTTGTGGGGCCATTGAAAGAGGAGTATATTTAAGGGCTCATAGTGCAATGTCAGTCAACTATTAATTTTAACATATATATAATGACCTTAGGTTGGTAAGTAGAATTCTTGGGGCACTTTTGAAAAAGGCTTGATACTGTGAATGTCAAATAGTTTTTCAATAGTGTGATATCCAAAAAATTCATTTTTAGCTCTGGTAAAGGATTTTCTAAACATTGCAGGTGTAAAATGTTTTTAGTTGAAGGAGTGTTAAGGGGAAATAGATTTAAGTTGCTAAGATCCCTGTTTATCTGTTTGTCTTCATTTATGATTAAATTGTTTGCAAGAACAAATTATAATAATGATAATATTAATGATGGTAATAATAATAATAATAATAATAATAATAATAATAATAATAATTCTAACAACAAAACATCTCTTTTTTAAAACTTAGAATTGCAATGTAGTATAATGACCCTTTACATTTTTAAATCAATACACCATCATTTTTAGCTATTTACAAGTCGTATATACATTCAACAGAGGTAAAGCCAAGAGACAACTCTTAATGAAATCTCTTTAGCATCTGTATTGGTGGTTCTAGGTTTGAGCTTTTACTCTTGTGAAAGGCAAATGAAAAGCAGCAGGATATGACTTTTCAAATACCAATCATTCTCATAATGAGAAGGCCCCCACACACCTCATTACAAGACACTTTATTCCTGATTACGGGAGCCCACTGGGATTTGGCAGCAAGGTTTGGGACAGAATAATTTCAGTGATTGACACAGTTACCATTTAGACCATTTCCTAACAACACACAAAAAGTTTGCAATGCAAACTTGTCAATTACTGTATTTGTTTTTCTTAGCCATAAAATTGCATGCAGTGTTTATAATATAGAATCACGCAAAAAGAAGCAATGATTTATTCAATATGTGCACCTGGCTTCATTTACAAAAAAAAATATGTTTGTATGACTGCCATTTTAAAAATACATTATGGTGTACATAAGCGATAGTTTACAAACTATGTATGCCTTTTATCTCTCTTATGTCAAAATGTTTTTATTTTGCAATGTTTTATCTTTGGAAGCTGTAGACTGGACAAAAGGATTTTTATGAAAATACATTTCAGGTGTTATTTATATGAACAAACTTCTTTTCTGAAATGCAAGCCTTAGGGATCCAAGCTTCAAAGCTACAGAATGTTTTTTCAGCAGGTATACCTACTGGGAATCGGAAGTATATGTGCATTCAAAATTGTTTAACATTTTTGTCAGTTTTGTCTTGGTCATTTCTTTTTATCCATGACTTTCTTTTCAGTGGTTTGGCAGCCCTGTCGCTGTAGTTCACCAACCATAGCCATCAAACTTCATACAAGACAAAAGAACTAACAAGCATCTATATCAACAAAAGAGGTGAAATAAACTAAAAGGATAATACAGGCGGTCCTTCGGTTACAAACAAGATAGGGACTGTAGGTTTGTTCTTAAGTTGAATCTGTTTGTAAGTCGGATCAGTTACATTTTTTAAATGTAGCTCCAGCCAAAAAAAATATTTTTAAGCTTTTTGGAAAGCATATGGAAGGGTTATCACCCCTGTAAAATTTGTTTTGCTGTTTGTGCCCCTGTTCAGAAGATTTCACCGCACTTTCTGTCGCAATGACAATTGGATTTTGAAAATTTTGGGTTGTTGTGGAAACAAGCCTTGGTGATAAAGCTTCAGTGGAGATGCCTTTTCCATGATAACTCTTATAGGAGTGAATTTCCCTTCCAAGCCTCTTCCCCCCAAGGTACGTCATATGACGTTCTTGACTTTGTGGGGGTATATCTGACTGAAGCCTGCAGCTACAGACATCATTCAGATATCGACTTTTTCAGTCAGCGATTCCCTAAACCATAAGAACGATCAAAGCGGCTGTTCCGCTATCCTGCCACCCTCCAGTGCTTCTACCGACTCCATTGGTGAGTCGGAGACGCCGGAGTCTCTATGATTGTTCAGAGGCCGGGCTTGATGCTATGACGTCACACCCGGCCTCTGCATTCAAATGAATGGTGCCACCTCGGATGGGAAGCTGAGATGGTGAGATGTGGGGTCTTATTGACCCCATATCTCACTGTAAAGAGGACCGATCATGCCATATTCCTATTACAAGGGATGTTTACATTCCTTGTAATAATAATAAAAGTGATCAATTTTTGTTTTAACCGGTTCCCGACTGGCGCACGTTGATGTACATCGGCAGAATGGGACGGCTGGGCAAATGGGCGTACCCGTACATCCCTTTAAATTTGCCGCCGTGCCACTGCATGCGCACCGACCGGGAGCTCCGTGAGTAAGGTCGCGGGTCCCGCGGACTCGATCGCTGTGGGGATACCCGCGATCGCCTCACAAGCATCTCCCCATTCTGCCTAGTGACAGTTTCACTGATCTCTGCTCCCTGTGATCGGGAGCAGAGGTCAGTGACGTGTCACACGTAGCCACGCCTCTCTACAGTTAGAAACACTCCCCAGGACATACTTAACCACTCCCTAACACCCTAGTGGTTAACCCCTTCACTGCCAGTGTCATTTACACAGGAATCAGTGCATTTGTATAGCACTGATTGCTGTATAAATGACAATGGTCCCAAAAATGTGTCAAAAATGTCTGATGTGTCCGCCATAAAGTTGCAGTCATGATAAAAATCGCTGATCGCCGCCATTACTAGTAAAAAAAATTAATAATAAAAATGCCATAAAACTATCCCCTATTTTGTAAACGCTATAACTTTTGCGCAAACCAATCAAAAAAAGCTTTTTGCGATTTTTTTTTACCAAAAATATGTAGAAGAATACGTGTCAGCCTAAACTGAGGAAAAAAATTTTTTTTTTTAAATATTTTTTGGGGATATTTATTATAGCAAAAAGTAAAAAATAATGCGTTTTTTTCAAAATTGTTGATATTTTTTTGTTTACAGCACAAAAAATAAAAACCGCAGAGGCAATCAAATAGAGAAAGCTCTATTTGTTAGGAAAAAAGGAGGTCAATTTTGATTGGGAGCCACGTCGCCCGACCGCACAATTGTCAGTTAAAGCGACGCAGTGCCGAATCGCAAAAAGTACTCTGGTCAGGAAGGCGGTAACTAAACTAAAACTAAAAAAAGCAAAGTAAAACTAACAATAAAAAAAATTAAAAAATTTAAAACGCCCCTATCCCCACGTGCTCGCACGCAGAAGCGAACGCATACGTAAGTCAAGCCCACATATGAAAATGGTGTTCAAACCACACATGTGAGGTATTGCCGTGAATGTTAGAGTGAAAGCAATAATTCTAGACCTCCTCTGTGACTCAGAACATGTAACCAGTAACATTTTTCAAAGCGTCGCCTATGGGGATTTTTAAGTACCGAAGTTTGGCGCCATTCCATGAGCATGTGCATTATTTAAGCGTGACATGTTAGGTATCTGTTTACTCGGCGTAACTTCATCCTTCACATTATGCAAAAAAATTGGGTTAACTTTAATGTTTTGTTTTTTTTTTTAAAGCAAAAAAAAAGTGTTTGAAAAATTGCTGCGCAAATATCATGCAAGATAAAAAGTTGCAATGGCCGCCATTGTATTCTCTAGGGTCTTTGCTAAAAAGAGACCTTTAATAGCAATCAATGCAGCCCATGTTACAATGCTGTGACATAAAGACATGAACAAGACAGAAACAGCAAGGAATGTTCAGCACTGCAATCACTCTTTATCACATATACTGTAGATGTGTTCAAGGAAAACCCCTGTGCAACCCATATTTACTTTTTCTATGCAGAAAAGGTAAAATGTTACTGAAAATCATTAAAATGACACCTCAACTATACTGGGCAAAAGATTTCCGAAGGCACCAGCTGTGTATAGATATGTGCAGAACAAAAAAAATGTTTTGTTTCGTTTCAATTCATTATTTACATAAATTTGTTTAGGTACATTTGTTTCATTAGTTTAATTTGTTTTCGGAATTGGTTTCGTTTATTCGTTTTCAAATCGATTCAAATTTTTCTAATTCAAATTCGGATCGATGTGAAAAGGTTTTCGAATCAGTTTAGAATAGTTTTAAAATTAGGATAGTAAATAAAAGAACAGAATAGAATGGAATAGAATAGAATATAAAGGAATGGAATAGAATAAAAAAAATAGAATAAAATAGAAAGATTATAACCATCTTCTGAAATTCGAATAGAATAAAAAAGAATAAAACAGCATTAAAAAAAACAATGGAATAGAATATTAAAAATATAACCATTTTCCAAAATTCAAATAGAATCAATTTGAATTTGAGTAGAATAAAAAAATAGCATAGAATAGAATAGAAAATAACAGAATAGTATAGAAAAAACAACAGAATAGAATAGAATGAATATAGCTATCTTCCTAATCTAATCTATTCTTTTCTATTCTATTCAAATTCAAATTGATTGCATTTGAATTTTGGGAAATGGTTACGTTCTTTCTATTCTAATCTATTCTATTTTTTTTAAATTATATTCTTTTTTTGTTTATTCTATTCTATTCTTTTCTATTATTTTATTTCTATTCTATTAGTTTCTATTCAAATTCAAATTTATTCTATTTAAAATTTGAATTAGAAGATGGTTATATTCTTTCTATTCTGTTCTATTCTATTTTGTTGTTTTTTTCTATACTATTCTGTTATTTTCTATTCTATTCTAATCTATTCTTTTCTTTTCTATTCTATTCAAATTGAAATTATTTTATTGTTTTTATTTTAATTATATTCTTTTCTATTCTATTATAGTCTATTCTATTCTGTTCTTTTCTTTTCTATTCTGTTCTTTTCTTATGTATTCAAATTCAAATTTATTCTATTTGAAATTTGAATTTCAGAAGATGGTTATATGATTTCTAGGTTATTCTATTCTATTCTATTCTATTTGTTTCTATTATATTCTAGTCTATCCTGTTTTTATATTTTCTATTCTATTTTGTTCTGTTTTACTCTATTATATTATATTTTTTATTTTCTGTTGTATTCTTTTCTAGTCTATTATTATTTTTTTATATTCTATTCCTTTATTTTCTATTCTACTTTATTCTCTTTGGAAATTGCAAATCTATTCGACTTTGAAAACTTTTCGAATTTGAAAACTATCCGAATTAAAAAAGTATTCGAAAACGTTTCGAAAACGATTTGAATTCAAATTTCGTCCGAATTTTTTTTTTCATTATTTAGGATTCGTTTAAATTTGGTACTATTGTAATTCGGAAATTCGGATACATCTGAATTTCCGAAAAAACAAAAATTTGGCCAAATTTTAATTTGGAAGGAACAAACCGCACAGGTCTAGTTGTGTAGCATTTCAAACCATAATATGCAGAAGCCCCTTGGTATGTAGGATATTTAATGCATATGGCCACCCATAGTGAACATTTTGCTTCCTAAAAGGAGCAACTACTATAGTACTGGCAAACTGTGTAAAAAGGCCGCTCAGAGAATCTAATGAAACAAAATATTGTAGCTTGTGAGCTTTTCAAGGGGTGTTTGATGGGTTTTCTTCTGTGCAGGCTGAGAGGATGACATCAATGTACAATTATGAATGTTTTGAGTCCAGTAACATAAAGATTTACTGTAGAGTTGCAGGTACAGATTGGCTGTTTTTCCAGATACATTTGAGCTATGCTTTAGGTAACAGCTTAAGCCATCATTGCCAGAAGACATCATTCAGATGATTACATTCAGGGCTTAGATACAAAAGTAGAACAATAGAGAGAACCTAGGCGGGGATGTGTTTGTACCATCTTGTGCAATAAATGGACTGTACATGTCTTATCCTGGTGTGCGGCTATTGCTTCTTTTACTGATTGCTGCCTGAGAGTGGAGACCAGCTCCAGAGAAGGATCGGCATAAGATAAAGAGTAAAGCAATGTCAGTTTGCTTTCATGCAGAAGCAGAGAACGATTGGCTGGCATCAATCATTTTACTTTCAAATTACTATCCTTCTCCTTTAGAAAACAGTGTGAGCAAATCACATAAAAACGTGGGTTAAGCATGCTACACGTGTCAAAAAAATGTACCCTATTGATTTCTAGCAGATATGACTTATTCACAATAAACAATACTCGTGAAATAACACGATTAGAGTTAATTTCAGAGTTAATAAAACCTGAATACACTTTTCAAGGTGAGAGTTTCCTTTGTGGCTTTCCTCTTTCTCTTACTAATGCTTACTTGATCTTTTATGGCTATAAAAAAGCTGTCGCTAATTGCTAATAAACGCAGTAGACAACAGATGCGCACATATGTACACCATTCACTTTTCTATGCACATAATAAAAGCAACTTTGAGCAACTGCTTAGAACAATAAGGACGGTGATACTGTACACATAGAGTTAACTACATGCCACCTGCTCACTCCATTGTTCCCACAAAATGCGTTGCTGCTTGTTGTGCTCTGTGATTTGCAATATTTATTGTTCTATAACTGTTATAAATATTGCTAATTTATTTACATTGTTAAAAAGAACATCTAATTTCACATTTTTTTCTGAAAGACAAACATAACAATGTTGCATGCCTGAGGTGCAGAGGTTTTTAATCTGCCCTTGTCCTTATTTTATCAACACTCCATGCAAAGAGACCCCTTTTTTGTCTTTTTTTTTGTTATATTAAACATAAAGGTTAAACATCTGTTTCCCCAAAGGCATTGTGATAGGCCATAAATGCTTTGAATGCTCCCAGGTTTTTTCAGTAACTAAAAATGTACACTGTGAGAATTTTACAAAGGCAAAGGTTTATGCATAAACATGATTTGATCTGAGATTAAAAAGTAAAAAAAAAAAAAAAGTTGATAATTGTCTATGCACAAACAGACTGAAGTTAACAATGAAACAATTTGTTCTCACTTCACGCCATCTGTATGTAGCTCAGATGTGAGTAATTATCAATGATAGTGTAAAATGTTTCAAATTTGTCCTTAAGGGCTTATACCTTTGTACATTCAAAGCATTCACTGAATATACACTTCATGGGGACCCTTTGTAGCCATGTTCTCAACCAAATTCAATTATCAGAGAATGAGTCCTGAATAAGTGCATCATATTGACCTGTTTCGGTGAGGTCTGAATTTTAAGGCTTCATTCACATGGCACAAAAGCATACACACGTGTTTTTTAATTAAGGATCTGAACACAGCTGCATTGTTTTCAATGGAGCCATTCACACGGGTGTGTAAATATGGGCTGCATTCAGATTCGTAAAACAGAATCCACAAAATCTGTGTCTAAGAATATGCGCTTTACACATTTACATGTATATAAGCAAATGTATAAAAGCATGTATACCATATGTAATTTGTAAGCATGTGAATTAAAGAGGAGCTCCAGGCTCCTTCGTAAAAAAATAAAAGTTAGCAGCTACAAATACTGTAGCTGCTGACTTTTAATATAAGGGCACTCACCTGTCCAGGGATCCCTCAATGTCCTCCCCCGAGCTGATTCTTCAATCAGCTTTGGATGCAGGCACTGGCATCTCTAGTAAGAGAAACAGGAAGTGAAGGTTTGCACTTTCCTACGGCGCATGCACGAGTTGTGCTGTGTCTTGTGATTGGTCTTATAGTCTTCAGGGACCTGTGATGTGTCCCAGAAAACTGTGAGGGAAGGGGCAGGGGGCAAACGTTCAGCTCAGTTTGCCTCAGAGATCTGAACCAAAAATGGGAGCGGGTACCTATCAAAACCAGGTACCCGCTCTCCCCTCCCTCCCCTCCCTCCCAAAAAGTGTCAAAAGTGGCAGTGGACGGGGGGGAAGGAGGGTGCAAACAAGCAGAGATTCCCCTTTTGGTGGAGCTCCACTTTAAGTCTAAACAAGGGGGGGAAATAAATTATCATTACGTGTGCATACGCATCTTTACACATCTTTACGTGTTTAAGCACATCTATACACAAGCATTTTCCTGATCATTACACGGGAACTTTTGTCCTAGAAAGCACATGTGTAATAACATCAGGACATTTTCTACAGCTGTGTGAATGAAGCATTAAACACATAATTGAGGCAGGTCTTCTAGTTCTATTAACAGGCAACTCAATGTAGTTGTCCATATACAGTGGGGAAAATAATTTTTTGATCCCCTGCAGATTTTGTAAGTTTGCAGACTTACAAAGAAATGAAGGGTCTATAATTTTTATCATAGGTGTATTTTAAGTGATAGAGACAGAATATCAACCAAAAATCCAGAAAAAAAAACACAAAAAAATGCTATAAATTAAGTTGCCATTCAGCGAGTAAAATAAGTATTTGATCCCCAAGCAAATATGACTTAGTACATGGTGGAGAAACCCTAGTTGGCAATCACAGAGGTAAGACGTTTCTTGTAGCTGGTTACCAGGTTTGTACACATCTTAGGAGTTTCAGTTCCCTCCATACATTTTCTATAGGACTAAGGTCTGGAGACTGGCTTGGCCACTCCACTCGCCGAACTGCAACTCAATTTATAACATTTGTATCGTGTGTTTTTTCTGGATTTTTGGTTGATATTCTGTCTCTATCATTTAAAATACAGCTATGATAAAAATGATAGAACCTTCATTTCTTTGCAAGTGGGCAAACTTACAAAATCTGCAGGGGATCAAATAATTATTTTCCCCACTGAATAAACAGTGTTCTGACTGCACCGTAAATGTTTATGCTACTGTTTTTCTGTGCAGAAAGCCCAGCATGGAGAAAAACAGTGCTAGGCTGTTGGTATCAAAAGTGTTATTGGTTTATACTGGACATTGGGAAAATTGCTGTACGCTATCAGCGTGAGTAGAAAAAAAAAACGATTACCAATCTTTTGTTTACATCATGTGATGAGCTGTCATTGGCTGACAGCTGATCACATTATTATTATTATTATTATACGGATTTATATAGCGCCAACAGTTTACGCAGCGCTTTACAACATTAGGGCAGACAGTACACGTACAATACAATTCAATACAGGAGGAATCAGAGGGCCCTGCTCATTAGAGCTTACAGTCTAGGAGATCACATGGTAAGGGGCCGGGACCGGCCCCTTACTCGGATCGTTGATCAGCCGAGTCTCAGTGACTCGGTGATCACATCGTGCCCAGCGCCCGACATACAGGGCGCGCGCCAAGCGCATGCACAGGGGAGGCCGTCATAGTACGGCCTCCCGGGAATTCAAGTCCGCGCTGTGGCCATCATTCGGCCATAGTGCGGATGGAAAGTGGTTAAAGGCTAGATACTAATTTTTTTGCTATCAATAGAGAGGAAAAAAGTCTTCCCTACTGGTCAGAGGGATGGACCCGATGTTCGAGTCGAACATAAGTTTGATGCGAACATCGGGTGTTTGTTTGCTCGCAAATGAACCAAACATATGGGACGTTTACGGTAAATTTGAGCCTCACAGAGCACCCCATAATGCACTGCGAGATCGCAGTACATTGACGGCTGCTGATTGGCCAAAGCATGCACCTGACCTGCATGCTTTGGCCAATCACAGTGCGACATGCTGTGAGAGCCATGATTGCCTCAGGGGGCTAAGTCCATGCCCCACACTATATAAGGCTGCTTACACAGCGGCCGTGTATAGTGTGATAGAAACGTGGAGAGAAGAACTTGAGCTAGATTATGCAGGTTAGTTAGTGGCATGCAGGCAGTTTAGTATATATGTGCAGCCAGTGCAGAGTATATAATAATGCATTGAAGTGGTTAAGGGGAACCCTATGACAAAATTAAGAAAAAAAAAAAAACAGCGCGGGGTCCCCCCAAAATCCATACCAGACCCTTCGGGTCTGGCATAGATTTTACGGGGAACTCCATGTCAATTTTTTTTTTTAAATTGGCATGGGGTCCCCCCAAAATCCATACCAGACCCTTATCTAAGCAAGTAGCCTGGCAGGCCAGGAAAAAGGTAGGCGAGCAAGCGGCACTGCCCTCCTGAACCATACCAGGCCACATGCCCTCAACATGGGGAGGGTGCTTTGGCCTGGTGGTTGTGGGGGTCTGCGGGTGGGGGGCCCCCAGATCCCAACCCCCCTATGTGAATGGGTATGGGGTACATTGTACCTCATACCCATTCACCCAAAAAAGTGTCAAAAAGTAAAAACCACAATAGACAGTTTTTGACAATTCCTTTATTAAAAAAGAAAAAAAAATGTGTCCCATGATGTCCATCTATCTTCAATCACGCCATCTGATGGACCCGAAAAATAGAAAAAAAAATCTCCGCTCCCGGCGACTGCTGTCTCTTGCCTGTGACAGTTGTTATATAGCCAAGGGCGGGGCCAGCCGGTGACATAACAGAGTTACTACACCTCCTTCTGACATCATGGGATGGCATGTGATGTCAGAGGGGGGCAGGGTCATCAGGTTACGTGGGTGGCCTCACCCTTGCCTATATAACAGCTGTCACAGCCAAAAGACAGCAGTCGCCGGGAGGCCTCCCATGGAGGCAGAGTTTATCTTTTTTTATTCTTCTATTTTTCGGGTGCATCGGGCGGTGTGATTTATATTGTATGGACATTATGGGACACTTTTTATTTATTTTTTTTAATAAAGGAATTGTCAAAAACTGTCTATTGTATTTTTTACTTTTTGACACTTTTTTTTGTTAACGGGTAGGGGTACAGTGTACCCCATACCCATTCGCATAGGGAGGGGCCGGGATCTGGGGGCCCCCTTGTTAAAGGGAGCTACCAGATTCTGATAAGCCCCCCGCAGACCCCCACAATCACCGGGCCAGGGTTGTGTGGACCAGGCCCTTGTCCCCATCCATTTAAGGACAAGGTGCTTTGGGGGGACCCCTCTGCATGTTGAGGGCAAGCGGCCTGGTATGGTTCAGGAGGGGGGAGCGCTCGCTCATCCACCCCTTTTCTGGCTTGCCAGGCTGCTTGCTTGGATAAGGGTCTGGTATGGATTTTGAGGGGACCTCCTGCCAATTGAAAAAAAAATTGGTGTGGAGTTCCCCTTAAAATCTATGCCAGACCCAAAGGGCCTGGTATGGATTTTGGGGGGGCCACACTGTTTTTTTTTTAAATAGCGCAGAGTTCCCCTTAAAATCTATACTAGACTCGAAAGGCCTAGTATGGACTGGGGGGGCAACACCAATTTTTTCCTTGATTTTTCATCTATATTGCCGGAAACCGGCAATACATTACAGCTGCGAGCAAGTTTAAATTACATTTTTTTCTTTAGAAATGTAATTTTGCTGCGACACTGTTATACACATCACACAGATGCATCACTTTACAGGCAGACTAAGGGAACCCCACATGCCAGATATTTAAAGGAATCTTTCTTATTTATTGTTTCATTTTAAGCATTATTAAAATCTCTGCTCCTGGTTGTTTTAAAAACTTTTTTTTGCATTGACACATGTCCCCTGGGGCAGGACCCGGGTCCCCATACACTTTTTATGACAATAACTTGCATATAAGCCTTTAAAATGAGCACTTTTTATTTTTCATGTTCATGTCCCATAGACTTTAATAGGGTTTGCATGGTTACACTAATTTTGTGCCTGTTCGCATGTTCTTTTGTGAACCGAACCGGGGGGTGTTCAGCCCATCCCTAGTCAGAGTATTGTGATGATGTATAAAAATTGCTATGCTTGCTATGTATAATTGTACATTAAGACAAAAGCTGCTACCACCCATGCTACAGTTCCACTTTAAGCCAATATTTTTTTCTAGGATGGACACACTTCTGGGGAGGGGTGGGGTGGGGGTGCACTTAGTAATAGATACCTAAATAAATTTCACAAGTTTTCAGTCCCATGAAGTTTTGGTAACAAAAACTGTAGAGTTGAATATTTTTCTCCAGTATAAATTCTGTCCATAGACAAAAACTAATATTTTTTTTTAAATTTTTTCCCAAGACAGATTTCTTACCTTAGATTTGAACTTAACAGTTTACCCCTACCCTCAGGGTAACCTCTTAGCCTATCTGTTCACCATCAACCTAAATTCCAAGCTTCAATCTAATCCCAAACCAGGCCTAACTAACAAAAAAAAACTACATTTTAACTAATATTGGCATAATGACCGTTTGACACAAAGGTCCATTTAAGAAGCTGAGAGTTTGCCCATTGGGGAATGGCACAAGTGTATTTATAGGTCTTCGCACATTGCACAGGGATATTAGAAGATGCAATTTATGGACACTGTGATTTGTTTGCAACGTATTGCTTTTATGCTCTAATTTATTTTTTGATTTTTTTATTGTGAATACTATACAAATATTATATACCGTTTTTTTTTTTTTTCCTAAGTAGTACAATTTTTGATTGGTTATTGCACTTGGTAGGATAGGTACATGAGTTTGCAATATTTAATTTGATACACTAGAGGTTTATATGTAACGTGGCATAGTCTTTATACAATGCTTTGAAAAAGTCACACATTTTGTCATGTTACAACCAAAAATGTATTTTATTGGGATTTTATATAATAGACCAACACAAAGTGGCATATAATTGTGAAGTGGAAGGAAAATGATAAATGGTTTTCAACATTTGTGACAAATAGATATGTGAAAAGTGTGGCATGCATTTGTATTCAGCCCCCCTGAGTCAATACTTCGTAGAACCAACTTTTGCTGCAATTACAGCTGCAAGTCTTTTTGCACATCTAGAGAGTCACATTTTTGCCCATTCTTCTTTTCAAAATACCTCAAGCTCTGTCAGATTGGATGAAGAGCATCTGTGAACAGCAATTTTCAAATCTTGTCACGGATTCTAAATGGGATTTAGGTCTGGACTTTGACTGGGCTATTCTAATACATGAATATGCTTTGAACTGAATCATTCATTTGTAGCTCTGGCTGTATGTTTAGGGTCATTGTCCTGCTGGAAGGTGAACCTCCGCCCCAGTCTCAAGTCTTTTTACAGACTCTAACAGGTTTTCTTCTAAGATTACCCTGTATTTGGCTCTATCCATCTTCCCATCAACTCTGACCAGCTTCCCTGTCCCTGCTGAAGAAAAGTATCCCCACAACATGATGCTGCCACCACCACGTTTCACGGTGGGGATGATGTGTTCAGGGTGATGTGAAGTGTTAGTTTTCCGCCACACATAGCATTTTGCTTTTAGCCCAAAATGTTCAATTTTGGTCTAATCTGACCAGAGCTCCTTCTTCCACCTGTATGCTGTGTCCCCCACATGGCTTCTCGCAAACTGAAAACAGGACTTCTTATGGCTTTCTTTTAACAATGGCTTTCTTCTTGCTACTCCTCCATAAAGCCCAGATTTGTGGACACCAATAATTGTCCTGTGGACAGATTCTTGCACCTGAACTGTAGATCTCTGTAGCTCCTCCAGAGTTATCATGGGCCTCTTGGCTGCTTCTCTTATTACATCTCTCCTTGCCCAACCTGTCAATTTAGGTGGACGGCCATGTCTTGGTAGGTTTGCAGTTGTGACATACTCTTTCATTTTCAGATGATGGATTCAACAGTGCTCCCTGGGATGTTCAAAGCTTGGGATATTTTTAATAACACAACCGTGCTTTAAACTTCTCCACAACTTTATCCCTGACCTGTCTGGTGTGTTCCTTGGCCTTCATGATGCTGTCTGTTCAATAAAGTTCTCTAACAAACATTTGAGGGCTTCACAGAACAGCTGTATCTATACTGAGATTAAATTACACACAGATGGACTCTAGTTACTAATTAGGTGACTTCTGAAGGCAATTGGTTCTACTACTTTAGTTAGGGGTATGAGAGTAAAGGGGGCTGAATACAAATGCACGCCACACTTTTCAGATATTTATTTGAAAACCATTTATCATATTCCTTCCACTTCACAATTTTGTGCCACTTTGTGTTGGTCTATCACATAAAATCTCAATAAAATACAATTACATTGGTTGAAACATGACAAAATGTGGAAAATTTTAAGGGGTATGAATATTTTTTCAAGGCAATGTATATACTCTAGTGCATGTGCTTACGTACTGTGCATGTAGTCACTACAATATTTTGAAGTCAAGCTTTAGGCATCCTCTGCAACAAAAATTCAATTTTTAATAAGATACTCCCTAAGAGTTCATCACCTTTAGAGGGATGCAGACACTGCAACTTTTCTCATCAGAATACAGAAAGTGTACCAGTTGATCAAAATGAATTAGTCACTCTTTTTTTTAGAGTCACTGTGTACAGGGCATTGTCTAAGAAAGAGCTATTCATTCAGAGCAGAAACAGGTAGAAATCTGCAACAACGTGTGTTAAATTCCTTGTAATATACATTGATCCCTCAGAGGGGATTGCTTTTTTTTACTCTTAAAAAGTGGAACTTTTTTTAATCATGTAACCTTTATTCAAAAATATTTTTTTTATACATACTTCTCACATCCACAGTTAACCCAACATCCCAACATTTAACATAAACATTTTTTCTATGCAATGCACTACCTTCTATTTTCCCTATCTACTAATATATTATCCTACTTTTTTGTTTAACCTGCAATGTACTGTATTTAAGTACATTCTGTACTTAAAAAAAAAAAAAAAAAACAAGAGAAAAATGTTTGACTCATTATTAAAATAGAAGAAAAAAGAGCCTTTTCATCATTAATTTTACCTTTATCCATGTATCGTACTTTACCCTCTATCTACAAATCCAACATTCCCATATTTTTTTTTAACATTTTGGCATTTCCCCTTTTAGTATACACACATTTTTCTTTCCTTATTTTGTTATTAACCTCATTCTCCCATTCTGAACAGGTTGGTAGATTTATTGCCAGCCACTTCCTCGCTATCAGTTTCCGTGCCAAAAAAAGGCATTTAATTATTCCCATTTGTCTACCCCATATGTTATTATCCTCTTCAATATAACCTAATATGCATATCTTGGGGTCTAGATCAAGAGTTGTTCCCGAAAACTATATTCATTATACCAATGACTTCTCTTCAGTATCTATTCAACTTTGGGCATCTCCACATCATAAGAATTAGATCTCCCTTCAGATCCCTACTAGGGATGAGCTTCGTGTTCGAGTCGAACCCATGTTCGACTCGAACATCGGCTGTTCGGTCGTTCGCCGAATTGCGAACGATATGGGCCGTTTGCACCAAATTCGTGTGGCGTGTCACGGCCCATAATTCACTGCGGCATCGCAGTGCATTGCTTGCTGATGATTGGCCAAGCATGCACTATGACCCGCATGCTTGGCCAATCACAGCGCCGCCTTAACAGAGAGCCGTAATTGGCCAAAGCCAAGGAGGCTTTGGCCAATTATGGCTCAGGGGATTTAGTACACGCCCCACACTATATAAGGCCGCCTGGACGGCGGCCCTGTGCAGTGTGTTCCGGTGTGCTGTGAAATAGAGAGAGAGAGAGACAGTGTCATTTCATTTGAGTTAGCTAGATTAGGCAGGACAGTCAGTCAGTTAGCTGCACTTAAAGTGTATTGTGTATATATATGCATCCCAGGTGTTGCATATATATATATATATATATATATATATATATATATATATATATATATATACACTGTATTCAGTTTAGCTAGATCCGTTCCTGTTATCTTCTAGACTATTTACATTTAGTGCAGTGCGTCCTGCTCACAGTGTTCAGCTAGATCCATTCCTGTTATCTTCCTACTGACAGACAGGCTTGTCTTGTTACAGTATATAAAGCTACCTGAAGAAAATTACTGGTGTTCTTTTGATCCTATTAGTACCACAGTCAGGCAGCTAGACTATTTACATTTAGTGCAGTGCGTCCTGCTCACAGTGTTCAGCTAGATCCGTTCCTGTTATCTTCCTACTGACAGGCAGGCTTGTCTTGTTACAGTATATAAAGCTACCTGAAGAAAATTACTGGTGTTCTTTTGATCCTATTAGTACCACAGTCAGGCAGCTAGACTATTTACATTTAGTGCAGTGCGTCCTGCTCACAGTGTTCAGCTAAACCTACAAGTTAGTGGGGTGCGTCCACCTCACAGTGTTCAGCTAAACCTACAAGCTAGTGGGGTGCATCCTGCTCACAGTGTTCAGCTAGATCCGTTTCTGTTATCTTCTTACTGACAGGCAGGCTTGTCTTGTTACAGTAAATACAGCTACCTGAAGAAAATTGCTGGTGTTCTTTTGATCCTATTAGTACCACAGTCAGGCAGCTAGACTATTTACAGTTAGTGCAGTGC
The DNA here is from genome assembly GCF_042186555.1 of Aquarana catesbeiana. NCBI lineage: Eukaryota > Metazoa > Chordata > Amphibia > Anura > Ranidae > Aquarana > Aquarana catesbeiana. Next base: position 712,229,857 of record NC_133324.1, on the reverse strand, counting down.
GTCCTGCTCACAGTGTTCTGCTAAACCTACAAGTTAGTGGGGTGCGTCCTGCTCACAGTGTTCAGCTAAACCTACAAGTTAGTGGGGTGCGTCCACCTCACAGTGTTCAGCTAAACCTACAAGCTAGTGGGGTGCGTCCTGCTCACAGTGTTCAGCTAGATCCGTTTCTGTTATCTTCTTACTGACAGGCAGGCTTGTCTTGTTACAGTAAATACAGCTACCTGAAGAAAATTGCTGGTGTTCTTTTGATCCTATTAGTACCACAGTCAGGCAGCTAGACTATTTACAGTTAGTGCAGTGCGTCCTGCTCACAGTGTTCTGCTAAACCTACAAGTTAGTGGGGTGCGTCCTGCTCACAGTGTTCAGCTAAACCTACAAGTTAGTGGGGTGCGTCCACCTCACAGTGTTCAGTTAAACCTACAAGCTAGTGGGGTGCGTCCTGCTCACAGTGTTCAGCTAGATCCGTTTCTGTTATCTTCTTACTGACAGGCAGGCTTGCCTTGTTACAGTAAATACAGCTACCTGAATAAAATTGCTGGTGTTCTTTTGATCCTATTAGTACCACAGTCAGGCAGCTAGACTATTTACAGTTAGTGCAGTGCGTCCTGCTCACAGTGTTCTGCTAAACCTACAAGTTAGTGGGGGGTGTCCTGCTCACAGTGTTCAGCTAAACCTACAAGTTAGTGGGGTGCGTCCACCTCACAGTGTTCAGCTAAACCTACAAGCTAGTGGGGTGCGTCCTGCTCACAGTGTTCAGCTAGATCCGTTTCTGTTATCTTCTTACTGACAGGCAGGCTTGTCTTGTTACAGTAAATACAGCTACCTGAAGAAAATTGCTGGTGTTCTTTTGATCCTATTAGTACCACAGTCAGGCAGCTAGACTATTTACAGTTAGTGCAGTGCGTCCTGCTCACAGTGTTCAGCTAAACCTACAAGTTAGTGGGGTGCGTCCACCTCACAGTGTTCAGCTAAACCTACAAGCTAGTGGGGTGCGTCCTGCTTACAGTGTTCAGCTAGATCCGTTTCTGTTATCTTCTTACTGACAGGCAGGCTTGTCTTGTTACAGTAAATACAGCTACCTGAAGAAAATTGCTGGTGTTCTTTTGATCTTATTAGTACCACAGTCAGGCAGCTAGACTATTTACAGTTAGTGCAGTGCATCCTGCTCACAGTGTTCAGCTAAACCTACAAGTTAGTGGGGTGCATCCTGCTCACAGTGTTCAGCTAAACCTACAAGTTAGTGGGGTGCGTCCACCTCACAGTGTTCAGCTAAACCTACAAGCTAGTGGGGTGCGTCCTGCTCACAGTGTTCAGCTAGATCCGTTTCTGTTATCTTCTTACTGACAGGCAGGCTTGTCTTGTTACAGTAAATACAGCTACCTGAAGAAAATTGCTGGTGTTCTTTTGATCCTATTAGTACCACAGTCAGGCAGCTAAACTATTTACAGTTAGTGCAGTGCGTCCTGCTCACAGTGTTCTGCTAAACCTACAAGTTAGTGGGGTGCGTCCTGCTCACAGTGTTCAGCTAAACCTACAAGTTAGTGGGGTGCGTCCACCTCACAGTGTTCAGCTAAACCTACAAGCTAGTGGGGTGCGCCCTGCTCACAGTGTTCAGCTAGATCCGTTTCTGTTATCTTCTTACTGACAGGCAGGCTTGTCTTGTTACAGTAAATACAGCTACCTGAAGAAAATTGCTGGTGTTCTTTTGATCCTACTAGTACCACAGTCAGGCAGCTAGACTATTTACAGTTAGTGCAGTGTGTCCTGCTCACAGTGTTCAGCTAAACCTACAAGTTAGTGGGGTGCGGCCTGCTCACAGTGTTCAGCTAAAGCTACCTTTAGAAGGTTGGTGGTGTTCTCATACTACAGGCAGGCAGTTGATTTTGCTAGCTGCAGTATCAGTACATATATATATATATCCCAGCTTAGTGCAGCTACAGGCCATTAGTATGTCTGGAAGGCCAAGAAGGAGAGGCAGACAGTCACAAGCCAATAAGAGAGGGAAAGCAGGCTCTGTGTCTAGTGCTGGTCGTGGAGACGGTGCATCCTCATTAGCACGTGGCCATGGGACACGCTTGGCCTTTTTTTCGGCAGCTGGCCATGTTGAGCCGCAACATGCGGAAGACTTGGTCGAGTGGATGACCAAGCCGTCCTCATCCTCCTCATCCTCTCTCACCCATGCCCAGGGTACTTTGTCTGGCAAAGCAGCGGCCTCTTCCCTCGGCTCAATGTCATCAGTGACTCCTTCCCTAGCCCCACCATGTCCTCCTGAGGAGTCCCTCGAACTGTTTGACCACAGTATTGGGTACATGCTCCAGGAGGATGCCCAGCATTTGGAAGGCTCTGATGATGATACTGAGCTCGATGAAGGCAGTAACATGAGCACGGAGAGAGGGGGTGCCCAAGAAGGACAGCAATCTGGCAGTCATGCTCCCCCTGCTGCAGCATACTGCCAGGTTTGCTCCAGTGATGAGGAGGGAGGGGATGATGAGGTCACTGACTCAACGTGGGTGCCTGATAGGAGAGAGGAGGAGGAGGAGGAGGAGGAGGCGGCACATCACCAACGAGGCAGGATGCCCTCCAGGGGCCAGCCTAAGGGCAGCACATTGACTGCATCACACCCCAAAGCTCCACATGTGCAGGGCGCTGCAGTCTCTGCGCGTTATTCAAAAAGTTCTTTGGTGTGGGCCTTTTTTGAGACGAGTGCATCAGATCGCACCGCTGCTATTTGCAACATATGTCTCAAGCGTATCTCACGTGGCCAAAACATCTCCCGCTTGGGTACCACATGCTTGACCAGACATATGTTGACCTGCCATGCAGTTCGTTGGCAAGCGTATCTAAAAGACCCACACCAAAGAACAAAGAGGACCTCTCCTTGCTCCTCATCAGCTGAGATTTCCAACCCCACTAGACCTTCAGTCCTCTCTGAGACCTGCACTGAGAGGAATGAAGGTGTAGAATTAGGTGTGTCACAGCCAAGTACTTGTGGGCAATCTGCTTTTGGTACACCGACGTCAGATTGTACCAGGCAAATTTCCCTGCCCCAGCTGCTGCACCGCCGAAAGAAGTTTGCTCCCAGCCATCCACATGCCCAGCGGTTGAATGCTAGCTTGGCAAAATTGCTAGCACTTCAACTGCTGCCTTTTCAGTTGGTAGACTCTGCCCCCTTCCGTGAGTTTGTGGAATGTGCGGTTCCTCAGTGGCAGGTACCCAAACGCCACTTTTTCTCACGGAAGGCGATTCCGGCTCTCTACCAGCATGTGGAAGGCAATGTCCATGCCTCGCTGGACAGGGCGGTCAGCGGTAAGGTGCATATTACCACTGACTCATGGTCCAGCAGGCATGGACAGGGACGTTACCTAAGTTTCACGGCGCATTGGGTGACTCTGCTGGCAGCTGGGAAGGATGCAGGACAAGGTGCAGTAGTGTTGGAGGTGCCTCCAAAATGCTAATGATTGTGACACACCTCTCTCCTCCACCCCCTCCTCTTCTTCTTCCTCCATGGCCTCTTCCTCTGAACCAGCGGTGCTCCGTAGTCGTTCAAGGGGCTACGCAAGTACACAGTGTGCATAAAAAACCTATAAACCATGCGCTTACTCCAAAAAAGTCATAGATGTAAGCAGCTAACACAACAAATAGAAAATTTGTAATAAATCATATGTAACCAAGTGTAGCGCTAAAAAATGAGAAAGAAAATATTGCTATACCACATATAATAGCAAAATGAATTGTGAAAAGATAGTGTTTTGTATACTTTGTGAACATTCATACATATAGAACACTTATATTATAAAGCCTTAGGGTCACCAAAAGTGATAACAGGATGTAAAAATGGCAATAAAGTCCAAAACTGAATATGCAGATACGATGAACATAAATTTTGCAATGGTGATAAGTTCCAAAACATATACTCGTGAGAGATTTCTGTACGTAATCCAACATGTGCTAACAGACACTTGTGCGAAACCGCCACCTAGGATGACTGGAGGCTTACCAGAAAGTTGGGACCCACCTAGCATACGCTATATGGGTCAAACAGGCTTGGATTGCTCACTGGCAATGAAGGTAGGGAACCAAGGGCTGGTGAATGGTGAAGTTGTAACGTTGCTATCCCAAAGAGGTCTTCTTCATATGGAAGCCCGGACACCAACGGACATTACCCACATGTAATGAAGAAGGGGCTCATAGCGTAATTCCGTAAACCATAAAAAATTTATTAAAAGGAAAAACACTTACATTTCAGAATAAAAAGCGCTTGCAAGTAAAATGGCGGCAGTGGAGTCCTCCCGACGCGTTTCATCATACAAGACTTCGTCTGGGGTACTTACCCACTGCAGCCAGACTCCTTTATATAGGGACAAGGACCCCTCTGATGAGAATCCAGCTCCCAGGCTTGTTTGCATTGGCACTTCCGGGGTCATCCAAAATGGCGGACCCGAGTGCTATCCAAGCCTCTCTTTCACGTAATTCAATTCCCATAGGTCTAATGGTGTCATGTGTTTCAAGAGAAGACGTGGTGCTGAGTGCCTTCCAAGCCTCTCTTTCACATAATTCCATTCCCATAGGTCTAATGGTATCATGTGCTTCAGGAGGAGACATGATGCTGAATACCTTCCAAACCTCTCTTTCAAATGATTCCATTCCCATAGGTCTAATGGTGTCATGTGCTTCAGGAGGAGACATGATGTAGAGTCCATTCCCATAGGTCTAATGATGTCATGTGTTTCAAGAGAAGACGTGGTGCTGAGTGCCTTCCAAGCCTCTCTTTCACATGACTCCATTCCCATAGGTCTAATGGTATCATGTGCTTCAGGAGGAGACATGATGCTGAATGCCTTCCAAACCTCTCTTTCAAATGATTCCATTCCCATAGGTCTAATGGTGTCATGTGCTTCAGGAGGAGACATGATGCAGAGTCCATTCCCATAGGTCTAATGGTATCATGTGCTTCAGGAGGAGACATAATGCTGAGTGCCTTCCAAGCCTCTCTTTCAAATGATTCCATTCTCATAGGTCTAATGGTGTCATGTGCTTCAGGAGGAGACATGATGCTGAGTGCCTTCCAAGCCTCTCTTTCAAATGATTCCATTCCCATAGGTCTAATGGTGTCATGTGCTTCAGGAGGAGACATGATGCAGAGTCCCGGCGTCCAGAACCTCCCACTTCCACTTGTTACTACCCCTTATGACCTCTTAGTGGGTGTATGGAGGGGGAGACCGTGACTCTGCATCACCACATCAGTGACATCCCCCCTAACGTATATTGCGATAAAAAACCACGCTCGCTCATGCGCGCAGCGTAGTTCAGCGCGGTGACATCAATGAAGGGCGAGGCCGCAACTGTGCGTCTCAACCTCAATCACATCCCCCATAGTCTAATAGAGACCTCGCTCACGCATGCGTGCGGCGTGGTCCAGCGCGGTGACGTCATCAAAAAACGACGCATGCGTACATCACCTCCAGTCTCCGTTTGATCACACCAGGAAGTGACCTGCAGAGAGGGGAAAAGGGCCGGAAATGATGTTGTAATCCCCAGACCGGCCTTCAAAGTGTACGCAATGAGTGTGCATTAATGGGTGACCTAAACACGATCAGGACTTCATTCAAAGATGATAGATGAGTCCATGAAAACGAAAAAAAAAATGAAAAAAATGTGAAGAAGATGGATTCTCAGCAGGAGAGAGAAGAGATGGACAATTAATTATTCCATCTCTTGACTCACTCTATGTCCCCATATAGCTCTTATTGTATTACTTCAAAAACGACAATACTTTAATAATAACTACCCAATTGTCAAAATAAAGTAAATATAATCATAATAATAATAAAATAATGTGTAACAGATGGAAAGGCACATGCATGTAAAAAGTATCAGACATAATATACACCCTAGGTATTAGTACTCCTAAACGGAAGTTGATGTTTCTTATCTCATGATAAATCTGTCAAGACTCGTTTATAAAGGCATTAACATCTACTTCCACGTTCATGCCTTGAGGAAAAAAGGTCTGTAGTTCATACGCCCAGAACATTTCAAGGCGAGAGACCTTGAAGGCCGGTCTGGGGATTACAACATCATTTCTGGCCCTTTTCCCCTCTCTGCAGGTCACTTCCTGGTGTGATCAAACGGAGACCGGAGGTGATGTACGCATGCGTCGTTTTTTGATGACGTCACCGCGCTGGACCACGCCGCGCGCATGCGCGAGCGAGGTCTCTATTAGACTATGGGGGATGTGATTGAGGTTGAGACGCACAGTTGCAGCCTCGCCCTTCATTGATGTCATCGTGCTGAACTATGCCGCGCGCATGCGCGAGCGTGGTTTTTTATCGCAATATACGTTAGGGGGGATGTCACTGATGTGGTGATGCAGAGTCACGGTCTCCCCCTCCATACACCCACTAAGAGGTCATAAGGGGTAGTAACAAGTGGAAGTGGGAGGTTCTGGATGCCGGGACTCTGCATCATGTCTCCTCCTGAAGCACATGACACCATTAGACCTATGGGAATGGAATCATTTGAAAGAGAGGCTTGGAAGGCACTCAGCAACATGTCTCCTCCTGAAGCACATGACACCATTAGACCTATGAGAATGGAATCATTTGAAAGAGAGGCTTGGAAGGCACTCAGCATTATGTCTCCTCCTGAAGCACATGACACCATTAGACCTATGGGAATGGACTCTGCATCATGTCTCCTCCTGAAGCACATGACACTATTAGACCTATGGGAATGGAATCATTTGAAAGAGAGGTTTGGAAGGCATTCAGCATCATGTCTCCTCCTGAAGCACATGATACCATTAGACCTATGGGAATGGAGTCATGTGAAAGAGAGGCTTGGAAGGCACTCAGCACCATGTCTTCTCTTGAAACACATGACATCATTAGACCTATGGGAATGGACTCTGCATCATGTCTCCTCCTGAAGCACATGACACCATTAGACCTATGGGAATGGAATCATTTGAAAGAGAGGTTTGGAAGGTATTCAGCATCATGTCTCCTCCTGAAGCACATGATACCATTAGACCTATGGGAATGGAATCATGTGAAAGAGAGGCTTGGAAGGCACTCAGCACCACGTCTTCTCTTGAAACACATGACACCATTAGACCTATGGGAATTGAATTACATGAAAGAGAGGCTTGGATAGCACTCGGGTCCGCCATTTTGGATGACCCCGGAAGTGCCAATGCAAACAAGCCTGGGAGCTGGATTCTCATCAGAGGGGTCCTTGTCCCTATATAAAGGAGTCTGGCTGCAGTGGGTAAGTACCCCAGACGAAGTCTTGTATGACGAAATGCGTCGGGAGGACTCCACTGCCGCCATTTTACTTGCAAGCGCTTTTTATTCTGAAATGTAAGTGTTTTTCCTTTTAATAAATTTTTTATGGTTTACGGAATTACGCTATGAGCCCCTTCTTCATTACATGTGGGTAATGTCCGTTGGTGTCCGAGCTTCCATATGAAGAAGACCTCTTTGGGATAGCAACGTTAAAACTTCACCATTCACCAGCCCTTGGTTCCCTACCTTCATTGCCAGTGAGCAATCCAAGCCTGTTTGACCCATATAGCGTATGCTAGGTGGGTCCCAACTTTCTGGTAAGCCTCCAGTCATCCTAGGTGGCAGTTTCGCACAAGTGTCTGTTAGCACATGTTGGATTACGTACAGAAATCTCTCACGAGTATATGTTTTGGAACTTATCACCATTGCAAAATTTATGTTCATCGTATCTGCATATTCAGTTTTGGACTTTATTGCCATTTTTACATCCTGTTATCACTTTTGGTGACCCTAAGGCTTTATAATATAAGTGTTCTATATGTATGAATGTTCACAAAGTATACAAAACACTATCTTTTCACAATTCATTTTGCTATTATATGTGGTATAGCAATATTTTCTTTCTCATTTTTTAGCGCTACACTTGGTTACATACGCAAGTACACAGGCCAAAAGATGCCATGCGGTGCTTGAGCTGGTGTGCTTGGGGGACAGGAGCCACACTGGGGCAGAGGTTCTGTCAGCTCTGCAGGGGCAGGTTCAGAGGTGGTTGACGCCACGCCAACTTAAAGCAGGAATGGTGGTTTGCAACAATGGCACCAACCTCCTCTCTGCCCTCCGACAGGGACAAATGACCCATGTGCCCTGTTTGGCTCATGTCCTTAACTTGGTGGTGCAGCGGTTCTTGGGCAGGTACCTGGGCTTACAGGATGTCCTGAGGCAGGCCAGGAAAGTCTGTGTGCATTTCCGCCGGTCATATAATGCCAGTGCTCAGCTGACGGACCTCCAAAAGGAGTTTAACCTGCCCAAGAACCGCCTAATCTGTGACATGCCCACCAGGTGGAACTCAACGTTGGCCATGCTGCAGCGGCTGCACATGCAGCAGAGGGCCATCAATGAGTACCTGTGCGACTATGGCACCAGGACAGGGTCAGGGGAGCTTGTTTTTTTTTCCCCACGCCAGTGGGCCATGATCAGGGATGCATGCACTGTCCTGTCACCATTTGAGGAGGCCACGAGGATGGTGAGCAGTGACAGTGCATGCATCAGTGACACTGTCCCCCTTGTCCACCTGTTGGAGCACACGCTGCATGGAATAATGGACAGGGCACTTGAGGCAGAACAGAGGCAGGAAGAGGAGGACTTCCTTAGCTCTCAAGGCCCCCTTTATCCAGACAGTGTTCCTGCGTGCCCGCCGATCACACAGGAAGAGGACGAGAAGGAGGAGGAGGAAGATTGTGTCAGTATGGAGGTGGAGCCTGGCACTCAGCATCAGCAACAGTCTTTAAGGGATCAGTCCCAAGAAACAAATGGACTTGTACGTGGCTGGGAGGAGGTGGCTGCGGACCATGTCGTCCTTAGTGACCCAGAGGACTCCGGACCAAATGCCTCAGCAAACCTACGCTGCATGGCCTCCCTGATCCTGCAAAGCCTGCGTAAGGATCCTCGTATTCGTGGTATCAAGGAGAAGGACCAATACTGGCTGGCAACCCTCCTTGATCCACGTTACAAGGGTAAGGTTGCGGACCTTATCTTGCCATTGCAAAGGGAGCAGAGGATGAAACATCTTCGGGAGGCCTTGCAGAAAGGTCTGTGCAACGCGTTCCCAGAGACTTGGAGGTTACAAACTCCTGTTTCTGGACAACGTGTTGCTGAGGCTTCGGTCAGTCAAAGAAGGAGCGGTGGAGAAGGTGGCCGTCTGACCGATGCGTTCAGACAATTTTTTGGTCCGCAGCCCCAAGGTATGATCGGTTCCAGCAACCATCGCCAGCGTCTGTTTTACATGGTGCAGGAATACCTAGGGGCAAGATCAGACTTGGACACCTTTCCCACCGAAAATCCTCTGGGTTACTGGGTCTTGAGGATGGATCACTGGCCAGAGCTTGCACAGTATGCAATTGAGCTACTGGCCTGTCCTGCATCCAGCGTTCTTTCAGAACGCACATGCAGTGCTGCTGGAGGCGTGGTAACCGATCACAGGGTGCGTCTGTCCACTGACTCGGTCGATCGACTGACCTTCATAAAAATGAATCAGTCTTGGATCACCACCAGCTACCAAGCACCTGATGCTGATGTAACCGAATAATTTTTTTTGAAATCTCAGATCCCTTCAAAGACTGCCTATGCTGATGCTGAGTGACTATCCCTGAGTAATTATCCTCTTCCTCCTCAATCATCACGCTGATAGCTTGTAAGAACATTTTTGGTTCTGGGCGCCACCACCAGTTCCTAAGGCACAATTTTTCAGCCCCTGTTTAACAGGGGCGTGTAATTACAATTTTTGATGTAATACTTTGCAGCAGGGCTCGTACCTGCATTCCAACTAGAGTGTCTGTGAGGGGTTGCAGTGTTGTGGCACCAGCACCAGTGCCTAAGGCCCATTTTTTCTGCCCCTGTTTAACAGGGGCATGTAATTACAATTTTTGATGCAATACTTTGCAGCAGGGCTCGTTCCTGCGTTCCAACTAGAGTGTCTGTGAGGGGTTGCAGTGTTGTGGCACCAGCACCAGTGCCTAAGGCCCATTTTTTCTACCCCTGTTTAACAGGGGCGTGTAATTACAATTTTTGATGCAATACTTTGCAGCAGGGCTCGTTCCTGCGTTCCAGCTAGAGTGTCTGTGAGGGGTTGCAGTGTTGTGGCACCAGCACCAGTGCCTAAGGCCCAATTTTTCAGCCCTTGTTTAACAGGGGCGTGTAATTACAATTTTTGATGCAATACTTTGCAGCAGGGCTCGTTCCTGCGTTCCAACTAGAGTGTCTGTGAGGGGTTGCAGTGTTGTGGCACCAGCACCAGTGCCTAAGGCCTAATTTTTCAGCTCCTGTTCAACAGGGGCATGTAATTACAATTCTTGATCTAATATTTCATAGCAGGGCCCTGTGAGGGCTTACAGTGTTGTGGCCACAGCAACACCTAAGGCCCAAATTTCTGCTGAGTATATAGGGCAGGACCCTACTTTCAAACAACTAACTTACAAACGACTCCTACTTGCAAACGGAAGGAGACAACAGGAAGTGAGATGAAATCTACCCCTAGGAAGGGAAATTCTCTCCTGTAAGAGTTAATATGTGAAAAACATTTCTCCTTTCCACTGATGCTTTCCAATCCTTGTTCCACAAAAAAACCCAAATTTTCAAAAAACATTTTTCATTGGGACAAAAAGTGAGGTGAAATCTTCTGAAGAGGAGGAAAGACAGCAAAACAAATGTCACAGGGGTGATAACCCTTCCCTATGTTTTCCAAAAAGCTTAAAAAAGATTTTTTGGCTGGAGCTAAACATGTTAAAAATGTACCCGTTCAAAATTACAAAGAGATTCTACTTAACAACAAACCTACAGTCCCTGTCTTGTTTGCACCGCCTGTATACTGCTGTTCAGAGTATATAGGGCCTGGTGGCCCCACACCTTTCCTTATTTTAATGTGGGTGCGGGGTTCCCCTTAATATCCATACAAGACCCAAAGGGCCTGGTAATGGACTGGGGGGTACCCATGCCGTTTGTCTCACTGATTTTCATCCATATTGCCAGGACCCGACATTACATTAAACCCGCAAGCAGTTTTAAATGAGATTTTTCCTTTAAAAATGACATTTGGTGCAGGGACTGTTCTAAACACGGGAAACACATGTCACTTTACAGGCATACTATAGACACCCCTCAGGTACGATATTTAAAGGAATATTTTACTTTTTTTTTTTACTTTAAGCATCATTAAAATCACTGCTCCCGAAAAAACGGCCGTTTTTAAAAGTTTTTTTTGCATTGATACATGTCCCCTGGGGTAGGACCCGGGTCCCAAAACCCTTTTTAGGACAATACCATGCAAATTAGCCTTTAAAATGAGCACTTTTGATTTCGAACGTTGAGTCCCATAGACGTCAATGGGGTTCTAACGTTCGTGCGAACTTTCGGTCCGTTCGCAGGTTCTGGTGCGAACCGAACCGGGGGGTTTTCGGCTCATCCCTAATCCCTACATCGTGGGCATTTAGTATCCAGCCTTTGCCCAAATAGGAATAATTTCTGAGGGCCTATATGTCTTGTGCAACAATAGTAGATGTGACACTGTCTGAGATTGGGACAGGGTACTAAATGGACCTGTTTCCAGGATTCGTTTCCAATGCTCCTTTGTTATATCCCCCAAATCTTCCACCATTTACTCCTGCAGGGAAGCTCCTCATTCCCCTTTATAACCCCATCACGTATACTATTGTATACGAATGAGATCAAACCCTTGGATGTATCTGTGTTAATTAGTTTCCGAAGAATAGCCACCTCACTTCACTCCACTGGCCTCTCTTTAAATTCTGTCCCCAGGGCATGTATAATTTGCAAATATTTAAAAAAAGACTGATTTGGTATATCATATTGTTCCTTAAGCTCCTGAAATTATTTAAGAATGTCCACCTTTTATAATTGAACAAGGTGAACAAAACCACATCTCTCCCAGTGCCTACTTTTCTCTATATTAAATAGTTCCTGCAAATGTTTATAATAGTGAGAATTCTGTAAATCCCTGATATCCTAATATGTCCTTGACCACTTTCCATAGTTTATTTATTAACAAGAACGTGGGAAATTTAAATGAAAGGGATTCAGCCTCCAGAGCCTCCATCAATGTGTTGTGACTTTTCCCCAATAGCATAATTCTCCTGCCTAGATCTTCCTCTGATAAATCATTACCACCTCTTAAATGTTGCAGTTGGGCTGCTAAAAAATGACACCAGCGATGCAGCACTGGCAATCCCCCTTTATCTTTTGATAATTGTAATATACGCAGTCGTATCCTTGCCTGTTTTTTTTCCCAAATTAGTTCTCTAAATATAATATCTATTTTCTGGAACCATTGTTTGTTTATCCAAACTGGCAAATTATGCAATGCGTACAATAGTTGTGGCATCCAAATCATTTTTATTAAATTACACCTTTCTGCCACCTATAAGGGCAACCAACACCATACCTTCCCCTTACCTTTAAAGCTCTCCAAAAACAGGGCAATATTATCATTTATGTAATCTTTAGCAGTGGTCATCAACCCTGTCCTCAGGGCCCACTAACAGGCCAGGTTTTATGTATTACCTTGGGGAGATGCAGACTAGAATACTGCAATCACTAAGCAGCAAATTATATCACCTGTGATGTATTTCAGTTATCTTGCAAACCTGGCCTGTTAGTGGGCCCTGAGGGCAGGGTTGATGACCACTGATCTTTAGGATTTTAAGTTATATATATTCCCAGATATTTAATCCTATTAGCTATTTCCAGTCGTGTGATCCCTGACTCCAATGGATCCACAGGTAGCAGCTTTGATTTGTCCCAATTTATTGTTAAGCCAAATATCCACCCAAAATCTACAATTATATCCATTGCTGCAGTCAGGGATGACTGGGTGTCTCCTAAAAATAACAACACATCATCAGCATATAATGCTATTTTCTCCACCCCTGATGCCCTCTGAAATCCCTGGATATTAGCTAGCTGATGACTTATTGGCTATAGCTAATGGATAAGCCTGAATGGATACGTTTTTGAATTTTTTTTAGCCTAATAGCCAGAATATTTGCCAACATTTTTACATCTATGCATAACAGCACTATTGGCCTATAAGAGGCAGGGTTAAGTGGATCCTTTCCTTCTTTTGGCAGGACAATAATGGTGGATCCCCTCGTAGATGTGAGCAGTATGCCCTCCGCTAATGCTCCATTAAATATTTTAAGCAGCTCTGGTAGCAGCATTTCTTCATAATGTTTGTATATTTCTGCTGGCCGAAAGTCTGGTCCTGGAGACTTCTGATTTGTCAGTGCTAATACTGACTGCCTCACCTCCTCTAATACTATGGGGGTATAAAGTGCCTCCCTGTCTGCCACAGAGAGGCATGGGATCTTCAAATCCTTAAAAAAATTCCCACATCTCCCCTTCTTACTCCCTACCTTGGGTACTATACAGTCTTTCATAATATTTTTTAAATGTATCTACGATTTCCAGGACATGTTTTGTAATCTTACTCTCATCTGTCCTAATAGCGGGTATAACTGTAGTAGATGTATTTGCCTGCAGCAATATCAGCAAATGCAAATGACCTGCACTGTCTCCCTCTATGTAGTAACACTGTCTCTGAAACATCAACTTATTCTCTGCTTTTACCAAGAGCACACCCTTATACTCTTGTTGTCAAATTAAGAAGCGCCTTGGGGATGGTCTTGCTATATATTGCCTTTCTGCCTCTATGACCTTATTCATAATAAGTTTTTCCTGTTCTCTAGTTTGTTTCTATACTCTTGCAACATGTTGTATTAGCATCCCCCCAAGAGATGTTTTAAGGGCATCCCAGACCACTCCCAAAGTTTCCGTACCAGTGTTAATGCTCATATACTCTGCCAGGGATGATTCACTCCATTCTCTTCCCCTATTATCTCTAACCAGTGAAGACAAAATTTTGACACCTTCTTCCAGTAATCCTCCCCCTGACTCTTTGACAACACCAATGGAGAGTGGTCTGGGAAACCCCTGGGCATATATTTCATACTCCTAACAAGATGCAGTATATCCTCACTACACAAGGCCAGATCGATTCTGGAAAGTGTGGAGCGGGTTTTTGAGAAAGAGGAGTACTGCTGTTCAGTTGGATTCCTCATTCTCCATATATCCCTCAATCCTAATTATACTACTATTTGCAAAAAATTATCAGCCCCTTTTCCTATCTGCGTTCCTGGTGGGCACCTACCTACCCTCCCATCCAATACCATGTTAAAAACTCCCAACTCCATTATTGAGACATCCGATTTGTCAGAGATAAACTTCATAAACTGATATTAAACCTCTGCCTTCAATGGGGGAGGGATATATTAACCAAAATGCATACCATGTTCCCAAAAGTACAATATAAAAAAATATACCAGCCTCTTTCTTCTATAGTAATCTGCCTGCAGGAGAATTCCAAACCTGACCCAATCAAAATACTCACACCTCTAGAGTATGAAGTGTACACCGAGTGATATTGGATTTGAAAGTTTCTCCTTTTTAAATATGTTATTGTCTCTTTCGTTAGGTGCATCTCCTACAGGCAGAGTACAGCGGCTTTATATGCTGCTGCTGCAGAGAAAACAGCCACTCTCTTTGTAGAATCTCTTAATCCCCGAATGTTCCAAATATTCCGGATGGTGCGCAACCTTATCTGCGGTAATCAACACACAGCGAGGAGGCATACTCTCTGGCAGAAGCACGGTTAAACACGGACTGATGTCTTCAGTTATCAACCTCCGGGGGTAGATTTCTGCTATATGAGGACCACAGATACCTTCCAGATGGTGAGAAAAGTATTGATCCAGTTTACATCTACTTACCAGGATGTGTCCCTCTAGCTCCTGGCACTCCCCCTGCTGCTTTTTCCATTAAATGCCGCTGTCTCTGCGCTATTTAACCAAGGTTTGCAATCTCAACTAGCTGGTCTGCTGATTGTATCTGCTGCTTAATCTGCTTATCAACACGGTTTGGTTTTTATGCCTACCGATACAGCTGAACTCACATAGTCTTTAAACTTCCATTAGCACTTTCCATCCATTCACCCATAACCTATATACCACGTCCATGACCAATGCTTAGGGAATCCTTACCATCAGGAACCTGATTTTCATTATGTTATTTAATTAACCCTTGTGTCATCGGCAGTAGTGTATGGTGATTGTGATGTATGTGTGATGTATAGCCGCGGCTTCCCTTGTTTTTAAACTTATAGACAACGTTGTCTTTATTTTAATGGGTCTCTGATAGCCACTTATCTTTGCCCCCACCCTTTTTCTGTAATTCTCTTAAAAAGAACTCTATTTTCTTTATTTTTTCTTGTATGCCCATAGGGTAACCTGAACTGCATCCCATGCTAGCCATGTGGATGAATGTTTATGTACATTTTTGCTAATCAATTTTAGGTAATTCCGGAGGTTGATCCAGGCAACTAAACAATATTCTTACATAGTTACATAGTAGGCGAGGTTGAAAAAAGACACAAGTCCATCAAGTCCAACCTATGTGTGTGAGTTTATGTCATTATTACATTGTATATCCCTGTGTGTTGTGTCGTTCAGGTGCTTATCTAATAGTTTTTTTAAATTATCGATGCTCCTCGCTGAAACCACTTCCTGTGGAAGAGAATTCCGCATCCTAACTGCTCTTTCAGTAAAGAACCCTCTACACAGTTTAAGGTTAAACCGTTTTTCTTCTAATTTAGTGAATGCCGCATGTCTTAACCACTTGCCGACTGCCGCATGTACATATACGTCAATACAATGGCACGGACAGGCAAATGGGTGTACAGGTACGTCCCTTTAAATTTGCCGCCGTGTCATCGCGTGCGTGCCCGCTGCGAGCTCCGTGGCTGTGGCCGCGGGTCCCGTGGACTCGATGCACGCGGGGATACCCGCGATGGTCTCATGGAGAGGAAGAATGGGGAAATGCTGATGTAAACAAGCATTTCCCCATTCTGCCTAGCGACAGGACACTGATCATAGCTCCCTGTGATGGGGAGCGGTGATCAGTGTCATGTCACACATAGCCCCTCCCCCACACAGTTAAAATCACTCCCTAGGACACACTTAACCCCTACAGAGCCACCTAGTGGTTAACCCTTTCACTGCCAGTAAAATTTACACTGTAATCAGTGCATTTTTAATTGCACTGATCGCTGTATAAATGTGAATGGTCCCAAAATTGCACCAAAAGTGTCTGATCTGTCCTCCATAATGTCGAAGTCACGCTGATCACCGCCATTACTAGTAAAAAAAAAAAAAATTAATAAAAATGCCATAAAACTATCCCCTATTTTGTAGACGCTACAACTTTTGCGCAAACCAATCAATAAACGCTTATTGTGATTTTTTTTACCAAAAATATGTAGAAGAATACATATCATCCTAAACTGAGCAGAAAAAATTTTTTATATATTTTTTGGGGATATTTATTATAGCAAAAAGTAAAAAATGCGTCTTTTTCAAAATTGTCGCTATTTTTTGTTTATAGCGCAAAAAATAAAAACCACAGAGGTGATCAAATACCACCAAAAGAAAGCTCTATTTGTGGGGAAAAAGGGACGTCAATTTTCTTTGGGAGCCACATCGCACGACCGCGCAATTGTCAGTTAAATCGACGCAGTGCCGAATCGCAAAAAGTGCTCTGGTCTTTGGCCGGCCAAATGGTCCGGGGCTTAAGTGGTTAATAAATATCCCTATAGTGGGGTCACCAGTAGGGTTTTTGTACATTGAAATCATATGCCCTCTCAAGCGTCTCTTCTCCAGAGAGAACAAGTTCAGTGCTCGTAACCTTTCCTCATAACTAAGATCCTCCAGTCCCTTAATTCATTTTGTTGCCCTTCTCTGGACTCTCTTCAGTTCCAGCACATCCTTCCTGAGGGCTGGTGCCCAGCATAGAATGGCATACTCCAGGTGCGGCCGAACCACAGTCTTGTAGAGTGGGAGAATTATCGTTTTATCTCTGGAGTTAATCCCCTTTTTAATGCATGCCAATATTATGTTTGCTTTGCTTGCAGCAGCTTGGTATTGCATGCCATTGCAGAGCCTGTCATCTACTAGGACCCCCAGGTCCTTTTCTATTCTAGATTCCACTAAATGTTCTCCCCCTAGTGAGTAGATTGCATTCATATTTTTGCCACCCAAATGCATTATTTTACATTTTTCTACATTAAACCTCATTTACCATGTTGTTGCCCACCCCATTAATTTGTTCAGATCTATTTGTAAGGTTTCCACATCCTGCGGAGAAGTTATTGCTCTGCTTAGCATCGGATTTAGCTGTTTATCCCATCCTCCAGGTCATTTATGAATAAATTAAATAGGATTGGTCCCAGGACAGAACCCTGGGGGACCCCACTTTCCACCTGGACCATTACGAGTACTCCCCTATTTATCACTACCTTCTGAACTCAACCCTGTAGCCAGCTTTCAATCCATGTACTCACCCTATGGTTCAGCCACTTTGTAACTCCATTGTAACATATGTCCCTCTTTTCCCTTGCTTTATAAAGTATAATATCTTTATCCTTAAAATAAAGCATTCTTACCAGGAATGGCCTAGGTTGGCCCCCTGGCAATGGCACTCTGTGTGCTCTCTCTATTGTGAAAAAGGAGGAGAAAGACCCTTTCCCCCAGACCATTTCTCCATAAAGCCTACAGGTTTAGAGCCCTCACAGCATTCAGGGAGCCCTAAAATGCTCACATTATTTCTGAGCAATCTATTTTCCACATTCTCCATTTTAAAGGTATAAGCATTAACTTTTTCAGTGATTACTCTCAATTCCTGCTTTAATGGATTTAAATCATCCTCCACCAAGCACGTCCTCCCCTCTAGGGCCGTGGTCTGTTCCCGCACTTTCTGTAAATCATTTCTCAAAAAGTTAATCTCCTCATTTATACCTCTAAGTTGCTCAGTCATTTCAAATAGAGAGGATTTACAAGAGTTCACTGCTTGCATTACTTCCTTTAAAGAGGGCTCTTCACCTGTCGCAGCACCTACTTCCATGGACAACATTGGGTTTTCCATTACCACTGCTGCATCTGCTCCTGTACCAATCCCCTGTTGTCCCTGACTTTTCCTTGTAGCTGATACCCCAGCCTGGTTTTTAACCTGTAAGGCAGTTTGACTACTTTTTGCTGGTGTATGTGCAAGCTTTTCCAGTTTAGTTGCTGCTTGACTTCCTTTATCCTTTACTGAGGTTTGCACCCTCTTGCTGTAGAGCCTCCTCTCCCTTCTTTCTTGTTATGTTTACTATTACTGGTGTCCAACTATTTAAGTAGAGTGTCAGAAATAACAAAAAGTCAGTCAGGTATCCATTGCAGGAGGATTTATCAGACTGCCCAAGGAGTAGTCCTTTAATCCCCCTGGTCTGTCCTCACCTCCTCTCTGTAGATCAGCCACCAATGTCCCTGTTTCTACGGCTCCTTTGGATGTTGATTTTTCCAGTTCTCAGTTCTCTGCTTTCAGCTCCCCGCCAGTCTCTCACACTGATGCTGGAACTGTCTCTGTGTCTGGTAGGTGCAGCGGAGATCTCACCCCTCAGCCGCCACTCAGCCAGGCCAGCTACCTAAACAGGAATGTCCGATTGCTGCACAGCACCTTGGGGGTTAATCTTCAAGTTCTCAGCTGTCTAGATTTGGCTACCTGCCAGTCTCACACGCTGCCACTGGAGGTGTTCCCAGGTCTGAAAAGTGCAGTGGGAGTTTCTCACACCTCCGCCGCCACTCAACCAAACCAACTGTTGAACTGAGAGCTCCGGTTGCCGTGCAATCGTGGGGTTGTCTCCGCTCAGCCCGGTGGCTCTCATTCCTTGCCAGTCAGCTTCCACCACCCCCACCACGACCGCGACCGTGATGTTTCAGGACTTCCGAAGCAAGAGAGGGAGAGTTGCCACATGCCTCTTCTCACATCCCCATCTGGCCACACCCCCTCCAAAGTGGAGCTTTAGTCAGAAAATTAAGTCCTGATAAATTACTTCATGCTGGCCCTTTTTGTAGGTAGAGCTATTTAATACATTAAACATAAGTGCCTATAATCTTTACAATCCAGTAATGCGCTGTCTTACCTTGCTCTGCACATGCTCAGTTGATCTCTATTTTTAGCACTTTGCCTAAAATCAGAGCCACTAGAGGTTGATCAGCTGACAGCTTTAGGATTTACTGTTGCTGAAGGGGGAAATCTGAGGGAACACAGATTAGGTATGGAGAAAAGTAAAAAAAAAGTAGGAGAGGTGACAGGGCAAACTCTGCTTCCAGGGAGACACAAAAGAGTTAAACGTCAAAGGATAGTGTCTTGTCTTATCTTATCACACTGATATTCTCTCCTTTCTCCCTCAGCAGCAACAACCTGTGAGCTTCAGCATTGTAAAACTTCTGTCAGCTTTCCTCTAACTGGGCCAAGATATACAATTAAGGATGGAAATGTACATACCTTAATTGAAGAAAGTGACATGTAGTTAATGAGACCAAAGGGAGGGGGAGAGTTTCCTATAAGGAAGTGAATGCTCTGGGCTTCAACAAAATATCGGCCTTCAGCAAGAAGAAACAGGGGCAATGCTGGAGACAATTTACAGTACACATTTACATTTACAGTACACAATTTTGATAGCATAATTATTATTGTTAAATGTATGTTCTTTTGTAAAAGAACATTAATTGTTATCAAACTGTTATGAGTAAAGTTCCGCTATAAATGCTGTGCATGTAGTCACTACAATATTTTGGTGTTTTTTTTCAGTGAACTAAAAATACTCTAATGCCAACTTTTTGATAAAGAGCTGGCTGGTATATGTCCTTTTCAAAATGTGGCCTAGTACCTGTGCCTAAATATTATGCATGAAGGAGATACTTTAATATTTTGGTGGCTTTTTTCAGTGAAATAAACATTCTAACTTTGATTAAAACCTGCCTGGTGTATATCCTGTTTTATACCCATCCAAGTAGAAGTGCTTAAATAGTATGCATATAGTCATTACAATATTTTGGTGGCTTTTTCAATTAAATACATACACTCTAATGTTATTCTTTTTATTAAAAGCTAGATGGTGTATGTCCTGTTCTAAATGTGGTCTAGTACAAGTGCTTAAATACAGTTCATGTAATCACTATGATATTTTGGAGGCTTTTTTTTCAGTGAAATATACTCTTGATTTTTTTTCTATTAAAAACTGGCAGGTGTATGTCTTGTTTAAAATGTTGCCAAGTATATGTGCTTAAATATTGTGCATGGGGTCACTACCATTTTTGGTGGCTTTTTTTCAGTGAAATAAATACACTTTAATGTTCTTTTAAAATTAAAGGCTGGCTGGTGTGTGTCCTGTTCAAAATGTGACCTATCACAAGTGCTAAATGCTCTGCATGCAGTCACTACAATATTTAGGGGACTTTTTTCAGTGAAGTAAATAGACTCTAATGTTATTTTTTATATTAAAACCTGGCTAGTGTATGCCTTGTTTAAAATGTGGCCCAGTGTCCTCTGCCTAAATATTGTGCATGAAGTCAGTGCAATATTTTGATTTTTTTTCTTTTCAGTGAAAAAAAAAAACACTATAATGTTGATTTTTTTTCAAAACATGTGTATGTTGTATGTCTTGTCTTGTTTAACATCCATCTTGCTAAAAGTGCTTCAATGCTGTGCATCTAGTCACTAAAATATTTTGGCGTCTTTTTCAGTGAAATTAATACACTCAGATATAGATTTTTTGATTAAATGCTAGCTGATATCTGTCCTGTTCACAATGTGGCCTGGTGTAAGTGCTTAAAAAAATTGCACATAATCACCACAATATTTTGGTCGCTTTTTCAATTAAATACACTCTATTCTATTCTACTCATTTTTGGAATTACATACTATGCACAGAGTCACTACAATAGTTTGTTGGTAATAGTAAAAGTTGGTAAAAGTAATAAAAAGAAAAAAAATATTTTAAAAATTAAAAAAATATATATTTTTTATTTTTACATGCTGTCACCAGTCAGTGTCCCTGATCATCACCACACCAGTTATATGATGATGCTATACTGTACTGGTGACAGTTTGTAAAAAGAAAATGAAGAAAATTATTTTTTAAAATGCCATCTTTTTCCAAAAAATTGTGACAAAAAAATGACAACTTCAAAAAACACCATGCCTCTTAGTAAATACCGTGGATAGTCTACTTTCCAAAAAGGGTAATTTGGAGGGGGGGGGGGGGTATTTGTACTGTCCTGGCATTTTCAAACCTCAAGAGATGAGATGAGGCTGTCAGTACAAAGTTTGTGGACTCTATAACTTTCCTAGAGACTAAATAATATAACCTGATTTGGGTTATTTTCACCAAAGAAATGGAGCAGTATACATTTTGGCCTAAATTTATGAAGTAAGATTGTTTATTTTCTATCCATTCATATATAATCTAGTTAACTACCTATTATATGTTTGATATCCTGGCTGGGGACCCCCCCTGTGGTGGTCTCCTGCCCGTTCTACAGCTCTCGGACAAACCTCCATGGTAATTTTTCATTGCACTCCATTGTTTTTCTGTCACCACCTATTACTGTCACAAGGGATGTTTACATTCCTTGTGACAGCAATAAAAGTGATCAGATTGTTTTTTTTAAAGGGTCAATGTAAATAAATAAATTGAATCCCCCCCTCCCTTTTTTTTTCCTCTTGATCCTGCCATTAATCTTGACTTTAGATTTTGTTGCTACAAATTTGAACATTTTGAACATTTTCCCTTCTTTTAAGGAATATAATTCTCCCTTGGAGTAATAAGGCCCTAATATCTCATGTAGCATTTTTTCTACACACTTTCTTTTGGCTCAACAAATTACTTTTTATATTGCCTTTCTTTCCTCTCCCTCTTCTCATGCTGGCTAAAAACAGGTGTAGTCACTAACCACTTGAATAATTGGTGGTATCAATCAAATATGTTAATTTTCTGTGACACTAACCTGATAGGCCAATTTTGTAGAGATGGAGTTTGCATGTGTGTATGTGAGTATATATATATTTTGCCATATCTGTTTCAAACTAGCTACGACTAAGGCTATTGCCGAAACGTGTCACATTTATTGTTTTATTGTCACTCTGTTGTACCAATAAAAGACACTTCAAGGATCACAGTTTTGCCGGCTCTCCTTATTACCAAAAAAAAAATAAGAAAAAAAAAATTAAAGCGTCTCAGTTCCCGCGTGCTTGCACAGCAAAGAAAACACATACGTAAGTCGCGCCCACAAATGTAAATGGTGTTCAAATCACACATGTGAGGTATCACCGCAATTGTCAGAGTGAGAGTAATCATTCTAGCAAAAGACCTCTGTAACTCTAACCTGGTAACCCTTACATTTTTTTAAAAGCGTCTCCTGTGAAGATTTCTAGGTACTGTAGTTTGTCACTATTCAACAAGTGTGCGCAATTTCAAAGCATGACATGTTAGGTATCTATTTATTATTATTATTACTATTATACAGGATTTATGTAGCACCAACAGTTTACGCAGCGCTTTACAATATAAAAGGGAGACAATACAGTTATAATACAATAAAATACAAGAGGATTAAGAGGGCCCTGCTCAGAAGAGCTTACAATCTAATAGGGTGGGGAAGGTGGTACAAAAGGTTGTAACTGTGGGGAATGAGCTGGTGGAAGTGGTAGGAGATTAGTTGGAGACGTGATAGGCTTTCCTGAAGAGATGAGTTTTCAGGGATTGCCTGAAGGTAGCAAGAGTAGGGGATAGCCGGATAGATGGAGGTAGCGAGTTCCAGAGGATGGGTGAGGCTCTGGAGAAATCCTGGAGACAAGCATGGGAGGAGGAGATGAGAGAGCTTGAAAGTAGGAGGTTTGAGAAGAGCGGAGAGGTCGATTTGGGTGATATTTGGAGACAAGATTAGTGATGTAGCTCGGGGCAGAGTTGTGAATGGCTTTGTATGTTGTGGTTAGTATTTTGAATTTAATTCGCTGGGTGATTGGGAGCCAGTGTAGGGATTGGAGTAGAGGGTTGGCAGACACTGAGCGGTTGGTAAGGTGGATAAGTCTGGCAGCAGCATTCATGATAGACTGAAGAGGGGATAGCCTATGGAGAGGTAAGCCAATGAGAAGAGAGTTGCAATAGTCAAGGTGAGAGATAACAAGGGAGTGAATGAGGAGCTTGGTGGTTTCATTTGTTAAGAAGGGGTGAATTTTAGAGATGTTACAGAGGTGAATTCTACAAACTTTTGACAACGATTGGATTTGAGGCTGAAATGACAAGTCAGAGTCTAGGATTACACCTAGTACCCTGGCGTGAGGGGAGGGACTGATGGTTGCATTGTTGATTTTGATGGAAAAGTCATGGAGGGGGGCACGGGCGGGGGGGGAATATTAATAGCTCAGTTTTAGAGAGATTTAGTTTAAGGAAGTGGTGCGACATCCATGCTGATATGTCAGTTAGTAAGTTAGTAATGCGAGAGGAGACTGAAGGAGTGAGGTGAGGAGTAGACAGATAGATTTGGGTGTCATCAGCGTATAAGTGGTATTGGAAGACGTGGGCAGTTATTAAGTGACCAAGGGAGGAGGTGTAGATAGAGAAGAGAAGGGGTCCAAGAACCAAGCCTTGGGGGACCCCCACAGAAAGAGGCAATGGAGAGGAGGAGACAGAGTTGTAGGTGACACTGAAGGAGCACTGTGATAAATAGGCAGAGAACCAGGATAGAGCAGAATCTCAGAGGCCAAGGGAATGTAGTTTATTGAGAAGGAGCGGGTGGTCAACAGTATCGAAGGCCGCAGAGAGGTCAAGTAGTAGGAGTATGGAGTACTGGCTTTTGGTTATAGCAGTTAGTAAATCGTTAGTGAGATTTAGTAAGGCAGTTTCTGTGGAGTGCTGCGAGCAAAAGCCAGACTGTAAGGGGTCAAGAAGGTTATTTTCACTGAGGTAGGAGCTAAGATGGTTGTAGACTAAGCATTCTAGAAGTTTAGAGGTGAATGGGAGCAATGAGATGGGTCTTAAGTTGTTCAGGTTGGTAGGGTTCAGTGAGGGCTTTTTAAGAATGGGAGTGATCTGTGCATGTTTTAGAGAGGAGGGGAAGATGCCACTAGAGAGGGAGAGATTGAAGATGTGGGTGAGGGAGCATAGGATAGAAGAAGAGGGTGACCGTAGTAGTTGTGAGGGAACAGGATCCAAGGGACAATTGGTTAGGTGGGCATCCAAGAAAATTTTTGTAACCTCTTCAGTAGTAGCCAATTCAAAAGAGGAAAGTGTTGAATGTGCTGCTAGGCAAGGTATGTTGGGTGGGGAAAAGGTACGCACAATGGAGATGTCCTCACGAATTGCATCGATCGTGTCTTTGAAGTGATTGGCAATCTCTTGGGCAGTGAGTGAGTTAGTGGGTAGAGGGGGTGGGGGACGAAGCAGAGAGTTAAAGGTTGAGAAGAGCCGACGGGGACTGGATGACAAGGAATTAATAAGAGAGACAAAGTAGGCTTGTTTGGCAGCATGGAGGCATGAATTGTATTTTAGAAGGGCAGATTTATATGGGGTGAAGTCTTGCAGGCATTTGGTTTTACACCACAGTCGTTCAAGAGCACGGCAATGTCTCCTGAGATTTCTAGTGTTGTCAGTTTGCCAGGGTTGTAACGGTCGGGGCCTGATTCTGTGTGTGGTTAGAGGAGCAAGTGCATCTAGTGATGATGAGAGTGAACTGTTGTAGACAGAGGTGGCCAGGTCAGGACAGGACAGGGGAGAGATTATGTCATATAGGTGGTCAGTAGCAGAATAGAGAAGAGAAGGGTTAAAGTGGCGAAGGTTTCTACAAATAATTGTTTGCTGCTTGGAGGGATGGGTGGTTGGAGGCAAGGATACAGTGAAAGTAATGATGTTGTGATCAGAGAGAGGAAAGGGGGTGTTGGTGAGGTTGCCAGGGTTGCAGAGATGGGAGAATACAAGGTCAAGGGTATTACCATTGGAGTGAGTGGAAGTATGTGTCCATTGGGATAGGTCAAAAGATGAGGTTAAGACGAGTTTAGCTGTAGTTGGGCTGTTAACATTGACAGGAATGTTAAAGTCACTAAGAATAATGGTGGGTATTTCAGAGGAGAGAAAGTAGGGTAGCCAGGCAGCAAAGTCATCAAGAAAGCGCAATACCGGTCCTGGAGGCCTATAAATTGCTGCAATCCTCAGAAAAATGGGAGAAAACAGATGAATACAGTGCATCTCGAAAGAAGAGAGGGATAGAGAGGGAGGGACAGGAAGGACTTGGAAGGTGCTTTGTGGGGATAGAAGGAAGACAACTCCACCTCTTTTCTGTCTGTTGGGTCTGAGGGAGTGAGTCCAATGGAGACCACCATGGGAGAGAGCAGCAGGAGAAGCTGAGTCAAAATTTTGAAGCCAGGTTTCTGTTATGGCGAGTATGTTCAAGCCATGAGAGATGAAGAGGTCATATACAGATGTTAGCTTGTTACAGATGAAGCGGGCGTTCCAAAGGGCACATGAGATTGGTGGGGTGCTTTGAGGAAGCAGGGGGATAGAAATTAAACTGACTGGATTGCGGTGGTTGCCAGAGGGGGAGGGGTATTGGATATGTGGCTTGCATTTGGAAAATGGCAGACCAGAATTAGGAGAAATGTCACCTGAGACTAGGCGAAGGAGGAGGGTGAGGAAGGCAAGGTGGGAGTGGGATGTGCATGAGCGCACGTGTCTAGTGGCCCTGGTGTTTATGTCAGCATGTGGGTGCAGCAAATGCAGGAGATGATGAGTGCCATAGTAGGGAGAGGGTAGGAGTGAGGGTGATATGTGCATGCTGCAGGGAAGAGAGGAGGGGCAGAGTAAAGATAATTTGAGTATAGAAGACACCAATGTGAGAAGGAAGAGAATAAGGAGCATGTTAGTGGATAGAGAGTGGGAAACTAACTTAATATAAAATAAATGTCAAAGCTGGTTTGCTTGCCGTCTTGCAGAGTGGAGCAGACTTCTTGTTGTTGCGCCATGCAGCTTTAGTTATCCTGCTTTCGTTAAAATGCGTCGGTGAAACTGTGCATCACTCGTGACAGAGCCACTCAGGACAGAGCCATGATGTCTGCGCCACCACATAAGCTGCCATAAATTTATAGGGAGACTAAGCAGGGATGCATTTCTCAGTTGGTCATTATTGGGTCTGATGTGAGACACCTGAATATGGGGAAGAGATGGCCAGTACCAGACCAGCTACAGACACAGGCTAGGGTTGTAAAGCTAATTACCTCTCTTGATCACTCAAGACACATGGAGTTGAGAATCAATCACCAGTAATATTGCTATTGCAGTGTGTTTGTTATAGATCTAGCATTAAATATGTAAGTTTAAAGATATGGCAGCAGGAGACAATTACCAAAAATATGTTACAGCAAAGCCAGCACAGTCAGTTCAGTAGAGATGTACAGATGGATAGGAGACAATTACCAAAAATATGTTACAGCAAGTCAGCAAAGTCAGTTCAGTAGAGATGTACAGATGGATAGGAGACAATTACCTGTAAAAGAGCAGTGAAGACATGATCAGAATTGATAACTGTGTCGGTGAAACTGCGCATCACTCGTGACAGAGCCATGATGTCTGCGCCTTGCCCCTGTCTGCGCCACCCCATAAGCTGCCATAAATTTATAGGGAGCCTAAGCAGGGATGCATTTCTCAGTTGGTCATTATTGGGTCTGATGTGAGACACCTGAATATGGGGAGGAGATGGCCAGTACCAGACCAGCTACAGACATAGGCTAGGGTTGTAAAGCTAATTACCTCTCTTGATCACTCAAGCCACATGGAGTTGAGAATCAATCACCAGTAATATTGCTATTGCAGTGTGTTTGTTATAGAGATAGCAGTAAATATGGAAGTTTAAAGATATGGCAGCAGGAGACAATTACCAAAAATATGTTACAGCAAAGCCAGCAAAGTCAGTTCAGTAGAGATGTACAGATGGATAGGAGACAATTACCAAAAATATGTTACAGCAAAGCCAGCAAAGTCAGTTCAGTAGAGATGTACAGATGGATAGGAGACAATTACCAAAAATATGTTACAGCAAGTCAGCAAAGTCAGTTCAGTAGAGAGGTACAGATGGATAGGAGACAATTACCTGTAAAAGAGCAGAGAAGACATGATCAGAATTGATAACTGCGTCGGTGAAACTGCGCATCACTCAGGACAGAGCCATGATGTCTGCACCTTGCCCCTGTCTCAGCGTAACATCATCTTTCACATTATATAAAAAAAAATTGGGCTAACTTTACTGTTTCATTTTTTTAACCACTTCAATACAGGGCTTTTATACACCCTTCCTTCCCAGACCAGCGCTCTCACACTTTGAATGACAATTACACAGTCATGCTACACTGTACCCAAACCAAATTTTTATCATTTTTTTCTCACAAACATAGCTTTCTTTTGGTGGTATTTAATCACTGCTGTTTTTTTTTTTGCAATATAAGCGAAAAAAGAGAGAAATTTTTGAAAAAAAAACACTTTTTTTAGTTTCTATTGTAAAATTTTGCAAATAAGTAATTTTTCTTCATAAATTTGGGCCAAAATGTATACTGCTACATATCTTTAGTAAAAATAACCCAAATTAGTGTATATTATTTGGTCTCTGTAAAAGTTAGAGTCTACAAGCTATGGTGCAAATTATTGAAAAATGATCACATCTGATCACACCTGATGTACTGAAAGCCTATATCATTTCTTGAGGCCCTAACAAGCCAGGAAAGTACAAATACCCCCCAAATTACCCCTTTTTGGAAAGCAGACATTCCAAGGTATTTAGTAAGAGGCATGGTGAGTTTTTTGAAGTTGTAATTTTTTCTCACAATTCTTGGAAATTTTTTATTTTTTATTTTTTTTTTTGCACAAAATAATGTCATAATAACAAGTTATTTCTCTCACACAGCACATGCATACTTGCAATGACACCCTAAAATACATTCTGCTACTCCTTCTGAGTATAGTTATACCACATGTGTGAGACTTTTACACAGCCTGGCCACATACAGAGGTCTAACATCCAACTAGCACTGTCAGGCGTTTTACGAGTATAAATTGCACATCTCATTTGATGACAACCTATCACACTTTTGAAGGCCCTGGAGCACCAGGTCAATGGAAACGCCCACAAAATGACCCCATTTTGGAAATCTAACACCCCAACGTATAATCTATGAGGCATAATGAGTCTTTTGAATGGTTCATTTTTTTCCAGTAGTTTTTGGAATATGTGGGAAAAAAATGAAAACGGATTTTTTTAAAACACAGTTGTCCATTTATAAGATATTTCCAACACATAGCATGTACATAGCAAAACTGACACCCCAAAATACATTCTGCTTCTCTTCCCGAGTATGGCGATACCACATGTGTGAGACTTTTACACAGCCTGGCCACATACAGAGGCCCAACATTGAAGTAGCACCGTCAGGCGTTCTACATGCATAAATTACACATCTCATTTCTCAACCACCTATTACAGTTTTAAAGACCCTGGAGCACCAGGACAATGGAAACGTCCACAAAATGACCCCACATTTTTTTATACAAATTTGTCCATTTATAAGATATTACCAACACATAGCATGTACTTAGCAAAACTGACACCCCAAAATACATTTTGCTACTCCTCCTGAGTATGCTGATACCACATGTGTGAGACTTTTACACAGCCTGGCCACATACAGAGGCCCAACATCCAAGTAGCACCGTCAGGCGTTCTACAAGCAAAAATTACACATCTCATTTCTCAACCACCTATTACAGTTTTGAAGACCCTGGAGCACCAGGACAATGGAAACGCTCACAAAATGACCCCATTTTGGAAAGCTAACACCCCAACGTATAAGCTATGAGGCATAATGAGTCTTTTGAATGGTTCATTTTTACAGTTTTTGGAAAATGTGGAAAAAAAATGTGGAAAAATTTTTTTTGCACAAAGTTGTCCATTTATAAGATATGTCCAACACACAGCATGTACATAGCAAAAAGGACACCCCAAAATACATTCTGCTACTCCTCCTGAGTATGGCGATACCACATGTGTGAGACTTTTACATAGTCTGTCCACATACAGAGGCCCAACATCCAAGTAGCACTGTCAGTTGTTCTAGGAGCATACATTACACACAAATTCCTGCCAACCTATCACATTGTTTGCCAAATTCCTTTTTTGATGCACACCCGACATTTTTTTGGCGTCTTCCGGATCCTGTTGGTGGAATATGGTCCGGGAAATGGCGCTCATGTAGTCTGCTGACAGAATCGGAGCGAATGCTTTCTGGGGGGGATACTTGCTGATAAATCAGGGCAGTGACAATGTCTTCATTAAACTTTATGAAGGTGGTGGGTGTTTCTGTTGATTTTTGGTAGACGATGAAAGAATTTAAAAGGGCTAAATGAAAAAAGTAAATTGCGACTTTTTTGTACCAGAAAAGGGATTTTCTTGTTGAAAGATAGGGCTGCAACAACTGATCATTTAAATCCACCCCCCCATGTATTTATTGTACTCAGTGATACAGAAAGGCTTGCGAACGGTACCGCATATTCTGTCAAGTTCCACCGAGGCGTCATCGTGGATGGTGGACATGATGTACACATCTTTCCTATCCCTCCACTTCACAGCCAATACTTCTTCATTCCTCAAGCTTGTCGATTCTCCCCTTTGAATGGTTGTGGTGACAAGATGCTGTGGGAAGCCCTTTCGGTTTTTTCTTGTTGTACCACAGGCCAAAGTTTGTTTTAGATATAGGTGGCGGAGAAGGGGCAAACTAGTATAATAGTTTTCCATGTAAATATGGTACCCCTTTTGGAAGAGTGGGAATGCCAACTCCCAAACAATTTTTCCACTTATTCCCATGTACAAGGGACACTCAGGGGGCTGGAGCTAGGAATCTTTGCCTTCGTACACGCGGAATGAGTGCACATAACCGGTGGCTCTTTCACAAAGCTTGTTAAGCTTCAAGCCGTACCTCGCCCTCTTACTGGGGATATTTTGCTTGATTCCCAGCCGGCCTGTGAAATGCACCAGGGATTTGTCCACAGATATAGTTTTGTCAGGGACATAAACTTCGGCAAACTTCTGGGAAAAAAAATTAATTAGGGGCGAACTTTATATAGTTTGTCAAAGTTTGGGTGATTTCGGGGGGGGGGGGGGCACTGTGAGTTGTCACTGAAATGCAAGAAGCGCATTATGATTTCGTATCAGGACCTGGACATAGGCGATGAAAAAATTGGCATATGGTGGATGGGTTTGATCGACCAATACTTATGCATTTCTTTTTTTGTAAGCCCCATGTTGAGGGTTAGGCCTAAAAACAATTTTAGCTCCACTACTGTTAGGGGTCTCCATTCAAAAGGGTGGGCATAGCTGGGGTTGGTTGCAATGAATTGTTGGGCAAATTGTTGACCTGCACACCTGGCTGTGCTGTAAAAGGGGGGATCGTGGCTGACCCTGTGGTAGAAGGCCACAATGAGTTTGCCAAGGCATCTGGAAGCTGGGTTTGGGACCTAATTCTTTGGCGTGCACTTGTGCTGGGCCTTTCCTCCTGGGATCTAATAGCACTTGTACTGGGCCCCTCCTCCTGGGGTCTACTGCCGCTGGCACTGCTGGTAGCTGCCTGGTGTTCAGACCATCGTCTTTCTGGACGGACTGCCTTCTCCTCTGATTCGGATCCTGATGTGCTGCCTTTGGGGGGCTCATATTCCGAACCAGAACCAGAATCTGAATCAGAACTGAGCGGTGAGAGCTCCCCGTTGCTCTCATCGGTCAGACTGAGTATTTGGTATGCCTCTTCTGGGGTGTACACCTTTCTGGACATAGTGGCTGACTGGCTGTATGTACTCTGGTGGCAGGTACTCTGGTGGCAGGTGGTGAGGTGGCGGGTACTCTGGTGGCAGGTGATGAGGTGGCGGGTACTCTGGTGAGGTGGCAGGTACTCTGGTGGCAGGTAGTGAGGTGGCAGGTACCCTGGTGGCCCGTGGTGAGGTGGCAGGTACTCTGGTGGCAGGTACTCTGGTGGTGAGGTGGCGGGTACTCTGGTGGCAAGTACTCTGGTGGCAGGTACTCTGGTGGCAGGTACTCTGGTGGCAGGTGATGAGGTGGCGGGTACTCTGGTGGTGGGTACTCTTGTGGCAGGTGGTGAGGTGGCAGGTACTCTGGTGGCAGGTGGTGAGGTGGTGGGTACTCCTGATGGACAGGTACTCCTGATTGACAGGTACTCCTGATAACAGGTACTCTAGATGACAGGTACTCCTGATGACAGGTACTCTAGATGACAGGTACTCTAGATGACAGGTACTCTTTATTTGGGGGGGCAATCTGGGCACAGTAGTACATATATGTATAGGTAACTCACTGTTAGCTGATCTCTTCTCCTCACACTGGATCGGTGTGTGAGGAGAAGAGCCCAGCAACAGCAGTTACACTGTGTTTGTTTACATTAGTGACCGGCTGTGATTGGACACAGCCGGTCATGTGGTGAAGAGCCATCTCATTGGCTACAGTGATCAGGGCTGAGCTGTATCCAAGGGAAAAGCCTCAGCCCCGATCACCGCTCTGCGCGCCACCGGAGGCACCGTGCACGCCGCTTCCCAATGCCGCTCTGCATTGTGACAGGTCCGCCGCTCCCGACGCTCCACTGCCCGCCACCGCCACCGCTTCAATACCCCCATCGGGAAACGGCTGGGACACAATGGTACCCCGATCGCCGCTCTGTGGGCCCCCGGGAGATCCCATCTGTGGATGTCATTTGACTATGGCTGGGTATTGAAGTGGTTAATTCATGAAAGTGTCTTTTCCCAAAAAAAAATTGCTGCGCAAAAACCGCGTGACATAAAATATTGCAATGATACCCATTTTGTTCTCTAGGGTCTCTGATAAAAAAAAATATATATAATGTTTGGGGGTTCTAAGTAATTTTCTAGCAAAATATACAGATTTTAACTTGTAAGCAACAACATGTCAGAAATAGGCAATAAAGGGTTAACATGGTTAACAGATATCCTATTAAATATTACTATCTCCTGAAAAAGTGAATGTTGTTTCACAAATCGCATCGAGTGTTAGGATAGCAGCCTTCTATTTCTATATGCATATATGTTATCATACAACTATTCATTATTTTTTATACACTTCATGTGATTTTAATATGATTTTAATCATGTATTCAAATAAAAATTTTACTTTTTAAGAATGTTGTGGTTTGCTTTTTTTGGGGGCAACTCCTTTAACCACTTGCCACCCGCCCACTATCAAATGATGGAGGGACAGTGCGGCTCTTGTTCTGGGTGAACGTTATATGATGACGCACCCGAAAGGTCCCCCCCGCACACCCGCAGGGGCACGCAGCGTAGCGATCATGGCCACGCTGTGTTGCTAGGACACGGCGCGACCCAGATCTCTGTAAAGAGCCGATCACTCTTTAGTCATGTGATCGGCTATGTCCAATCACAGCCGGTCACATGTAAACAAGAAAGTGCCGTAATTGGCACTCCTTGCCTTATACTGACAGAGTGTGTGGCGAGGAGAGCCGATCAGCAGCATCTCCTTGCAGGGGACAGTAAGAGATGTAATCAGGACACTGATGATCAGTGCCCTGATTACATTAGAGTGTCAGAAGTGCCAGCAATCAGTGCCCACCAGTGCCAACAATCAGTGCCCACCAGAGGCAACAATCAGTGCCCATTAGTGATTCCAGTCAGTGCTGGCTTTCACATAGTTGCCAACATTGCAAAAAAAATATGTGGGACACTTTTTTGGCTGTAGGAGGAGCTGTACAATAATTAGGGGACGAGGCATTCATTTGTAGGCGTGACTTAGCAATAAAAAATAAAACTGCGGCGCGCTTAGTGCGCCATGGTGAAAAATGGGCGAGGTTTATGTGAAATAGTGGGCATGGCTTAAATGGGCGTGGCTCAAAGGGGGTGTGGTTAGAGTCTGAGATGAATGAGGGATGGAGAGGGAAAGAGGGAGAGAGAAATGACGGGGCAGCAGCCCCAGATCCTACACCACAATAGAAATATGTGTGTTCTAGAAAGTTTAACAATCAGCAGATAAAGATACTCCAAACACCTTGTGTTAACGCTTCAATCATCCCGGCACCATGATTGTTATGGTGTCAGGATGATTGAAGCGCATTATTTCTATTATTACATTGTAATATAAAATTAAATCATTCAACTCACCATAATGCCGAATCAGTGGGATCCCTGAGCGTGTCACCTGCCACGTCGCCTGTCACAAGCAGAGTCCATCCTTGCATCAGGTGCCACCAGCAGAGTCCGTCCTTGCATCAGGGGTCCCCAGCAGAGTCCGTCCTTGCATCAGGGGTTAATAAAGGGTCCATCCTTGCATCAGGTGCCCCCAGCAGAGTCTGTCCTTGCATCAGGTGTCCCCAGCAGAGTCTGTCCTCGTATCAGGTGTCCCCAGTAGAGTCTGTCCTTGTATCAGGTGCACCTCGGCAGAGTCCCTCCTTGCATCAGGTGCCCCCAGCAGAGTCTGTCCTCGTATCAGGTGCCCCCAGCAGAGTCCGTCCTTGCATCAGGTGCCCCCAGCAGAGTCAGTATAGACCCCCTCAGTGCAGACCCCCCTCCATCAGTGCAGACCCCCTCAGTGCAGACCCCCTCCATCAGTGCAGACCCCCCTGCATCAATGCAGACCCCCCTCCATCAGTGCAGAAGCCCCCATAACATGTCCATTACAGCAGCAGCCGGCGCCGTGTGTTCAGTGGAGAGGGGAGGGGCCGATCCGTGTGAGAGGAGAAGCCGATTCATTGGCTGCACGGATTGAGCCACCTTCCTCTCTCTACTGAACACAAGGGGGAGCGTTCTAGTGGCGGCGGCGGTACCGGCCGCCATTTTACTGAAGCCTGTTGCCAAAAAAAGACTAACAATTTTGAAGAAAAATATATTATTTTTTACTTTCTGCTATAAAACCATCCAATAAAAAAAAAATGTAAAAAAAATTGAATGTCTTGAAAAATTTAGGCCAATATGTATTCTGCTACATATTTTTGGTAAAAAAAAAAAAAAAAAATCCCAATAGGCGTATATTGATTGGTTTGCACAAAAGTTATATGCCCTGTACACACGATAGGATTTTCTGATGGAAAATTTGTGATAGGACCTTGTTGTCGGAAATTCCGACCATGTGTAGGCTCCATCACACATTTTCCATAGGAATTTCCGACACACAAAGTTTGAGAGCTTGCTATAAAATTTTCCAACATCAAAATCCGTTGTCAGAAATTCCGATCGTGTGTACACAAATCCGACGCACAAAGTGCCACGCATGCTCAAAATAAATTAAGAGATGAAAGCTATTGGCTACTGCCCCGTTTATAGCCCCGATGTCATGTTTTACGTCACCGCGTTTAGAACGATTGGATTTTCCGACAACTTTGTGTGACCGTGTGTATGCAAGACAAGTTTAAGCCAACATCCGTCGGAAAAAATCCATGGATTTTGTTGTCGGAATGTCCGATCAATGTCCGACCGTGTGTACAGGGCATTAGTGTCTACAAACTATGGGATATTTTTTATGGACTTTACTAGTAATGGCGGCAATTTTTAGTGGGACTGCGACATTGCGGCGGACAAATCTGACACTAAGTGACACTTTTTGTGGACCAGTGACACCAATACAGTGATCAGTGCTAAAAAAATGCATTGTCACTGTATAAATGACGCTGGCAGGGAATGGGTTAACATCAGGGGCGATCTAAGGGTTAAGTGTGCTCCTAGGGAGTGCTCTATAACTGTGTGGGTAATGCTGACACTGGAGAAAAACAGCTTAGCAGAAACACAAGATCTCCATTTTCCTCCCTCACAGAACCCGCTGAGTGGCTCCCGCTGTGTCCAATCACAGCAGGATGCAGCTCCGGAGGCACCTCAGAGCCGATGACATAAAGGTATGTGATTATGCACTTAAGGGCCGCCCTGCTGTAGTACATCTACATGGGGCGGTCCTTAAGTGGTTAAAATGGCGATAGGAAGAAAAGCCACTTTCTATGTGCTATTTTAAAACAGCGATCTGGACTCAAAGGGCAAAAAAAAAAAAATATATATATCAGTGGCCTCTGTTTGCTAATTACTGTTTGCTAATTATTTAAACTAATATTTGTAATTAGCACCTACATTTGTTGATCCTGGATCCATATAACAATTATTTTTCCTGAAATAGACAGATCAAAGAAAGGGAATTTGTAAAGGCATACAGGTTTGAAGAATAAAGGCATGTATGGTATTGTGAACACTGGAAAAAAATATTGTGTAGAGAGAGGACCTTTCACCTTCTCTACTTCTCTTCATAACAATTTAAGCAGAACAGAAAGTAATTGAAATGTTTACATTTGTTACCAGAATAGGAAGATAGGAGGGATGTTTTAATGGGAAACTTGTTCAGGTGACTGCTGTTTGAAAGTTTATTTCAAGGTATTGCTTTAGTTTCTGTTTTGGTTTTGTGAGGGTTTTTAATATGGGACCTAGCTATGAAAATTTGTTTTGTAAGGTGCTGATGCAATATCATATATAATAGCCCCGTCCAAAAATGGAGACCAGTGATCTTTGCATGGGATCATCTCCTATACTAAGCGGAGAGTGAAGCTGTTGGCATACCAAGGAAGCAGTGGTATATTCTGTGATGATAGAAATTAATACATTCTATACCGCGCTCAATAAACCAAATCATGTGATAGAAATTACTCATATAAACATATGCATGTGACAAATGATATAGATGAACTTTGTAAATACAACAATAAAAATATAATGTGAAAGTCCATGAACCGCCACCAAATGATTCTTCAATCCAGTGCACAGTGAAAATACAATTCTGTGAATGGGAAAGGTGCCACCAATCTAGGCAAACAGCCTACTCATCAGATGGATCTGGCACCCATGACAGGTGTCAAATAAGCAAAGAATGTATATCACAATGTCCCCACTGAATACAGTCGTCTCAACCCAACGATGTAGCCAAATGAGATTTGTAGATCAGAAAAAGAAAGAAAAGCTCCTCATAATGTAGCTTGTAGCCGTTTTGTTGAAAAATGTACTCATTCCATTAAGAACACATAAAATGGAGCCGGTACGCCAAGTTACGCTCCACCTGCACTTCAACCACGATGGCGGAAGTGACGTATCACATACGTAAACCGACACGTTTTGTCAGTACGTCTGATGTCTTCAGGGGTCATGTGATCGGACACATCACCTCCTCCGCACTAATTTATACAGTCAAGATGAATTGGATATCCAATCCATTCAAATCCTCACCAACAGCTCCAAATATGGAGCCAAACATTTACATTATCAATTTAAACCTTAGTATCCCATTTCTCTACAAAATTATTGTTACATTATTTTAAAATAAATTAATTATATATAAAAACACCCACTTTTTTTATGTTATCCATTCATACGCGTCCTCTAGTGGTGTTTTGCAGGTAATGAACTAGAACCAAAGAAACTAAGAGAACTAAAAACAGGGAATGCCAATCTGAGTGACATCTTGTGGATGAATTAGGTACTACCTTGATCATATCAAATGAAATATAACATATAAAATTTTTAAATTCCTTCTATATCTATTTGTGCACATCTGTCGGTGGCACTTCTCAAATATTAAATTAAACTGAAAGGGGACTAAATCCAATAGGGTGACAACACCATTATATTAATAACCACTATGCTAAATCAATTACAGGATAGGAAATAGAAAAATTGGAACTTCATTACAAAGTTTGAAATATAGCAATTCAGATCAATATCCACATTAATACCAGCAGGATATAAAGTGTTCAACTTATAAATCAATTCTGTTTTATTTCTGGACACTTTTGGTATCATATCCCCCCCCCCCCTTCAATGTGGCATTATCCTTTCGATTCCACAAAAGATGGCTAAACTGGGCTCCTGGTTATGATGGATTCTAAAGTGATTGGACAAGCTGTGCTTCGGAAAACCCTTTTTTATGTTATTAAGATGTTTGTTTACTCTAACCCCCATCTTCCTGGTTGTGCGTCCCATGTACTGGAGCCTGCATGGGAAGAAATCAAGTAAGTAACATGAGTGGAATAAAAAGAGATAAATTTGCCTATGTTGAATTGTTTGCCAGTACTTGAAGATCTGAAAGTTTGTACCTTTCTTTTAGCTGTGTTGGTTGTCCTACATGCCTTACACCTTTTACAGTGGTTGAAACCAGTGGTGTCAAGGAAGGTGCAGATCTTTTTAGGGGGTTGTAAATGTTGGGTGAAAGTCTGTTTATTAGAATGGGGGCTCTACAGTAAATGAATCTGGGTTGTTTTGGGAGAAAGCCAACTAAGGTATTATCCCTCAATAGGATTGGCCAATGTTTCTTGATAATGTATTCCAAGGATTTATAATCCCATGCTGAAATTCATCAAGAACGCTTTATTGTTATTGTTGACATGAGATCTCTGTGGCTGATCCTTTAACAGAACCCGTTGATCTAAATGTAATGTTTGAATAGATGTCAGGACATTCTCTTTATAGCCCTTCTCTTTAAATTTGCTCACCACCACCTCTGATTGTAGAGCATAATCCTCAGCACTGGTGCAATTAAGATGAATGCGCATGAGTTGTCCCTTAGGGATTGCCCCCAACCATTTGGGGTGGTGGCAACTGGCCATTGGTGTTTGTAAGTAGAATTAAGTAAAAACATTGTATTTGGTGTTCATACTTTTTAGATATTGCACTATTGGGAGTTTTCTTTGATGTTTCAGAGTGGCATCTCTATATCCCCGAAGAAGAGAGTGTTTAACTGAAATCTTAAAAACGTGTTGGGTGTATGATGCACTAAAACAAGCAATCTGCAGAATATCAAAGTTCTATAATCTATGTGATCGGAGGGAGTTTTACCTCAATCTGTATATGTACTACCATATGTTTTTATAAACCAATTTTGGCTGTTTGTGGCTTTTTCAATGAAAGAAAATTATGTAATTTTAATAATTTTGCATTAAAGATGACATTTTAACAAAATATCATTTTCTTTGTGGGTTTGGTTGCCTGTAAACTCCCATAGAGGGTAAAAAGCACAAGATTATACTGGAGGTGATGGCAGCCCTCTTCCAAACCAGAGTGAGGAACAGTTAAAATTTCAAAGGTATTTGACTTTGAAGAATTGTTCTCTTACTTTCTGTTGTGTATTAGGAACAGGAAGTGAAGGGAGACCTCACAAATGGCACATAGACAGCAACAAATAACCCACCAGGACTTCAACCCATCCCCTACAATATACAAATCTTTAAAAAATTACTTTAGATATACTATGAGCGAAAAGCATGCTTTTTGTTTTTACCTTTCCATATTATTTGGATAATATTCCTGTTGTGAAAGAGCATACCTGATCATTGTGCCTAGGGCAGCATTATCTATAAATACAGCTCTGGGTTTACTAAAGTAATCTTTAGAATAAAAGGATAGTTCAACTTTCAGAGCTTAAAGCATTTGTTACCCCAGCACTTAATATTCCTGATATGTGCCTGCTGTACGTACCATGTACTTGTATGAGAAAGTATCCTGTTCTATTTGTATTGCTTCCTGTTTTTGAAATCCCTGGTGTTCCTGCTAGTCCTTTTGCTTTCCTATTAAAACTGACCACACTAAGCAGGAGAGCACACCCTGTAATCAGTTCTTTGTAGGTTGTAGGCTCACAGGAGCAGGGCCCAACTAACCCTCTCGTATTGAATTGTATTGTTGCTGTACTGTCGTCCTTTAAATTGCAAACTGTTGGTGCTATATACATCCTGAATAATAATAATAATAATAACAATGCTGGGAACTCTATATGGTCCAATGACCAGACTTGTCCTGACACACCCCTGCTGCACAGCCATTCACTGGTTAGCTCAGTGTGCTGCTGTTTCTTCTCCCCCAGCTTATATGCAGCTGAGAACAGAGGGAATGTGATCAATTATAAAAAAAGGGAAAAAAAGGTATTTATGTTTTTTTGTATCTATACACAAATGTTTTGCCTTTCATTTATATTTTAAACTGAATGGGATGTTTTACAATGTGATCGTTTACAATCACTTTAACTATTAGAAATGATGGATCAGCAAAAGTGACAAAACACACACAAACAAGAAGGAAAAGAATATATCATATGAAAACTAAAAGGTGTTAGCGAATGTGGTTTGCTCCTTAATTGAAACTTTGCATACCAATAGCAGATATACAGAAGGTCTGTTCACATTGGCAACATTCTTTAATAAACATTCTTTAATAAACAAATATTGTACTTTTTTTAAAAAGTCATATTTTTCTAGACATATTACCTTAACCTTGTCTTCAATTAGCATATCTAAAGGTGTATAATTTTATGTTTGGTTATTATTGCTTTTATTTAACCTATCTTTTTCTAGCATTCATTCTACTACAGTCATCATGAAAACTGTTATTCTTCACTGTTTTAAGGAATGAATTGGCTATGAGTATTTAAAAATGTATATCCAATGAATGACTTCTTAGGAATCTACACACAGATCTTACATTATGCAATCAAATAACTTTCCACTCCTCTATTACAACAATTATATATGCATTTACAAACAGGCACTCCAGTAAATGTGCACTCAAACAAATAAGTCAATGTAAGTCAGTGTAAGATACTGTTAAAGTAATTGGCAATACTCTGTGTTTAATGTCTGCATATTATA
This sequence comes from Aquarana catesbeiana, assembly GCF_042186555.1. NCBI lineage: Eukaryota > Metazoa > Chordata > Amphibia > Anura > Ranidae > Aquarana > Aquarana catesbeiana. The sequence continues at coordinate 712,190,186 of NC_133324.1, read as the reverse complement.
CTAATTACAATAGCTAGAGATATATTTGTGGTGTGACAGAGTATTGTATTATTATACCATAAATTTATGGTGTGAGTTTCTAAAGGTGAATCATTAACTCTGGCCCCGCAAATACCAATTTACCTCTAAAATCCAATCAGCTAAATTAATTAAAAGAAATAAGTTTAAATTTTATGTGTACTTGGCTGGATTTTTTAAAGAAACACAGGTAAAGTGGTGCAGAATAACAAATTGCACATTTAGGTTATTATCAAATTATTTTCTCTTATACTTAATAAAAACTGATTAACCACTTATGGACCACCCACCGCAGTTTTACATCGGCTGTTTGAAGGAGGATATTGTTGTTTTGGCAGCAGCTAGCTGCCATAACCGTGGTATCCTCTTCTTCAGCGGGCAGTCCGTTACAAGATAAAAGTGGTCTCTGCAGCGGATTCGCCGCAAGATCACTTTTATCGGCGGTGGGAGAGGGCCCCCCTCCCGCCACGATCCGCGCCCTCCGCCGCTTATGGAGCCGTCGGCAGCGGCGGAGGCAATCGCGTCCTGTCGCTTGCTGGTAGGGATGAGCCGAACACCCCCCGGTTCGGTTCGCACCAGAACCTGCGAACGGACCGAAAATTAGCACGAACGTTAGAACCCCATTGACGTCTATGGGACACGAACGTTCGAAATCAAAAGTGCTCATTTTAAAGGCTAATTTGCATGGCATTGTCCTAAAAAGGGTTTGGGGACCCGGGTCCTACCCCAGGGGACTTGTATCGATGCAAAAAAAACTTTTAAAAAGGGCCGTTTTTTCAGGAGCAGTGATTTTAATGATGCTTAAAGTAAAAAAAAAAAAGTGAAATATTCCTTTAAATATCGTACCTGGGGTGTGTCTATAGTATGCCTGTAAAGTGGCGTGTGTTTCCCGTGTTTAGAACAGTCCCTGCACAAAATGTCATTTTTAAAGGAAAAAAATCTCATTTAAAACTGCTTGCGGGTTTAATGTAATGTCGGGTCCTGGCAATATGGATGAAAATCAGTGAGACAAACGGCATGGGTACCCCCCAGACCATTACCAGGCCCTTTGGGTCTTGTATGGATATTAAGGGGAACCCCGCACCCACATTAAAATAAGGAAAGGTGCGGGGCCACCAGGCCCTATATACTCTGAACAACAGTATACAGGCGGTGCAAACAAGACAGGGACTGTAGGTTTGTTGTTAAGTAGAATCTGTTTGTAATTTTTAACGGGTAAATTTTTAACGTGTTTAGCTCCAGCCAAAAAATCTTTTTTAAGCTTTTTGGAAAACATAGGGAAGGGTTATCACCCCTGTGACATTTGTTTTGCTGTCTTTCCTCCTCTTCAGAAGATTTCACCTCACTTTTTGTCCCAATGACAAATGTTTTTTGAAAATTTGGGGTTTTTTGTGGAACAAGGATTGGAAAGCATCAGTGGAAAGGAGAAATGTTTTTCCCATATTAACTCTTACAGGAGAGAATTTCCCTTCCTAGGGGTAGATTTCATCTCACTTCCTGTTGTCTCCTTCCATTTGCAAGTAGGAGTCGTTTGTAAGTTAGATGTTTGAAAGTAGGGGCCTGCCCTATATACTCAGCAGAAATTTGGGCCTTAGGTGTTGTTGTGGCCACAACACTGTAAGCCCTCACAGGGCCCTGCTGTGAAATATTAGATCAAGAATTGTAATTACATGCCCCTGTTGAACAAGGGCAGAAAAATTGGGCTTTTGGTGGCGGTGGTGCCACAACACTGTAAGTCCTCACTCGCTCTTGGTGGGTGCAGAAATGGGCCCTGCTGTGAAATATTAGATCAAGAATTGTAATTACATGCCCCTGTTAAACAAGGGCAGAAAAATTGGGCCTTTGGTGGTGGTGGTGCCACAACACTGTAAGTCCTCACTCGCTCTTAGTGGGTGCAGAAATGGGCCCTGCTGTGAAATATTAGATCAAGAATTGTAATTACATGCCCCTGTTGAACAGGGGCTGAAAAATTAGGCCTTAGGCACTGGTGCTGGTGCCACAACACTGCAACCCCTCACAGATACTCTAGTTGGAATGCAGAAATGAGCCCTGCTGCAAAGTATTGCATCAAAAATTGTAATAACACGCCCCTGTTAAACAGGGGCTGAAAAATTGGGCCTTAGGCACTGGTGCTGGTGCCACAACACTGCAACCCCTCACAGATACTCTAGTTGGAACGCAGAAATGAGCTCTGCTGCAAAGTATTGCATCAAAAATTGTAAATACAGGCCCCTGTTAAACAGGGGCTGAAAAATTGGGGCCTTAGGCACTGGTGCTGGTGCCACAACACTGCAACCTCTCACAGATACTCTAGTTGGAACGCAGAAATGAGCCCTGCTGCAAAGTATTGCATCAAAAATTGTAATTACATGCCCCTGTTAAACAGGGGCTGAAAAATTGGGCCTTAGGCACTGGTGGCGGCGCCCAGAACCAAAAATGTTCTTACAAGCTATCAGCGTGATGATTGAGGAGGAAGAGGATAATTACTCAGGGATAGTCACTCAGCATCAGCATAGGCAGTCTTTGAAGGGATCTGAGATTTCAAAAAAAATTATTCGGTTACATCAGCATCAGGTGCTTGGTAGCTGGTGGTGATCCAAGACTGATTCATTTTTATGAAGGTCAGTCGATCGACCGAGTTGGTGGACAGACGCACCCTGTGATTGGTTACAAAGCCTCCAGCAGCACTGAATGTGCGTTCCGAAAGAACGCTGGATGCAGGACAGGCCAGTAGCTCAATTGCATACTGTGCAAGCTCTGGCCAGTGATCCATCCTCAAGACCCAGTAACCCAGAGGATTTTCGGTGGGAAAGGTGTCCAAGTCAGATCTTGCCCCTAGGTATTCCTGCACCATGTAAAACAGACGCTGGCGATGGTTGCTGGAACCGATCATACCTTGGGGCTGCGGACCAAAAAATTGTCTGAACGCATCGGTCAGACGGCCACCTTCTCCACCGCTCCTTCTTTGACTGACCGAAGCCTCAGCAACACGTTGTCCAGAAACAGGAGTTTGTAACCTCCCAGTCTCTGGGAACGCGTTGCACAGACCTTTCTGCAAGGCCTCCCGAAGATGTTTCATCCTCTGCTCCCTCTGCGATGGCAAGATAAGGTCTGCAACCTTACCCTTGTAACGTGGATCAAGGAGGGTTGCCAGCCAGTATTGGTCCTTCTCCTTGATACCACGAATATGAGGATCCTTACGCAGGCTTTGCAGGATCAGGGAGGCCATGCAGCGTAGGTTTGCTGAGGCATTCGGTCCGGAGTCCTCTGGGTCACTAAGGACGACATGATCCGCAGCCACCTCCTCCCAGCCACGTACAAGTCCATGTGTTTCTTGGGACTGATCCCTTAAAGACTGCTGCTGATGCTGAGTGCCAGGCTCCACCTCCATACTGACACAATCTTCCTCCTCCTCCTCCTCCTCCTCTTCCTGTGTGATCGGCGGGCATGCAGGAACACTGTCTGGATAAAGGGGGCCTTGAGAGCTAAGGAAGTCCTCCTCTTCCTGCCTCTGTTCTGCCTCAAGTGCCCTGTCCATTATTCCACGCAGCGTGTGCTCCAACAGGTGGACAAGGGGGACAGTGTCACTGATGCATGCACTGTCACTGCTCACCATCCTCATGGCCTCCTCAAATGGTGACAGGACAGTGCATGCATCCCTGATCATGGCCCACTGGCGTGGGGAAAAAAAAACAAGCTCCCCTGACCCTCTCCTGGTGCCATAGTCGCACAGGTACTCATTGATGGCCCTCTGCTGCGTGTGCAGCCACTGCAGCATGGCCAATGTTGAGTTCCACCTAGTGGGCATGTCACAGATTAGGCGGTTCTTGGGCAGGTTAAACTCCTTTTGGAGGTCCGTCAGCCGAGCACTGGCATTATATGACCGGCGGAAATGCACACAGACTTTCCTGGCCTGCCTCAGGACATCCTGTAAGCTCGGGTACCTGCCCAAGAACCGCTGCACCACCAAGTTAAGGACGTGAGCCAAACAGGGCACATGGGTCATTTGTCCCTGTCGGAGGGCAGAGAGGAGGTTGGTGCCATTGTCACAAACCACCATTCCTGCCTTAAGTTGGCGTGGTGTCAACCACCTCTGAACCTGCCCCTGCAGAGCTGACAGAACCTCTGCCCCAGTGTGGCTCCTGTCCCCCAAGCACACTAGCTCAAGCACCGCATGGCATCTTTTGGCCTGCGTACTTGCGTAGCCCCTTGAACAGCTACGGAGCACCGCTGGTTCCGAGGACAAAGCACAGGAAGAGGCCATGGAGGAAGAAGAAGAGGAGGGGGTGGAGGAGAGAGGTGTGTCACAATCATTAGCATTTTGGAGGCGTGGTGGCAGAACAACCTCCAACACTACTGCACCTTGTCCTGCATCCTTCCCAGCTGCCAGCAGAGGCACCCAATGTGCCGTGAAACTTAGGTAACGTCTCTGTTCATGCCTGCTGGACCATGAGTCAGCGGTAATATGCACCTTAACGCTGACCGCCCTGTCCAGCGAGGCATGGACATTGCCTTCCACATGCCGGTAGAGAGCTGGAATCGCCTTCCGTGAGAAAAAGTAGCGTTTGGGTACCTGCCACTGAGGAACCGCACATTCCACAAACTCACGGAAGAGGGCAGAGTCTACCAACTGAAAAGGCAGCAGTTGAAGTGCTAGCAATTTTGCCAAGCTAGCATTCAACCGCTGGGCATGTGGATGGCTGGGAGCAAACTTCTTTTGGTGGTGCAGCAGCTGGGGCAGGGAAATTTGCCTGGTACAATCTGACGTCGGTGTACCAAAAGCAGATTGCCCACAAGTACTTGGCTGTGACACACCTAATTCTACACCTTCATTCCTCTCAGTGCAGGTCTCAGAGAGGACTGAAGGTATAGTGGGGTTGGAGATCTCAGCTGATGAGGAGCAAGGAGAGGTCCTCTTTGTTCTTTGGTGTGGGTCTTTTAGATACCCTTGCCAACGAACTGCATGGCAGGTCAACATATGTCTGGTCAAGCATGTGGTACCCAAGCGGGAGATGTTTTGGCCACGCGAGATACGCTTGAGACATATGTTGCAAATAGCAGCGGTGCGATCTGATGCACTCGTCTCAAAAAAGGCCCACACCAAAGAACTTTTTGAATAACGCGCAGAGACTGCAGCGCCCTGCACATGTGGAGCTTTGGGGTGTGATGCATTCAAGGTGCTGCCCTTAGGCTGGCCCCTGGAGGGCATCCTGCCTTGTTGGTGATGTGCCGCCTCCTCCTCCTCCTCTCTCCTATCAGGCACCCACGTTGAGTCAGTGACCTCATCATCCCCTCCCTCCTCATCACTGGAGCAAACCTGGCAGTATGCTGCAGCAGGGGGAGCATGACTGCCAGATTTCTGTCCTTCTTGGGCACCCCCTCTGTCCGTGCTCACGTTACTGCCTTCATCGAGCTCAGTATCATCATCAGAGCCTTCCAAATGCTGGGCATCCTCCTGGAGCATGTACCCAACACTGTGGTCAAACAGTTCGAGGGACTCCTCAGGAGGACATGGTGGGGCTAGGGAAGGAGTCACTGATGACATTGAGCCAAGGGAAGAGGCCGCTGCTTTGCCAGACAAAGTACCCTGGGCATGGGTGAGAGAGGATGAGGAGGATGAGGACGGCTTGGTCATCCACTCGACCAAGTCTTCCGCATGTTGCGGCTTAACATGGCCAGCTGCCGAAAAAAAGGCCAAGCATGTCCCACGGCCACGTGCTGATGAGGATGCACCGTCTCCACGAGCAGCACTAGACACAGAGCCTGCTTGCCCTCTCTTATTGGCTTGTGACTGTCTGCCTCTCCTTCTTGGCCTTCCAGACATACTAATGGCCTGTAGCTGCACTAAGCTGGGATATATATATATATATATATATATATATATATATACTGATACTGCAGCTAGCAAAATCAACTGCCTGCCTGTAGTATGAGAACACCACCAACCTTCTACAGGTAGCTTTAGCTGAACACTGTGCAGAGCTCGCAAAAAACTAACTTGTAGCTTTTTTAGCTGCCTGTGGTAGTGATAGGATCAGGAAAACACCACCAACCTTCTACAGGTAGCTTTAGCTGAACACTGTGCAGAGCTCGCAAAAAAATAACTTGTAGGTTTAGCTGGACACTGTGAGGAGGACGCACCACACTAACTTGTAGTTTTAGCTGAACACTGTGAGCAGGACGCACAGCACTAACTTGTAGTTTTAGCTGTACACTGTGAGCATGATGCACCGCACTAACTTGTAGGTTTAGCTGAACACTGTGAGGTGGACGTACCCCACTAACTTGTAGTTTTAGCTGAACACTGTGAGCAGGACGCACTGCACTAACTGTAAATAGTCTAGCTGCCTGACTGTGGTACTAATAGGATCAAAAGAACACCAGCAATTTTCTTCAGGTAGCTGTAAATACTGTAACAAGACAAGCCTGCCTGTCAGTAAGAAGATAACAGGAATGGATCTAGCTGAACACTGTGAGCAGGACGCACTGCACTAACTTGTAGCTTTAGATGAACACTGTGCAGAGGTCTCACTACGCTAACTTGTAGGTTTAGCTGAACACTGTGAGGAGGACGCACAGCACTAACTTGTAGTTTTAGCTGAACACTGTGAGCAGGACTCACCGCACTAACTTGTAGTTTTAGCTGAACACTGTGAGCAGGACGCACCCCACTAACTTGTAGTTTTAGCTGAACACTGTGAGCAGGACGCACTGCACTAACTGTAAATTGTCTAGCTGCCTGACTGTGGTACTAATAGGATCAAAACAACACCAGCAATTTTCTTCAGGTAGCTGTAAATACTGTAAAAACACAAGCCTGCCTGTCAGTAGCAAGATAACAGGAACGGATCTAGCTGAACACTGTGAGCAGGACGCACTGCACTAACTTGTAGCTTTAGATGAACACTGTGCAGAGGTCTCACTACACTAACTTGTAGGTTTAGCTGAACACTGTGAGCAGGACGCACAGCACTAACTTGTAGTTTTAGCTGAACACTGTGAGCAGGACGCACCGCACTAACTTCTAGGTTTAGCTGAACACTGTGAGGTGGACGCACCGCACTAACTTGTAGTTTTAGCTGAACACTGTGAGCAGGACGCACCGCACTACCTTCTAGGTTTAGCTGAACACTGTGAGGTGGACGTACCCCACTAACTTGTAGATTTAGCTGAACACTGTGAGCAGGACGCACTGCACTAACTGTAAATAGTCTAGCTGCCTGACTGTGGTACTAATAGGATCAAAAGAACACCAGCAATTTTCTTCAGGTAGCTGTAAATACTGTAACAAGACAAGCCTGCCTGTCCGTAAGAAGATAACAGGAACGGATCTAGCTGACCACTGTGAGCAGGATGCACTGCACTAACTTGTAGCTTTAGATGAACACTGTGCAGAGGTCTCACTATGCTAACTTGTAGGTTTAGCTGAACACTGTGAGGAGGACGCACAGCACTAACTTGTAGTTTTAGCTGAACACTGTGAGCAGGACGCACCGCACTAACTTCTAGGTTTAGCTGAACACTGTGAGGTGGACGCACCGCACTAACTTGTAGGTTTAGCTGAACACTGTGAGCAGGACGCACCCCACTAACTTGTAGTTTTAGCTGAACACTGTGAGCAGGACGCACTGCACTAACTGTAAATAGTCTAGCTGCCTGACTGTGGTACTAATAGGATCAAAAGAACACCAGCAATTTTCTTCAGGTAGCTGTAAATACTGTAACAAGACAAGCCTGCCTGTCAGTAAGAAGATAACAGGAACGGATCTAGCTAAACTGAATACAGTGTATATATATATATGCAACACCTGGGATGCATATATATACACAATACACTGTAAGTGCAGCTAACTGACTGACTGTTCTGCCTAATCTATCTAACTCAAATCAAATGACACTGTCTGTCTCTCTCTCTCTCTCTATCTATGAACGCCGGAACACACACTACACAGGGCCGCCGTGCAGGCGGCCATATATAGTGTGGGGCGTGTGCTAAATCCCCTGAGCCATAATTGGCCAAAGCCTCCTTGGCTTTGGCCAATTACAGCTCTCTGTTCAGACAGCGCTGTGATTGGCCAAGCATGCCGGTCATAGTGCATGCTTGGCCAATCATCAGCCAGCAATGCACTGCGATGCCGCAGTGAATTATGGGCCGTGACGCGCCACACGAATTTGGCGCGAACGGCCCATATCGTTCGCAATTCGGCGAACGGGCGAACAGACGATGTTCGAGTCGAACATGGGTTCGACTCGAACACGAAGCTCATCCCTACTTGCTGGGTATGGAGACAAGTGAGGGGAAGATGGCCCCCATCCGTCTCCATACAATTGCTGAGCGGAAGCGACGTCAAAATGTCACTTCCGCCCACAGCTCTTAAAGGGCTATTTTTTTAAATAATTTTTTTTAATGAAATTTTTTTTTTTTATTGCATTTTAGTCTAAATATGAGATCGGAGGTCTTTTTGAACCCAGATTTCATATTTAAGAGGTCCTGTCATGCTTTTTTCTTTTACAAGGGATGTTTACATTCCTTGTAATAGGAATAAAAGTGCCATTTTTTTTTTTTTTTTTTTTAAGTGTAAAAATTAAAAAATATAAGGTAAAATAAATGAGAAAAAAAAAAATTTAACCGTGCCCTGTCCCGACGAGCTCGCTTGCAGAAGCGAACGCATACTTGAGTAGTTCCCGCATATGAAAACAGTGTTCAAACCACACATGTGAGGTATCACCACGATCGGTAGAGTGAGAGAAATAATTCTAGCCCTAGACTTCCTCTGTAACTTAAGACATGCAACCTGTAGAATTTTTTAAACGCCGCCTATGGAGATTTTAAGGGTAAAAGTTTGTTACCATTCCACCAGCGGGCGCAATTTTGAAGCATGACATGTTGGGTATCAATTTACTCAGCGTAACATTATCTTTCACAAAATAAAAAAATTGGGCTAACTTTACTGTTGTCTTATTTTTTTATTCAAAAAAGTGTATTTTTTTACAAAAAAAGTGTGCTTGTAAGACCGCTGCGCAAATACAGTGTGGCAGAAAGTATTGCATCGACCGCCATTTTATTCTCTAGGGTGTTAGAAAAAAAATGTATAATGTTTGGGGTTTCTAAGTAATTTTCTAGCATTTTCTAATTTTCTAACTTGTAAACAACAAATCTCAGAAAGAGGCTTGGTCCTTAAGTGGTTAAGTTATATTGACACATTAATGTACGTTTAGGCAAATACCATATTGCTATCTTGATCTAGTATACAGAATTAATGGGGAATTAAAGGTACATTTTAAAAAGTTGGCATTAGGTAGCTTATTTCAGAAGATTCTCTGTAGGGGGGATTAGATTAAAGTGGTTGTAATACTAAAAAAGATCCTGTTCCTTTATCCAGGTCCGGACCAGCCACCGCAGTTATACTGCGTCAGGTTGGTCTGGCTGCGCGAAACCACGTAGCTATACGTTCCATGATCGGATTCAATCAGGAACCGATTAATCCCCAGGCCTAGGCCAATGGTATCTGGCCTGGACCTGGTGATCGGTCCTGACGAATGAGATCCTTTCCCTGTCTGTGTAATTGTAAACACTGACAGGAGAAGTGATATCATCTCTCCTCGTGTCGGTCTTTTCCGTTCCAGACCGAGAGGAGAGAGCATCTAACAGTGAGTTGCACCAACACTACACTGACACCAGGTCACAATTCACCCCCCGATCACCCCCCCAGTTAACCCCTTCACCACCTGTCACTGTGTCACCCAGTAAAGCAATCAGATTTTTTTTTTCGCTGTACTGGTGTCATTAGTGACAAAAATCAGTGTTAGGGTAATTAGTCTTAGGCCCAGATAGGTCTAGGGAACCCCCCTAACCCCCCCAATAAAGATTTAACCCCATAATCACCCCCTGTCACCTGTAATCACAGTATAAGTGTCACGGGTGATGCGTCAGGGCACCCGCCGTATTTTACCCAATAAAGGTTTAACCCCCTGATCACCCGGCGGGTGATATAAGTTAGGTTTTAGCGTCAGAAAGGGTCTGCGTCACCTCAGGCAGTGTCAGATTAGTGCCAGTAGGGCTAACACCCACGCAAGCACCATACACCTCCCTTAGTAGTATAGTGTCTGAACGGATCGATATCTGATCTGATCAGAACTATACTAGTGTCCCCAGCAGTTTAGGGTTCCCAAAAATGCAGTGTTAGCAGGATCAGCCCAGATATCTGCTAGCACCTGCATTTAGCCCCTCCACCCAGCCCAGCCCACCCAAGTGCAGTATCAATCGATCACTGTCACTTACAAAACACTAAACACATAACTGTAGCGTCCACAGAGTCAGACCTGATCCCTGTGAATGCTAACAGTTTTTTTGGTAGCGTTTGAATCAGTCGCTGACAGTCAGCTTTTTTACTTGTGAGTCTCACTAGTGTACCAGTAAATTTAGAGACCAAAGTGTAAAATCAAAGGTACACTAGTGAAGAGGCCTACATGTTTCTGAGCATGGCAGATAGTGAAGAGGAAGTCACTCATCTATCAGATTCAGGCTCAGAATACGAACCTGCAGACAGCAGCAGCACCGTGACAGATAGCTCTGACGACGGAGTTGTGGTCCCTGCCAAGGACAGGCATACCAGACCCCGATCTTCTTCTGCTGTCGTTGAGGTGCAAGAACCGCAGGTCCCTCGTGTGGTGCAGAGAGCCAATACTAGCGCCGCTATTCCTTCTGGTGAACTGGCAAGCACCAGCGACCTAGTACACCCTGGTCATAGATCCAGCACTGCAGTATCATGTGGTGACGTGATGAGTCCCATAAGTGCAGTTCAAGCTGGCGAGGTGGCAAGCATGAGTAGTGTCCCGCTGCCACCAAGTAGAAGAAAAACACAGGCCCGTCGAGCCCATAGTGCGCTTTCTGCTGCATTCGCCAATCCTAATTGGGAGCCCACCACTTCTGCAGCACCCATACTTCCCCCATTCACTGGCCAACCTGGAATTCAGGTGGAAACAGTTGATTTTACATCACTTGATTTTTATTCGCTGTTTTTCACAGATCTCTGTAGATCTATTGTGGACCAAAGCAATTTGTATGCTGGTCAATTCATCGCCACTAATCCCCAGCTGACCCTTGCCAGAGATTGGAGACCTATTAGGCTCTGTTTCCACTAGTGCGACTTTTCATGCGACTTGGGACTGAAAAGTCGCATGACAAATTGTTTCCCATGATTTCCAATGAGTACCGTTCATATCTGTGCGACTTCAAGTCGCAGCGACTTCAAAGTAGTCCCTGCACTACTTTGGTCCCATTTTGATGCGACTTGAGGTCCATAGATACAGGCATTGCTTCAAATCGCGGTAAAAAGTCGCGGTAAAATCGCGGTAAAAAATCACGGCAAAATCGCGCAACTTTGGGGACGCACTAGTGGAAACATAGCCTTACGGTCTCCAAATTTAAGACCTTCCAGGCCTATCCCTCCTCATTGGTGTAACTAAAAAGAGTGAGTTGCGGTCATATTGATCCACTGACCCAATTCACCATACGCCAATGTTCTCTGCCTCCATGACCAGGACATGATACGAATAGATTGTGATTCATGCACTTCAATGACAATGAACTCTGTCGTCCTCGGGGTAACCTTAGATTTGATCAGCTCTACAAAATTCGGCCCCTCGTAAACCACTTGAACCAACGTTTTGCTGCCTTGTTTACTCCCGATCAGGTTGTCTGCGTTGATGAATCCCTGATTAAGTTTTCTGGCCGCTTGTCTATCAAACAGTATCTTCCCAGAAAGCGTGCCAGATACAGGGTCAAGATTTATAAGCTCTGTGACAGGGCCACAGGCTATACATATAGTTTTATGGTTTATGAGGGAAAAGATAGTCATGTAGAGCCGGAGAACTGCCCAGACTACATAGGATAGTGTGGGATAGTAAGATAGTGTGGCACTTGGTGTCACCCTTATTCGGAAAGGGGTACCACTTGTACGTGGACAATTATTACACTAGCATGCCACTTTTTAGTCACCTTTTTATTTATGGAATTGGCACATGTGGCACCATGCGATCTAATTGTCGGGGCTTCCCCCAACGGCTTGTAGAATCCCGACTTAGACGGGGGAGAGAGCCTGCTTGAAGTGTAATAATTTGTTAGCAGTGAAGTGGAGGGATTCACAGAATGTTTTCATTATGACCTCGCGTCACGCAGACGCGGCAGTCCAAATTCCTACTTTGACTGGTGTTGTGGAGAAACCCCTCTGTGTCCTAGAGTACAACCTTAACATGGGAGGGGTGGACCTCAACGACCAGTTGATGGCGCCGTACCTAATTGCCTGTAAGGCCAGCCGCTGGTTCAAAAAAGTGTCTGTTTATTTCAATTGCCTTTTGATGAACACTTTTGTGCTATACAAAGCTTCAGGACGGACTGGATCCTTCCTTAAATTCCAGGAAGAGATCGTCAGAGCCCTTCTGTTTCCAGACGGTGCCCTTGCCCAACTTCCCAACACAAATGCAGTGAGCCGGCTGCATAAGAGGCATTTTCCTCATGTCCTCCTTGGTACCCCTACCCAAAGAACACCCCAAAGAAGATGTCGTGTCTGCAGCAAACATTGATTTAGGCGTGACAACACTTTTATTGTCCCTCCTTTCCTGACCAACCTGGTCTCTGCATTGGTGAATGTTTCAAAAGCTACCACACACTAGTTGAGTATTAGCGTAGGGTACAGCACCACACAGTCCTAGGCACACTAATACAGGGTCTCGGGGTCTCGAAAGATGTGATGGCCATAACATTTTGAGAGACCCTAATCTGCAACGTTCAGTTTACAGTTTTTTTTTACAGTTTTTATAAAAGTTAAAAAAGTGAAAAAAAAAACACACAAAAACACAAAAAAATATAAAATAAAAAATAGTTGTGGTTGTATTTTTCTTCTCTCTATCTATTGTTCTCTCTCTTATGTTCACTCTCTACTGTCCGCTCTATTGTTAGCTCACATCTATCGTTCTCTCTCTGTTTTATTTTTACTATGTTTTATTGTATTTGCTTTGCAGGTATGGTATGTTATACTGTAATGTTAGCAGGTACGCCATTCAGCTGCAGCACGGTTTATTTATCTTGACAGCAACAGCGTTTACTCCCACGATACATAAAGCCGTGACTCCAGTGCTGTCGGAGGTGATTTCACCACCACAGTTAAAAAAAAGAGCATATATGCCAAAGCATGGGGCAGGGGTGGAGGAGAGATCCTAACATTAGGGGCGGATTGCCCCCATGCTTTGGCATATATATTTTTAGGCACAGATTGCAATGTTTTATTTTTACTATGTTTTTTTGCATTTGCTTTGCAGGTATGGTAAGTCTAATGCCCTGTACACACGGTCGGATTTTCCGTCGGAAAATGTGCGATCGGAGCTTGTTGTCAGAAATTCCGATTGTGTGTGGGCTCCATCGGACTTTTTCCGTCTGAATTTCTGACACACAAAGTTCGAGAGCAGGCTATAAAATTTTCCGACAACAAAATCCGATCGGTTAAATTCTGATCATGTGTACACAAATCCGACGCACAAAGTGCCATGCATGCTCAGAATAAATTGAGAGACGAAAGCTATTGGCTACTGCCCCGTTTATAGTACCGACATATGTATTTTACGTCACCGCATTCAGAATGATCGGATTTTCCAACAACTTTGTGCGGCCATGTGTATGCAAGACAAGTTTGAGCCAACATCCGTCAGAAAAAATCCATAGATTTTGTTGTTGGAATGTCCAATCAATGTCCGATTGTGTGTACAGGACATTACTGTTATACTGTAATGTTACTTTTTTTATTGTTAACCATCATTTGCTTAGCAGGTACACCATTCAGCTGCAGCACAGGTTTATCCATCTTGACAGCAACAGCGTTTGCTCCCACGATACGTAAAGCCATGACTCCAGTGCTGTCGGAGGTGATTTCACCACCACAGTTAAAAAAAAATGGTGCATGTATGCCTATCATTAGAAGTGGGTGGATGAAGAGCGGTATTCTAATGGTGGGCATACCCACCAATCAATCTCTTTTTTTTGTTCAACCCACAGGCTGCAAGAAAAAAAGAACATTACAATGTATGCCCAACAAGGACCAGCAATGTACTGGTATGTTGCTGGACTTTGGGTGGTTATACCAGAATGATGCCTGCAGGTTTAGGTATAATCTTGGTATCAAAATATAAATGAATAATCAGCGCGTATATGTAAAATGAGCAGCTGAACACCAGGGTCAAACAATCAAATCCCTCAAATGAATAAAGATACATAAGGTGCAGCGCTAAATCAGACAGGACACACGAGCATAAAAAAGGATCATAAACTAATAATAATAGAGCTCCATGCCAAGAGAAAAAAATGTGATAAATAAATATCCTTAGGACGAGAGTCTAATCATCCAAATATTAGAGAGCAATCACAAAAGAGTCCATATAATCATCCAGTGAGATTCCACCATTCAAGCGTGATGTAACAACATGCCAGATAAAGTGACTGATCGATGTGCCCTCTACCGTTTGATAAGACTGGCCTCTCACCTAAAATATAAATGAATAATCAGCGCGTATATGTAAAATGAGTAGCTGAACACCAGGGTCAAACAATCAAATCCCTCAAATGAATAAAGATACATAAGGTGCAGCGCTAAATCAGACAGGACACATGATCATAAAAAAGGATCATAAACTAATAATAATAGAGCTCCATGCCAAGAGAAAAAAATGTGATAAATAAATATCCTTAGGACGAGAGTCTAATCATCCAAATATTAGAGAGCAATCACAAAAGAGTCCATATAATCATCCAGTGAGATTCCACCATTCAAGCGTGATGTAACAACATGCCAGATAAAGTGACTGATCGATGTGCCCTCCACCGTTTGATAAGACTGGCCTTTCACCTGGCAACCAGGACCCTTTAATTACAGAGGGTCAGATAGACATTCCCAATTGGGGTCATAGTAAGGTGATGCACTCCGGACCGGTATAAAGGACTTCCGTCATAGGCTGGTATATCATTTTTTATGATCATGTGTCCTGTCTGATTTAGCGCTGCACCTTATGTATCTTTATTCATTTGAGGGATTTGATTGTTTGACCCTGGTGTTCAGCTGCTCATTTTACATATACGCGCTGATTATTCATTTATATTTTAGGTGAGAGGCCAGTCTTATCAAATGGTGGAGGGCACATCGCTCAGTCACTTTATCTGGCATGTTGTTACATCACGCTTGAATGGTGGAATCTCACTGGATGATTATATGGACTCTTTTGTGATTGCTCTCTAATATTTGGATGATTAGACTCTCGTCCTAAGGATATTTATTTAACACATTTTTTTCTCTTGGCATGGAGCTCTATTATTATTAGTTTATGATGCATTTTTATGCTCATGTGTCCTGTCTGATTTAGCGCTGCACCTTATGTATCTATAATCTTGGTATCATTCATTTCAGCCAGTGGTCAGCTTTCATATAATCCTAGCAGCTAATTAGCCTCTAGACTACTTTTATAAGCAGTGGGAGGGAATGTCCCCCCCTCCCGCCATCTTCCATGGTTTTCTCTGGCTCTCCTGTCCCAACAGGGAACCCGAGAATGCAGCCGGTGGTTCAGCCAGCTGACTATAGAGCTGATCAGAGACCAGAATGGCTCCAATCATCTCTATGGCCTAAGAAACCGGAAGCTACGAGCATTTCGTGACTATGGTTTCGCCGGATATAAACAGCGCCATTGGGAAATTTGCAAAGCATTCTAATAGACCCCAATTTTTTTCAAAAAAAAGTACCTGTCACTACCTATTGCTATCATAGGGGATATTTACATTCCCTGAGATAACAATAAAAATAATTAAAAAAATTAAAGAAAAATATAATAAAAAAGCAAAATAAATAATTAAAAAAGCACCCCTGCCCCCCCCCCCCCCCCCGTACTCATGTGCAAAGGCAAACGCAAGCGTCGGTCTGGTGTCATATGTAAACAGCAACTGCACCATGCATGTGAGGTATCACCACGAAGGTCAGATTGAGGGCAGGAATTTTAGAAGTAGACCTCCTCTGTAGATCTAAAATGGTAACCTATAAAGGCTTTTAAAGGCTTTTAAAAATGTATGTAGTTTGTTGCTTCTGCACGTTTGTGTGCAATTTTAAAGCATGTCGTGTTTGGTATCCATGTACTTGGCATAAGATCAACTTTTTTATTCCATCAAACATTTGGGAAATATAGTGTGTTTTAGTGCATTAAAATGAAAAAAGTGTGTTTTTTCCAAAAAAATTGCGTTTGAAAAATTGCTGCACAAATACTATGTGAAAAAAAAAATGCAACACCCACCATTTTAATCTGTAGGGCCTTTGCTTTAAAAAAAATATATAATGTTTGGGGGTTCAAAGTAATTTTCTTGCAAACAAAAAAAAATGTTCATGTAAACAAAAAGTGTCAGAAAGGGCTTTGTCTTCAAGTGGTTAGAAGAGTGAGTGATGTGTGACATAAGCTTCTAAATGTTGTGCATAAAATGCCAGGACAGTTCAACCCCCTCCCCCCCAAAATGACCCCTTTTTGGAAAGTAGACACCCCAAGCTATTTGCTGATAGGCATGTTGAGTCCATGTAATATTTTATATTTTGCCACAAGTTGCGTGAAAATGAAATACATTCTGCTGCTTCTCCTCATGTGTGAGACTTTTTGGGTGCCTAGCCGCATACAGGGCCCCGAAAACCAATCACCATCTTCAGGTTTTGAAGGCCATAAAATGCCAAGATAGCACAACCCCCCCCCCCAAACGACCCCATTTTGGAAAGTAGACACCACAAGCTAGCTATTTGATGAGAGGTATGTTGAGTCCATGTAATATTTTAGATTTTGCCACAAGTTGTGGGAAAATTATTTTTTTTTTTTAACAAAGTTGTCACTAAATGATCTATTGCTCAAACATGCCATAGGCATATGTGAAATTACACCCCGAAATACATTCTGCTGCTTCTCCTGAATACGGGGATACCACATGTGTGAGACTTTTTTGGAGCCTAGCTGTATACAGGACCCCGAAAACCTATCACCGCCTTCAGGCTTTCTAAGGGGGTAAAATGGTGATTTCACTTCCTCACTACCTATCACAGTTTCAGAGGCCCTGAATTGTCAAGATAGCACAACCCCCACCCCCCAAATGACCCCATTTTGGAAAGAAGACACTTCAAGCTTATTACTGAGAGGCATGTTGTGTCCATGGAATGTTTTATCTTTTGCCACAAGTTTTGGGAAAATCATTTTTTTTTTTTTTTTACACAAAGTTGTCACTAAATGATATATTGTTCAAACATGGCATGGTTATATGTGGAATTACACCCTAAAATGTATTCTGCTGCTTCTCCTGTGTACAGGGATAGCTCATGTGTGAGACTTTTTGGGAGCCTAGCTACGTACAGGACCCCAAAAACCAAGCACCGCCTTCAGGCTTTCTAAAGGCGTAAAATTGTGATTTTACTCCTCACTACCTATCACAGTTACGGAGGCCCTGAAATGTCCAGGTAGCACAACCCCCCTCCTCAAATGACCCCATTTTGGAAAGTAGACACCCCAAAGTATTTGCTAAGAGGCATGGTGAGTATTTTGCAAATCTCATTTATTTTTGAAAATGAAGAAAGAAAATAAATTTTTTTTTTTTCTTTTTTCAATTTTCAAAACTAAAGTGAGATCTGCAAAATACTTAACATGCCTCTCAGCAGATAGCATGGGGTGCCTACTTTCCAAAATGGGGTCATTTGGGGGAGCAGCAGAATGTATTTTGGGGTGTAATTCTACATATAACCATGTTATGTGTGAGCAATATATCATTTAGTGACAACTATGTGTAATTTTTTTTTTTGCCATTTTTTCAATCACTTGTGGCAAAAAAATAAAATATTCAATGGGCTCAACATGCCTCTCAGCAATTTCCTTGGGGTGTCTACTTTCCAAAATGGGGTCATTTTGGGGGGGAGGGGGTTGTATTGCCCTGCCATTTTAGCACCTCAAGAAATGAGATAGGCAGTCATAAACTAAAAACTGCGTATATTCCAGAAAATGTACCCTAGTTTGTATACGCTATAGCTTTTACGCAAACCAATAAATTATTACGCTTATTGACATTTTTTTCTACTAAAGACATGTGGCTGAATACATTTTGGCCTAAATGTATGACTAAAATTGAGTTTATAAAATTTTTTTATAACAAAAAGTAGAAAATATTCTTTTTTTTCAAAATTTTCGGTCTTTTTTCATTTATATCGCAAAAAATAAAAATCCCAGAGGCAATAAAATACCATCAAAAGAAAGCTCTATTTGTGGGAAAAAAAGGACGCAAATTTCGTTTGGGTACAACATTGCATGACTGCGCAATTACCAGTTAAAGCAGCGCAGTGCCAAATTGTAAAAAGTCCTCCAGTTATTAAGCTGGCAAATCCTCCGGGGCTGAAGCGGTTAAGGCATGCTCTATAGCACAGTGCTTGTGCTGTGTAATTTTTCTCTTCATAACTTGTAATATATCTGGTTGATCCTGCCAGTTCCTGTGTCCCTCTGTCCGTGCTGACCACGATAATCATGGAGGCTCCATGATCCATGATTACCGTGGTCAGTTTACATGCCTTCATCATCCCCCTGCTCTGCTGTGACAGTCAGCATTCTCCCCTCCCCGCTCGCAGATATTCAGCTGCATATTACAGCAAATATACAGGTACCCCCATCTGGAGCATGCGGCCATTAACAATAGTGTATATGTTTTTTTTTTTATGAAAATACTAAATACCTTTTCCTACACCGCCACTGTGCAGTCACGTGATTCCCCTGTACTGGCCGGCTGACATCACAGGGAAATCTCGGCCCCTCCTGCTTCTCTCCATAGATCGGGGAAGATTAGCGAGGTGGATCACGTGACCACACAGCTGCAGTGCGAGAAAAGGTATTTAGGCTTTTCATTACAAAAAACCCCACACTATTGTTATTGGCAGCATTTAAGCACTACTGACAGATTTGTAAGGCTGCATTCACACTACAGCATTTTGAATAGTGGGCAGTTCTGCCACGGCTCTGCCCGCGATTTGATAGTGCTGATGTGTGAATGACAAAACAAGGAACTCGCATTTGAGATGCCATTCATTTGAATGACACCTCAAATCGCGGCGAAAGGTCTGCCGCGATTGTCGTGTGACAAAATGTGCTCAAATCGCGGCAACCCGCAACACGGGACGCATGTCACCCCAAAGTAGCTCCTGAACTATTTTTGGGCGACATGCGTCCCACGATGTGGGTTGCCATGATTGCAGCATGTTTTATCGCACGACAGTTGCGGCAGACCCGCACCGCGATTTGAGGTGTCATTCAAATGAATGGCATCTCAAATGCAAGTTCCGCGTTTTGTCATTCACACATCCGCGCTGTCGAATCACGGGCAGATCCGCGGCAGGTCTGCCATGATTCAAAACGCTGTAGTGTGAATGCAGCCTAACAATATGGTCTTTTAAAATAGCCCCTGCCAGATTTAAAAATGCCCACCACCTGTTTTGATAACTTTACAGACAATTGTGGCAGATTCAGGTAGGTTTTAATGCACCAATTTCAAATATAATTCCCTCCAGGTCACAGAAAATTAAACTGGTGGTAACTAAGACCTACTCTAAAGCTGGCCATACACTATACAATTTTCCTGTTCAACTTTCCTTTAGATTTACCAAAACCATATAATATGAGGTCAAACCTAAACCCTTTCAATTTGTATGCAATCAGACAGGCCCTTGCACTACATAGTTGAAGGTAAATCTAAAGGAAATTGAATCAGAAAATTGTATAGTGTATGGCCAGCCTTAGTTGGCATACAGAGTAGCAGTAGATAGCCCTGTATGCAGTAGATAGCCCTGTATGCAGTATAGTAGAGTCACATATTTGCCACTGTTTCCTCTCCCCCCCCCCCCTCTGTAATTGATATTTAAGAACACTGTAGGCTTCACAGCAAACAGTCTCCTAACAACCAGTAATGTTGCAATAGGTGGAACCTAATGAATAACTGAGACACTAACTCCCCATGAGGTCCACTCTCCCCTTGTAATTTACAGCAGACAGTGGGTGGATTCAATAGCCAATAGTAAGCTGTCTGTTGGCTAAGGATCCACCCATTATCTGCTGTTAATCACAAGTGGAACAAACCTGATGAGGAACTAGTGTCTGTGAATTTCACTAGGCTTTGCCCCCAGGTACAAAACTCCTTGCTGCTGCTTTGATAACAGGTTCAGTATCAGGGAGAAGGCACAGTTGCAGTGTCTGTAAGGGTAATCCAGCCTCAATGTACCTCCACATTTGGTGCATGCCTCAGATTCATTTACCTATCTAGAATAGGTACATGAATCTGTGGGTATATGAACCTGTTTCCTGCGCCACATTTGTTGTGTGGATGCTCATTAGAATTCTAAAGAATGTCTTAGATTCCCTTCATGAATTTTTCTGTGCATATCTCATTCCCTGTTTACATATATGTCACACGTCATGACATTTTTCACAAGAGTCTCCCAGTGTCTTCCGTTGTGATCTCCATACCTCCAGTGTACTCAGTGTCTTTCAGACTGTCCCCTGTGACTCTCTGTGTGTTCCTGCTTGAAACCTGTATCCTTGCGTGTTTTGTATCATCTGAGAATTCTAGTGTACTTGTGCCTTAGGTTTCTCCCATGTACTTCTGCCAGTTTTCAGCCTGTCTGCACATCTGGGATGTCCTGCGAGTTTCTACCTGCCTTTTGTTATTGGCAAATGTGTCTTCAGCCTTGTTTAGTTTCTCCCTGTGTATTCCTGTTTTTGTGCATTAATATCCACTCCTATTGATCCTGCATGCCTTGGTGTACTATTACCCATTTCCAGGCCTCTTTGGTTTATGTGCACTCCTGTCCCTGTGCCTCAATGTTGCAAGGAAGTCTGCTTATCAGCTCTTAGTACTCAGTAGCTGCCTGATTGTGTGAGTCAGAGGACCACAACCTGGCAATCATCTGTAGCACAACCCATCAGGAGTTCTGGAGAAGTCATGGCAGTTCCTTAGATTTTTAGCCTCAACCCTTCCAAGGGCTCTCACATTCGCTGTACATACAGGCACCCTCAGTTATCTCTTGTTAGTACCCATAGGTATCCTTTCTGTCCTAAACTCTTTGTGCAGCCCAACTATATTCTATGTACATGCATTCCCTGGGAACCCTGGGAACCCTGTGCACCACCGGTTACTTAAACATATCATTACCTCTGTGTTC
Source organism: Aquarana catesbeiana (assembly GCF_042186555.1). NCBI lineage: Eukaryota > Metazoa > Chordata > Amphibia > Anura > Ranidae > Aquarana > Aquarana catesbeiana. The sequence goes on along the minus strand of NC_133324.1, from coordinate 712,168,920 downwards.
CTGTAAGCTCAGAATCCCAATGCTGTAAGATACTCCTATCTCCCTATACTATTGTCATGCTTGTGACAAAAGTATAGGGATTCTGTGCTTTCCAGATACTTGTCTCTTATGTTTCCCTGTACTAGGTGGTCAGCTGTAACTGCATGTGTGCACGCTCCAAACACATCCACCCAAAGGTCAGACTACATGGAGGGTCCACGATCCACAACCATTCATGATAGTCCCATTTGTACACACAATATTACAAGTGCTCTGGAAACCACATTAACTTCAGCTGCACTTTAAAGACAGTGTGACACTATTTATTATCTAGCAAAATAAGAAAGGTGAAAGAGTTTATTTAATATAGTGGTACAGATATAAGTGATGATCTGCATGGTACAGTAAGCCATAGCAACAAGATGTCTGTGTAATGTAGCATATGCCATCGTGAAATAAGAAAAAAAACAACATATTTAGTAGATCTCTTGAAAACATTTACCCAGTACAGAAAAATAACTGCTTATGTGCCATAAATATAGTCTGCTCCCCTCGTCTTTTGCATGAAAACTCAGCTGTGATTTCCTAAACATGTGGTGGCAGTCTTGCCTACTTCATGAAAATAAATACAGAATTCAGACCTCTCCTTATGTTCCTTCTCCTCATCTCCCAAACCTCTGCTCATACACAGGCAGAGAGCACAGGAAAGTTACCAGCTCAAAAGATTTCTGGCAAAAAAAACACTTCAATGGTATATTTAGCAGATCAAAAGGGAGAGTAAATAAAAAGTACATCGTTAGTTTCTATATACATTTTAATACAAGAGGATTTCCTAATGGTTATTATGTAATACTTGTTTTTACATAATTATTCCTCTTTTCATTGGTAAATAATTAAGAGAATACCATCACAACTAGACAGGATGCAATATAACCTGCAGGTAGACAATGGATTCTGACTCACCTTTGTAGAAAGAGAGCAACACTTTCTGGCTTGTTTGTGTTATCATATTAAACTTTCAGAACAGCATGTCAAATATTCTACAACAGACTGTTCATGCCAGAATAAACTGAATCCTTGTAAACAATTTGTAAATAATTGGATACCTTTAGGCGGTGCTGTGGTAGAGCCAAGGTTAAGAATTTTTTTTCATTATTTTTATTTTATTTCTTAAAGCAGTATTAAACGCCGAACAAATAAACAAAATGTAATATATTCTAGCCTAATGATGATCCTTAAATGTGGTGGCTGCAATTATTAATTTTTTGGGGATTTATGTCCCTTTATTTTCATCTGGTGAACCAGTAACACATTTACCATCTTAGGTTGTCTCCACTCTGGAGGGAAGAGTAAAGCCCCATACACACGATAGGACTTTGTACAAACTTTCCCTTGGATTTTTGTACAGAGGGCGTTGGCCAGAAGTTTGTCTTGCATACAGACGACAAGACTTTTCCAGCCAACTTTCACCAAATCACGTGGTTTTTCAGCTTTTTACCACCACCCTTTGGTCAGCTTCTGTATTGTTGTCTGATATTGTGTCAATCTCGCCACTTTTATTGGCGAGATTGACACCTTGCGAGCTGGATTCACACTGGTGCGGGGATTCGACTTGGATCCCCGCCAATGCCAGGCACTCTATTTGGTATGAATCCTGAGGGGGAAATCCACGCCAAATTTTAAATAAAAAAATGGCATGGGTTCCCCTCAAGGGGCATACCAGGCCCTTCGATCTGGTATGGATTTTAAGGGGAACCCCCTATGCTGAAAAAACTGCGTGGGGTCCCCCCAAAATCCTTACCAGACCCTTATCCGAGCACGCAGCCCGGCCGGTCAGGAAAGGGGTTGGGGATGAGCGTGCGCCCCCCCTCCTGAGCCGTACCAGGCTGCATGCCCTCAACATAGGGGATGGGTGCTTTGGGGGAAGGGGGAGCCCTATGGCCCCCCCACCCCAAAGCACCTTGTCCCCCTTGTTAAAGAGGACAAGGGCCTCTTCCCGACAACCCCCTTTCCTGACTGGCTGGGCTGCGTGCTCGGATAGGGGCTTGGTATGGATTTTGGGGGGGACCCCCACACCGTTTTTTCGGCATAGGGGGTTCCCCTTAAAATCCATACCAGACCTAAGGGCCTGGCATGCCCCCAGAGGGGAATTCCCTCTCGCGCTCACCGCAATAGGAAAATGTGTTTTAATAAGGGGGCCCCCAGATACAGCGTACCCCTACCCATTCACCTAGGGAAAAAAGTGTCAATAAATAAAACACACTACACAGGTTTTAAAATTAATTTATTAGGCATCTCCGGGGTCTTCTTCTGACTTCGGGGGTCTTCTTCCGACTTCGGGGGTCTCTCTGGCATCTTCTCCCTCTCTACGGTGTCGTCTCCACACTCTCTGTACCCCATACTCATTCACATAGGGTGGGGGGCCGGGATCTGAGGGCCCCCTTATTAAAGGGGGCTCCCGGATTCCAATAAGCCCCCCGCCCCCCCGGCCAGGGTTGTCGGCCAGGGCTGTCGGGAAGAGGCCCTTGTCCTCATCAACATGGGGACAAGGTGCTTTGGGGTGGGGGGGCCGCAGGGCGCTCCCCTCCTCCAAAGCACCCACCCCCCATGTTGAGGGCATGCGGCCTGGTACGGCTCAGGAGGGGGGCGCTCGCTCATCCCCACCCCCTTTCCTGACAGGCCAGGCTGTGTGCTCGGATAGGGGTCTGGTATGGATTTGGGGGGCCCCCATGCCGTTTTTTTCGGCGTAGGGGGTTTCCCTTAAAAATCCATACCAGACCTAAGGGCCTGGTATGCCCCTGGAAGGGAACCAATGCCAGTTTTTTATTTAAAATTTGGCTTAGAGTTCCCCCTCCAGATTCATACCAAACACAGTGCCTGGCATTGGCGGGGATCCAAGTCGGATCCCCGCACCAGTGTGAACCCGGCTCGCAAGGTGTCAATCTCGCCAATAAAAGTGGCCAGATTGAGACAATATCAGACAACAATACAGAAGTTGACCAAAGGGTGGTGGTAAAGAGCTGAAAAACCACGTGATTTGGTGAAAGTTGGCTGGAAAAGTCCTGTCGTCTGTATGCAAGACAAACTTCTAGCCAACTCCCTTTGTACAACAATCCAAGGGAAAGTTTGTACAAAGTCCTATCGTGTGTATGGGGCTTAAGATGCACAACATGTTTACATGGACTTGACTAGCAGATTAAGAATGGTTTGTCCCCACCCTTTACTGAATAGCTTGGTCTGTTAACCACTTAAAGACCAAAAGAATTTCCCCCTTAATGACCAGGCCATTTTTTGCGATACAGCACTGCGTTGCTTTGATCGACAATTGCGCGGTCATGCGATGCTGTACACAAACAAAATCGACGTCCTTTTTTCCCACAAATAGAGCTTCCTTTTGGTGGTATTTAATTACCTCATTCACAGCACACTGGGTAACCCTGCTTGCAACTCGGAAGGATGCCAGACAGGGCTCAATACTTCAGCTTAGACATGTGCATGACGAAAAGATATTTGTTTTGTTTCGTTTTGATTTGTTAATCTAGTTAGTTTTGTTAAGTTCGGTTGATTCGTTCATTTCATATTCGGAATTCGTATTCTGAATTAGTTTTCAGAATTTGTATTCAGGATTTTCAAATTTTCTTCAAATTTACCGTTTTTTTTATTCGAAACGTATTGTTTTTGATTCAAATGCAGCAAAGTGAACAAACAAAAGAAAAATCTTCATCAAATGAATACAATGACTCTTTAAATCACCTTTGGCTTAACAAAAACAGCATTATTTTGAAATGGTACTCTAATAACGCACACAGTCTTTGATTTCTGCAATATGTGTAGTTAGAATTTACTGGAGTTCAATGTAAAATTCGATTCAAATTTCAGTCTGAATTTCTGAAATTCGGATGAATTTCGTTACGTTATTCAGAGCATTCAGAATAACGAAAAATGTGTCCGAATATTAATTTGAAACGAACGGCACATGTCTACTTCAGCTTGTTGCGCCGCCATGTCTCTATACAGCTAGTGGTGATGATGCAAGATTTGTCAGCTCTACCCCTCCTCCTCCTCCTCCTCCATGCCCTCCTCTGCTGAATTGCCCTATGAACCACAAGTATCCCCTAAGCGTTCAAGGGGATATTCAATGAGTCAGGTTAAAAGGTGCCATGCAGTGCTTCAGTTGGTGTGTCTAGGGGACAGGAACCACACTAGAGAAGAGTCTGTAATCATTGCAGGTGGTTATACACAGCCTCCACAGGAGTTCCACCTGCCCGTAAACTGGCTGCTTTGTGACATGCCCACCAGGTGGAACTTGACTTTGGCAATGTAGCAGAGGCTGCACATGCAGAGGCTGCACATGCAGCAGAGGGTACTGTAATCCTCTGTGACCCCCAAGGAGTCTGCCTCTCATGCTTCCGCAAACTTGCGGTGCATTGGCTCCCTCAAGGCCCCAAGAATACGTGGCATAAAGGAGAAGGATCACTATTGTTTGGCAACCCTCCTTGACCACCATTACAAGGCGTAAGTCTCAGAACTCATTCCATCCCCGCAGAGCGTGCAGAAGATAAAATCTCTTGAGGACACCTTAAAGAGGAATGTATCTAATGCTTTTCCTGACTCCAGTAGGTTACAGTGTCATAGAAAACATAATTTTGAGGCTTCTGTTGGTCAAGAGAGGAGTGGTGGAGAAAGTGGCCACCTAAGTGATGCATTTCACAATTTTTTTAGTCCTCTCTGCCCAGGGATGTCAGCTTCCACATCCCATCGGCAGCGTCTGCATCATATGGGGGATTATTATCTAGGGGCAAAAACAGAGATGGTGATTGGTGAGCTTTCCAGTTGATGATCCACTGGGTTACTGGGTCATGAGAATAGGCCACTGTCCAGAACTTGCCCAGTATGCAATTGAGATGCTGGGCTGCCCTGCATTCTGCATGTGTTCTGAACGGGCATTCAGTGCTGCTGGAGGTTTTGTTACTGATAATAGAACGTGTCTGATTCTGTGGACCGTCTGAAATTTATCAAAATTAATCTGTCCTGTATTACCAGCAGCTATGAAGCCTCTGATGTTGATGTTGCTGATTAAGTGTTTTTGGGATGTGGAATCTCTGCAGAAATTCTAGGCAGCCTAGCATTGTTGGTGTTGATTTAATCTGAGAGAACTTTTTTGGTGTAGGTTTCATGGGCATGATTAACACCCAAAGACCAATTTTTCCGCACCTGTTTGATAGGTGCATATCATTTCAATTTTTGACAGCAAGGCCAATTCTTGCTTTTATCAAGAGTACCTCTATAGAGTTAGGCACCTTTCACACTGGGGTGGGAGGTGCGTCGGCGGTAAAGTGCAGCTATTTTTAGCTTTACCGTCGTTTTAGCGGTGGTATTCGGCTGCTAGCAGGGTGGAGTTTTTTTTAGATAGGGTTAAAAACCACCACAAAGTGCCTCTGCAGAGGCGCTTTGCCGGTGGTATAGCCGCGGTGCCCCATTGATTTCAATGGGCAGGAGCGGTGAAGGAGCCGTATACACACCGCTCCTTCACCGCTCCAAAGATGCTGCTAGCAGGACTTTTTTACTGTCCTGCTAGCACATCGCTCCAGTGTGAAAGCCCTCGGGCTTTCACACTGGAGACACAGCAGCGGCTGTTTCAGGTCGGTTTGCAGGCTCTATTTTTAGCGCAATAGCGCCTACAAAACGACCCAGTGTGAAAGGGGTCTGACAGTGTGATAGCACCTCCGACACCCAAAGACCAATTTTTCAGCACCTGTTACTTCTATATAAGTCTGACGAAGAGACATCAAAATGCATCCAAAAAATCTCTACTCTTATTCCCAGTGCACTATACTGTGGCCTTATCATACAGACTGGCTCCCCAAGCCGCTGTTTACAAAATAAAGAAAGCTTGCAGGGAAAATGTCATTTTTTTGGCTTTGTAAATGCAAATATAGCTGCAGCAGCTTCTATAAACAGTACAGATGTGCCACTTTACAGGTAGCCTAAGGAGACCCCCCAGACACTATATTGTAAGGAATTTTTCATTTTTATTGTTATTTCTCATTAGTATGGTTTTACTTTAAGCATCTGTAAATCTCTGCTCATTTAAAGATGACGTTTTTTACACATTTTTTTTTTCATTAATACATGTCCCCTAGGGCAGTACCTGGACCCCCATAACCATTGTTTGCCTAATTACTTGCATATAAGCCTTCAAAATGGGCACTTTTGGTTTTTCCAGTTTGGGTCCCATAGATTTTAATGAGGTTTGTTATTTGGTTCCGAACTATTGTGATGTTCGAAAGTTCTGGTGTGAACCGAATAAGGGGTCGTTTGGCCCATCCCTGATCATTAAACATAGATAGATACCACAAAAAAACCTTCTGCTGGGATGCAGACCCTCAGGATCAGGTAGGGTAGTGGTGGGAATCACAACATTTTGGAGAAAAGCCCCATTCTCAAGTGAGAACCACCTGCCTGTGGCACCCAAACAACTTTGTATGAATTACAAAAGAGAAAAAACTGTGCTAAAATAAAATCCAATACACATTACTTGAAGCAGCAAATCTCCTGTGAGATATAAACACAGTCCATGAACAATATATTTTAACAGATTTGCGCTATGTTGAGTTTATCTGCATAAACCAATACAAAGCCTGATCTGATGCAGTCCACAATTAATATAGTGAAAAGTGTCCAGCTACAGCTACAGCTTCTATGAATGGCACAGTATCTCTGAATAGGGGACAGGTGGCTGATTGATAGCTCTACCCTCTCCATTAACACATTCTAAAGCCTCGTACACATGATCAGATTTTCCGCAGACAAAGCGCCAGACTTTTGTCCGAAGGGCGTGCGCTGTGAACTTGTCTTGCATACAAATGGTACACAATTGTCAGCCAACAAACATGAACGAGTGATGTACTAGATGTACTACGAGCCGATAAAGAGGTGTTCAATTGTCATGCGCCACCCTTTGGGCTCCTTCTGCTAATTTCATGTTAGTAGAAGTTTGGTGAATGTTGATTCGCTCTTTTCAGTTCGTCATTTTGTTTCTGAACTGCCTTTTTTCAACCAGCCACAATGCGGAATCGGAGGGGAGAACATGCTATTATTGGCCTTGGAGTTATTGCTTTGACCCAAGTCCAGTCCAGGAACAGGAGTAGGAGGATTTCTTGTACCAAAAATTGGTTGCTTAATCGTGACCAATTATGTCATATGCCTTTGGGGAGCTTCAGGAGAATAATCCGGATGATTTTCGGAATTATCTCCGGATGATGGACCCCTGCTTTCACCAACTGATGGCATTGGTGACCCCCTATATTAAGAAGCAGTACACATGCATGTCATCACTCCTGAGCAAAGGCTCATAGCCACCTTGCATTACTTGGCGATGGGGAGAAGTCTCCAGGACCTTAAGTTTACCACTGGGATCTCCCCCCAGGCTCTGCGACTCATTATTCCAGACACCTGCTCAGCCATTATTCAAGTCCTGCAGAAGTCCTGCAGAAGGACTATATTCGGGTAAGTTTTTGCCTTTAACATCACATTCTATGTATTTAATGTTTGCTAATGTAATGTATGAATTTCTTGATTCCATAAATAACATTATTGTAATATGCTGTGAATGTCTTCTTTGTCCTCATGCATTCTGTAAGCTTTTCCTGCTCCTTTTTTCACCTACATGCATATTTTCCTTTACTAACCTCCCCAGCATGCTATCCTGGGCTCATACACACCTAGCCTAGTAACTTAACAATGTATTTTGTCAGCTACATTTTTGTGCTTACCCTAAACACCCCCTAAAATGTGTCCAAATGTTATTGTTGTCCTCCAATTCAGGCAGAGTGCAAGAGGCCATTTTTTGGGGCCAAAAATCATTTGTAACCCCCAAAATGGTAAGTCAGCAGATAGAGATACTCTATCTGCTGACTTTGCAAAACCCATACACACTATCCCTCTTTTGTGCTCATATTTCTGTAGAAATTCACCCAACCATGTAGTGCAAGGGCCTGCCTGATTACCTACAAATTGTAACATAGGCAGATTTTGTCTCCTATTATATTGATATGTATTTTCTGAATGTCAAAATGTGCTGCAATTTTTACAGTGTGGATCCATATTTTTAGATTATGACACGTCTTACCTGTCCACTGGGCTGCCAATAGTGTAAGTAAGGAGGGGCTGGCTAAAGTATCCCAGATTATTTATGCAAACAGCTCTCATGGAGGTGGAGAGGGTTACCTGTTAACATCTACATCCCCCCACCGTTAAATGTTGCTAATGGGCCACCAGAGGGGGAGATTAATTTGATAAGTTGACCTTACCCCTTTGGTTTTAAATACTCATTTAAGTTTTCTCCTTATGTTGGCTAACCATGTTTGTGTCAAATCTGCTTGCAATGTTATGTGCAGAAGTAGTAATTTTTTTTTCTTTTTTTAATTCACAGTTTCCTTCAAACCCACAGCAATGGCAGGACGTTGCAGCCCAGTTCCAGCACCAGTGAGTTTTTCCCAACTTTCATAGTGCTATTGAAGGAAAACATGTCCGGATTGTCCCACCACCCAACTCGGGCTCATATTATTTTAATTATAAGGGCTTTTGCAGCTTAGTCATGCTAGCTGTAGTGTCCGCCACATATGAGTTCCTGTATCTGGATGTTGGGAAGAACAGCCACAACTCTGACGGAGGAGTCATTATGCAGACAGAGTTCTAGAAGCTGCTCCAGAATGGCACCTTAAACTTGCCACCTGCTGAGGATAATGTTGAGGGCCTTTTATATTTGCTGCAGATGAGGTCTTTGCTTTGGGGAACATCTTATGAAGCCATTTCCTATGACGAACCTCACCCCAGAGCAGAGAATATTTAACTAAAGGCTCTATTGTGCCAGAAGGGTGCTGAAAATGCCTTTGCTCTATCGTGCCAGAAGGGTGCTGAAAATGCCTTTGGCATCCTCTCCAGTCATTTCAGGTTGTTTTTAACCCCAGTTAACCTGGCCTATACGAAATGAATCATGTGGTATTGTGCTGCTGTATCCTCCATAATTTTTTACGGAGGAATGCTAGCAGCTACCTTGCCTCAGTGCCAACTGATGCAGACCCTGCAGTGGCAGGCCCAGCTGAAGAGGCTGCAGCTCGGCCGTCTGTGGGCATGATGACATCTCTGGAAAATGCCCGTGCTGGATTGCCCTCCCAAAAAAGAAACAATACACCATTCATTAAGGCACCCCTAGTCCCATCTGTTTCTAGCATCCATTTTGCTACATTAGTTGACCAACCTTGCACTTGGTCTGATGACAATGTTTGCTCCTGACTAGTGGACTCCACCATGCTGCACTGTGGTTTTTTTACAGTGAAAAATGCATGGAAAAGGGAAGGTGATGTAATTTTACAGAGGGCAAACACTGGACAAGTGCCAGCATTGAAAAAGTCTTGCAGTTGTCCCCACCCCTCTTGTCTCCTATGGGATAGGGGATATATGATGATCATTCTAGCAGGCGTGACTCTGTGTGACTGTGATCCCCGGGGCCTCTCCTCTAGCCATGTCTACACTGGCAATGCTGCATCAATGGGCACTGATGAGCCAGGCAGCAACCAGAAAGTGTTCTTTACCCCTTAAGTTCTGCCCTAAGCCTATGGCCTTTGGCCCACCTAGAATGACCCCTGTCGGTGGCTAAATGAGTGTGTTTGAATTTGTCACTTACGTTTTTGGTGGGAAGATGCCCTTATTGCCTCCCCTGTTGGGGCCCAAGTGAGTGTAGCCTCCTTTCGCCCCTTCTGGTGGCTCATTTTTTGGTGCCTCCCTGTTGAAAGAAGATAGAAAAATTAGGTACAAAAATAAAGAAATGTACAAAAACAGAACCAAATAAGAATGTTCATATCTGCTTTCTATTTTACTTCATCTTTAAAATAACAATTCAGACAAAGATTATATAAAACATTATATATAATTCTCTCAAGCTACTTGGAGAAAGCACATATACAGACAGCTAATTTACACATATCCATATTGGTTAGATACAAATCTTGCTTACTTTTTTTGATGATCCTATATATGGTCTTGCTCACGATGTTTGAGATCAGACCATCGTTTTCTGATTTGGTCCTTTGTTCGTATCACCGAAAAATCACCTTGCAAAACAGCGATGACCTTCTCCAAAATTCCATCCTTTCGGCTGTTGGGCCTTTCATAATTGCACAGCTTGCAGTAGTAGTCGTGCTTCTCAAGGATTCACACCATCCCCACCATCTCTTCCTTGCTCATGGAGGTTGCTTTGTGCCTCCTATGAGTTCCACCACAGCAGGACTGCCTGTAATCTGCCAAATCCGCCATGTTTTCCCTCCTGAATGTTCCGCCGTGTGTGTCACATGCAGAAGAGAGATGGTCATGCCCCAGTGTCATGACGCACTGAGAGAGGAGTATCATGCATGCGCAGTGTATATAAAGCCATAATGCACAGTTGATGTAATGGCAGTAGGAATGATCTTGGAGTGGAGGACGATTGATTGCTATCGCCAACACATGAAAGGAGCCAGAAAACGAAGGGACAATTTTAAATTTGGGCATAGGTGGTTAGTGGCCTTTAGTGCTTATATTTTTGGCCTAGATTGGGAGAAGCTTATGAGTTAAGCCAGACATGATGTTTTGTTTTGTGTTCTGTCTTGCAGGCATCATATCATGACGGATAAATTTACCTTGCCAGATTTTTTTGCCCCAATTCATTGACCTGTACCGGGAGCTGCCCTGTCTCTGGAAGGTCAAGAGTTGAGACTACTCAAATAAAATCCACCCCACCCATCACAGCAGCATGGCGGTCAGTGGCAATACTATCCACAAGACCCCCAACAGGGCCGCTGGTCTGGGGATTTGCACCCCCTACCCCCTTTACTAATTATTTTTGTATGATTTTGTTGAATAATGATTTTCTTTGTTATATTTTATTTATTTTTGTATGCATAGAATGCACTTTTTGTTTAAGTTCTTTATCTTTGGATGGCAGACAGCATCTCTAATTTAATTTTAAAATTTATTTTAATGCACAATAAAAAAAAATGTGTAGAATAATACTTGGCTATGTGTTTTACTTCAAATGACAGTTTGGGAGTTGGCAGTTACATTTAAACAAATACAAGGTAAAATTAACAAGGGACACCAACATAGTTGTTTCTTTGATCTTAAAAACTACATGATAATGGTGTTGTGGTACCTTGCCCCCCAAAAAAACAAAAAAAAGCAAGCATAATAATATTATTCTTGATATCACTAGAAAATAAAAGACTTTTAAAAAATGTTTGGCAGAACTCCATCAGTATCTCCAGCAAAGCAGCTTCATTATTATCCCATTAAAGAAGGAGAGAATGTGCGCTGCATTTTGAGATTTCATAATTTGCCTCAACAAGAATGTTAATTCTCCATTATGAATGCTAGTTTTCCAAGACCGACCGCTTTCGGCCTGTCCCTACTTCCGAGCATGCGTGTTTGTACTTTGGACTTTTGTGTAACGGACTTATGTACACACGATAGGAAAATCTGACAACAGACCGTTGTCCGCCGAAAAATTTACTAGCCTGCTATCCAACATTTGTTGGGGGAAGGTTGGCCAACAATTTTCTGATGGAGCGTACTAACAGATGGATTTTAGGCAACCTGACCTGCCTCCATGGGAGGCACCCGCCGTATGACGCGTCTTCTCTTTTACAGTTCTTATATAACTGAGGGCGGGGTGGGGGCAGGCCCACCCCACCCCCATGCGGTGATGTTCCCAGGTGACCCCGCCCCCCTCTGATGTACGGGGATTTCCTCATGGCTTTTCCGGGGCGTCAGAGGGGGTGGGGCCACCCGTTTAAATAAACAGGTGACCCCGCCCCTCTGATGCCCCGGGAAAGCCATGGGGAAGTCCCTGTGCATCAGAGGGGGGCGGGGTCATCCGGGAACGTCACCGTGTGGCCCTGCCCTCAGTTGTATAATAACTGTCAAAGCGAAGACGCGTTGGTCGCGGCTTTGTCTTTTTTTTTCTTTTTCGGTCCGTCGGCAGAGCGAGAGAAAAAAATGAATGGACTTTGTGGGACATTTTTATTTTTTTATTTTTAATAAAGGACTTGTCCCAAACTGTGTCTTGTCTTTTGTACCATTTTGACACTTTTTTTGTGAAATGGTAGGGGTACATTTGTACCCCGTTACCATTTAACACGGGGGGGAGGCCGTGATCTGGGGGTCTCCTTGTTAAAGGGGGCTTCCAGATTCTGATAAGCCCCCCACCCACAGACCCCCACAACCACCAGGCAAGGGTTGCTGGGATGAGGCCCTTGTCCCCATCAACATGGGGACAAGGTACTTTGGCGGGCTACCCCAAAGCACCCTCCCCATGTTGAGGGCATTTGGCGTGGTACAGTTCAGGAGGGAGGGTGCTCTCTCGTCCCCCCTCGTTTCCTGCGGCCTGCCAGGTTGTGTGCTCGGATAAGGGTCTGGTATGGATTTTGAGGGGGACCCCCAAGCCATTTTTTTAAATTTTGGCTCGGGTTTCCCCTTAATAACCATACCAGACCTGAAGGGCCCGGTATGGAATTTGGGGGGAATCCCACGCAATTTTTTTTTTACATTTTGGTTCGGGGTTCCCCTTAATATTCATACCAGACCCAAAGGGCCTGGTAATGTACTCGGGGGATCCCATGCCGTTTTTTTCAATGACTTTTATCTGTATTGTTGGGACCGACAATTCATTATAGCCGAGAGTACTTTTAAATTACTTTTTTTCCTTTAGAAATGTCATTTTGTGCAGGGACTGTTCTAAACACGGGAAAAATGCGCCACTTTACAGGCATACTATAGACACCCCCAGGTACGAAATTTAAAGGAATATTTCACTTTTATTGTTTCACTTTAAGCATTATTAAAATCATTGCTCCTGAAAAAATGGATGTTTTCAAAACTTTTTTTTGCATTGATACATGTCTCCTGGGGCAGGACCCGGGTCCCCAAACACTTTTTATGACAATAACTTGCATGTAAGCCTTTAAAATGAACACTTTTGATTTTTCATGTTAATGTCCCATAGACTTTAATGGTGTTCCATCGGCTTTCAAATTTGCCCCGAACACCGCATATTGTTTGGTGTTCTGCAGAACATCTGAACAACCAAAGTTAGGCCCGAACTTATGCTCGGGCCGAACCATTCGCCCATCCCCAGTATCCTGTTATCTTTGTATTGCTTCCTCTGTATAAAATCCCTGGTGTCCCTGACAGTCCCTCTGCTTTCCTAAAAACTGACCACACTAAGCAGGTAAGTTCTCTAGCTATGCTAGCCTCCTCTCCTCTAATGATCAGACTTGTCCTGACATGGCCTCCACTGCACAGACTTTCACTGGAAAGATCAGTGTGTTTTGCGGCTTCTCCTCACCCCCCAGCTCTTATGCAGCTGAAAACAGAAGGAGTGTGATCACTTATAAAAAGGGGAAAAAAGGTATTCATAATGTTTATTTGTTTTTTTACATCTATACACAAATGTTTTGCCTTTCATTTATATTTTAAACTGAATGGTTTGTTTTACAAGGCAATTGTTTACAATCACTTTAAAGAAAAAGAAAAACTAGTGCTGCTTTTAATTTACAGATAAAAATATAGTTGACCTAAAACAAATGGAATGCTAAATAAATCACTCTTTAAATCAAGATATTAGTGACAGATGCAATATCAGCTTTGAGTGTCAGTTTAATGTAGTGTGACCCAAAAATGGCATATTACTATCCAAAAATTAAAGAGGGAGTCCACCTGAAAAAAAAAAAATATTAAAAGCCAGCAGCTACAAATACTGCAGCTGCTGACTTTTAATAAACGGACACTTACCTGTCCTGGAGTCCAGCGATGTCGGCAGCGGAAGCCGAGCAATAGCTTGGGTCTTGGCTGCTGCCGCCGCCATTCTCGGTGAGGGAATAAGGAAGTGAAGCATTGAGGCTTCACTTCCCGGTTCCCTACTGCGCATGCGGAAGTCGCGCTGCGCATCCTAAGTGGTCCCCGCTATCTCTTGGGACCTGTGTGTTTCCCAGGAGACAGCGGAGCAGTGTGCGAGGGGGCGTGACTCCTGCAGGAGTCTATTCCCGGAAGTAGATGCAGATACCTGTCTAATACAGGTATCTGCACCCCCCTCCCCCCTTAAAGGTGCCAATTGTGGCACCGGAGGGGGGAGGAATCAGATGAGCGGAAGTTCCACTTTTGGGTGGAACTCCGCTTTAAATGTTTCTCTTCATTCTAATCAATATTGCCATGATTCATGAAACAGAAAATATTGATAAATGGAAGGCAATCTTGTCAAAATAATAACCTTTCTGTTTAGTTATGTTTAAACAGTGCATTGGTCATCTGTAGTTAAACAGACCAAAATATGTGTATATTATGCTTATTTAAACTTGAAAAGCAAGATACAGTCAGAAACGCAAACTTAAAACTATATCCAAAGACTTCAGCATTATCTCTTACAATTACTTCTATGTAAAAAGCAGCTTACACCATGGGGTATATTTATAAAAAGTTTGCATAGCTATTCATCCAGCAAATCAAATCTGAATGTACATTCCTACTCTGCAAATCGGGCAAAAACAGTTGTTCTTTAGACTGTTTTCTCTTCTGAATAAATGTTCTTTTATTATGTGCAGTAGTAAAATATTACATTGTGGGCACTAGATGGAGCCTAATGTTATGGGCCATATACACAATAGGATTTTCAGACAACAAATGTTCGATGTGAGCTTGTTGTTGTAATTTCCAACCGTGTGTATGCTCCATCGAACATTTGCTGTCAGAATTTCCAACAGCAACTGTTTGAGAGCAAGTTCTCAAAATTTCTGACAACAAGAGTTGTTGTCGGAAATTCCGAGCGTGTGTACACAATTCCAACGCACAAAAGTCCACGCATGCTCAGAATCAAGCAGAAGAGCCGCACTGGCTATTGAACTTCATTTTTCTCAGCTCGTCGTACATGTTGTACGTCACCGCATTCTTGACGTTCGGAATTTCCGACAACATTTGTGTGACCGTGTGTATGCAAGACAAGTTTGAGCCAACATCCGTCGGAAAAAAATCCACAGTTTAGTTGTTGGAATGTCCGATCATGTGTACATAGCATTAGTCTCTTGTAGTACATATTCCTGTTCAGCAGAATGTAGAATGAGAGAGGTGGAAGAAATTCAGGGAGCTAAACTCAACTTAAAGTAATTGTAACTGTAAAAAAATAAAAAAATATAAAAAAAAGAGAAATCTTGTTCCCTTATAGCAGGTTAAACAGCACAGTGTTTGTTCTGTCTAACCTGTCCCTCTGTAAGCTGTAAAATACCTGGCTGATCCTTCCAGGTTCTGCCCTCCCCTCTGTAAACTGACCACATTTATTATGGCTGCTAAACCCTGATTACCGTGGTCAGGTTACATGCCTACATCATCCGCAGCTTTGCTCTCTCCCCCTCTCCCCCTCCTTGCCTATCAGCTCCTGTGTCTGTGTAAGCCGTCTCCCCCCCCCTCCTGCCGCTATTAGGATAAAAGATTAAAAAATGTCACTGGCAGACCCTTTCTGTATGCAGCAACAATACACAGTGTAAGTTTTTTTTTTTTTAAACAATGCCTCTAAATACCATTATTCATATATATTGAGGCTGGTCACGTGACTCCCAGCTGCTCTCTTAGACCCCTTTCACACTGAGGTGTTTTTCAGGTGCTACATCGCTAAAAATAGCGCCTGTAAAGCGCCTGAAAAAAGCCTCAGCTGCAAACCCAAGTGCTTTCACACTGGGGTGCTGCGCTGTAAGGGCGTCACAAAAAGTCCTGCAGCAGCTTCTTTGCAGCAGTGCCAGCAGCTTCTTTGCAATGAAAACAATGGGGCAGTACTGCTATACTGCCAGCAAAGCGTCACTGCAGCTGTGTTTTGTGGGTGGATTTAACCCCTTTTCGGCCACTAGCGGGGGGTTATAACCACCCCACGAGCGGCCGAATAGAGCCGCTAAAACGCCGGTAAAGCGGCTCTAAAAATAGCGCAGCTTTAATGCTGATTCCCGGTGCAGCTCAGTGTGAAAGGGGTCTTACTCCGATACAAGGCTACAGTAGGAAGGGCTGAGTGGACAGCACAGCAGTCATGTGATCTCCCTGGCTGATGTCAAAGGGAGATCTCAGCCCCTCCCGCTGTAGCCCTGGATCAGAGTAAGAGAGCAACCGGGAGTCACGTGATGGGCCTGAAGATCTTTGAAAAAAAGGTATTTAACCACTTCAGCCCCGGAAGGATTTACCACCTTAATGACCAGGCCATTTTTTGCGATACGGCACTGCGTTACTTTAAATGACAATTGCGCGGTCGCACGACGCTGTACCAAAATAAAATCGATGTCCTTTTTTTCCCACAAATAGAGCTTTCTTTTGGTGGTTTTTGATCACTTCTGCAGTTTTTATTTAAAAAAGACCGACAATTTTGAAAAAAAAAAACAATATTTTTTTACTTTCTGCTTTAATACATATCCAAAAAAATGTAAAAAACTAATTTCTCCATCAATTTAGGCCAATTTGTATTCTGCTACATATTTTTGGTAAAAAAAATCCCAATAAGTGTATATTGATTGGTTTGCGCAAAAGTTATAGTGTCTACAAACCACAGGATAGATTTATGGACGATTAATATTTTTTATGGTTTTACTAGTAATGGTGGTGATCAGCGATTTTTAGCGAGACTGCGACATTGTGGTGGACAAATCTGCCCCTAATGCCACATACACACGAGCGGACTTTACAGTAGACTTGGTCCGGCGGACCGGACTCCGTCGGATAATTCGATCATGTGTGGGCTCCAGCGGACTTTTTTTCCCCAAAAGTTTGATGGACCTAGAAATGAAACATGTTTCAAATCTTTCAGACGGACCCGAGTCCGGTCAAAAAGTCTGCTCGTCTGTATGCTAGTCCGACGGACAAAAACCGACGCTAGGGCAGCTATTGGCTACTGGCTGTGAACTTCCTTATTTTTTTTTTTTTTATCCGTAAAGATTTTATTTAGTGTTAAAAGAGCAAGGTACAGTTCACAATTCAAATCAAATGACACAGAAATGTAATTAACAAGCAGGGTATGGAAGCCTAAGAAATGCTGGGTACATCCAATATAGGTTATGATAATACAGTACTGGTAACACAACCAGATATGCAGAATATAATAGATGTGGGGTGGAGGATCATTATTCACATTTCCCCTCCCCCCCTCTCCCCCCTGAGCAGTTAAGCCCAACCAAGGCCAGGAGATAGGTGATACGGCTGGTCCCAGTTCATTTCTCTGAGTGAAGTTCCCTAGCAAGCATCTATGTAGGACTATGTTAAGACACGGTTAAGAAGACCTGCTACCAAGTAGGAGGTCGAAGTTGGGGAGAAAGAACATGGGGTATAGGGGAAGAAGGGGAGGAGAGGGCAAAAAGGGTTAGGATCAGGAGAATAAGGCAGGAAGGGAGAAAGGGACAACAAGGGAAGAGGAAAAACAAACAAGTACACAAATAAAATAATGAGGAAGAAGGGGTCAAAGATGAAGGGGGGAGTTTGAGAAGGCGTCCCAGAGCACTCCCCCTGGAAGGCCCACCTCCCCCTACATCCCCCCCCACCGACGAGAGTCCACCGTTAGGGTTAAAGTTCACATATCACTTTTTATAGTACATGCTGGCAATAGCGTTCAGTAGTCACATAGTGATTCCAGCACGCCCAGGTGAAAGAAAATTTATGTGTTCTTTCCTGTGAAATATGAATCAATTCTTCCATCTCTTTTATTTTAGAAATTCTCCTGTACCACTCTCCAATGGACGGGGTGTGCGTGGAACGCCAATGCACTGGGATACATAATCTGGCGGCATTCACCAAATGCATAGCCAGAGACTTATAGTATGTTTTTTTGGGTAAAGAGGTGTGATGTAGAAGAAATTGTGCGGGGGTGTAGTCCAGGGTATCTGTAGTGATGTGTGAAATGATTTCACTGACCTCCCTCCAGAAGGGTTGAATGCGTTCGCAGTCCCACCATATGTGGAGCATCGTCCCTTCCTGCTTGCCGCATCTCCAGCATGTGTTAGGGATAGAGGGGAAGAATTTGTGAAGCCGGGAAGGGGTCCTATACCACCTAGTAGCAATTTTGTAGCCATTTTCTTGGACTGCAACATTAAGTGAGCATTTGTGTGCGTATTCATAGACAGTGTCCCACCCTTCTGTAGAGAGGGGTGTTTGAAAGTCTTTGTCCCAGGCCAGCTGTGAAGATGCCGGGTGAGAGGTTAATGCAGATGAAAGGAGGGCTTATATTGAGGAGATTAAGTGCCTTTGTTGTATTTTGTAGTAGCAAAGGGATTCAAAGGGAGTGAGTTGTTTGGTCCAACAAGATTGGTGTGGTTGGGACGAGAGAAAGTGGCGGATTTGTCGATACGACCAAAAGGGAAAAGAAGCAATCTTGGACATGTTAACTAGTCTTTCATATGGGAGAGGGGATCCCTCTGAGAAAAAGTGGAGAGTTAAGACGTCATCATGTGGCCATTCGCGTATCAAATAGGAGCAGGAGTCACCCGGGGGAAAGTCTGGATTTTCTCTCAAGGAAGTTAGGGGACCAGGTACCGAGGCAGCCAACCCTAATTTCATTGCTCCTCTAAAGGCCAGCAAGGAGGGGTAGATCAGGGGGTGAGATATTATCTTCTGTGACCAGGGTTTGTGAGACAGCCAGGGAAGTAGGTGTAGAGGCCCTGGTATCAGTGAATTTTCCAGGGCTACCCAGATCTTTTTGATACTGTGAATGTTCCAGTCTACTATCCTAGTGAGGTGACACGCCAGGTAATATCTATATAAGTCTGGAAGGCCAATACCCCCGTTCTTTTTCTGCGTCGTTAGGCGGGAATATTTTATGCGGGGTGGAGAGTTTTTCCATATAAAGGTGGAACAAGCTTTTCGATAAGCTGCAAAGAAGGCCGGGGGAAGGTGGATAGGAATGGTTTGCATAAGATAAAGTAATCTTGGCAGGATGATCATTTTAATTAATGCCGAATGGCCAAACCAGGAGACGTTCAAGCCCATCCACTCCTTAAAGTGCTTTTGAATTTTGCTGAGGGCTATGTGGAAATTATACATATAGAGGTCTGACAGCCGCGCTGTAATTTTGATTCCCAAGTAAGTGATCGCCCCCTCTTCCCATCGAAAAGGAAAGGCATCTCGACAGTGTATTACCTCCTGGGCGGGAAGAGTCACATTCAAAGCATTAGATTTTGAGTGATTGATCTTGAGATTTGATAAAGTGCCAAAAAACTCAAGATCTTTTAGTAAGTTGGGTAGCGAGATGCGGGGCGAGCTCAGGGACAGAAGAATGTCGTCTGCGAAGGCTGCGACCTTAAATTCCCTTCTACCAACAGTCAGACCTCCAATATCAGGGTTGGATCTTATTTTATTGAGGAGGGGCTCCAGCGTCAGAATATAAATTAGGGGGGATAAGGGGCAACCCTGGCGTGTCCCATTGCTGATGGGGAAGGCGTTTGACAGGTGGCCATTAACCTTTACTTTGGCAGAAGGATTCGAATACAGGGCTAGTACATGTGAGAGCATGCGGGGTGCCAGGCCAACAGCAACCAGCACCTCCCGCATATAGTCCCAGGCCACTCTGTCAAACGCCTTTTCGGCATCGAGGGAGAGGAAGAACCCTTGTAACTTAGAGGATGTGAGCCAATGGTGGAGATTCAGGGTACGGATAGTGTTGTCCCTGGCTTCTCTTCCAGGGACAAATCCTACCTGATCTGGAGAGATGAGTTCGGGAATCAAAGGGAGCAATCTGTTGGCCAAGATTTTTGCGTATATTTTGATATCTACATTTAGTAGCGATATGGGCCTGTAGTTTGAGACTTGGGTGGGATCCTTACCTTCCTTAGGGATTACCGCTATGTGAGCCATAAGCATTCCTTCTGGCAATATCTGGGGGGTCTGAAAAAGCATTAAAGGTAGAGAGAAGTTTCGGGGCAAGGGAGTCTAGGAATGTCTTGTAGTACTGAAGAGAGAAGCCGTCTGGGCCTGGGCTCTTGCCAGTTTTCATCTGTTTAATTGCCAGCTCTAGTTCCCCTTTCGTAAGAGGTAGTTCCATGTCCTGAGCTTGTTAGGCGGATATTTGTCTTGGAGAATGTTGCGAGAGAAACTCTCTAATGCAGTCGACTCGTGCGGCTGACGCGGGAGTTCCGGGGTGATTCTGGTGTAAGTTGTAAAGTCTGGCATAAAAACTCTCAAATTCTTTCGCTATATTGTCGTTCCTGGGTAAGAGTAATCCCTGAGCATTTCGCACATGATGAAATGTTGATGAGGTTCTAGAGGCTTGGATCGTGCGGGCCAAAAGACGCCCGCATTTGTTGCCATGCTCATAGAAAACTCTTTGGCCAAGAACGTAGCATTTCCTATTTTGTTTACCTAATTCTTCCAAAAGAAGCGATCGGGCATGTAGTAATTCTTGTAAGGTGGATTGAGTGTGCGACTGTTTGTGGGCCATTTCTAACTTTTTGATCTTCATGATCAAAGAAGTTATGTTTTCTTGGTGTAACCGTTTGGCTTTCCCTGCGAGTGTAATAAGTTCGCCACGTAATACACATTTATGTGCTTCCCAGAGGGAAACAGTAGAGACATCTGGGGTAGTGTTTTCCTTGAAATAAAGGTCTATACAGGTTTTCAAGTGTTCTACCGTCATTGGGTCATTGAGTAAAGAGGGGTTCAGTCTCCATGTTTTGGTTCTTGCGCTAGATTCAGGGTAGGAAAGGGTGATTGTGATAGGATGATGATCGGATAGGAACATTGGTTCTATGGTTGTTTGTTGGAGTAGGGCTAGGTCCTTTTGAGAGAGAAAGAAATAATCAATTCTCGAATATTTGCCGTTGGGCACCGAGTAAAAAGTGTAGTCCCTCACGGAGGGGTACATGGTACGCCAAGCGTCGTGGAGTGTGAGGTTTTGGAGTTGCATTTTGATTTGCCGGAGGGCTCGATATGGTAGGGTAGAGGCTCCCGACGAAGAGTCCAGGACAGGGTTCAGCGGGGCGTTAAAATCACCTCCCAGCAGAACCAAACCTGACTGAAAAGTCGAAAGTAGGTCGCATATTTTTCTGAAGAAGGAAACATGATGTTCATTGGGGCAATAGATGTTAGCTAATGTAATTGGTTTCGAGGCATATGTACCTTTGATAAAAATGTACCTGCCTTCTGGGTCGATAAGTGAGTCAGTCTGGTGGAAGTTGGCATGTCTGGAGATTAAGATCGAAACCCCCTTTGTTTTTGCTACTGGGTTGGTGGAGTGCAGTGCTGTTCGATAGATATGGTTAGATAGTTTAGGCACCGCATCAGAGCGGAAATGTGTTTCTTGAAGGAAAATGAATTGCGCTTTGTGTTTGGTCAGGGAGTTCAGAATCTGAGATCTTTTTTCTGGGAGATTAAGGCCCTTAACATTCAATGATACACACTTCATCGTTAGGGATGGAGTAGGCGCCATGGTCTTTTCCGTAAAAGTGATTAGGAAAAGCAAGTTAATAGCAGGCCCTCAGAAAATCAGTGTAGGTGGAACTCGGTCAGCCAGGGGGAGTGGGAGAACCCAGAGTAGGGGGGAGCGGGCCCTCTTCCACAATAGGGGTAAGCGCGGAGAGGAGACTCCAAGCAGTTGAGGCACAGGAAAGTGGAAGATATAGAAAAAAAAAAAAAATTACACAAAAACCCCCTACAGAAAAAGGGGGGGGGGGAGAAGGAAAAAAGAAAGAAGGGGGAAGGAGGGGGGAGAGGAGGAAAGACTAGAGAGGGACGGTAGGGGACAACAAGCAGAAGGGGTAAGGTATGGGAGACACGGGATTTAGTGATTTACCAGAGGTGGAAATAGATATGCTATTCCACCTATAGAGGGGAAAGCTGGTAAGTCAGCGGGAATCCAAAGGAAACCGCTGTGTGGGATCGTAGGTACAAACGGAAAAACCCACAGGTGGTTCCGCAAACTGGGGACCATGGGAAAGGAACCGTGTATGAAGTGTATGATAATGGCCTTGGGGAGCCATAACAGTTTTGCAATTTGAGCATATCAACCAGAAACATTAACTTAACAAGTAAAAAGTTAGCATATAGTTAACATATAGTATGTAACATATAACCTGAAACAGTATGTACGGCTGTCGAGGCCAAAGACTGACCTCTCCTATATCTGAGCAACGTTTGGCACCTTCAAGAGCCTCTGGAGAAAGAAAAACAATGTCTACTTGACCTACAATCTATTGAAACTCGAGGACTCCTTATCTGATTGGGTGGAACTTGCCCCCATAAGTCACCATGCCAAAAAAAAAAAAAAAGGGGGGTGGGGTGGGGGAGGGAATATTAAGATAAATGCTCTATATATATATATGCTCGATATAGTTCTGCAGGTTAAATCCCAAAAAGGAGCGACCGTGCCCATTAGGTCATAACCACTATAGTGCAGCGATAGTTAGAAAATATTCATTAAATGTTAAATATTTATTGTTTATTGTTGTCACTATTGAAAGTGGTCTAGCAGCAAGGGGGTTGCATATGTAGTCCCCGAGAATCTGGAGTGCTTAAAAGGGTCTAAAAGTAGAAGACCCCTAGTTGGTCCTGAGACGGAACCGGTCAAAGTAGGCACACAAAGGAAAGAAGGGCAGTCGCAGAAACTCGGAGTACTTCACGCGTCAATCGCTAATGTGGGTGTATGGTGTACCCCCTGGCAACCGTTTGCAAACATTTAGAACATAAAATATGGAACGTGGGTTACAGCCTGGGGTTATAATAGGGGTGTATGGGATCCCGTGCATATTCTCCCCTCACGAAGCCAATACTAAAAAAAAAAAAAAAAAAAAAAAAAAAAAAAAGGGGGGGGGGGATTTTTTATGTAATTCAGGATCAAATTTTCAAGGGGGACAATTTTTTGCCACACACCACAGGGGATTCCCTGTGGTGTTTAGAAATCCAGGTGGAGTAGACTAAGCATGGGGTCATGGTACTGTGGGTGATTCAACCAGAAAGGGTCAGGGGTTCAGTCCCAGCCCTCCTCCCCCCTAATTCAGACTGATTAAGTGCCCCGGAGAGTATGCATATAATTCCGTGGTAAGACTTTGTGCAAAAGGGGGTTACAAACATTGCATATAGGGGTGCATCATCACATAACTTTATAACTGTATGCATTTCCTCCCATTCTACCCAATTCTGGTTATCCCAAGACAGGTTACTTAAATTAAGTCCAAGGACCTTAACTTAACTTAAGGTGGAATTCAGAGTCACTTGGATGTGGATGGGTGATGGTTAAGCCAACTGGAGGCATATTGGAGACCACAAGGTAAGGACCTAGCGTATTGGAGGTCCACGGTCTTGCATTCGGAGGTACGGTATGTCCGGTAATGCAGCAGCAAGATGTCAAGCCAGCAAATCTCCTACCCACGCTCCGGGGTGAAATGTAAGGATCTAGGTGAATCAATGAGAGTCACTGTGGTGGTCTAGGTATGGTCCCCTTAGGATCTGTTGCACAGGGAGGAGGAAGGGGGAGGGCAAAGGATAAGGCCCAGTAGGGCGTATGGACTAGGCGATCATGTACACACAGCTCCCCTTATCTTACCTTCCCAGTAAGGTTGTCCTGTGCAGGGGTATATCTGATCTTGCCTGCATAAGCCGCTTATCCCATGGCCAAGCAGCCATAGTTGAGGCCAGGAGGTTGGTGGGCAGGAGGAATTGCGTGCCTGTGAGTCATTCTCTTCATCCGGTGAGGATTTTTGATGGCAGGTCAGGCGTGACATCTATACTGTAACAAGAATAAAGACAAACGCAGGGAGAGGGGAAAAAAAAAACAAGGGGGGTAAAAAAAAAAAAAAAAAAAAAACCACAGGCGTGAGAACAGATGGCAAGGTGCAGTCACATGACGTAAGCGGATCAAAATTAGCTGAAAAAGTGTTGCTTGTTAGGCCTCCATGCGATCTCTTCTGGCTGGAGGTGAAGACGGAGATCCAGGGTTTTGTTGGTATATATCTCGTTGTGAAGATCGGTTGTTAGGTGAGGATGGCCCGTCTCGATGTCTTCTCGATCTTTGTCGCTGTGCTTTCGGCGACGGGTTAAGAGAGACAGGAAGCCACGGTTCCGTCGGATAGTAGAAAGAATACCATTCTGGAAGATCCATGCGGGGGAGATCGAGCTGGTCACAGAAAGCCTGTAGGTCTTCCGGAGTGCGGAGCAGGGCCGAGCGCCCCCTAGCGGTAGCAGACAACCCGAAGGGGAATTTCCAGCGATATTGTATGTTCCGAGACCGCAGAGCTTCCAGCAGGGGGCGCAATGCCCTTCTATTCTGCAAGGTTATCTGCGATAAGTCCTGAAACAGTTTGATCTCGGCGCCATTATGAATGATCCGACCTTTTTCCCTCGCCTTCCTAAGGATTTCCTCCTTCAGGGGGAAATTCACTATACAACAAATTACATCCCTGGGTGGCTCATTATCTCGGGGCTGAGGGCGCAATGCTCTATGTATTCTTTCCATCTCTATTGGAAAATCAGCCGGTCGGTCTATTAGTTCATTAAAGATGTTACTTACAGTTTGCTGTAGAAGACCAGGGTCATTATTTTCAGGCACGCCACGCACCCTGATATTGTGTCTGCGTCCGCGGTTGTCTAGATCTTCGATATGTCTGTGAAGATCTAGAAGGTGTGTTAGCTGTGCATCGTAGGTTCCCTGAACTTGGCGAATGGCTGCAGCATGATGTTGAGTGGTTTCTTCCACATCGCTGATGCGCCGAGTCACTATTTGAAAGTCTGAGCGGAGGTCGGCAATGGCTCCCATCACTGTGCTCTTGATGTCAGCGGCAAACTTCTCCAGGTCCAGCAGGCTGGGCGGCTGGGTCTGCAGGAAGGGGGGTGTCCCCGCCCCTGACATCTGAGAAGCGGACGCTGTTTCAGGAGAGTCCGGTGCTTGGGCCTGCAAGGGCGCCTGTGAGGCCGCGTGTGTCGACTGGTGCTGAGTCCAGAATATCTCCGGTATATTGCGACTCAGCTGTGTCCCGGTCTCGGCTGGTGTGCGGGAGGTGGAGGAGCTCCTGGTCGTTCTATTCATGGCGTTTTTAGTGCTGAAATCTCCCCAAGTAGCAAACCACGGTCCCCAGTTTACAGGACCTCAGGTCTCAAGCAGCCATCTAGGTCTCCGTCCAGGCCACGCCCCTCGAACTTCCTTATTTTAGTCGGGTCGTACGTCATCACTTACGAATCTGTCGGACTTTGGTTGATCGTGTGTAGGCAAGTCCATTTATTCGAAAGTCCATCGGAAAGTCCGTCATAAAGTCCATTGAAAAGTCCACCGGACCTAGTCCATTGAAAAGTCCGCCCGTGTGTACGCGGCATAAGTGACACTTTTTGGGAACCAGTGACACCAATACAGTGATCAGTGCTAAAAAAAAAGCCGTATAAAGGTCACTGGCAGGGATGGGGTTAACATCAGGGCAATCAAAGAGTTAAATGTTTTCCCTCAGTGTGTTTTCTTACTGTGTGGTGGAAGTGCTGACAAGAACAACACAGAGATCGCTGTTCCTGATCACTAGAAACAGCAGTTGTCTCCATGTTGTCCCCTAACGGGGATCTGTCTTGTTTACATAGGCAGATCCCTGTTCTGACTTTGTGTACCGCGATCACGGGTGGCCGGCAGACATCGGGTCCGCTGGACATGCGCATCGCCTCCTACTTCGCTTAGCGGGTGCGCTGTGCCCACAGTATCTATTGCAGGAAACAACGTACAGGTACCTTGTTTCACACAATGGAGCTGCCCTGTCACAGTCTTTAGGCTTTGTTTTAAAAAAAAACACTTATACAGTGTGTGATTTCTGTATACAAGAGAGGGGCTGCCAGTGAATCACTTCTATGGGTTACAACAACTTTAAATTGCCCCAGATCAGTCCACACTTGCCTGGAATTTAAATTTTTATTCACAAATAAATTCCTCTATACCCTATACCTGTGTGCAAAAAAGAAGCATACTATTCATCACTTAAGTGACATCCCATTCTTGGTTTAAACCATGTGTGATCCTCGTATGCATAGTGAATATCCAATAAACTTTTGTACAATTGCAAAATAACATTTCCTCCCTTAAAAATTGTATAATTAGACACTTTACCACTAGAATACACTCGGAAGTGCCTAGAAATATTAGTGGGATTGGTTTTACTGATATTGCTCAACTGATCATTCAAACTCAAACTTATTCACTTATTGCATGGTACATTCACTGCATGTAATGACAGTGCATAACCGCATAACTACTATTACACTTATACATGATTTGATCAGAACTTATTTAAAACCACAAATCACTTGGCCTTTCTGTACAACAGGAACTGCTTTCCATGCCACATTTATAGTTACCCTTAAAATGTAGCCACATTTTTTTCAATGCCATGCCTTCTCAGTTTAATAATAGCTTGGGGACTGATATCTGCCTTACAGTGGATGTAAACCTCATGGATTTTGAGCAAAAGCACATATAGCTGTAGTGTTTACTTATCTCTCTCCAAAGCTATAATTGTTGTTTCTCTCTGGTGCTTCGTTCCTCTGTTATCAGCATGAGTCCTTTCTGGGAAGTTTTCCCGACACATGAGATAAATTTGTGTTGGGAGGAGGGGGTGAAGAGTTCAGAACAGAGCTTGTCTATTCAGAACACGGTTCTTCTTCTGTGTGAAGGGGGGTGTTTTCCTTTCCTCCAATCGGCTCTCACACACTGTAACTGCAGCCTCTTTGCCCCCTCCTCTATGCTGCTGACAGATGAAGAAAGATTTTTAACATGATCTGCACTTTTGAAGTGGTGTAGGGTAGATAAGAAGATACACAAGTAGAACCTATGTAGGAGGATTTGTTTAATCGCTGTGTATCTGAGGCTGTTCACTTCATTGGGTATATGTGAGGGTTTACAACCACTTTAAGTTGGTGCTGGTCTCTGACCATCCCTTTCTTTAAAATTTTAGGATAAAAAACATACTTAACCAGTACCAGCAAAGCCTCTCAACAATTTCCCTCAATTAGCTATATTCTAGACTATATTGCACTCTATTTTATTATATCTCTCTTTATCCTTATAACAATTCTTAATGTTCTTAAGAGGTGGAAACAGTTTATAGATTATACTCTAGGTTTGGAGAAGATACAACAATTCATGTTAACATTTAAATATACATAATGGTACATCAAAGCTGATATTATGGATAATTTGGTTAATCTTAACCCCTTCCTGCCCACACTGGCATCCCCTTTAAAAGTTCTTAATGCCCGAAGGGGCGGTAGGATCAGCAATCATGTGACCACTGTGATTGGCTACCACAGTAATCACATGATCAGGAGCCGGTCCTGCTACTAATGTTTTCTTGGAAGTTCAATCTTTGTGTTGGGAGCGAGCAGGTATGACCCATCATATCTCGGTCAATGATATCACAAGGAGAAGGGTCAATCGGCAATGTCACCAGGTCCCCTCGTTTATTTAGCAGTGGGAAGGCAGCAGAGCTGTCATTCGGCAGGAGCCTAGCATCAGATGTGGATCTTTGCCCATTTTATTGGTGAATGAGTAGGGGTATAGGTGTCATACTCATTCACATTGGGATCTGGGGGCTCATCTAAAAGGGGGCTTACAGATTTTGATAAGTCACCCAACACCCCCAAAGCCACAAGGCCATGGTTGTGAGGAAGAAGCCCTTGTCCTCATCAATATGGGGACAAGGTGCTTTGGAGGTATAGTCCCACCCTCCATGTTGAGGACATGTGGCCTGGTATGGTTCGGGAGGGGTGCACTTGCTCATCCCCCCTTTCCTGGCCTACCAGGCTGCATACTCAGATAAGAGTCTAGTATGTATTTTGAAGGGGAACTCCACGCCATTTAAAAAAAAAAATGGTGTGGGGTCCACATCAACACTGTTTTTTTTTCCTAATGCTGGTTTTTCTTTTGATTACATTCTGTTGTCAGCGGGGAATCCCACTGACAATAGATAAGTCATAGTTTTTAAGGACACAGACTGACAATGCTGTTGTTTTAACAAAAGAAAAAAAAAAAGAAAGCATCTCTCAAACACTAAATCTCAAGACATTTTAGCAAAAAAAAGTAAAAAAAAATAGGGATAAATATGAAATAAAAGAAATAAAAAAAATTAAAGATTGCAAAAACAGGTTGGGGGTCCAACACGCACTGACAAATGGCACTGGCAAATGGATGCTGCTTTTACAGTGAGGGAGCTGGTACATAACAATGCCCTATAATTATCCACAGTTGAAAGGTCAGACAGAGAATTATAATTACAAAGAGTTTAATCTATTGGTTTTTCACACTAATTTGGCGGCACCACAGTTTTCTGCTGGATCCACCTTAAACTCACAGTAACAGCAAAACGGAACCTTATTGCTATTGATTGGTCATCGTGTTTTAAACAAATACTTTGCAAACTGCTTTTTACATTGTTCATTTACTTACTGAAGCTATATGTAAATTTATGCCTTTACCTATTCTGAAAATATACTGTTGGTTTGTAACTAACTGTTTCAGTGTTAGTACAAATTAGAAGTGAAAATATCAAAGCGGCGTGGACAAAAAGTCTAGAAGAAATATTTCACACGCTAACTTGCTGAAATAAGCATCAAGTAATGCTGTGGATTACTTATGTTTGCCAAGAAAAGGAAAAAAGTAGTTAAATGTTTTTCAGTGAAGTTATAGGAAATCTATAATGGTTGAACTTTAAAGCTTGCATGTATAAAATATCCAATTAAACAGAGAGTGCAAAAACCATGAAAATGTAGCTTTACTTAACACATTCAACAGTATCAGATATTAGAAAAATATAATTGAATAATCCAGCCTTTATTCAATAAACAGTGCACTTGCAGACAATGCAACAATGCAAACTGTTTAAAGCCCAATTGCATTATTTTTATTTTATTTTAAAATGGATAGAATAGACATTGCTGAGAATTAAAAAAAAAAAAAAAACTCTCACTGCTTACTTACCTTCTTCTCCTTAATACTGCCCCCAAAGACTCATCATTCTGTGGTCCGATATTCGGCAATATTCAACCCACTGACTCTCTGCACAGGGGTGTTATGGACATGCCATCTGGCATTGCGTCATCATGTCTTCCTGAGCTCACAACACAATGCTGCAGAACACAGTTCTGAGGTTAAGACTCTCTGTATCATTGTGGACCACCCAGCATCAGAGAAAAGAGGAAGAGAACATAGGGCAACTTGTGACTCTCCAGAAGAAACCCACAATTACTGAACTGCTAATGCTGTTTAGGAAACACTGTAACAATTGTTCATCTAGCTATAGATGATAAACTATATCCACTTGCCGACCGGCCACCATCATTATACTGCATCAGGTCGGCACAATCCCGCGAACCGTCGTAGCTGTACGTCGGCTCCTTTAAGCGAGGGGGTGCCGATGCTCGTGACCGGTGGTCGTGATGCTAGCTAGGAACCATGATCCGTCATCTCCTATAGACAGTCCCCTCCCCCTACAGTTAGAACACACACTAGGGAACACAGTTAACCCCTTGATCACCCCTAGTGTTAACCCCTTCCCTGCCAGTGACATTTATACGGTAATCAGTGCATTTTTATAGCACTGATCACTGTATAATTGTCAATCGTCCCAAAAATGTGCCAACAGTGTCCGATGTGTCCTCCATAATGTCACAGTCCTGATAAAAATCGCAGATCACCGCCATTACTAGTAAAAAAAATAATAATAATAAAAATATTTTAATCTACCCCCTATTTTGTAGACGCTATAACTTTTGAGCAAACCAATCAATATACACTTATTGCGATTTTTAGTACCAAAAATATGTAGAAGAATAAATATTGGCCTGAACTGAAAAAAAATAGCTTTTTAAAAAAAAAAAATAGTTTTTTTGTTTATAGTGCAAAAAAATAAAAAACGCAGAGATGATCAAATACCACCAAAAGAAAGCTCTATTTGTGGCAAAAAAAAGGACATCAGTTTTGTTTGGGTACAGCGTTGCATGACTGCGCAATTGTCAGTTAAAGGGACGCGGTGCCATATCGCAAAAAATGGCCTGGTCATTGAGCAGCCAAATCTTCTGGGACTGAAGTGGTTAAGTAAAATAGGCCATGCAGATAAGGGGTCTAAGTAGGTTAAAACTAATTTTGCAGTTTTGTAAAAAAAGAAAAAAAAAGCTGTCATACCTATAGACCATTTAGATCAACACCAAAGCCTGACTGAAGCACTCACAAATTATTTGCTTTGTCCCTTACTGAATAATTGTCAGGACACTAAATTCATTGGACACTTACCCCAAGCAAAACAAGAGTGACTGGGCTTCCATGTTCAAATGCTGTGCATGTGCAGTATGCCTTCTCTTCCCTTGTCTCAACAATCCTGAGTTCAGCCAGGATTGTAAGTAACTTTTTAAAAAACTTTGCACAAGGAACACTACTTTTATTCAATGTGAAGTACCCCTTGTGCTGGTCCTGGTTGTCAAAGTTGAAATCTTAAGTGCTCTGCCCCTCCCATACCCCACAGTTGTAATTTTATGATGCTGTAGGGATTATTACGAGCATTGGGCCTAGCAAAGGCCAAGAGTGCTGATTATGCCCACTCTGTCTACCCCCCTCTCTATTCATAGAAGCTGTATTATCACTTCTATGATTGAAAGCTGATCTATAAATGGAGAATAGTGGTTTGAATAAAAGGCCTGCTTTCTACATTCAAAGATAACTTGTCATTGATGAACACTATAGTACCGCTTCCGTGAATGGAGGAGGGGGTGGAAAGGGCGGGCATAGTCAGCATTCTTGATGAGTGCCAGTGACAGGTCTACTGCTCATATTAACCCCTGCAGCACCAGAAGATTACAGCTGTGGGGTATAGGTGGGGAGCAGAGGAATTCAGGTTTCAGCTATGACAGAGGGCATCATCACAAGGTATACTTCAAATTAAAAGCAGGGGATTAAAAAAAATAAACAATCATACTGGCCTAGATGGATGCAGATGATCAGAGAACCAAAGACTGAGAAATGAGCTATCAAGCACCACTAATTGTTCAGTTTTCAGTCTTCAGTCAGCAGAGAGTCACGGGCTCTTTGCTCTGCTTCTCCAGCTCACACACACAGCTCAGACTAAATGTCTCTTGTGACGATTTAAAGAAAAAAATAATAAAAAAATAAAAATTAAAAATAAATAATAATAATTAAAAAAGACATGAAAAAAACATACTTTCCACCCTGGGTTATTGCAGGCTCAATTGGTTGAGAGTGACATCAATGAGTCTTCTTTGGGAACCTGGGAAAGCTAAATATTCCAAATCTTGTAATATTGTTCTCCTGCTTTCCTAGGATTCTGCTATGAGGCCAATGGTGTTAGTCATGCAACACTGTGCCAAAATACATTTTATATCATTTTCTTGAAATGGATAGCAATTTCTTTTGGTAATATTTAATCACTTTTTTATTTTTTACTGTGTAAAGGAACATTATTTCATAAGTTTAGACCAACATGTATTCTGCTATATTTGTTTATATTTTTATATAAACCCTGATGTTTTGACTGCCTCCCTCATTTCTTGACAGTACAAACACCTTCAAAATGATAACCCAAAATAGACAGTCCAATATATTTGGGGAGGTATTTATTAGGAAAAATAATGAGATGAGTTTTTTGAAGTCTTCATTTTTTTCCACAATTGTTTTGGAAAATTGGCTGTTTGAAACAGGTTGGCTGTTTTTAGTATAATTCAATAAACTAATTTGGACTCTTTTATCCTCTGGTGTGGCGTTCCTTGCATTGGTGCATTTTTTTTGGCCCAATGTCTGGTGACATTGGGACTTATGAGGCAGCGTTCTGCACCACTGTTGCTAGTTAACACTCGTCTAGCAACACTGGAGTGTGGAAGTGATCAGGAACACCGTTGCTGGCTTATACCAGTGTGGTAGTGATCAGTAACATTGTGGCTGTCTTCTTCTGGTCTAGAGACACTGAAACTCATGTGGCAGTAATCAAGAACACTTTTGCTGTCTTCTAATAGACTAGTGACACTGGACGGCATGTGGCAACAATCAGGAACTCTGTGTCTGGCTTACACTGGTTTGGTCATACTGAGACTGGTGTTGCTGTGATCAGGAACAATGTTGCTAGCTTAGACTGGTATGGCAACACTAGTACTGGTGTAGCAGCGATCTAGAACAATGTTGCTGTCTTCCACTGGTCTCTTTACACTGTGACTGGTGTGGCAACAATCATGAATACCGTTGATGGCTTACAGTTGTCTGGTGACACCAAGAATCATATGTTGGTGATCAGAAACACTGTTCCTGGCTTACACTGGTCTGGGGACACTAGAACTGGAGTGGTGATGCTATAAGGAACACTGTTGCTGGTTTACACTGGTGTGATGATCGTAGAACTCATGTGACAAGACAACC
The DNA here is from genome assembly GCF_042186555.1 of Aquarana catesbeiana. Classification (NCBI taxonomy): domain Eukaryota; kingdom Metazoa; phylum Chordata; class Amphibia; order Anura; family Ranidae; genus Aquarana; species Aquarana catesbeiana. The sequence continues at coordinate 712,136,525 of NC_133324.1, read as the reverse complement.
ATCAGGAACACTGTTGCTGGCTTATACTGGTCTAGGTACACTGCAACTCATACAGTGATAATCAAGAACCTAGTTGCTGGCCACCACTGGTATGGCGACAATGGAACTGGTGTGGCAGGAATTAGGAAAAATGTTGCTGGCTTACACTCATCTGATGACACTAAGTCCAGTGTGGCAGAAATCAGGAACGCTGTGTCTGGCTTACTTTGGTTTTGTGACAATAGGACTGGTGTGGCAGCAATCAGGAACTCTGTTCCTGTCTTCCATTGGTCTGGTGACACTGGGGCTAGTGTGGCAGCAACTTGGAACACTGCTGTTGGTTTACACTGCTCTGGTAGCACTGGGACTCATGTGGCAGTGATTAGGAGCACTGTTGCTGGCTGCATTAGTCTATTGACACTGGGGCTGGCGTGCTGGAGATCAGGAACACTGTTGCTAGCTTACACTAGTCTGGTGATACTGGGACTGAAGTAGCAATGATCAGGAACACTGTTCCCGGCTTACACTTGTCTTCTGACACTGGAACTCATGTGATGGCAATCATGAACACTGTTGCTGGCTTACACTAGTCTAGTGACACTAGAACTGGTGTGGCGACAATCAGAAACACTGTGGCTGGCTTACATTGGTCTGGTGACATTGGGACTATTATGGGGCAATCAGGAACACTGTTTCTGGCTGCACTAGTGTGGTGGCACTCGAACTGCTGAGGCAGCGATCAGGAACATGTTGCTGGCTGCACTGGCCTGGTGACACTGTACTGAAACAGTGACAATCGGGAACACTCTGGCTGCAATAGTTTGGTGGCAAAGTACTGGTGTGATGGCGATCAGGGACACTGGCTGGCTACACTGGTATGGTGACACTGTAATGGGGTGACTCACAATCTGGGTCATTGGAAGGCTGCATTGGTATGACACTGTGCTGGTGTGACTAGTGATCAGGGACACTGGCTGGCTGAACTGGAATGGTAAGACTGTACTTGGGAGGCTAGTGATCAAGGACACTGTACTGTGTAAAAAAAAAATAAAACTGGTGTCAATCATTGTAGGAAACACTCTGCTTCCTCTCATAGACTTTTGGTGTGACTGGCTAACCTATGCGAACTGAATCGCCTCAGGGCGCTTTTTAACCTACCAGCATGTCTTTGGAGTGTGGGAGGAAACCGGAGTACCCGGAGGAAACCCACGCAGGCACAGGGAGAACATGCAAACTCCAGGCAGGTAGTGCCGTGGTCGGGATTTGAACCAGCGACCCTATTGCTGCTAGGTGAGAGTGCTACCCACTACACCACTGTGCTGCCCTGACTGAGCATGCTGTTGTGCATGCTAAAGGGTGTGCATAAGCAGCACAAAAGGGAGGTCATTTTCGTGATGCTGGGACTGGTGTGGTAGTAATCAGGAATGCTGTTGCTGGCTCACATTCGTCTGGTGACACTAATGCAGCGTACACACGATCGCACATTCTGACAACAAAATCCATGTTTTTTTCCGACTAATGTTGACTCAAACTTGTCTTGCATACACACGGTCACACAAATGTTGTCGGAAATTCCGAATGCCAAGAACGCGGTGACGTACGATGAGCCGAGAAAATTGAAGTTCAATAGCCAGTGCGGCTCTTCTGATTGATTCCGAGCATGCGTGGAATTTTGTGCATCGGAATTGTGTACACACGATCGGAATTTCCGACAACGGATTTTGTTGTCGGAAAATTTGAGATCCAGATCTCAAATTTTGTTTGTCGGAAATTCCGACAGAAAATGTCAGATGAAGCCTACACACGGTCGGAATTTCCAACAACAAGCTCCCATTGAACATTTGTTGTTGGAAATTCCGACCATGTGTACGTGGCATAAGCCTCATGTGGCTATGATCAGGAACATTTTTGCTTGCTTAAACTAGCCTGGTAACATTGTGACTGGTGTGACAGCAATCAGTAACAACGTTGCTGGCTTACACTGTTCTGGTGACACTGGAAGTCATGTAGTGGTGATCAGAAACACTGTTGCTGGCTTACATTGTTATGCCACGTACACACGATCGCACATTCCGACAACAAAAGCCATGTTTTTTTTTTCCAACAGATGTTGCTCAAACTTGTGTTGCATACACACGGTCACACAAATGTTTTTTGGAAATTCCGAACGTCAAGAATGCGGTGACGTATGACGAGCCGAGAAAATTGATAGCCAGTGCGGCTCTTCTGCTTGATTCCGAGCATGGAATTTTGTGCGTCGGAATTGTGTACACATGATCAGAATTTCCGACAACGAATTTTGTTGTCAGAAAATTTGAGATCCAGATCTCAAATTTTGTTTGTCGGAAATTCAGACGGAAAATGTTCGATGGAGCCTACACACGGTTGGAATTTCTGGCAACAAGCTCCCATCGAACATTTGTTGTCGGAAAATCCGATGCAGCATTATGGAGGCCAGGAGACGTTTATATACAATGGCCTGATCACAAGTGGTTAAGGTTACTGTCACAAAAAAGAACTGCTAGCAGATACTCTAATATGTGCAGGCACTTAGCGGTCACTGGCAAACAGGAATATGAGTGAGGCAGTAAAGGGTGGGCATACACTGATGCCCCGTACACACGGTCGGATTTTCCGACGGAAAATGTGTGATAGGACCTTATTGTCGGAAATTACGACCATGTGTAGGCTCCATCACACATTTTCCATCGGATTTTCTGACACACAAAGTTTGAGAGCAGGATATAAAATTTTCCGACAACAAAATCCGTTGTCGGAAATTCCGATCGTGTGTACACAAATCCGACGGACAAAGTGCCACGCATGCTCAGAATAAATAAAAAGATGAAAGCTATTGGCCACTGCTCCGTTTATAGTCCCGACATACGTGTTTTACGTCACCGCGTTTAGAACGATCGGATTTTCCAACAACTTTGTGTGACCATGTGTATGCAAGACAAGTTTGAGCCAACATCCGTCGGAAAAAATCCTAGGATTTTGTTGTCGGAATGTCCAAACAAAGTCCGACCGTGTGTACGGGGCATGACACTTAAAGAAACTAATTGAGCCTAGCCAATTTATGATGGTTGCCATCCTGCCATAGCACTTGTAAACTAGAACTGCTGCAGGTATGTGCACTTCTATGTGATTACAATGCATTCTTGGTAGCAGCTTCATGTTTTGACATCGCAGAGGGGGAGGGGCAATAGACGTTTTTCCCACTCTTCCTAGTGCATCTGATGTGACAGGTTGCATTGGTATTCGGCTCCCCGGTGGAACTTGAGGCGGCGGACAGCAGTGGGAGGAGAGGGCCCTTTCCACTGCCTATTAAAGTGACCGGTCAGCTGTATAGCTGCTCAAATCACTTTTACATGAAAGTCCATCACTTGCTCTGAAAAAAATGAAACCACAATCATGGCTGTAGCTGCAGCCATGATCGTGATATCACCTCTCCCATCTGAGGATGTATATATATATATAAATATATATATATATATAAATATATATATATATATACACATACAGTGAATGGGAAGTTGTTAAAGTGGTTGTAAAAAAACTAACACCTGCAAGACAAAGGCATAATGAGCTAGTATGCATAGCACACTAGCTCATTATGTAATACTCACCTGAGATCGAAGCCCTGCAGTGCCTGTACACAGCACCGGCCGGCGACATCACTCCCGGGGGTTACTTCCTGGTACCGCGGCTCCGGGTCAGTGATTGGCCGGAGCCGCAATCACATCACTCCCGCACATGCGCGGGTTAACGGCACACTCACATATGTGCCATTACTTCAGTTTGTGTCAGTGCGCATGTGCCAATGACTTTGGCACATGCAAACACAGGGGATATCTCCTAAACTGTGCAGGTTTAGGAGATAGCCTGGGTAGCTACAGGTAAGCCTTATTATAGGCTTACATGTAGCACAAAGTGGTCTGTAAGGGTTTACAATCACTTTAAAGTGACAGAAATATGTACAGAGAAAATATGGATGCTGCCTTGCAGTTTAAAAATTCTATTTTCTTGGCTATAATGCTGATAAAGTGTCCTTCATGGATTCTGAGTCACTGACCCAGAGCAAGTAAGCATGATTGCTGCATGCTCAAAGATCAGCAGTATTGGATAATCAAGGTATTGAAGCTAAGTTCATCTGTCTCTTCTTCCTTACAGCCTTCTGCTCAAAATAAGGGTCGTCGGCAATTTAAACGGCGCCGTCAGGGCAACAAATCATATGACGAGTCCCTGCACATGGAGAGTTCCCCCTCGCAGGCAGGTAATGGTACTTATTCTAACCAGCATCTTAATAGTGACATATCAGATATACAAACTCCGGTCAGTTGTTCCCGATCATCTTTAAACACATCATCCAATATTTCCATCACCCCACAATTACAACCTGCGCCCCTCTGAACTTTTTTAGATCAAATGAGAGGTCGCATACAGACTCATCAAAAGCAAACAAAAACACACTCTTCCAAAACCCACAAAACCAGCCAACATCAACCACGTTAAACGTGGTTAATCTATCCTCATACTCTCTCAACCAACATGAGATGGCTGTTCTAGGACGTGGCCTAACTTTCTGCCCAGACACCCGTCTGGACAGATTTGGAGCAATTAAAGACATTCATCTTTTTATCCGCAAAGTCTTACTTAAAAGCCTATATGCAAAAAAAAACAATATAGAACCCAGGCTCACTAGTCAAGAGATTCAAGCATTAGACAATCTCATTGCCCTGCTAGATGAGAACGAAATCGAGAATTATTCGGTCCATACTGACACAGAGGGCCCTTCTGGAAATATGGATGCTGCATCTGCTTCACATGCACATGCTCACATCCCTGCATCTTCCTTTAAAAACAAATCTACCCTTTATCCCTAGCCCAGCTCCAATCCCAATGCAGCTGCCTTTTTAAAATTGGTGTCAGCGGACATCAACAATATGAAAGTCTTTTCTCATCCACACCCCAATCTCAACCGTGATGAACGAATCGCATTGGAGGCACTGTCTCGTAACCACGACGTTGTCATTAAACCCTCTGACAAGGGTGGCAACGTTGTGGTTATGGGCAGCACTCAATACACTGAGATGTGTATGGACATACTGCACAATCTTGAGTGGTATCGCCCTATTTCCAAATCACTATTGGACAAATTTACCCAAGATTTTTACTCACTAGTTCACACCGCGTTGCACCAAAATGCAATATCAAAACAACTATGGGACTTTGTCAGGACCAGTCACCCTAGGGAGGCAACCTTTTATCCGCTACCAAAGCTGCATAAACAAAAGAAAAAACCACCAGGTAGACCCATCGTCTCAGGCTGCAGTAGCCGCCTAACGGAAAATCTCAGCCGTGTAGTCGATAACCATCTAAAACCTTTAGTCACATGCTTATCATCTTATGTATGTGACACTATCCACTTTTTACAAATTATTCAGGATTTACATATAGAGGATGGTACTCAATTGGTGGCTATTGATGTGGAATCTCTTTATTGCACTATCCCCCATGCCAAAGGCCTAGCAGCAATACGGCACATTTTGTTACAATATAGTGACTCTGAACCTAAATATACTGAATTTATTATGAATTCTCTTGAGTTTATACTTCATCACAACTTTTTTGCTTTGATGGTTCCCACTACCTCCAGGTACAGGGCGTTGCGATGGGGACATGTTGTGCCCCATCGTATGCCAATCTGTACCTGGGGGAGTGGGAACATTCACTGCTGGTTCAAGAGTCACTATCTATGTATATGCGCCATGTCTTAACATGGCGACGATACATAGATGATATATTTCTTATTTGGGATGGGCCAATTGAACTACTACATCAATTTCTGGAATGTATCAACAAGAACGATTTCAATTTGAAATTTACGATGACTCACAGCCCCAATGAAATCACATTTCTAGACGTGCTGATTAAGAAATCACTGAGTGGGAACCTCTTTAGCGAACTGTACCGTAAGCCCACAGCAGGCAATTCCTTGCTTCATGCAAGTAGCTTCCATCCCAAGCCTCTCTTGGCCTCTATACCATACAGCCAGTATTTAAGAGCTTGTCGCAATTGCTCCGACGATATTGGATTCAAAATTGAAGCCAATATTCTAAAAATAGACTCCTCGAAAGAGGATACTCAAATACTTGCTTGAAAAAAGCCTATAAACGAGCCCTCAACCAATCCCGTCGTGACCTGTTAAATATACAAAAACCATCCTGTAAAGATGAAATAACAAGAATTATTACAACATATTCGTCACAACACAAGCAGGTCAAACGGATCTTAAATAAATACTGGCACTTACTAACAATGGATCAAACTCTGGCCCCTTTTGTTCCCAGTGTTCCAGCTGTTACCTATAGGAGACCGCTGTCTATAGGAGACAAAGTAGTCAACAGTGAGTACAAGTCCTGTAGAGGTGACCCGTGTAAAACACTGGGGACCTATATGCGTGGGGGATGCCAGTATTGTCAGTATATGGACAGACGGAAAAACATAATTTTACCCAATGGCCAACACTTCTCTCCCAAGCACTATGTAAACTGTAAAACCCCTGCAATAGTGTATCTTTTAACCTGTGAATGCGGGTGCTATTATGTTGGAAAAACCATAAATGAGTTTTGGAAACACATTTATCAACATCTTGGCACCATACGCAAACGCGACCCTGATTTACCTATTGGCCGTCATATGGCCATGGCCCATCCTCTATCAATCCCGAAAATATACTTTTTGGCCCTTGACCGTATCCACTTCAGTCCTAGAGGCGGCAACTTCAATAAGCGCCTCCTCCAGTGCGAACTAAGGTGGATACATAATTTACGGGCCAACTATTCACCCGGCCTCAACGGGACCTTTAATTTCAAACCATTTCTCCCTGGCTTCACATCAGGGGTCTGTGAGTTGGACCTATAGAGGCCTTCCCCCCCTTTTTCATATATTTTTCATACTTTTTTGTTTGTTCTCTTTTCTTCCCCATATGTCATTTACCATTATGTGTAATGTATATATTTAATACTAGGATAGATGCAATATTGTAAAGACGCAATCATGTTTCCTTATATCCATGGTATTATTTTTCCCTTTTTACCTCTTTCTGTCAGCAATGGACCTAAATTGTTTGCCACAATGTCCAATGTCAGTATTACTTATTTCCCTTTTCTCATTCATTTTTTCTCTTTTTTCTCTTCTCCTCTATTTTTTACACAATTTCGTATAGCAGGCTGGTTTCAGTCATTTCTTTTTTTGTCCACAAGATGGTGCAATTCAGTGAGTGTGGACCGCTTGCGTGCTCACTGACACCCGGCGGGTAAGCTCCACACCTGCATGGCTGGGGGGCGGTCCGATTCCGCCTGTCCCCTGTGCCTTTGTACGTGGAGGAGCTTTTTCGTGTGACCCCGTGCCTGCCTTGTTGTGAGCATGGGGATCATATGCCCACCGGTGACGCGGTGGCGCGTGACGTCATCACTCCCTCCGGGGCGTAGCTACGCCGCGCGCCTCGGCGTCAGGGGGATGCTCTGAGCTTCACACACAGCTACTATCTATGCAGCTGATTTGGTAGAGCGGATGCTGATTGGCTGTTGCCAAATCAGCTGTACTTTATGAGGCACGGACACTCCCAGGGTATCTGTCAGTTTCGAACTGCTGCCCGGAGGTCTGTGTCTCATGAAACCATACCAAAACCACAAGGTAATGTTAACTACTTTATATACTATGGTACTGGGAGAACTTTATCCCACATACCCTCTCACTGCAGCTCAGTAATAATTGCCGTCTTTAGCGGCAGGTGGGCTCAATTTATATACTCCCTTTATTTACTATTCATTATTCTAATCATACAGATTACATTCAGGCATCTCTTGTGAAAGTGATGCGGCGCTAAGTCCTACACTTGTGGATGTCAATCTCACATCTTGTGGACCCCCCCCAGACCAGCCTGCTTTACCTCTTGCTTTTATATTCTGCTTTGTCACAATTTGTCAGTTCTTTAGAATCAGATTGATGTAAGTATAACTAGTTTTTTTGTGCTACCTAAATCACAATTTTTTGTCAGCAGTTGCACATATTTATGACGATACTATGTTATCATTTTGGAATTCATATTACAGATAGAGATTTGATCACCCAATTGTAAATCCCTTGATGAAGGAGTAATACATACCTATTTCTGAAACATGTCGGGTTATGTGCTGAATACTTCATCCGCTTGACCTCTCACCCCACAGGCTGCGGGTTATAGGCACAGGGTCGTCATATCTACTGTATACAATTGGATGTGCATACTATGTTTGTATTTGCACCTTGTATAATTGTATTTGTATTGTTACTTTTTATATACATTTTTCTACATGTTTAATAAAATTGGCACTTTTGTGCACTTTTATATAAAATATTCTTGTTACTATATACTTTTATTTTTTGCCAGCTAAAATCCTTTAAAGGCGACCTCGGTGTACGTTCAGTGCACATTTTCTCTTGTTCCAAGGTATTGAAGCTAGAGAGAGTCAGGCAAGTAGCATTTCCAGAAGGAGGTCAACAATAGCAGCCCCTATACTTCTCTAGTAAGCAGCTCTCTTTAATTCAAATGCTGAAATTCTTTCATTGGAACGGTGAAGCATATTTATTTTCAAGCTGGCTTTCAAGATAAAACATGAAAACCAACGTGCCTGTAGGTTACAATAATTATTTCACCTTTTGGTTCTAAGTGCAGGCTTTGAGCATTACAGTTTAAATTCATTTTGTCAGTAGTTATTAATTTAGGTTCTCTAGGGTTTTGTTACATTATTCCTTTTCTACTTTGCTAAAAGCCTATATTCTGCTTCAGATTTAAATTATAACACAACAGTCAAGGTTTAAATGATCATCAAATTTGTATAAAGTATATCAGTGAGGCTCCATATCTATAGCAGCAATTGCTCCTTATTTAGGCTCCGGAACATTTCTTAGAGATGCACATTACATTTCTTATGATTTTATACTGTTTCCGTGGGGTATGGATAACAAATGTCCTAATATCATTAAGTACAATATTTTTTTTTAAATCATAATGCACTGAATTGCCTTTGAACTATGGCCATCAGGCTTGGAAGAAACAACAAAGATGCTTTCAATTAAGCCAGTCACCACACTAAAAATGGGATACACAGAGCGGCCTGAGCCCAAGTTCACACTGAGCTGTGGGAATGAAGCTGAACTCACACGATTTCACTCCCGCATGTCAGTCCCGATTTCGGTCATAATTTCAGAGACATCTTGGACATTTTCACTTAGGGGTGTACTCACTTTTGTTGCCAGCGGTTTAGACATTAATGGCTGTGTGTTGAGGGGACAGCAAATTTACACTGTTATACAAGCTGTACACTCACTACTTTACATTGTAGCAAAGTGTTATTTCTTCAGTGTTGTCACATGAAAGATATAATAAAATATTTACAAAAATGTGAGGTATGTACTCACTTTTGTGAGATACTGTATATATATATATATATATATATATATATATATATATATATATATATATATACACTATACACTATATTACCAAGTCCGTAGGGTTAAAAATATTGAGTTGGCCCACCCTTTGCAGCTATAACAGCTTCAACTCTTCTGGGAAGGCTGTCCACAAGGTTTAGGAGTGTGTCTATGGGAGTGTTTGACCATTCTTCCAGAAGCGCATTTGTGAAGTTAGGCACTGATGTTGGACAAGAAGACCAGGCTCACAGCTCGCAGTCTCTGCTCTAATTCATCCCGAAGGTGTTCTATCGGGTTGAGGTCAGCGAGGGTGGCATGCTACATGCGGGAGGACATGCAGTGACTGGCCTTTGGCTCCATATCACTGGATTTTCCAGGAAATACTCCTTCTGAGGATTGTTTGTAGGCTTCATACTCTGGCATACAGAATAGGATACTCAACCTTTGAGTCTTGAAGAAGCTACGCAATCCAGCAAAACCCATCGACACTTGAAGAATTTAGCTGCCTGTACACCTCAAGCTTATTTAATATAAGTATGATAGGAGGTGTTAAAGGCAACTGTATCATATTACAGCACAATTTCTTTAATGTTATGCTTTTTTTTAACCTTATGGAATTTTAACAATTGTTACAATAAAATTATATTTTTATATTATAATGGTTTCTGTCTCATGTCATGCCATTAAAGTCCAGCAATAGTAGGGTATCCCCCTGGAACCCCCTTTTTCTCTGTTCTAAGATAATTTGGATGTAGCATGGGTAGTTGTCTTCCTTCCTTTTGCAAAACCCATCTAATCTATTTTCCATATTGCGGACTAACCAAGGTACTTACATACTGTTCAGCCTTTGAAAATAATGCATGGCTGAATGGTTCCAAAGCAACAAATGCTTTTAATTATCTTGTTATAAGGTACAGTGGCTCTAAGTAATTCCACATTTTTTTCTTTTTTTTTTTTTTATGTGAGTGATATATATATGTTCTGACACTCATGACTAATCTCTATGTGTAACATGTACACCCTATGGCAGGGGTCTTCAAACTGCAGCCCTCCAGGTGTTCAGGAACTACAATTCCCATCATGCCTAGTCATGTCTGTGAATGTCAGAGTTTTACAATGCCTAATGAGATGTGTAGTTCTGCAACAGCTGGAGGGCCGTAGTTTGAGGATCCCTGCCCTATGGCAACCATAGTCACTTTGCCTTACTTGCTATTTTACGTTGTATTATGACAAAAATGCAATAAAAACGTAATGAACTAAAAAAAACAAAAAAAACAAAAAAAAAAAAATGCATGGCTATTGTTCATCAGATAATATACTATAATTTTGATTGTGAGATAAAAATTGCCTTGTCTCTATCTGCTGGCAGAGCCTGCAATGATGAGGAAGGGGTCTCTTACACCTCTGATTCTGGCCCCCTCCACACCAAGCAGGAGAGGTCATCAGTAGTCTTTAGTGAAACAGGTAGGCTGGTAGACAGCTGGAAGATGGCAGACTGAAGCAGGCTGGTACTGGCAACAGCTGTCAGATGAGGCATGCACTGGTGGCAGACTGTAGAATAGCAGGCACAGCAGGATGTGTCAGGAAGCAGAGTAAGGCAAGCCGGGTCATATACTAACAGGACGGGTCAGGTACAGAAGAGCAGGTAATAGCGTGGTCTGGGTACAAGCTGGGTCAGAAGCTAATCCATGCAATAGAAGCAAACAGAGCAGACAGAAGTGGGGGAAGCCAGGGTCGGTGCAGGCAGAGTTCAGAGAGTGGTCAGACAAGCCGGGTCAGCAACTGGAATCAGGATACAGGATAACAGGAACAAAGGATGCAGGGAAGGCTGAAAAACAAGCACTGATCCTGAGCACTGGCTGAGCTTAAATTGCCCATTTGGCACCAACATCTGTCACAGGTGCATATGTGCATGCCAGAGTATGCTTACAGTCTCTTTATATATATGCTGTCGATTTAAAGTGGTTTTAAACCCACTTTGAAAAAAAAAAAACACCTGCAAGACAAAGGCATAATGAGCTAGTATGCATAGCATACTAGTTCATTATGTAATACTTACCTGAGATTGAAGCCCTCGGGTTCACGGCTCTAGCGCTGTGATTTTCCCACGCATGTGTGCGGTAACTGCACACTCACTGAAGCAACGGCACATACGTGCCATTGCTTCAGTTTGTGTTAGTGCACATGTGACAATGACGTCGGCGCATGCAAATACAGGGGATATCTCCTAAACCGTGCAGGTTTAGGAGATATCCTGGGTAGCTACAGGTAAGCCTTATTATAGGCTTACATGTAGTAAAAAGTGGTTTGTAAGGGTTTACAGCCACTTTAAATGCTTGCATACTGTGCTGACACTAGCCAGTTTCTACCAAACACGTACCTGAACTATGTTTTGAATATCTTTAGATTAATTGGGTATTCCGAGATGGGTGGAGGTATGGGGACTGTAGGGTTATGGTTTGGAAGCATATTTGTTCTCTCTGTTTTGAAACGTTATCAAACCTTTAAGGCAACGCACCGTAGTACTGTAGAAATAGAAGCTCACAAACTATACTATTACATTGTTTTGGCACTGGCCAATTTGTATAATGTTGAGGGCTTTTTTGTTTTTTTAAAAGTAAGCTTTCCTATAACTTTTAAAATTATTATGACTGCTATGTCCACTATTCAATTCAGGCCTATCACTTCTAGATAAAATATCAGGTGTCACTAAAACTACCTAAAAAGTTTTTATTTTCAAGTTAAAATAAATTAGATTGGGCTGTATTTCAGCCAAGCTAAAAAAAAAGCTTAAAAACATTAATTACACATTAAAAATTTGTGATTCCAGAATATGGTGTCAATGGCGCTGCCCAAAAGATTCATACTATGCAGCTTTAAAGTTGTTTCATAGTCAGAAGGTCTTTTTATCCTAATGCATAGTGCATTAAGATAAAAAAAAAACTTTCTGTGTGCAGCAGCCCGCCTCAGCACCCCTAATACTTTCCTGAGTCCTACCTCAATTCAGCGATGTTGTACGAGAGTCTCGGCTGTCTGGGACTCTCGCTCCTCATTGGCTGAGTCAGCAGCAGGGTCTCATTGGCTACCGCTGCTGTCAATCAAAGTCAGTGAGCCAATAAGGAGAGGAGGTGGGGCCAAACTGCGGCTCTGTGTCTGAATGGACACACAGAGCAGCGGCTCGGCTTGGGTGCCCCCATAGCAAGCTGCTTGCTGTGGGGGCACTCGGCAGGAGGGAGGGGCCATGAGTCCTGGCGAGGAACCCGAGAAGTAGAGGATCTGGGCTGCTCTGTGCAAAACCACTGCACAGAGCAGGTACATATAACATGCTTGTTATTTGAAAAAACAAAAAACAAAACAAGACTTTAATAGCACTTTAAGGTATTTGCCAAGCATGCAATTTAAAGGATAGATGTTTTTCTATGTCACTATCGAGTCATATTAAAAATGTCCTCCCCTCCACTGTATAGTATTGGTGTTTTATTTTTTTGTGTCCCTCATGGCAGTGTCCAGCTCGCCATGCCATTTTTTTGACAATAGCTTACCTATTAGCCTTGACAATGGCCAGACTATAATACCAAGATTTACCCCACCATAGATTTTAATGGGATTCACTTCTAAGTTTGTGTTTCATGAATTTAAACAAACCCAATCATATTTGCCTAGCTTGGTCCAAACAAACAATTTCAAGTCACAATAAACCTGAGGTTAGACTTTAAGGTAAAAGAGTACTTAACATTTAACCTAATTCTATAATAATAATATTTAAGGTTTTCGAATATATAACATCACAAGTCTGATTCACACCAGATGTGGTGGAACTGAATTGCGCGACTATTCCAGCACAGTGCCACTGCATGAACAAGGCAAAATGCCTTGTCACCTATGTGTTTTGTTTACACCACTGCCCAGTGGTGATGTGCTGGAACGATGCACTGAAAAAAGTACTGCATGCTCTTTTTTTCAGCGCAGCACAGTGGAAGGCAATCCACTGCCTTGCCCCAAGCAGCCAGAAATTGAAATTTATGAGATGTCTTTGTGACATCTCAATAAAGCTTCTTAACGAAAAAAAAGGAAACAGTGCACTTTATCACTGCACTGAGTTCAGTCAGATCGCACCATACACCCACCACTTTGCATAATAGAGACAAAACCTACCCCTTAGGGCATTACAATGAGCACAGTACAAAAAAAGGAAATAACTTGGACTAAGGACAGGGTCATAGAAAAACATAGCTTTTCTTTCAGGTTAGATGGGGTCCTGATTTCCTCACATGCCATAACAGAAAAACACAAATGTGCCTCCTTGACTTCGCTCAACAAAGCCCCAGAGAATATGCATACAATAACATTGTAACAAGCTTGTGCCCCAGATCTAGTGGGCTGGGATGCATAGTCTGCCCGAGTTGATCATATGGGTTATCAGCAATTTTCTATAGCTCTGTAATACCTGTGTTGTGATGTAGGAGTAAATTCTAAGGAATCACTGGCCACCCCAGATTTCATCTTCATCCAGTAAGTATAGAGCCATAGGCAGAGCCACCACATTTGAAGAAAAGAATCCTCCTCTGTCACCATCACCAATCCATCACCAGTCAAGGCGTGCCCATGATTGGCTGCCAAGGGCATCTAGCTTTTGATTGTTTGTGGGAGATCTCTAATATTTGTATACACATGGACAAATCCAGTATACAGTTTGAGATTCCAGTTTCCAGCACACCGCAAGGACTAAGAATTCTCCCAAAAATGATTCTCTTGTGGGCTTCCCATTGCATAATTGAAGCAGTAATAAGGTCATTTATAAGGTCACATATGAGAGAAGCATTAAGGCACCAAATTTTCAAACGTCACTCCTGTAATGGGAAGGAAAACGCCATGGTAATCCTGTTATGATTGGACAATACAACTGATTCTATATTAGCTGTATGCAAGTAGTGTAGGTCTTGCTGAGATACAAAAAAATAATCAATCCTCAAATATTTGTGGAGAGGAGAAAAGCATTTAGCCCCTAGATGAGGGCTGAAGAAGTTGCCACATATAATGCAGAGAGAGGTCTGAAATGCATTTCTTGATGATCCTTAGCACCTGATAGGGCAGGGAAGTTCTGGATGAAGTGTCCAAGGCTGGATTAAAGCTGACATTAAAGTCTCCTCCCAGGATGGTTAAGTGCGTGCCCACCGCATTCTCTGTGACCGTGACCGTGGGTCCCACAGACTCAATGTCCACTGGGTGCCCGCGATCGTGTCACAGAGAGGTAGAATGGGGAGATGCCTTTGTAAACAAGGCATTTCTCTGTTCTGCCTAGTGACATGACAGAGATCACTGCTCTCCGTCATCAAGAACAGTGATCGCTGTCATATGTGTTGAAGCCCATCCCCCCACAGTTAGAATCACTCCCTAGGACAAACTTAACCCCTTCATCACCCCCTAGTGGTTAACCCCTTCACTGCCAGTGTCATTTACACAGTAATCAGTGCATTTTTATAACACTGATCGCTGTATAAATGACAATGGTCCCAAAATAGTGTCAAAAGTGTCCGTCATAATGTCGCGGTCATGATAAAAATCACAGATCACCGCCATTACTAATAAAAAAAAATAATAATAAAAATGCTATAAAACTATCCCCTATTTTGTAGCCGCTATAAATTTTGCGCAAACCAATAAATATACGCTTATTGTGATTTTCTTTTTACCAAAAATATGTAGAAGAATACATATCGGCCTAAACTGAGGAAAAAAAAATGTTTTTTTATATATTTTTGGGGGATATTTATTATAGCAAAAAGTAAAAAATATTGCGTTTTTTTCAGAATTGTCGCTCTTTTTTGTTTATAGCGCAAAAAATAAAAACCGCAGAGGTGATCAAATACCACCAAAAGAAAGCTCTATTTGTGGGAAAAAAAGGACGTCAATTTTGTTTGGGTACAATGTTGCATGACAGCGCAATTGTCAGTTAAAGTGACGCAGTGCCGAATCGCAAAAAGTGCTCTGTTCAGGAAGGGGGCAAATCCTTCCGGGGCTGAAGTGGTTAAAGGGGATTGCACCTCCACCCATACATTGCTTCACCAATAAAATGGCCAGAAGTTCCCTAATTTTAAATAAGTATCAACATCTCATAAGTATGGGATTTCTTTTATCAAATTACCAATGTAATCTACCGAGGCAAAGACAGAAACAGAAACAAAAAAGCTAGAAGGAGTCCCAGAGTCAAACCCTTTAGACCTTTAGACCCCCTAGTGGTAAGTAATTAAAGAACAAGTTCTATTATCTCCATACCCCACATAACTATTCTAGAGACAAGCGACCAGTATCATCAAGGAAATGCAGGCATAATAAATGTAGGCTATGTAGGGATCTACAAGCCTAATTGGTTTCATGGCAGGTAATGCACAGATGCAAACTAAAGTTTATTGGGTCTGGAGCAGTCCCTCTCTGAATAAATGCCTCTGTGTGACATCAGAGGAAGCCATCAAAAACTTAGGCCATCAGTGGCACTTCATCTCCATGTGTAGCGGGAGAGCTGGGCCTCCCTCCAGGAGAGAGAACACACACCACCGCTCAAATTTAACCCCTGTAGGGCCAGGCATCTACAAACTGGAGACTGTTATTCCATCACCAGACAATATTATAGACCATGTCTAAACTAAACTGAAAAAAGAATATTTAGCTCATTTGTGGTAAGCCTTGGATTAATATATATATATATATATATATATATATATATATATATATATATATATATATATATATATATATATATATATGCTCCTTACCTCTGTCCTTCTTTGTGAAAATTGCTATGGCTTTCTATTGAAGGCTCTTTGTCTTTTATAATTTTTTAAATGTTATGGTCACCCATAGGCTAAATTCTTCTGCCCTAAGAAACCTTTTGAATGCAAGTTGGAGGTAACTGACAACTTTTTTTTTTATCACTGTGGGCTGCTGACCTAAGCTCCCTGTTTGTTTCTATTATTATGTGTTTTTCTTATTTCCTCTTTTTGTAAAATAATGTTTGTGTGATTGTGTCTGTCTTCTGTCTATCCAAAGAACACTTTGGATGCCCCTCAATATTCACCTTTTTGGCTCCTGCTTTCCAAGGGGCCATCCAGGACTTGATTTGGACTTCATAACCTACTTTTTTTTTCTGGATTACACTTTCCAAGCTATTCTCAAGGTGATGTAGACATATATATATATATATATATATATATATATATATATATATATAAGCATTTTCTTGGGAATACTTAAGAGGTCCATGAGGTCCTGAAGGAGTGAGGGTTCCCACAAAATGTGTTGATCCTATCACAGTGACCATATTGACACTCTAACTGGGATACCCAGAGACTGGTTGTTTGTGTGATCACGACCTTAAATGTTTATCAATGGCTTGTTTTTAATATCTATTTGTATGAGTCATGATTGTTTTTGATATATGAATTCATAAAATTTGATGATATTTTGTTTTAAGTGAGTTGGGTTTACTATTGGAGACATATGTTAAGTCCCATCACCATGTTTCTTTGGTCTTGATTTACAAGGGATGATAGCAACAATGGAAATCTTCTGGTGCATGGAGAGTGAGTGACTAGCTTTATTAAATAACGCACTGGTAGAGACTGGGGATGAAAAAAAACATGTTCAATGCATATATTATATGAATTTAATGTGTGACTTACTGTATTTATATTAGTCTGAGTACATCATACAAATAAACACACTTCATGGACTAAGTATTATTTTTTTTTTTTTTATTATTATGCACATTGACATTGGTTAGTCAATATCCACTTGCCCTCTAAAAGATTTTACCCCTTTCATGACCAGGCCATGTTTTGCTATTCGGTACTGCACTACTTTAACTGGTAATTGCGCGGTCATGCAACACTGTACTCAAACAAATTTTTTTTTTTTTCCTGGAAATAGGGTGTTTTCTTTTAGTGACATTTAATCACCACTGGATTTTTTTTATTTTGTCATTATATAAATGAAAAAAGACCATAGATTTTGAAAAAAAACAATATTTTTTTACTTGCATCTATAAAACATATCCAATAAAAAAAAAATCAAATATCTTAAATAAATTCAGGCCAAAATGTATTCTGCTACATATTTTTGTAAAAAATAATCCAATAAATGTATATTAAGTGGTTTGCATGAAAGTTATAGCATCTACAAACTATAGGATATATACTTGATTTTTTTTTTTTTTATACTAGTAATGGCAGTGATCAGTCACTTATAGCGGGACTGTGATAGTACAGCAGGAAATCTGACACTAACATCTCCAGTGACACTAATGCAGTGAACAGTGCTAATAATATACACTGGCACTGAAGTAATGACATTGGCTGGGAAGGGGTTAACATCTGGGGCAATCAAGGGGTTAACAATGTGCCTAACAAGTGAAAAGTGTTTACTGTGTGGTGCTTTTGCTAGAGGATGTCTCGTTTTTTTATTTCCTTTGTAGGGAAACAAAAACTGGGCACATTGCTGCAGTCAGTAGAGAGCTCTGTGATATTCACCTACACAGAGCTCTCTCCTGTCATTCGCTCCGCTGATCTGCGGGTTCTGGCCATAAAAAATTGGCCGTGAACCGGTGATCAGCATGTGCTGGAGGAAGCGACAGCACAGCCAGGTGTGTGGGTGTACACACAGTAAAACTACAGTGTGCAGTCAGCAAGTAGTTAATTATACCATTATGGAGATGACTTTTTTTAACCACTTCACCTCCGGAAGGTTTACCCCCCTTCCTGACCAGGCCATTTTTTGCGATACGGCACTGTGTTACTTTAACTGACAATTGCGCTGTCATGCGACACTCTACCCAAAATAAAATGTATGTCCTTTTTTCCCACAAATGGAGCTTTCTTTTGGTAGTAATTGATCACCTCTGTGTTTTTTATTTTTTGCACTAGAAACAAAGAATGGCCGACAATTTTGGAAAAAAAAAAACAATATTTTTTACTCTTTGCTCTAAAACACATTCAATAAAACAATGTAAAAAATCTAATTTCTTCATCAATTCAGCCCAATATGTATTCTGCTACATATTTTTGGTAAAAAAAATCCCAATAAGCGTATATTGATTGGTTTGCGCAAAAGTTATAGCATCTACAAACTATGGGATATTTTTATTTATTTATTTATTTATTTTTTGTAGCGGGGGAGGTGCTTTTAGTAGTGGAAGGCATGGATCAGTGTTTCTGCTTTACAGAAACAAAGGATCTATGTCTTCTGTACTGACAGAATGACTAGCTGCTTTGTTTACATAGGCGGACTGGCATTCTGTCAGTGTACTGAACGATCAGTGGGTGCCAGTGGACATTGGTTCCACATGACCCACTGATCAGCTCCTGCTGTGTAAAATCCCAGCAGGAGTGAACCAACAGAGGCGCGCACTTGCGCCCAAAACCTGGACGGGCAGAATCACGTATATATACGTGATTCTGCACAGCGCGGCTTCCCTGTAGCTGCTATGGGGCAGTCGGCAAGTGGTTAAACAATACTTTTTTTTTTTTTCTAAATTTCAGCTCCAATATGTACCAATATACCTTTAGCGTGCTTCTTTTGCAGAAATAAAAAAGCTTTCTATTTATTTTACACACTCCTTACCTTAGTGTCCAGCTGCCTGTATAAAAAAGTATTCATTACTTCCTAGACAGACATTCGGACTTGACACATGAAGGAGTTTATCAGCTGACCTCATTAGCACACACCCTGCATCAACTACCTTCTTACTCCAGCACATCACTACCACCCAATCAGGTGCACGTTTTCCAATGCAATCAGTGAATATCGTTCTCACTAAATACACAGCCATAGATTGCAAAAAGAAGAAGGGATAGTAGCAGGACTTTGCATGAGGCATGTCAATGAATGCATGGGCTAGTTGGTCAGAATCAAATTAAATTGACCTGAAACCAGTATTATATCTATAATTCATAATGTAATGTAATGTCCATAGTTGTTCATAAAACCTGCAATACCATAATCGCAAAGGATTTTCCAGTTGTTAATGGTACAAAATAGTTTAATAATATTATCGTAGGACATACTTCAAAAATAAGAATACATCATAGGACATGGTTAAGAATATACAGGCAGTCAGACAGTAGACATAATTTGTACAATAAGTACACTTTCAGAAAAATAATTAATCTTATTATATAATAAAACAATGTGCATCCATGAGTTGGTAACTCAACACGTTTCTTGGCTTTCAACCAATCATCAGGAGTCAGATGCAAATCAACTAAAAATTAGAACAATGAAACATCTATTAGTATACAAACAATTATGGATAGGTAGAAAGTAAGTACAAAGGAAACGTAAGTTTCAATGATACTCACAGACAATTCATTGGTCAATGACAACCAATGTACTGGAATTCATAAGTGGTCTGGGTCAACAAAGTCTCACCCGGGGTTGAGGCAGAGTACATTCCCCCAAACCCATGGGCCACAGCCGCCAGAAAGACCGGAGCACCCCAAAACCATCGCCTGGCGGGAGTCAACAACCAGGCCGCAGAGCACAAGGAAAGCTGTAAGGAAGGAAAGGAGAGGACTGAGTGAAGGTAGGGAGGGATGAGAATATGTGTGTGTGTGTGTGTGTGTGTGTGTGTGTGTAGATATGGATGTCCCAGCCTAGGCTGCACATCAAAAGATGGATGGGTGTGTATGTGTGAATCACTGGGAACCAGTGGGAAAAGTGATGGGTCATGGATAATAGGACAGAGATAATGAGTGTATGGGAAAGGGAATGTGTGTGCATGATGAGGATGAACCAAGATAGCAAGAGACCTGAATAGAAGTGTGGGGAGTTGAAGTGATTACCTGTGTGATGCAAGTGCAGAGCAGCCTGGTCACTCCCCTACCACGGCAATGCATGAAGTGAACCGGTCAGGGCCGCGGGTTGAGGGCGTGCTCACGCCAACAACATGTGAGGGCATGATGATGGCATGTGATGGGGAGGGAGGACTCCCTCCGCAATAAGATCAATCATGGTGACCTCCCACCCCCACACCGCCAATGCCCAAGCTGGAAAAAACTCCCTACTGACTCCCGCAGTGCGGCGTCATAAGGCGGGAGGGATGAGAATATGTGTGTGTGTGTGTGTGTGTGTGCTCTGCGTCCTGGTTGTTGACTACCATCTCCTGGAGATGGTTTTGGGGTGCTCCGGTCTTTCTGGCAGCTGTGACCCATGGGTTTGGGGGGAATGTACTCTGCCTCAACCCCGGGTGAGACTTTGTTGACCCAGACCACTTATGAATCCCAGTACTAGGGATGAGCCGAACACCCCCCTGTTCGGTTCGCACCAGAACATGCAAACAGGAAAAAAGTTCGTTCGAACACGTGAACACCGTTAAAGTCTATGGGACACGAACATGAATTATCAAAAGTGCTAATTTTAAAGGCTTATATGCAAGTTATTGTCATAAAAAGTGTTTGGGGACCTGGGTCCTGCCCCAGGGGACATGGATCAATGCAAAAAAAAGTTTTAAAAACGGCAGTTTTTTCAGGAGCAGTGATTTTAATAATGCTTAAAGTCAAACAATAAAAGTGTAAAATCCCTTTAAATTTCGTAGCTGGGGGGTGTCTATAGTATGCCTGTAAAGGGGTGCATGTTTCCTGTGTTTAGAACAGTCTGACAGCAAAATGACATTTCGAAGGAAAAAACCCATTTAAAACTCGCGGCTATTGCATTGCCGGTCCGACAATAAACATAGAAGTTCATTGATAAAAACGGCATGGGAATTCCCCACAGGGGAACCCCGTACCAAAATTTTAAAAAAAAATTACGTGGGGGTCCCCCTAAATTCCATACCAGGCCCTTCAGGTCTGGTATGGATATTAAGGGGAACCCCGGCCAAAATTTTAACAAAAAATGACGTGGGGGTCCCCCAATTTACAAGCCGACCTCAATGCACTGTCTAATTGGCGACTATGTGGCTAATGAGGTTTAATGTTGATAAATGTAAAGTTATGCACTTGGGGGCTAAGAATATGCATGCATCATACATGCTAGGGGGAGTACAACTGGGGGAATCCATGGTGAAGAAGGATCTGGGGGTTTTGGTAGATCATAAGCTCAATAATAGCATGCAATGCCAAGCTGCGGTTTCCAAAGCGAGCAAAGTCCTTTCTTGTATTAAGAGAGGTATGGACTCTAGAGAGAGAGATATAATTTTGCTCCTCTACAAATCATTAGTAAGATCTCATCTGGAATATGCAGTTCAGTTTTGGGCACCAGTTCTCAAAAAGGATATCGGGGAACTGGAGAAAGTGCAGAGAAGGGCAACCAAACTGATAAGAGGCATGGAGGAGCTTAGCTATGAGGAAAGATTAGAGGAACTGAATTTATTTACTCTTGAGAAGAGGAGAATAAGGGGGGATATGTTCAACATGTTCAAATATATAAGGGGTCCATATAATGATCTTGGTGTTGAGTTATTCTCTTTACGGTCAACCCAGAGGACACGGGGGCACTCTTTACTTCTAGAGGAAAAGATATTTCATCTCCAAATACGCAAAGGTTTCTTCACAGTAAGAGCTGTGAAAATGTGGAATAGACTCCCGCCAGAGGTGGTTCTGGCCAGCTCAGTAGATTGCTTTAAGAAAGGCCTGGATACTTTCCTAAATGTACATAATATAACTGGGTACTAACATTTATAGGTAAAGTTGATCCAGTTAAAATCTGATTGCCTCTTGGGGGATCAGGAAGGAATTTTTTCCCCTGCTGTAGCAAATTGGAGCATGCTCTGCTGGGGTTTTTTGCCTTCCTCTGGATCAACTGAGGGTATACAATTGGGTATATTGGATTGTACAATATTTTAAATTTTATTTATTAATTGTTTTTAAGGTTGAACTGGATGGACTTGTGTCTTTTTTCAACCTGACTAACTATGTAACTATGTAACTATGTAACTATATAATACTGGTTTCAGGTCAATTTAATTTGATTCTGACCAACTAGCCCATGCATTTATTGACATGCCTCATGCAAAGTCTCACTACTATCCCTTCTTCTTTTTGCTTCAAATAACTGGGATGGAGACATGTCAGTGCATTTATTGGTGTGTACAGGTCACAAAGGTCACAACTCCTCTTTTGTTATACACAGCCATAGATTGTTTATTTGGCAGAGTGCGCAGGACCTGAGTGATCAGATGTCTATTGAAAACAGGAGAAGTATATCCTGGGTTCTGTAAAGCTCACCATACACTAAACAAGCTGATTGTACAATCTCCTTTAGCTCTATCATCAACTACAGTGCAAAGATCTGCCTGATTGGATACAAAGTGATAGATGGATAGTTGGATAGATTGTGTGTCCTCCTTGTAATGGGAGGGCCCGTGGAACTCAGAATCCCTTGGAAAGTAGGGGATGCCCTTGTTTCAGCTCCTCATACACCTCTTATGTCTAAGTCACCCTGTGCTATCCTGGCACAGCTTGAGTGAGAAAATATATCTTGGACTACTTAAAATGGGACAGTAATATTTGTCCACAATACCTCCCAGGATATATACGTAAAGACTATTGTTGGTTTGTTTGATTCTGAACTCAACCTGTTAATTGAGTGAGCTGATCACATTAGCCTCCAGGACTGGCTAGGAGACGAACAGTCTAGTCTGGCTTACCACAGGTTCTAAGGGTATTCCACACATTGTTGGTTGTTCTAATTAACCCTGTGTTGATGTTTATGGTAATGTGTATTGAATAGTCACCTAGTCTGGGTAAATGATTTAGTAAACTAAAAACAAATAGACTCTCAGAAATTGGTGTGAAGAATTGCCACCATCCCTAAATAATATAAAAAGAACCTCATATAAATGGGATTTTAAGGGCAAAATTACTTACAAAAAATAATTAAAAAATTAATTTTTATTGTACAAAGGTTTTAAAATTTTTTTATACAAGAAACATGTGTAAAGACAACACAATTGTAGTGTATTGCAGTAATGACAAAAAGTTGTTAAATCCAACGCGTTTCGAAATAGTTAATTTATACAATCTTCTTCAGGGATAATTTTTGCCATTTCTGAAAGGTACAAAATATAATATAAATATACATATATTTTATATTTTTCATAACATATATATGAAGCCTATGCTAAAATTCAAAAAAGACTTACAATAATAGTGATTGACACAAAAGTTTCCAATGGCTCATCAGACATTCACCCAATCTGTATAGGTCTTTTATCATGCAAAAGAACCCCCGGATAGTAGAATCCAAGAAGAGGCGCCAAATTGAAAAAAGCGGCCGAGCCGCTTTAACAAAATTACAAAGGGCAGTGATATGGAAATCTAAGAGAGAAACACACAGCACGTGGTAAACACTTTGGGAAGAAGAAAAAAAAAAAACCTTACGTGGGATTTAGAAATTTGCGACGTTCCAACCAGGAAGTATATGATAGACAATGCTTCAAAAAAAGGGGGACAAAATTCGCACAACCCCAGATAAAACAGGGAGTCCCAACCCTAATAAAATAATAAAAAAATACGGGTTGTTATGTAGGGGTAAAATAAAATAAATAAAAATAAAATGAAAATAAAAATAAAAATTAAATGAAAATGGATCAAATTTGCCCAATATATAGAGCCATATCTATAAACTTAATATTCATGACAAAATAGAAAAGTAGCTGAAAGGTCACCTAAAGGGGGATCCCCCAAAGACACAGGGGAAACCTCTCCAAAAATAAAAGCCAAAATCTCAGGCAATTGAAAAAAATACATGAATAAATAATAAATAGATGCATAGATCAAAAAAGCATAAATTCAGCTTACCAAAAAGTGCTGTGTATCTCTCCCGCATCTGAACTTAAAAACAGCCCAGAGTCTACAAAAACAGCCCAAGAGAGAGGTAGTAACCCCTCTACTTGTAAGGATAAAGACAAGATACTGTGTTGTTCCTCGGAAAAAATGTCGTCGGATGACGCTGGCGGCTCAGGGGTTCCCGGCGTTCTCCTTATATGGCCCGTGCTCGTTCGCCGCCCGCCGAGCATCGGGAAATGATGCCGCATCAGATGACAGCGGTGACGTCATTCCCTCAGCACCTCAAAAGTTGTTTTGAAATTCCATGGCCCTTAAGGATGGCCCTTAATTAAGGGAAATACTTCCGGTTTCTGTTTTTTCTAATTTGGTCCTAGTTCTAGTTGGGGGCCAGATCATAGTCTTTGTTCGTCTTTTTTCGCTTCCCCTGCGGCTATTTGGAATGGGGGACCTCTCAAGTGAGAATTGGGAGGAACTTATGTCCACCATTTAAAGTCATTACCAAGCAAAGGAACAAATAAAACTGATTTGACTTCACTCTTTCATAGTCTTACAAAAGTATTGGAGAAGAAATGTGCATTACATTGGCACATACAATCTTTAGACAGATATATTCAAGAAAACATCAATCCAATAGGACTAAGGATTCAAATTTTTGCTATTTTGGATCATATCTCCAATAACCTTAGGAAAAATTGGGAATCCAAACTCAATGATTGCTCTAGAAATTTAATACTACTGTTACAAGATGAATATACATTACAATTGAATACTCTAGACGCAGAGATTGATGCTCTTTATAATCGTCTGACTCCCCTAAAGACATACGAGGACTATACAAGCCTCAAAGAAAAATTGAGGGAACATCTTAGGACCTTTAGTAAGGCCATTCTCCAAAAAAAAGACAAGAAATTTTGGAGGGACAAAAATGCTTTTGGGGAGAACCGAGCTTATAAATGGCACCACACGATCTGGGGATAGCTGCCGTCAGCCGTGTGTTACACCAAAAGGCAACCACTGAGTGGAAATTTAACAAATTCATACTTGAGATGCTTGATTTCATTCTCCGACATAATGTGTTTCTTTTCAAGGGTTCCCACTACCTCCAGGTACAGGGTGTTGCCATGGGGACGTGCTGCGCCCCCTCTTATGCAAACCTGTACCTGGGGGAGTGGGAAAAAGCATTTCTAACTGATGATCAGCTAACCATGCACACTGAACACATCATTCTATGGCAAAGATACATAGATGATTTTTTTTTATATGGAACGGCCCAGAAGACACCCTAAAAGGTTGTCTAAAAGCATAGTTTTTTACTATGTCCTATGATCATCATCGGATCAACTTTCTGGACATCACCATATATAAAGACAAGAATGGAAAACTTGCCAGCAGACTCTACAGGAAGGAAACTGCCGGCAACACTCTCTTGCATGCCGACAGTTTCCATCCTGAACCCCTCAAAATATCTATACCCTTTAGTCAATTTCTACGCCTGAAACGCAACTGCACCACTATCGAAACTTTCCAATGTGAGGCAGATAAATTTAGCGAAAGATTACTCACAAGAGAATATACAAAATCCTCCCTAAAAAAAGCTTTTAACCGGGCAAAGACCAGGATAGACATGCTTTAATTTTCAAAACTAAAACTCACAAACAGGATGATACAGCAAGGATCATCCTACGTTATTCTAATGAGCATAACACCATAAGGAAAATCCTTACAAAACATTGGTCGATCCTCACCTATGACCCAATTCTGGGGGATCTCCTCACTCCAAAACCCCAGATTACTTTCAGGAAGGCAGGCTCCTTAGCTGAGTTATTGACTCAAAGTGAATATAAGGGGAATCTAAGACGGGACCCCTGTAAAACCTGGGGGACTTTCCCCTGTGGTTCTTGTTCTTTTTGTAGAGTTATTGACAGGAGAACCTCTTTTCTATTACCCAATGGCGAATGCTTCCAACTTAAGCATTTTGCCAACTGTAAAACTCGGGGGGTGGTATACTTGGTACAATGCCAATGCGGGGCTTTCTATAATGGAAAAACCCAACAAGAATTTGGACAACGTGTCAGCAAACATCTACAAAGCATGCAGATTGGCAACCTATATCTCCCCCTTGGCAGACATGTAGCCAGGGGACATGGATACAGGATGCCATCTGTAAATTTTACAGTTTTGGACCGTATCCATGTCCCCATTAGAGGTGGGGATTGGAATAAAACTCTTTTGCAAACTCTCTGCCTCAGGGAGGCAGAGAGTTTTAGGCCCTTCCTTGATGGCTTTAGTTCCGGTAAAACAGATTAAAATACAACTTGTCATATTCCTCCCCTTTACCTTTTTGATTTTTTTCTCCCTCTCCCTTCTTTCATCTTGTTCTCTCCCATTCTGTTTTCCAGCAGGAGATTGGCTGGAATGACGATATCTATGGGGGTATTATATGTTCTTTGAAATTACACTACGTGAATGATATATGTTTTTTGAAATTACACTATTTTTTGTCATTACTGCAATACACTACAATTGTGTTGTCTTTACACATGTTTCCAGTATAAAATTGTTTTTAAAACCTTTGTATAATAAAAATTATTTTTTTAATTATTTTATTTGTAAGTAATTTTGCCTTTAAAATCCCATTTATATGAGGTTCTTTTTGAATGATTTAGTAAACTAGCTCATGTTAATTAGGTTACAGTTGTATTGTTAGAGAGGGTTACAACGGCATATAAAGTCTTGTAATTTTGATTCTAAATAAAAATAGTCCATGATAGCAGTGAAGCAAGTCTCGCCTTGTTTTATGCTTGAGAGCGGTTGGAATATCTGATATCTGAGTCCAGACTGCAAGGAAGTGGTATACTGACGGAAGCACTCAAGCGGAGTGAGGGACGTTCCATGACACTCCTATTATACAGTTTTGGTAAATCTAAAGGAAATTGTACAGAGATTGTATAGTGTATGTCCACCTTTATACACCTAAAATTAACTAGCACACCAAACACAGAAGCAAACACACATTTTGCCATGTGAAAAAGGAGCAACAAATGCAGCAAAACACACAGTAAAAAAATGTGCAAACTGCAACATGCCAAAATGTCCCATGAGCTACTTTGCCACATGTAATGCAACCTATTGCAATTAATGGGCTGCCCTATGCGTATCATGGGGAAAACAAGCCAAACACCCCCTGCTACGCTAAGTGTGAATAGGGCTTGAAAGTGAGTTTGCATGTTCTTTCTGTGCTTGCAGGGTTTTTCCCACAGAGCAAAAACATGTTGCTAGGTCAAATGACTCTTGTCTAAATTGGCTCTAGTCAACTGTAGGGGTGAGCTCACAGTTCAAGTCGATTGTAATTAGGGTGTTTTCCTGTTCACCGAATTCCCAACATTATGGGGCGTTATGGAAATTTGAGCGCCCGCGGAACGCCCCATAATGCACTGTGAGATCGCAGTGCATTGACGGCTGCTGACTGGCCAAAGCATGCACCTGACCTGCATGCTTTGGCCAATCACAGCATGCTTTGGCCAATCATGGCTCAGGGGGCCCCATGCCCCACACTATGTAGGACTGCTTACATAGCGGCCGTACATAGTGTAATGAATGAGAGCAGCAAAATTACATTTCTAATTTCTGCTTGTGGCTGTAATGTATTGTCGGATCCCGGCAATATAGATACATTTTTTTTTTTCATTTTCAAATGGCGTGGGGGTCCCCCCCAGTCCATTACCAGGCCCTTCAGGTCTGGTATGGATATTAAGGGGAACCCCGCGCCAAAATAAAAAACCCTGCCATTTAAAGAAAAAAATTATCTATATTGCCGGGATCCAGCAATATATTACAGCCGTGAGCAGTCTTAAATGACATTTTTCCTTTAGAAATGTAATTTCGCTGTGGTACTGTTATGAACATGGGAAAGATGCACTACTTTACAGGCAGACTAAGGAGACCCCCCTGGGCACAATATTTAAAGGAATATTTTATTTTTATTGTTTAAGCATTATTAAAATCATTGCTCCTGAAAAAACGGCCATTTTTAAAACTTTTTTTTTTGCATTAATACATGTCCCCTGGGGCAGTACCCGGGTCCCCATACACTTTTTATTGCAATAACTTGCATATAAGCCTTTAACCGCTTGCCGACCGCGCCATAACCGAATGGTGGCTACAGTGCGGCTCGATAACTCTAGGAGGGCGTACATTGGCATCCTCCCAGAATCCCGCTCCCACTTGCCCTGTGGGGCGCGTACCCGGGAATATCCATGACCATAGCGGATCACGGTAAATTGCCGCTGATAGCAGCTATTTACCACGTGATCGCTCCGTCAAATGATGGAGCGATCACATGTAAACAAACCGGCGTCATGTCTGTTTCCTCTCTCCCCTCTCTGTGCTGATCAGTACAGTGTGAGAGGAGAGGGGAGAGAACAGTGGCAGCAGCGCTGTGGACTGGATGTGTAGTGGCCACAGCGCTGCTCTGTGACAATTGCAGCCTCATCCAGCCATCCATGCTCAGCAATATTCATCCATCCATGCTCAGCCATCCATATTCAGCCATCCATCCATACATGCTCAGCAATACTCATCCATCCATGCTCAGCAATACTCATCCATCCATGCTCAGCCATCTATCCATCTATGCTCGGCAATACTCATCCACCCATGCTCAGCTTTACTCATACATCCAGGCTCAGCCATCCATCTATCCATGCTCAGCAATACTCATCCATCCATGCTCAGCAATACTCATTCATCCATGCTCAGCCATCGATCCATCCAAGCTTAGCAATACTCATCCATCCATGCTCAGCCATCCATCCATCCATGCTCAGCAATACTCATACATCCATGCTCAGCAATGCTCATCCATCCATCCTCAGCAATACTCAGCCATACTCAGCCGTACCCAGCAATACTCAGCCATACTCAGCCGTACCCAGCCATACCCAGCTTTACTCAGCCATACCCAGCAATACTCAGCCATACTCAGCAATACTAAGCCATACCCAGCAATACTCAGCCATACCCAGCAATACTCAGCCAAACCCAGCAATACTCAACCGTACCCAGCCGTACTCATCTGTACTCAACCATACCCAGCTGTACCCAGCCATCCCATCCATACCCAGTCGTACTCAGCCATACCCAGCCATACTCAGTCGTACCCAGCCATACCCAGCCATACTCAGCCGTACTCAGCCGTACCCAGTCTTACTCAGCCATACCCAGCAATACTCAGCTGTACCCAGCCATCCTATCCATACCCAGCCATACTCAGCCATACTCAGCTGTACCCAGCCATACTCAGCCGTACCCAGCCATACTCAGCCATACTCAGCCATACTCATTCATGCTCAGTCATCCCATCCATACTCAGCCGTACCCAGCCATACCCAGCCATACTCAGCCATACTCATTCATGCTCAGTCATCCCATCCATACTCAGCCATCCCCATCCACAGTTCATCCATCCCCATTCATGCTCATCCATGCCACATCAGTTCTTATCCATGCCACTACAGTGCCTCACAAAAGTGTAATAGGTAGTTAAATTAGATTTGAAATTTATGCCTCTAGTACACCTGATGGTGCTCCCTGCATGTTGGGCCTCTGTATTGGGCCAGGCTGTGTAAAAGTCTCCCACATGTGGTATCGCGTACTCAGAAGGAGTAGGAGAATCTATTTTGGGGTGTAATTTTTGGTATGTACATGCTATGTGTTAGAAAAATTGTATAAATGGACAACTTTGTGTAAAAAAAATGCATTTTCATTTTCTTTACAAATTTTCCAAAAACTTGTAGAAAAAAATGACATGTTCAAAAGACTCATCATGCCTCATAGATTATACGTCGGGTTGTTTTCTTTCCAAAATGGGGTCAATTTTGGGGCATTTCCATTGTCCTGGTGCTCCAGGGCCTTCAAAAATGTAAGAGGTAGTCAAGAAATTATATGTGTAATTTATGCTTCAAGAACGCCTGATGGCGCTCCCTGCATGTTGGGCCTCTGTATGTGGCCAGGCTGTGTAAAAGTCTCACACATGTGGTATCCCCATACTCAGGAAGAGTAGCAGAATGTGTTTTGGGGTGTAATTTGTGCTATGCATATGCTGTGTGTGAGAAATAACCTGCTAATATAACAATTTTGTCCAAAAAAAAAAGAAAAAAAATCTTGATTTTGCAAAGAATTTTGGGAAAAAATGACAACTTCAAAAAACACACCATACCTCTTACTAAATACCTTGGGATGTCTACTTTCTCTACTTTCCAAAAAGGGGTCATTTGGCGATATTTGTACTTTCCTGGCTTGTTAGGGTCTCAAGAAATGCAGTGCATCAGGTGTAATCAATTTTCAGAGATTGGCCCCATAGCTTGTGGACTCTATAACTTTCACAAAGACCAAATAATATACACCAATTTGGGTTATTTTTACCAAAGATATGTAGCAGTATAAATTTTGGCCAAAATATATGAAGAAAAATTACTAATTTGCTAAATTTTATAACAGAAACTAAGAAAAATGCATTTTTTTTACAGAATTTTCTGTCTTTTTTCTTTTATAGCGCAAAAAATAAAAAAAACAGCGGTGATTAAATACCACCAAAAGAAAGCTCTATTTGTGAGAAAAAGAGGACAAAGATTTCATATAGGTACAGTGTTGCACGACTGAGTAATTGTTATTTAAAATGTGAGAGCACTGAAAGCTGAAAATTGGTCTGGTTAGGAAGGGGGTTTAAGTGCCCAGTGGGTAGGTGATTAAAATGAGCGTTTTTGGTTTTTCGTGTTCGTGTCCCATAGACTTAAACGGTGTTTGCGTGTTCGCACAAATTTTTTGCCTGTTCGCATGTTCTGCTGAGAACCGAACCGGGGGGTGTTTAGCACATCCCTAGTAGACTGTAATCTCTTTGGGCAGGGTCTGATGTTAATGAACAATATGTAAAGTGTTGCATAATTTGTCAGTGCTATATAAATACTTGTAATAAATAAGTATCCTAGTAGGGACTTTGAAACTTAAATTGCTTAATTGATAACCTTTAGTAATTGGTGCCAGTAAAAAAAAAAGTTTGTTAGCATGATTTCTAACAAAAAAAGGGTCTCTTGTATGCTGAATTTGTATAAGAAAGTGTATTGTGCTTAACCGCTTTTAAAAATAACAAATTAATGCGTCTACATTTTTATCAAGCACAATTATTGTTACAAATGAACGGCATTTGTAAGTATCATTATCATATACTGAATTGCACTAATCAGACATAGAACACACAGCTAAAAATGACTTTCTCATTATCTTTCTAGATAAACTAACACTGACTTAACCAAATGGAAAGATTTAATTAAATCCTGAAATACTGTTTCATCAGGGAAGACACTATCTAACCTCTGTTTTCTAGCCCCAAGTGTTAGAAACATGGTATATTTTATCTGTACCCACCAGTAACTTGATCTAATGTTAATTACAGCTATGTGCCCATTCATAGTAAATGTGAAGCTCTGATTTATATCCTATTATGTTTAATTGTATTTCAAATAAATTTGGGGACTGACAAATGCCCTTTTTAATGAGTGAGTAGTGCAGCTGGAGTGGGTGCCTGAGTAGACTGAGAAACAGCAATCTTAAATTTAGGAATTGTGATTCTACTAAATATTTTTTTTTTAATTTATGCACACTGTAGGCCTAATTTATGATATGAGCATATGCCAACACATCTATCAGACAAGCAAATTGCATCCACTTGGAATTTACTGGGTGCCCACAATGTACATTCAAAGGCTACAGCATAAAAAAAGTTATGTTATGAAATGTCCATTCCTAGCATCTGAATTTCAACTAAGCTATAGCATGCTTAACATTAAAATGTGGCATCGTTCTCTAATGTATCTGGGTCTATTTAACCACTGTTATCATTTTAAATGTACAGTACATACCATATACAAATAAAATTGCATTAAAGCATAAAAAAAGAAAAAGCTTTAGTGAGCTGTATTGTATTGCACATGCAATGAGTTTCTAGTACTACAGTAAATAGCTGTACATTCTCTGCACTTTTCCTTAGGATAGTTGTTATAATAGCCTTCCATCTTAGACATGGCAAACAATTATATCTACCAACTTGACAAAAAGAAACACAATTGTGCAGAGGCATAATGCAGTGCACACAGAGAAAAAAGTGGGCATGGCTGCATTGCACTGAATATTGAATATGTTTCAAAGGGGTTGCCATAGTCCATGGAAGAAAGCTAACCCCAGTGTTGGTGATTAGTGGGAGAAAGAATGCCCTAGCATTAGTTTATCTGTGGAAGAAAGGAGCATACCATGATCCCTTATGTTTAGACAGCAAAACACAAAAACCCTTGGACATTGTAAAGGTACTGCATATAGTTTTAACTAAGCATTTGATAAGATTTCAACATTTTATAAAAAAAACTTGAAAAAAATAACATGGTACATTGCTCAAGATCACGTTACAAAAATAGCCCCTCCAATACCCCATCAACACATGATAATACTAGTTGCAATCCCCTTTGCAATCCCAAGGTTTTTGTCTTTTATATTGGTGGTTTTCTAATTGACATGCCTGTTCAGGGCTGGGGATGTGATTCAAGTTTGGTTTGAGGTAGAGTTTGTCCTGAACTTTACATGTCCACAGTTTAGGAAAACAGAGCATTCCATGAACTATGAATTGTGGTCAGAATGCATAGCATAACCAATAATGGGGGTCTGAAAATGCACCAGCACCCTGCCTATAAAGGTCAGTTGTCCCAGTAGGCTTTTGTCGGTGTATGTTATAGTTGGCTCAGGATGAGGTATTTAACAGTCAGAACAATATTAGGGAGAGATAGTTACTTCTGTACAGTGCTACATACAGAGGTGTACAGTGCTATATACTGTGCCTTGAAAAAGTATTCATACCCCTTGAAATTTTCCACTTTTTGTCATGTTACAACCAAAAATGTAAATGCATTTTTTTGGAATTTTATGATAGACCAACACAAAGTGCCATATAATTGTGAAGTGGAAGGAAAATGATAAATGGTTTTCAACATTTTTTACAAATAAATATCTGAAAAGTGTGGCGTGCATTTGTAGTCAGTACTTTGTAGAACCACCTTTCGCTGCAATTACAGCCGCAAGTCTTTTTGGGGATGTCTCTACCAGCTTTGCACATCTAGAGAGTGACATTTTTGCCCATTCTTCTTTGCAAAATAGCTCAAGCTCTGTCAGATTGGATGGAGTGCATCTGTGAAAAAGCAATTTTCAAGTCTTGCTACAGATTTTCAATTGGATTTAGGTCTGGACTTTGACCGGGCCATTATAACACATAAATATGCTTTGAGCTAAACCATTCTATTGTAGCTCTGATTGTATGTTTATGGTCGTTGTCCTGCTGGAAGAGGAACCTCCATCCCAGTCTCAAGTCTTTTGCAGGCTCTAACAGGTTTTCTTCTAAGATTGTCCTGTATTTGGCTCTATCCATCTTCCCATCAACTCTGACCAGCTTCCCTGTCCCTACTGATGAAAAGCATCCCCAAAACATGATGCTGCCACCACCATGTTTCACTGTGGGGATGGTGTGTTTAGAGTGATGTGCGGTGTTAGTTTTCTGCCACACATAGTGTTTTGCTTTTAGGCCAAAATGTTCAATTTTGGTCGCATCTGACCAGAGCCCCTTCTTCCACATGTTTGCTGTGTCCCTTACATGGCTTCTTGCAATCTGCAAATGGGACTTCTTATTAGAATGTGCATTTGTTTTTGTCCAAATGTATTTTCGTCAATTTTTGGGGATTTTCTTGTTCGTTTTAACAAAACGATAACGAATGCACAGAATCCGAAATCCGAAAGATTCAACATAAAAAATTATTTATTTTTGTGTCCATTATATTTTTGTATTGTTGTAACAACAGTTTGATATAGATGATAGATAGAAGATTCGACATGGCAGTGACAAACAATAGCGTTCTGTGTCTATCGAACCTGCGGTCGAATGTGTCTAACCTAATTATTAGTCCAAGATTATTCTACATAGAGAGAAAAGATTTGACATTATAGAGACAATAGTAAAAAAGAACTGTTAGTGGTCGCTGCTTGAATAGGTGGGGGAAGTAAAATGATGATGATGATGATGAATGTTATTGGCTGATTGTATTTAAAGAGGAGGAGCAGTAAAATAGCTAGAACTAAGTACACATGTACAACCAACTTACTTTAACTTATGATTGCTAGAAGAGAGAGACACACTGAATCATTTAAGACAGTCAATCTTAGCTGGTTCGTTTGCTTGTTAACAGAGAACATCAATTTTTAAGTAATTAAGCATAAGCACAGCAGCAGAACAGATAGTGAAGCAAGCTATAGTTCAACTTAGCTTTTTCATTTCATCTGCTATTGATCTGCTATTGTGTTAGTGTTGTGTTGAACTTAATACAGATGCTAGTTTTGTTAGTGTTGTGATAGCCTCAGAGGCTATGTGTGTTGTGGGGTGGGGGGGGATTTATTATTTATTATAGATGATATATTATAGATTCTATCTAGATTATATATACCCTAATTACCTGCATGCAGGTAGTTTTGCCAACTCTGGCATATTTATTGTTTTTGTTCTTGGTCTGATTACTATCACCAGTCCATTTTCTCTTAGAACTAAATATACAGCAATGTACCATTCTACCGAAAAACTGAAGGCAGGTAGAGGTCGTGGTCACGGTCGTGGTGGACGCCTTGCTAAAAAAAGTGGCAAGGTCTCTGCTACTAGCTCTTCCTTAGGTACTGCTGACACTTCTGCCGCCACAAACATGTCATCCACAACAGTGGGTGTCATCACCACTGCCACCAGCAAAGCTAGTTTCACCGGCACCAGTTCTACTAGTTTTCCTGCCAGACCACCAACATCTGCTGCCACTGCCACTGCCAGTGCAGCTCCTTCTACTTCTACAGGTGTCATGGCTTCTTATTTTTATGGCATAGGCAAGAAAACTAGTATTAAAAAAGTGGAGTTGCCTTTACACTCACCACCACCAATGACACCGCCAGTGCCACTGCCCAGCCCCCCAAAGAAGCAATTGAGGGATACAGCAACAGAGACAGAGAGTGAGACTTTTTTTTGTTGCCCCAAGAGAAAAGTTCTACTGAGGTAGACGGCTCTATGCAACAAGTTTCAGCAATAACTGGTTTTGGTGGTGATGATGATTTTGAATGTCATGCTCCTCTTTCCCCAACCACTGCAGATGTATTATACACTCTTACCCCACAAGACTTGCAATATGACTAGAGTAAGTGCAAGAGGGATATTCTGTGAGGAGTAGGACAGCTAGAAGTTCACTTTTTTCATCTGCTGCTAACTCCCCTTCTCCTGCTGTTATTATGGAGGAAGAATACTGTGATGATAACACCGACCTCCCCAGCGCCCCTGCCATTAGCACTAGTTCACCAAGTGGAACTGTAGTGGCAACAGCTTCTATCACTGGTGTGCTACCTGTTGCAGCTACAGCAGCCTTAAATAATACTAGAGGTAAACAGGGTCAAGGGGCTGCATCGCAACGCAGCAACATTTGGAAATATTTTCACAGATTGGAAGGCAGGTTCTTTGGAAAGTGTAAATTTTGTGGGAAGCAAGTGAGTAGGGGGGAAAAGTTGAGACATTTAACCAATACTGGTATGAACCTACACCTTAAAAATTACCACCACTCTACTTTACTGTGGGCAGAGGCAGAAAAAGAGGGTGGTAGCGCAGGAAGCAGTATTACGGACTCTGACTGTACTGGTAGTACCTCCTCAACCACACCACTTACTCAGAGCACAGCCAATAGAGAGGGTTCAAGTAAGAAGTCAGGGCTCCCCACATATTGCCTGAAACAAGATGTCAGCACCCGGTGGAACTATACCCTGGAAATGCATTTTGGAGAAAAAGACAACCACAATCTATCATCCCGCCACAGCATTGTAATTGATTTCTCACTGGGACGTGATGACTGGTGTATAATTGGGCAGCTCGTTTCTGTCGTAAAGCCCTTTCGGGATGTGACGGAAAACTTGAGTCAGAGCAATGCCAGCCTAGGACAGGTCATACCCTTGTTCACCTATCTCATGGAGAAGATGGGATCCTTATTTGCCGGATGATGCTGGTTTGGAAGATTCACCTACCATGTCTGCTTATCCAAGGCCTGACACCATCACTCAAAACAACCGAGTGCAGCATGTGCATGTTGGGTAGAGGCACTTGACAATATGGTGGGTGCAAGTCAAGCAGCAGGTAATCGAGAGGAGAGCAGTACCTCTGAAATGGTCAGGGCCTAGCTATATAAAGCACCTTTGTCTCCTACAGCAGACCCTTTCACCTATTGAGATGGTAGGAAAAGTGTGTGGCCTGCTCTTTGTCTGGTTGCCCAGCAGCTACTATCCTGTCCTCTAACCACCATGCAAAGTGAGAGAGTTTTCTCTATTACTGGGAATATCCTTAATCCACACCGTGCACAACTGACACCCCATTTGATGGAACAAATAACTTTCCTCAAATTTAACCTCCCCAAGCTGGTTTACCCTACCCTTAACTTGTGAGACCTGAATGGTTGTCACCATATGAAGATAGATGGGACTCGAAGGAACCATCTAAATGTTGAGGAAAATCGAATTTTTGAATTTTCTTACCACTTGACAATTGCAGTTGTCTTAGGAGTTACCCCAAGATTTAAATTGGATTATATTGTTTTAAGCAATCCAAAATGTTCCCTTTATTTCTTCCATCACCCTTTTTTGGAAAATACAATGATGAGTGTTGTGTAGACTAGAGTGTGTGTGATTGCATGAATGAATGTTGTATGAATGGACAGTAGCAAGGGTTGAAACCTTAAAATGGCGCTACTGCTCACGTGTTGCTGTCATTGTACTGTATATACAAATAGCAGCTTGTGCTAATTTAACCATTTTTGTATGATGGTCTGGGATTAAGAGACAATGATTGTAGATGCTTGGGGAAACTAACCTCAACAGCATGACAGTTCCTCTTGATGGAGAGACTGTCAACTCAAGGATCAGAATATGTTACCATCATAGCACAAAGAAGCATACAGCTGAAAATGTGATTCTATGCAAGATAAATTAGTTGTTCGCTGTCGAGCTGCATCCAGATGCCCAGGACCTATCCCATTTACCTCCTCTGACCCTGGGGACACCAGTACCCTCTCTGATCCTCCCCCTGTTTCATGACCATCTGCAATTGTCAGAAGTCACCAGTGTGAATAATCTACCCTACTGCCATGTTACTCAAGACCTGGAAATGATGACTGCCCTATGAACTGTTACCTATGGGCCTGCCAGCCTTTGAAATGTTGCTCCTTGTGATTGCACTAGTCTGTGAACCTTTGTCCGGTTAACCGTTGCCCTCGCTATTGCAAGCCTGCAACCTATGCCCTGTGAACTATTGAGGACTGTATTGTTAACCCCTGCTGTAACTAACTATCTGGTGTGTATTCTGGCGGTGGGGGGGGCAAGCTGAACGGCGTGACTGGACACAATATACAATTGGATTACACTTTATACATTGAAATAGTGTAAAGAGAAATCTCTTACATTTTCTCAGTTCAGTCTGATTAAATGCAGAAAATCTACAATTGTAAGGCCTCTAGTAAGTTAGTAATAAATGGACTAGTACATTTAGATAAACAACATCACATAATGAACCCAACAAGGAAAGCAAAACTCAAGAAAACAATTAGTTCTGAACAAAAACATTTTAATTTTGAACATACAATTTTATAAAAT
Organism: Aquarana catesbeiana; assembly: GCF_042186555.1. Taxonomy (NCBI): domain Eukaryota; kingdom Metazoa; phylum Chordata; class Amphibia; order Anura; family Ranidae; genus Aquarana; species Aquarana catesbeiana. Next base: position 712,098,537 of record NC_133324.1, on the reverse strand, counting down.
AAATACATTAGGAAAGCTGACCCCCCCCCCATCCTGGTGAGCAGTAGCTGTAGGAACCTATTGATCCCAGCAATTTGGTCAACACTGAAGAAATGACACTTTGCTACAATGTAAAGTAGTGAGTGTACAGCTTGTATAACTGTAAATTAGCTGTCCCGTCAAAATAACTCAACATACAGACATTAATGTCTAAACTGCTAGCAACAAAAGTGAGTACACCCCTAAGTGAAAATGTCCAAATTAGGCCCAATTAGTCATTTTCCCTCCACGGTGTCATGTGACCCGTTAGTATTACAAGGTCTCAGGTGTGAATGGGAGCAGGTGTGTTAAATTTGGTGTTTCTCTCACTCTCTCATACTGGTCACTGGAAGTTCAACATGGAACCTCATGGCAAAGAACTCTCAGAGGATCTAGAAAAAAGAATTGTTGCTCTACATAAAGATGGCCTAGGCTATAAGAAGATTACCAAGACCCTGTGTCAGGGAATCAACAGCAGGAGAAGGGCTCTAGGACCCAGCATCTCTACCAGCACTTATGGCAGGAGAAGGACTTTAGGACCCAACATCTCTGGCAGGAGAAGGACTTTAGGACACAGTATCTCTACCAGCAGGTCACATGGGCCTATATGAGGAAGTCTGCTGGTGTCTGCAATTGCTGGTTTGTCTTCAGCTCCCCCTGTGTACCTGTGCCCTGTATTATCTGCTGATCTGATCTCCTGTGTACCGACCAAGCTTGTTTTGACCTGCTCTTCCTGATCCTCTGGCTTGACCCTTTGGCTTGCACCTGACTTCCTCCTGCCTGCTCCCAGCATCTGACCCCGGCCTGGCTTTTGGACTCTGCTTATCTTGCTCCCTGTACTAAGACGCAGCTGATCTTAGGTCATTCTGATCCTGGACTGTCTCTCTGTGAATGACCCCTGGCCTGGCTCCTGTCTCTGCTATTCAGTTATTCCACTGGACTCTTTCTCTGGTCCTTTCAAACATGCCTGTCCCCAGCAACCCGGCACCCGTGCTTCTGTGGGCACCACACCTGCTGTTCCACCTTCAGTGGTGTGCTGCGTTCGGCCGCAAGGGGAGCCCTCCCAGCATCTTGGCCTCCTACCAAGTTACTGACAGTACAAACCAGCCATGTCAGAGGCCGACGGAGGTGTCTTCCCGCTGGAAGCCACAAGTCTACAGATCACGGCCCTCACTCAGGTCATCCAAAAACTCCAGGAAGGGTACTCTCAGTTAGAGGACCGCCTGCAGCACCTGTCTGCGACACCTACCGTCACAGATCAAGGGCCATCTTCCGCCAACCCTCCGGTAGTTACTCCTACTGTGGTGATGCCCCCTCCGGAACCACGAGTACCAACACCAGAACACTTCTCCGGTGATCGGAAGAAATTCAGATCCTTTAAGAACGCCTATACTTGGCACTGCAATCACGGACTTTTTCCACTGAAACCGTGAAGGTGGGATTCATTATTTCTTTGTTGACTGATGAACCCCAAGTATGGGCTCATGGCTTATTGGAGCAGGAGAGTCCTCTCATCAACTCTGTGGACCAGTTCCTCGAAACCATGGGCCAATTATACGATGACCCCCTGCGGGTGGCCACTGCTGAAGCTGCTCTGCATACCCTACGGTAGGGTCAGCGCCCTGTGGAAGATTACACGGTGGAATTCCGTACCTGGTCCTCAGACTCAGGTTGGAACGAGGCAGCGTTAAGTTATCAGTATCAGCTGGGGCTGTCCGAATCCCTCAAGGATGAACTGTCCAGAATTGTGACCCCCTCAACACTAGAAGGTCTCATCCTACTGTCCATTCAAATCGATAGACGCTTACGGGAACGCCGTTCTGAACGTATCCAAACCCTTTCGCAGCCCGAAGTCCCGCCTACATCCAACCCCATGCAGCTTGGCCTGGCCCATCCAACATTAACTTCAGAGGAGAGACTTCATCGCCAACAGGCGAACCTTTGCTTCTACTGTCGGGGAACAGGACATTACATAACCTTTTGCCCTGTAAGACCCAGGAAATCAGTTCCCCGCACTCCGGTCAATTTCCAGGTATCCAGGTCTTCTCCAACCCATATCAGTCTTCCTGTCACGTTACTGGTGGCAGGAGAGGAAGTTCATCTCCAAGCAGTAGTGGATTCCGGGGCATGCAGCTGTTTCTTGGATCTGACCTTGGCAAAGAGACTCGCTATCCCTCTTCACCACAAAAGGCGAAGACATCTGGCCGATGGCTCAATGCCTAGTTCCGGGCATGTCACCCAAGAAACGGCACCTATCTTTACCTCCATCAATTCTAGTCACCAGGAATTTCTACGTTTTGATCTCCTGAGCTCCCCTATATTCCCTGTGATCCTGGGAATTCCATGGCTACAGGCGCACAATCCTCAGATTGACTGGTCCAAGAGGGAAGTTCTCTTCACTTCTTCCTACTGCCGGCAGCATTGTCTTGCTCCTGAATCCAAGGACTTTTCTAGTTGTCTGTCTGTCCTACCCACACCCAGTGTGGATTCCAATATACCAGCGGCCTACCATCTATTCCAAGATGTTTTTGACAAGAAGAAGGCAGATACTCTACCCCCACACCGTCCCTATGATTGTCCTATTGACTTGCTACCGGGGGCTGAGATTCCGTTTGGCCGTATTTTTCCCCTTTCCGAGACTGAACTTGAAACTTTGAGGCATTATGTTGATGAAAACCTTGAAAAGGGATTTATCCGCCCTTCCACCTCTCCCGCCAGTGCCGGCATTTTCTTTGTTGAGAAAAAAGATAAAACCTTGAGGCCATGTGTGGACTACAGGGACTTAAACAAAATTACTCTCAAAAATCGCTATCCGCTCCCCCTCATCCCCAAACTCTTCCAGAGATTTCGTACAGCCCACATTTTCACCAAATTAGACCTACGTGGAGCTTACAATCTTGTCCGTATCCGAGAGGGGGATTAGTGGAAAACAGCATTCAGAACAAGATTCGGGCACTTTGAATACTTAGTAATGCCATTTGGACTATGCAACGCCCCGGCCACATTCCAACATTTCATAAATGATATTTTTCGGCAGTACTTAGACCACTTCGTTATCGTCTACCTCGACGTTATTCTCATATTCTCAGCTACATTGGAGCTTCACAGAACGCATGTAAAAAAGGTACTGGGCATCCTCAGAACACATGGATTATATGTAAAAGCCGAGAAATGCGACTTTGAGAAGACGACAATCCAATTCCTCGGACTCATCATCACCACTAATGGGGTAGCTATGGATCCTCAAAAGGTGAAGGCTATCCTTGAGTGGCCGGCTCCATCTGATAAGAAGGGTGTTCAGAGGTTCATCGGCTTTGCAAATTTCTACAGGAGATTTATAAAGAACTTCTCTAGCACTGTAGTGCCTATCACCCAGATAACCCACCAACATACCAGATTCCAGTGGTCAGTAGCAGCACAAACTGCCTTTGTTCAACTGAAGCTCCTCTTTACCTCCGCACCTATCTTACAGCATCCTGATCCTACCTTACCCTATGTCCTTGAAGTTGATGCCTCCGAAGTAGCCACGGGGCAGTTCTTTCCCAACGTCAGGGGCCCAAAGCCCTACTTCATCCCGTTGCCTTCTCTTCACGGAAAATGAGTCAGCCCGAGAAGAACTACGACGTGGGGGATCGGGAGCTCTTGGTGATTAAGACTGCTTTGGAGGAATGGAGATATCTCCTGGAAGGTGCCATCCATCCTATCTTAATCTTTAGTAGGGATGAGCCGAACACCCCCCTGTTTGGTTCGCACCAGAACATGCGAACAGGAAAAAAGTTCGCTCGAACACGCGAACACCGTTAAAGTCTATGGGACACGAACATGAATGATCAAAAGTGCTAATTTTAAAGGCTTATATGCAAGTTATTGTCATAAAAAGTGTTTGGGGACCCGGGTCCTGCCCCAGGGGACATGGATCAATGCAAAAAAAGTTTTAAAAACTGACGTTTTTTCAGGGGCAGTGATTTTAATAATGCTTAAAGTCAAACAATAAAAGTGTAATATCCCTTTAAATTTCGTACCTGGGGGGTGTCTATAGTATGCCTGTAAAGGGGCGCATGTTTCCCGTGTTTAGAACAGTCTGACAGCAAAATTACATTTGGAAGGAAAAAACCCATTTAAAACTACCCGCGGCTATTGCATTGCCGACAATACACATAGAAGTTCATTGATAAAAACGGCATGGGAATTCCCCACAGGGAAACCCCGAACCAAAATCAGTGTTCCTCTAGCATGGACGAGGAGGAGGTGTGGGGCTTTCTTACAATGGACGGCAGAACAGACTGCATACACAGCGGGAGACACACACTGTTACATACGCTGTTTTACTAATGGAAGGTACGGCTGCAGATTGGCACAGTGACACTAGAGATGGGCACAGTGACACTACAGATGGTCACAGTGACACTAAAGATGGGCACAGTGACACTACAGATGGGCACAGTGACACTAGAGATGGGCACAGTGAGACTACAGATGGGCACAGTGACACTAAAGATGGGCACAGTGACACTAGAGATGGGCACAGTGACACTACAGATGGGCACAGTGAGACTATAGATGGGCACAATTAGACTGCAAATGGGCACAGTGAGGCTGCAGATGGGCACTGTTTACCCAGTAGCTGCTGCATTTTCCCACCCTTGGCTTATGTGTTTTTCCAGTTTTTTGTGGTAAAATTAGATGTTTTTCCAGTTTTTTGTGGTAAAATTAGATGCCTCGGCTTATATTCGGGTCGAGCTATACTCAAGTATATATGGTAATAAACAGCTGCTGAGGCTGAGCAGGATATGGAGGAAACCTACCCTGTAGAGGCTGCGGGGGATGCGGAAGATGGTGAGCAACAGCTAGACACGGCAGATCCAGGAAGTAAGTACAACTATTTTTGTATTTTCCAGGCAAAAATAGTATTCTAAATATGAAATGCTGATGCATACCTTGTATAGAAATGGTTGTGATTTATTCTGCGAGGCTTCAGTTTAACTGGAATTATTAGTCCCTCTCTGAAGCTGATTCCAGTCTCCTGCCTCTGTCCTCCTGTTAGTGTGACCTGTGCTTGTTATTTCCTCAATGTCACTTCCCTGGTCATGCTACCTTGCTGCAGTTTAGGGATGAGCTTCGTGTTTGAGTCGAACCCATGTTCGACTCGAACATCATCTGTTCGCCCGTTCACCGAATTGCAAACGATATGGGCCGTTCGTGCCAAATTTGTGTGGCGCGTCATGGCCCATAATTCACAGCGGCATCGCAGTGCATTGCTGGTTAATGATTGGCCAAGCATGCACTATGACCCGCATGCTTGGCCAATCGTAGCGCCGTCTGAACAGAGAGCCATAATTGGCCAAAGCCAAGGAGGCTTTGGCCAATTATGGCTCAGGGGATTTAGTACACGCCCCACACTATATAAGGCCGCCTGCACGGCGGCCCTGTGTAGTGTGTGTTCCGGTGTTGAGAGAGAGATGGATAGACAGAGAGACAGTGTCATTTGATTTAAGTTAGATAGATTTGGCAGGACAGTCAGTGAGTTAGCTGCACTTACAGTGTATTATGTATATATATGCATCCCAGGTGTTGTATATATATATATATATATATATATATATATATATATATATATATATACACTGTATTCAGCTTAACTAGATCCGTTCCTGTTATCTTGCTACTGACAGGCAGGCTTGTGTTTTTACAGTATTTACAGCTACCTGAAGAAAATTGCTGGTGTTGTTTTGATCCTATTAGTACCACAGTCAGGCAGCTAGACTATTTACAGTTAGTGTAGTGCGTCCTCCTCACAGTGTTCAGTTAAAGCTATAGGTTAGTTTAGTGAGACCTCTGCACAGTGTTCAGCTAAAACTACAAGTTAGTGTAGTGCGTCCTCTGAACAGTGTTCAGCTAAAGCTACAAGTTAGTGTAGTGCACAGTGTTCAGCTAAAGCTACAAGTTAGGGTAGTGCGTCCTCCTCACAGTGTTCAGCTAAAGCTACAAGTTATTGTAGTGCGTCCTCCTCACAGTGTTCAGCTAAAACTACAAGTTATTGTAGTGCGACCTCTGCACAGTGTTCAGCTAAAGCTACAAGTTAGTGTAGTGCACAGTGTTCAGCTAAAGCTACAAGTTAGTGTAGTGCGTCCTCCTCACAGTGTTCATCTAAAACTACAAGTTAGTGTAGTGCGACCTCTGCACAGTGTTCAGCTAAAGCTACAAGTTAGTGCAGTGCGTCCTCCTCACAGTGTTCAGCTAAAATTACGAGTTAGTGTAGTGCGACCTCTGCACAGTGTTCAGCTAAAGCTACAAGTTTGTGTAGTGCATCCTCCTCACAGTGTTCAGCTAAAGCTACAAGTTAGTGTAGTGCACAGTGTTCAGCTAAAGCTACAAGTTAGTGTAGTGCGTCCTCTGAACAGTGTTCAGCTAAAACTACAAGTTAGTTTTTTGCGACCTCTGCACAGTGTTCAGCTAAAGCTACCTGTAGAAGGTTGGTGGTGTTTTCCTGATCCTATCACTACCACAGGCAGCTAAATAAGCTTCAAGTTAGTTTTTTGCGACCTCTGCACAGTGTTCAGCTAAAGCTACCTGTAGAAGGTTGGCGGTGTTTTCCTGATCCTATCACTACCGCAGGCAGCTAAATAAGCTACAAGTTAGTGTTGTGTGTCCTCCTCACAGTGTTCAGCTAAAACTACAAGTTAGTGTAGTGCGACCTCTGCACAGTGTTCAGCTAAAGCTACCTCCATACTGACACAATCCTCGTCCTCCTCCTCCTCATTCTCGTCCTCTTCCTGTGTGATCGGCGGACACGCAGGAACACTGTCTGGATAAAGGGGGCCTTGAGAGCTAAGGAAGTCCTCCTCTTCCTGCCTCTGTTCTGCCTCAAGTGCCCTGTCCATTATTCCACACAGCGTGTGCTCCAACAGGTGGACAAGGGGGACAGTGTCACTGATGCATGCACTGTCACTGCTCACCATCCTCGTGGCCTCCTCAAATGGTGACAGGACAGTGAATGCATCCCTGATCATGGCCCACTGGCATGGGGAAAAAAAAACAAGCTCCCCTGACCCTGTCCTGGTGCCATAGTCGCACAGGTACTCATTGATGGCCCTCTGCTGCGTGTGCAGCCGATGCAGCATGGCCAACAATGAGTTCCACCTGGTGGGCATGTCACAGATTAGGCGGTTCTTGGGCAGGTTAAACTCCTTTTGGAGGTCTGCCAGCTGAGCACTGGCATTATATGACCGGCGGAAACGCACACAGACTTTCCTGGCCTGCCTCAGGACATCCTGTAAGCCCGGGTACCTGCCCAAGAACTGCTGCGCCACCAAGTTAAGGATGTGAGCCAAACAGGGCACATGGGTCAGTTGTCCCTGTCGGAGGGCGGAGAGGAGGTTGGTGCCATTGTCACAAACCACCATTCCTACCTTAAGTTGGCGTGGTGTCAACCACCTCTGAACCTGCCCCTGCAGAGCTGACAGAACCTCTGCCCCAGTGTGGCTCCTGTCCCTCAAGCACACAAGCTCAAGCACCGCATGGCATCTTTTGGCCTGCATACTTGCGTAGCCCCTTGAATGCCTACGGAGCACCGCTGGTTCCGAGGACAAAGCACAGGAAGAGGCCATGGAGGAAGAAGAAGGGGAGGGGTTAGAGGAGAGAGGTGTGTCACAATCATTAGTAGTGGCATTTTGGAGGCGTGGTGGCGGAACAACCTCCAACACTACTGCACCTTGTCCTGCATCCTTCCCAGCTGCCAGCAGAGTCACCCAGTGCGCCGTGAAACTTAGGTAATGTCCCTGTCCATGCCTGCTGGACCATGAGTCAGCGGTAATATGCACCTTACCACTGACCGCCCTGTCCAGCGAGGCCAAGACATTGCCTTCCACATGCCAGTAGAGAGCCGGAATCGCCTCCGTTAGAAAAAGTGGCGTTTTGGTACCTGCCACTGAGGAACCGCAAATTCCACAAACTCACGGAAGGGGGCAGAGTCTACCAACTGAAAAGGTAGCAGTTGAAGTGCTAGCAATTTTGCCAAGCTAGCATTCAACCGCTGGGCATGTGGATGGCTGGGAGCGAACTTCTTTCGGCGGGGCAGGGAAATTTGCCTGGTACAATCTGACGTCGGTGTACCAAAAGCAGATTGCCCACAAGTACTTGGCTGTGACACACCTAATTCTACACCTTCATTCCTCTCGGTGCAGGTCTCAGAGAGGACTGAAGGTATAGTGGGGTTGGAGATTTCAGCTGATGAGGAGCAAGGAGAGGTCCTCTTTGTTCTTTGGTGTGGGTCTTTTAGATACGCTTGCCAACGAACTGCATGGCAGGTCAACATATGTCTGCTCAAGCATGTGGTGCCCAAGTGGGAGATGTTTTGGCCACGCGAGATACGCTTGAGACATATGTTGTAAATTGCGGCGGTGCGATCTGATGCACTCGTCTCAAAAAAGGCCCACACCAAAGAACTTTTAGAATAACGTGCAGAGACAGCAGCGCCCTGCACATGTGGAGCTTTGTGGTGTGATGCAGTCAGTGTGCTGCCCTTAGGCTGGCCCCTGGAGGGCATCCTGCCTCGTTGGTGATGTGCCTCCTCCTCCTCCTCCTCTCTCCTATCAGGCACCCATGTTGAGTCAGTGACCTCATCATCCCCTCCCTCCTCATCACTGGAGCAAACCTGGCAGTATGCTACAGCAGGGGGAGCATGACTGCCAGATTGCTGTCCTTCTTGGGCACCCCCTCTGTCCGTGCTCACGTTACTGCCTTCATCTAGCTCAGTATCATCATCAGAGCCTTCTAAACGCTGGGCATCCTCCTGGAGCATGTACCCAACACTGTGGTCAAACAGTTCGAGGGGCTCCTCAGGAGGACATGGTGGGGCTAGGGAAGGAGTCACTGATGCCATTGAGCCGAGGGAAGAGGCCGCGTTGGCAGCTGCTTTGCCAGACAAAGTACCCTGAGCATTAGTGAGACAGGATGAGGAAGATGAGGACGGCTTGGTTATCCACTCGACTAAGTCTTCCGCATGTTGTGGCTCAACATGGCCAGCTGCTGAAAAAAAGGCCAAGCGTGTCCCACGGCCACGTGCTGATGAGGATGCACGACCATCACTGTTGCCTCTAGACACAGAGCCTGCTTGCCCTCTTTTATTGGCTTGTGACTGTCTGCCTCTCCTTGTTGGCCTTCCAGACATACTAATGACCTGTAGCTGCACTAAGCTGGGATATATATATCTATATATCTATATGAACACTGTGCAGAGGTCGCATTACACTAACTTGTAGTTTTAGCTGAACACTGTGAGGAGGACGCACTACACTAACTTGTAGCTTATTTAGCTGCCTGCGGTAGTGATAGGATCAGGAAAACACCACCAACCTTCTACAGGTAGCTTTAGCTGAACACTGTGCAGAGGTCGCACTACACTAACTTGGAGTTTTAGCTGAACACTGTGAGGAGGACACACTATACTAACTTGTAGCTTTAGCTGAACACTGTTCAGAGGACGCACTACACTAACTTGTAGTTTTAGCTGAACACTGTGAGGAGGACGCACTACACTAACTTGTAGCTTATTTAGCTGCCTGTGGTAGTGATAGGATCAGGAAAACACCACCAACCTTCTACAGGTAGCTACAGGTGTGCAGAGGTCGCAAAAAACGAACTTGTAGCTTATTTAGCTGCCTGCAGTAGTGATAGGATCAGGAAAACACCACCAACCTTCTACAGGTAGCTTTAGCTGAACACTGAGCAGAGGTTGCAAAAAACTAACTTGTAGCTTATTTAGCTGCCTGCGGTAGTGATAGGATCAGGAAAACACCACCAACCTTCTACAAGTAGCTTTAGCTGAACACTGTGCAGAGGTCGCACTACACTAACTTGTAGTTTTAGCTGAACACTGTTCAGAGGACGCACTACACTAACTTGTAGCTTTAGCTGAACACTGTTCAGAGGACGCACTACACTAACTTGTAGCTTTAGCTGAACACTGTGCACTACACTAACTTGTAGCTTTAGCTGAACACTGTGTGGAGGATGCACTACACTAACTTGTAGCTTTAGCTGAACACTGTGCAGAGGTCGCACTACACTAACTCGTAAATTTTAGCTGAACACTGTGAGGAGGACGCACTACACTAACTTGTAGCTTTAGCTGAACACTGTGCAGAGGTTGCACTACACTAACTTGTAGTTTTAGCTGAACACTGTGAGGAGGACGCACTACACTAGCTTGTAGCTTTAGCTGAACACTGTGCAGAGGTCGCACTACAATAACTTGTAGTTTTAGCTGAACACTGTGAGGAGGACGCACTACACTAACTTGTAGCTTTAGCTGAACACTGTGCACTACACTAACTTGTAGCTTTAGCTGAACACTGTTCAGAGGACGCACTACACTAACTTGTAGTTTTAGCTGAACACTGTGCAGAGGTCTCACTAAACTAACCTATAGCTTTAACTGAACACTGTGAGGAGGACGCACTACACTAACTGTAAATAGTCTAGCTGCCTGACTGTGGTACTAATAGGATCAAAACAACACCAGCAATTTTCTTCAGGTAGCTGTAAATACTGTAAAAACACAAGCCTGCCTGTCAGTAGCAAGATAACAGGAATGGATCTAGTTAAGCTGAATACAGTGTATATATATATATATATATATATATACAACACCTGGGATGCATATATATACACAATACACTGTAAGTGCAGCTAACTCACTGACTGTCCTGCCTAATCTATCTAACTTAAATCAAATGACACTGTCTCTCTGTCTATCCATCTCTCTCTCAACACCGGAACACACACTACACAGGGCCGCCGTGCAGGCGGCCTTACATAGTGTGGGGCGTGTACTAAATCCCCTGAGCCATAATTGGCCAAAGCCTCCTTGGCTTTGGCCAATTACGGCTCTCTGTTCAGACGGCGCTACGATTGGCCAAGCATGCGGGTCATAGTGCATGCTTGGCCAACAATGCACTGCGATGCCGCAGTGAATTATGGGCCATGACGCGCCACACAAATTTGGCACGAACGGCCCATATCATTTGCAATTCGGTGAACGGGTGAACAGATGATGTTCGAGTCGAACATGGGTTCGACTCAAACACGAAGCTCATCCCTAAACTGCAGCAAGGTGGCATGACCAGGGAAGTGACATTGCGGAAATAACAAGCACAGGTCACACTAACAGGAGGACAGAGGCAGGAGACTGGAATCAGCTTCAGAGAGGGACTAATAATTCCAGTTAAACTGAAGCCTCGCAGAATAAATCACAACCATTTCTATACAAGGTATGCATCAGCATTTCATATTTAGAATACTATTTTTGCCTGGAAAATACAAAAATAGTTGTACTTACTTCCTGGATCTGCCGTGTCTAGCTGTTGCTCACCATCTTCCGCATCCCCCGCAGCCTCTACAGGGTAGGTCTCCTCCATATCCTGCTCAGCCTCAGCAGCTGTTTATTACCGTATATACTTGAGTATAGCTCGACCCGAATATAAGCCGAGGCATCTAATTTTACCACAAAAAACTGGAAAAACATATTGACTCAAGTATAAGCCAAGGGTGGGAAAATGCAGCAGCTACTGGGTAAACAGTGCCCATCTGCAGCCTCACTGTGCCCATTTGCAGTCTAATTGTGCCCATCTATAGTCTCAATGTGCCCATCTGTAGTGTCACTGTGCCCATCTTTAGTGTCACTGTGCCCATCTGTAGTCTCACTGTGCCCATCTCTAGTGTCACTGTGCCCATCTGTAGCGTCACTGTGCCCATCTTTAGTGTCACTGTGCCCATCTGTAGTGTCACTGTGCCCATCTCTAGTGTCACTGTGCCAATCTGCAGCCATACCTTCCATTAGTAAAACAGCGTATGTAACAGTGTGTGTCTCCCGCTGTGTATGCAGTCTGTTCTGCCGTCCATTGTAAGAAAGCCCCGCCTCCTCCTCGTCCATGCTAGAGGAACACTGATACAGTGCTGGGAAACTGTATCAGCGTTCCGTCTATCAGAGACGAGGAGGAGGAGGAGCTTTCTTACAATGGACAGCGGAACAGACTGCATACACAGCGGGAGACACACGCTGTTACACACGCTGTTTTACTGATGGAAGATACGGCTCACATGAGTATAAGCCGAGGGGGGGTTTTTAGCCAAAAAAATGGACTGAAAAACTCGGCTTATACTTGAGTATATATGGTAATATAGAAAAGAACATTACAATCTGCAGTGTACAACAATCTCACACATTAGTACAAGAACTTTGAAACATGTATGATCAGCAGATACAAGCAAGATTATACTAACTTACTTGTGGGAGTTGCCACCTCAGCCGCCTCTCCCTGAGTCTGCCCCTCTGACTGGATGACACCTATTTAATATAAAGGAGAAATGATGTTTAACGTTACAATGTTCAAGCTTCAAATTGCTATAAATGAATACTGTATTTAGATAAAATGAATTATCCATTAGCATGGCAATACAGGGCAGGTCACTAATGAGCCTCACCTGCCATTTAGGAAGAAAAAAAAACAAAAATCTGTAAAAATAGAATAAGAACGAGGCATTTACATGTCCTGGTTCCAGCGGCGAGTGCTAGGCACGCCACAGCTGATCCTGTGTTTCAATTCAGATAGAGCACCCGCGTTCTGTCAGATTATGCAAGTTACGCAAGCCCTTGCATTACCTTACAGAAAGTCACCGAGGCTCTATCTGTCACTGCTTCATCAGTGATGCTAGAATCGGCAATAGAAGGCTGGACAAATGGAAAAGTACCCACTGTATTAGTGTCACTACTACCGTACTTACTGAATGATGATGAAGTAGACGACTCCTGCTCCTCCGCCCCCCACATCCGGCAGCTCTAGGCCTGGATATGATCTTTAAATAAAATCATGGTAAATGTCATGCTTGACAAAAAACAAAAAAAAGTCCTGCACAATGCAATGCTGACACCAACCTTGATGAGCCAGGAGCTGGGTGATCTCATCCTCCCCTACACCTCTAGGAGCTCCACCTTGTGGGGCAGGAGAGGTACCTGCCTGCGTTTACGCGCAATGGTGCTGCAAAACAAAAAGAGAAAGGGGTTCCATAATTAAACTACAATTTTAATCTGAAAATTACATCAACACATGAAACAAATGTAGAATGAACCCGTATAATGAAACAATGCAAATGGAATGTGTGGATTAGGCACATTTTTCATGTAGCACAAGATTTGCACATTTTTTTATTAACCCAATTTATTTTTGGAAAAATGAAAAAAGTATGCTTTTTGGTGCTCAATAAGACACCCAAACATTTGGTAAAATATAAAAGACAGGATTGTGTGGTACATCGCAGGAGCGTGCAATTGTCAGTTAAAGCTGCAACGTGCTAAATAGCTGAATATGGCCTGGTCAGAGAGGTGGTCAAGTGGAACATAAAAGCACTTACTGCTCATCAGTTTAGTGATAAGAACAAATAACGGCCATGGAAATATTCCTCTCACAACGATCGTGGCAATAATATGTAGCATGTGCAAACTATGCTTTTGTGTGTAGGCTAGGCACACCTATGCGCAAATTAGGTTTTTCACAGGAGGGAGGATGATTTAGAATAATTTTTTCCTTTTTTAAAAAAAATAATTCACTTAAAGGGGTTGTAAACCCTTGTGTTTTTTCACCTTAATGCATCCTATGTCACTTCTGTCACTGAATAGCCCCCCAGCCCCCCCGTTTTACTCACCTGAATCTGTTTGTTCCCCCCACCGGAGACACGCTCTACCTCTCTGGCCGGGGCTCTCGGTTCTTGATAGGATAGATTGATAGCAGCGCAGCCATTGGCTCCCGCTGTTGTCAATCAAATCCAATGACGAGGGCGCCAGGGGCGTTGCCGAGTTTCGGCATTCTGTGTCTATCGACACAAATGCTGGACTTGGGTGTGCACCCACACAGTAACCCCCAAGGAGAGAGCCGCAAGCGATGTTGATGGACCCCAGAAGATGATGATCAAAACAATCTGCACGGTGGAGGTAAGTATGATATATTTATTATTTAAAAAAAACAAAAAAAACAGGATTTACAACCCCTTTAACTTTACCGACATCATATGTGATAGCAATAATATATGTTTATGTGTGTGTGGGGGGGGGGACTTGTTTTTGGACATAATATGGGATTTTTAAAATGTAAAAAAATAAAATAATCAGACACGTTACTTACCATTTTATGTCGCTTAATTTTTTACGACAGGCAGATGGGTCGTGCTGATGGCGCTGCATCTCCTCAAGTTTTTGGGATATCTCCTCCCACTTATGACGCTTCCACTTCAAAGTGGTCTCCCTGGAGCAGGTGCCACACAGCAGCATGCAGCATGGAAGGGTTTCCTTTATGAGGACCTGGGACTCAATGTGAGTACATGTAAGGTTATGCTTCCTGCTGGTTGCAGCTTGTGCCCCCCCCCCTGCACTTTTTTGATGGTGGTGGTGCTGCTGCTGCCTCCATAGAAAGGCCAGGAAGTTCCATGGGGTTGAACTGCTTGAAGCCACCGTCGGATGCTGCCATTGCACTTAAACCAGAACCGTTAGGAGCACAGAGTGAACAGGAAGGAAGTTATATGCTTGAATTTCGATACAACGCAATTCCATTGGCTGACTGTTGGGGTGTGTATCAGGTAACTATGGATTGTGTTTTCCTGCACTATGACAGCTTTACACTGATTAACTAGTCCATTGTCATGCAGTCTGTGGAACTTACATTCACATTTTCTATTCTTGACTGGTTTATCATGACCCTAGGAATGCTTATTCGATGCTGACCGTAATTTTGGAGGGCCTTATATGCTTGGCCACTTTTAGGCATCCCTATATTGCTGCACCTCCATTACTACTATTATTTTCAATATCACTGAACTATCGTTCACCTTTTTCCAACAGCGATTTATATGTGAGGGCATCACATCCTCACATTTGTTGCTGGTTTCCTACTGTTTGCCCCCCCTGTACCAACTTATTTCCATAGCAGAGTTTGTGTAAGTACATTAGAGGTTATGTTAGCCTAGAATATTGGACTATATTTATGTCCGGTAATATATATCATTTCCTTTTTTTCGTGAACACTTTCTTGTAGCCTGGCCCCTGTATGCCCTCTAAGGCCACACAGAGCCTCATCCACTGCGTTTTGTGGACTAAGTGGGGGTTATTTTCAAAAGGCAAATCCACTTTGCACTACAAGTGCACTTGAAAGTGCACTGAAAGTGCAGTTGCTGTAAATCTAAAGGGGTAGATCTGAAATGATGGGAAGCTCTGCTGATTTTATCATCCAATCATGTGCAAGCTAAAATACTATTTTTTATTTTCAATGCATGTCCCCCTCGGATCTACAGTGACTGCACTTCCAAGTGCACTCTCAGTGCACTTGCAGTGCACTTGTAGTGCAAAGTGGATTTTCCTTTCATAAATAACCCCTAGTGTGTGCGTCTTAGGGTCTCTCTGGTAAGTCTGGAGGGTGTCTTGAACCATGACATATGATTTGATGATTTATTGTTTCTTTTATATTTATTTACAAGGTTATTAAATAATCTTTATGCATTTACTGTTATCAGAGCCGTTTTGAACACTAGTGATCTGTATAATCCCCCGAGGAAGCCATTGATGGCAAAACATGTAGGGACGTAACATTCATCAGTGATCACTTTATGTATATGGATAGCTTAGCCAATACAACAGTCTGTATATTTACTCTGCCTATTTTTATGAGCCCCACTTGTACTGTTTCTATGTAATAAAATATATATATTTTAAGTAATTTTGCGTTTTTCTTTGTATATGTGGCACCGTTATAATCCCAAAACCCCTTTGCTACCAATTACTAGTGATGTTCCTGCTGATGCAGCCTCCCAGGCAGTGGCGTCTCCAGCTTTCAAATTTATGGGGCACAAGGACAAAAGTAGGGGGGCCAACTAGAAGACACAATTTGTATATATATATATATATATATATATATATACACACACACATAGCCTTTAAAAAGTATTAGTGGTTGCAGCCAGGTGGGGGGAGGACAGAGTGGAGCAGCTAAGTGGAAGGGAGGATAGCATGGAGCAGCCAGGTGGGGGGGAGAGTGGTGCAGCCAGGTGGGGTGAGGACAGAGTGGTGCAGCCAGATGGGTGAACAGAGTGGAGCAGCCAAGTGGGGGTGGACAGGGTGGAGCAGCCAGGTGGAGGGGAGGACAGCATGGAGCAGCCAGGTGAGGGGACAGAGTGGTGCAGACAGGTGGGGAGGTGAGTGGAGCAGCCAAGTGGGGGGAGGACAGGGTGGAGCAGACAGGTGGAGGAGAGGAGAGAGTTGGAGCAATGCCAGGTGGGGGCATGGACAGGGTGAAGTAGCCAGCTGGGGAGGACAGGGTGGCGCAGCCAGGTGGGGGGAGGACAGGGTGGCGCAGCCAGGTGGGGGAGGACAGAGTGGAGCAGCTAGGTGGGGGGAGGACAGGGTGGAGCAGCCAGGTGGGGGAGAGGACAGGGTGGAGCAGCCAGGTGGTGAGGTTAGACAGTCACACCAGTGATAAGATCCTGTCCTTCTATGGAAGCCTTCATTCCCGATCCCCCATCCCCATCACTCCCCCCACCTGGAGGTAAGTTTTTACCTTGGGGGATATATAATAGAATCAGATCACTGGCACTTTCTCTCAGGCTCCCTCCACCCCACAGCCTTGTGGTCACTTTTCTCCTCTCCCAGTCCTCTCTCCCCTCTTCCTCTTCCACTCAGCATGCTGGGGGTTGCAGGTCACTCCTAGGGAATTGTCCTGGGCCCGCTAGTAACCGGGACTACATGTCCCATAATCCTCTAGCTAGCTGTTAGTTTTCCATTGGCCCTGAATGTGGCCAATAGAAGCGGGCATTGCCAGGCTGGATGAATGAGAGCTGCTTGGCTTCGAGGAGGAGGAGGTAGGGTGGAAATCCCCTGCAGCTGTGGCTTTGCCTGTGTTCCTTCACAGAGCCTGTAAATTTTGGTGCTGCGGCCACTGTGTCCTGTGGCAGCAGTGGCTGATGGTATATGTGAGGGGGGGGGACAGCACCTGGCATCAGTACCCACTACAGAAAAGAAGGTATTTTAATTGGGGGGCACAGTATAATGTTGGTGGGGCTATGGCTCCCTCTGCTCCCCCTCTAGTGACGCCACTGCCTCCAGGCTGAACAAGAGAAATCAAATAGATTCCTCAATCCACAGTAAACAGCATAGATGGAGGAATGTCTGCTGTTGGCTATGTTTTAGGCATCCAACACCCACAGCTCTCTGAATACCTCCACAATGATTGCACCTGATTGGATGTAGTCAGTGCTTAGCAAACAATTTTCCACCTTGCTCTTTCAATTTTTCAAATTGGGTGGTGAAATTCACATGTATGGCAGGCTTAACACAATTGGGAATCTGGAAATCTTATAATATGGCACACAGGCAATGGTTTAAATATATTCCCATATATCAGAATATCTAATGCAGATATTACACAATCAAAACTTTGCCTGTTTGTGCATATTTGGCTCTGACCTCTTACATAATACGCTATAATGTTTTTGTACATTCTCTATTTATTCCAGATATGTCAAGCATCATGCATAATAAAGAGGACATAATGTAGTTGAATTACAAATTGCTACACAACAGGTGATAAAATCAATATTTGCAAGAAATCATCAGCACAAATTGAAGTATACACAAATCTTCAAAAAACGAGACAAAGCCTCCGAGATCAGGGACAGTGAGAATAAATATTTTCAACCCAGATCTGTCAAAAGAGATTTTACACGTTAATTTATTTAATGATAAAAACCTCTCATCTCATCTCTCCTTCTTCCATTGTGGCCTTGTAAAATAGCTTCAATGATGTGCAGTGTGCCTGTGCCAAATTCCTGGTTCTTTTCTCTGACATAATACACTGTAACTTTTATAGTTGCTCAATCAAGCTACTTTCATACTCTACAGCCATGGTTCCATATGTTTGGCTCTTCTGTCCAAAATATGGTACCAATATTTTTTTTCAGCTCAACAACCTCTTTGTCTTTGCTTGCGGGCTTTTGCTTTCACTTTTTTATGATAGCTGTTAGGCCTGTTGTGTCTGCTACTTCCAATGCTCAATTCTGGCTTATTACCACTAGATAACAAAAGCAGGTGTCACAGAAAAAAACACCCAATACTTTTTTTCAAGTTGCAATGAACTGTGATGATGCTGTACGTAAGCCAAGGAATAATAGAAAAGTAAAAGAAAAAAGTATTACACATACAATTTATGTAATGCAAGATAATGGTGTCACTAATGTTGTCTGGTAGAATCTTATTATTTCATAAAACTACATATCCCAGACATCTCCAATACATCTTCCAAGCATCTCCCAAGCATGTAATTCAAAGTATTTGTGTTTTTCCCACTTTCCCACTTCCCACAGAACATTAATTATTACAAAAGCTTTTTTTGCCTTGGATTTTGCTTTGGCAGTGGCAGCATTTACAATGAGTTCGACAAACAGCCCATGGATCAAACCCAGGTACATTTGCTCATCATTTAGGGTCAGTAAATCAGAAAAAAAAACTGAAGCCAGAAACAGTAAGGCAAATTACATTGTCAGAAGAAAGTAAACAATAGAAGTCCTTGTATTTGTCTCACTAAGGGATTTCTTTAATGGATTGGATTACTAAATTACAAGAGTCTGGAGAAAGGACAGTTACTAAGTTTCTAGTACTGTGCATGCTGAACACATAATCATGCCAGGGTGTGACTGTGTTAAAAAAGTGTAAATGTTTCATTACCATTACATTGTGCTCACTTCCTTGGTTGTCTATGAAAAGGATGCAACGTAGTTTAAAATGGAGTACTGCAATCATCTTCTCACTATATAAAAGACTTCAGAATACCCAAATGGAAAATATTGCAATTGTACTGAATCTTTTAGTTTATAATGTATATACAGTATGTGGGTACAATTATAAAATACAACCAAAAATACAAAAAAAACTAGAATAGTCACTGATGTACACAGACAATTGGCAAATGAAATACCGAAATACCAAACTAGTTGTAAAAACATCTGGTTGTTGAATCACTATCCAGTCTTCTATAGGTGTTATAATTAGACAGTTTTTTGTTCAGTTTAGATATAAATATGTATTAGCACTTCCTGTCTCTGGGGGGTGGCTTAAAATTCCAAAAGGAGAAAGTGGCAAGATAGAGGAGCTGACCCCACATGTCCACATACAGAAGCTGTATTCCTGCAATATTGTATTTTATCCTGACCAGAAGCAGAGACTGTTAGGTAATTGTTCCCGTGTTCTGGTTGCTTAACTGTAGCTGCCAATAACTTCTTGATCTGAATCCTAGTGACAGACAAGTCTCCATCCTATTGTTATCATATCATATGCACAGTGCCGAATAGCTAGGTCTGCGCTACTGTATGTATGTATGTAGTGTATTAGTAGCTGAACCTGTTTATATTCAGCTCCAGTTATTTTAGTTATATGCAGCTTCAATTATTTTAGTGTCCCCTCTAATCCGGGATTCTATAGCTTGTTTTATTTCAGGGCTTGATAACCAGCATAGGCTACAGCCAAGTAAGGTCACTTTTGGTAGTTAGAGGTCTGGCTGCATGTCAGATCAGAAACTACAAGGGAGGAACTAAAGTGCAGAGTAGATTGACTCTAAGTTCCAGTGTCACACGACAGTTTCTTTGTGTGAGAAGCTGTGTCCCAGGCTGGTTGGACAAAAGTTGGAGGATCTCCCCATCACCGCTGATCATGTCTTCAGGTCTCCAACACAATCCCCACATCACGATCATCTTCAGGAACCCCAGCAATAGAACTTTGCGTCAACATTAATCTGGAGGTATCTCTATTATTAGCTATATATACCCTGGTATACAGTATGTGCCCCTTGCTGATACCACCTGCTTGTACATTGGATGTATGTTCTAGTATAAAAAATGTTTTATATAAAGCTTGCATTTCAGTACTGGTGTGCATATATATGCTTACAGTCAATGTTATATGCTGGTTGCAGTAGTTCCTCTACTACCAATTACTTTGATTAGATTACTGGTTAATTTCCCAGGAGGGAAATCTCCTCTGTTCACAGAGGCCCTGTCCTGGGTAGAGGCACTGTCAAATTTATTACTAAACCTACTGTTCTACTTAGTGATGGTTCTGGTTCCTTTATTTACTTACAGGAATACCGTAATATCCTGTTTGGAGGGGCCATTTGTCATACACACCCAAAAAAGGGCTATACATAAAGTGTCAGTGTATGTTACAATGAAAAATGAATGCTTTGTACCAAAAGCATAACTCTACCATTCTGTGCTGCCTGCACAGCAGGGCTCTGCAAAGAAAGTATTTAGCATTATAATTTTAGAAAAACACACACACTGTACTGAACAGGGACCTAAAACAGAAAGGATCAATGCATGTTTCTTTACATTACAAGCACTGGAGTAGCTGCAGGGAATAGAATTACACAGTCATAGGCAAAGGCAAAGGATAGGCCAGGGGTGGGGAGAAGACTGGCTCACATACAGACTATGGAACTGACTGGGAGAGGGGGAGATGGAGAGACTCTGAGGAGAGAGCTGGATGATGGAGAAACTTAAACTGACCAAGGTATCATGGATCAGCAGCCATGATTACCGTGGTAAGCACACCTAGGGGGATACAGGAACAGGTAGGATCAGTCAGGTATTGTATAACTTAGAATGGGACAAATGACATTACAGAAACACTATGCTATATGATATGCCTGAAAGGGGCAGGAACATTTTTTGGGGGGGTCAAACACAAGAATGAGTATGAGTACTCTTTGAGGGTTTTATTAAAATTTGGAAAATCAATGGGCATGCCTTGCCCATCAAGCCATACATTATGATTACAAGCCCCAGGTAGAAAAGAAGGTCATGTAAGACAGATATTCCTTGGTTTCTATTTAGATCCCCCTCTCAGGTTGAAATCAAAGTGAATGTGACATTAAACAATTTCTATACCAGGACAAACTGTATAAATCATGTTTTCTAAAATCTTTCACAGTCATGTCAGCAATTATATATCCATAGACATGTGAGATGTGAAGTATTTCCAATTTAGTAAAAATAAAAACTACATATTATTGACAGGCCAATTTCTCTTGCCTTTCATAATTATTTTAGATATGAAGAAAGTGTAACCAAGCATTACTTTTGGAATAAAACAGACACTTTATTAAAAAAGAGGATGCTACTAAAGAATTTAATGTGATTGTAAAGTCTTGTTTAAAAAAAAAAATAACATGTTATACTTACCTGCTCTGTGCAGTGGATTTGCACAGGGCAGCCTGGATCCTCCTCTTCTCGGGTCCCTCTTCGGTGCTCCTGGCCCCTCACTCCTGTTGAGTGCCCCCCACAGCAAACAGCTTGACTGAAGGTTTTTTATCTTAATGCATAGAATGCATTAAGATAAAAAAACTTTCTGCCTATACAACCCCTTTAATTTTATTTCTTCTGACATACATATTTTCAATTACACTTTTTACTATATACATCTACCAAGATTAACCTTCTTTAAAAACATGATTATTAGGGGTGGAGACCTGTTTTGATCTTTTTAAATCAGCTCATCCAACCTGTCCACTAGGAAGGAGCAAACCTGCCTGAGTTCGGTAAGGGAAACAGTTCATGAATATTGCTGTGGAAGTTCAAAGTTCTCAAATCGTTTGACGAGTATGAGGGATGAATCTTGTTATTCAGTTCTGGCCATTGGTTGGCTAAAAAGCAAGCTATTGTCAAACAAATGGCATTGGAAAGCTGAACACTGCCATGGGGGACATGTACCGATGTCAAAATTTAAAAAAATAGGGGGTTCGTGGCTTGCACGCGACTGTGATGGCAGCTTGAGCCATTAGCTCTGTCAAAAGACCAGGGAAACAACGACATAGCCAGGGGGATACCGCACCACAGGAGCTCACACAGAGCTCTGAATCACCGTCAGAATCTGCCTCAATGCTGTGCCCAAAGAAGAACGACACCCTAAGAAGCTCATAGACTTCTTCACTGAGCCAGCCACTGATGGGGAGAAGTGGCAAGATGGCAATGGCGACGCAGCTGCTCCGCCCTCATCATCTTACACAGACCTTCCAGATGAAAACTCTAGAGATTGGGACACAGAAGTAAGACCCCTATCATCTGGGGGGTCACCCTCGCATAGCCAGCTAGCCAACAGCCCAGTTAAATCGTGGATGAGGACGGATCCTGTAAAACAGGCCCCAGGCGCAGTGAGCACCAATCTCCACACAGAAAATGCGGGCCTAAATATTCAATCATCCAACATCTGGCCAACCAGTATTAGACACAACCATGAAGGACATGCTTTTATTCCTGCAGTCATCCCTCATGTTTAACCTTTCCACCCTAATCCACAAATTTACATCAGAGATGCAAGGCATGGGGGAGAGGGTACAGCACATTGAACACAAAATGGATGAGTGTACCACAACAGTGAATGACCTTATAGATGCTTATAAGGACCAAGCAGATGATACTGATTGGGTAAAGGCAAAACACGTGGACCTCGAGGACCGCTCAATCAGGAATAATGTTAACATCAGAGGAGTACCTGAATCGGTCCTTCCTTTTGACCTGCACAAATATGCGGTAGACATGTTTGACAAATTGCTCCCTGAGGTATCGCCGATCAAACGTATCGTCGATCGCATACATCGCATACCAAAGCCAAAACATCTGGATGCATCAGTCCCTCAGGATATACTGATGAAAAAAGCCAGATCGGCTCAGGATCTCCCAGCACCTTATAATGGGTTACGGTGCGGATCTCTCCCAGTACACCCTCAATTTAAGGAGGGAGTTGAAAACGATCACTAAGGCTCTTAACAATCACAAAATAACATACAAATGGCGCCACCCGGCCACTGTGGTGATTACAAGAAGTGGGACATCACACACAGTATCTAACTGTCTGTCTCCAACTCCTGCATTCATGGGAAATCATTCCTGAACTTCCCAGAAATGAGATACCCTTCAACTCTGGCCCACAGCATCAGGGACATCAGCAAAGGGAATTTCGAAAGTCTAGAAAAATGAAGTATCCTACGGCGACTAACCACACCAGCGACCCAAATCCGACTACTACCTAAGTTTCACCTGGTTTGTTTATTTTGTTGAACATTACCCCCACATCTGGTTAGTATCTTGAATCCAGTTACTGACTTTTTGAGTTCCAGTTTGAAAAGTTTGTTTTTTCATTTCTTTTTGTTTGTTTATGCATCTGATAGCAATTACCTGGTCTGTAGAATTTTGACCTATCTACATCATGGGGGGGCGTTACCTCAGCCAAGTTATACCCACATACACAAGCAATAACTGTACTCTATACTTTCTTATCTATACAGACTGTTACCTTGTGCGACCATAGCACATCTATTCCTCTCAGGACTTCCAAGGAACCTCCAACAGGTGCCAGATCCAGCCCACCCGTCGATAGATGGCTACCAGAACAACCAACCGTAAGTCTTTGTCACAGGCTGCACCATCCACTTTACCATCATTATGGATATTAACATATTTCCATTAATGCGAAAGGCCTGAACCATCCGGCCAAGCGAGCATCCCTATGGAAATGCACTTTGCCCAAGGTAGTACTCCCTATTGCCCACACAAATCTTTTCCACACATATACAAAGCATGCTACTCCAGGAAGCAAAGGGGAGTTCTAATAGCTATTCGGGACACTGTCTCCTTCCAGCTGCAGACCTGTATCCTAGATCCAGAAGGAACATTCATCATACTACTGAGTACCATAGAAAACACTACGTACACCATTGTGACTTTATATGCCCCTAATCAGAGACAAATGTAATTTCTTAAAACTATGCTAAAAAAAATTAAAAGCGTACAGCAAGGACACCTACTGATATGCGGGGACTTTAATTTAGTGCCAAACAATGACATGGGCTCATCCCCTGGTCCCAAGAGATTCTCCTCACCACTGAATCCTTTCCTAACAGCTAATGATTTGTATGAAGTTTGGAGGTGTTGTCACGCGGCTGAGGGGGACTAGATGTTCCTTTTTCAGCATCATAACACCTACTCTTGTATAGACCTGTTTATTACTGATAAGTGGTTGCTACAAAATATTCATACCTCCCACATCCACACCATCACCCGGTCAGACCATGCACCTATTAGCGTTACAATCATAAATAAAACATCCAAACCACACTCCTACACTTGGTGTGTGAGCAACTTCCTCCTTCGGAACCCATCCAATGCTACCTTCCTATCCCAAAAATTGGAGGAGTTTGCAGAAACTAGAAGACTTGACTACATCTGTCGCAGACGCAGATCTCAAAAATAAATAACACCCTTCACCGGCCTTACAATCCCAGATTTTTAAACTAAGACACAAGCTTCGATCAATGCTTCTTGAAAGCTTTGAAATGAAACAACGGAAACTCAAGGCTAGATCCTATGTAACCAATAACAAAGCCGGGAAAGCCATGGCAGAACAAATTAAGGGACACCAAATAAAGTCTAGTATAGCACACCTATTTCACCCGAACACACATGAAAAACTCCTAAAACCTCAATCTATTGCCGATGCATTCAGCACCTATTATGGTGAACTTTACAACCTTAAAGTAGATGGCAACACTCACCAACCAGACAAACAGAGATTAAACCTTTCTCGACCACATCAAACTCCCATCCTTAACATCTGATTATCTCTCGTACCTAAACACGCCCTTCACTGCAGATGAAGTTCAAAAAACTATCGAACAACTTCCAAACTCCAAATCTCCAGGCCCAGATGGCTTCACTGGGGAATACTTCAAAACATTTCACTCAATCCTATCCTCACACCTATGTGAATTATACAACCATGCAACATCATTCTCCTATTTCCCAGAAGAAATGCTATCTGCTCTGGTAATAATGCTACCAAAACCGGGAAAAGAACCCAAAACTCCCCAAAATTTCCGTCCCAAAACCTTGTTGAATCTTGACCTCAAGATATATGCAAAATTGATAGCAAATAGGCTCATGGATATCCTGCCCTCACTAATTCATAGGGACCAAACTGGTTTCACTGGGGGTCGCCAAACCTCTGATGCAACCAGAAGATTGATTAACATTATTCACCACACAAACTCGACTGGAACGCCTTCTCTGCTCCTATCTCTGGACGCAGAGAAGGCATTTGACAGAGTCAACTGGAACTATATATCCCTAGCACTACAGAAATTTGGCTTCCGGGGCCAAATCCTCCAGGCCATACTAGGTCTTTATACCAACCCATCGACACAAGTATACACGTCCCAACCTTCTCCACCCTATTTTGCATCACAAACGGTACAAGGCAGGGCAGGCCCCTATCCCCCTTAAATTTCAACTTAGTAATGGAGCCTCTAGCTGAGCACATCAGGTCCAACCCCAAAATAACAGGCATTGACATTGATGATCAAACTAAAAAAATCAGCCTATTTGCAGACAACGTAATTTTAATGCTTACCCACCCAGCGTCATCCCTCCCTGAAGTCCAAAAAACCCTAACCTGGTTTGGTAATGTATCTTACTACAAAGCAAATGCAACTAAATCCCATATACTAGATCTCGGAATAGATTCGGTAACACAGAACCTCCTACAAAATCATCTCCCTTACAAGTAGGCAGACTCTAGCATTCCCTATTTAGGTGTCCAACTCACAAGATCCACGAAATCCATCTTCCAACATGACTACATACCCCTACGATCCAAACTTCAGAGTGATCTTCAAAATGTGGTCAAACTTGAATTCTCCTGGTGGGGAAGACTTGCTGCGTGCAAAATGATCCAACTCCCAAAAATACTTTATCTTTTCAGAATTCTCCCTATTCCAATCCCTGTCAGCTACTTTAAGTCCCTCCAATCCTTATTATTGAGATTTGTTTGGAATGGGAGAAAATCCAGATGTTCTCATTCCAAATTTATCAAACATAGAATGTGCGGGGGAGTAGGGTACATAGACTTCCATGACTACTACTCAGCTTCTGTATTGACCCAATTGAAAGAATGGTTCCTGCCATCCCCATCTACACACTGGAGTTCTATAGAAGCTGCATACAGCCCACACAACCCCACAAAGCTATGGTTATACAGTGCCCAACTGGGAGCGCAAATTCCATCCTACTGTACTTTTCTCCAACTATGATAGTGACAATTAAAACATGGATAAGACTACTTCAACAAGCCCAACAATACACACCAAACATCACCCTAGACATTCCATTATCAGCACTAAACCACCTCATAGCCCAGGTCTCCCTCACAGCCTGGACTAAAAAAGGCATAACACATCTTCATAGCCTGTACGACAAAGGATCCCTCAAATTTTTTCCTTCTATCCAAAAGGAATTCAACATACCTCAAACTGATCTATACAAATATTTACAAATCAGACACTGCCTTAAGCACCTAACACATATCCACCAAACTCTCCCAACTCCAGCCTTTCTGTCTTCCAGCCTACCATTGAAAAAAGGTATCACTCTGTTCTACAACATCTCCCAACAGAAGACCAACTTTGCTAAATCTGCTCCCCATTCACAATGGGAAGCCAATTTAAAACAATCCTTTACCTCCCTGCAGTGGCATAGGGCTTGCAAGCTCACTCAAAAGGTCACTAGTTGTTCCACACTGTGGGAAATAACGGTTAAAGTAACCTTAGGATGCTATCCCACCCCAGCCAATATTTCCAGATTCAATCCCAACATCACTGATAGATATTGGAGACAATGCGGCCCAAGGGGAGACCTCCTACCCATCCTCTGGAGTTGCCCTAAACTTTTCTCATATTGGTCAAAGGTCTTCAATATCATTTCAGATATTACCCAACTTTCGACCCTACCAAATCCAGCACATGCAATTCTTTCATTGGGAATTGATGGCAACCCTCCGAAACTACAACATACCATTATACACATACTTCTAGCTGCAAGACTAACAATAACAAGACACTGGAAAGACCTTACACATCCAACAATAGCTGAAGTAATTGACTTGACTAACCTACACTGCACATATGAAAGGATGATGGCGTCCTGCTCAGGGCGACTCCAAACCTCACTTACTCTATGGTTTCCTTGGACCTCCTGGTATTCGAACATTCATCGGTTAATTCCAATTCCTTGAGTATGTATGAATATATCTCACTTAACGATGAGAAGGCCGTGCTCTCTCTCGGACACAGATTGCTCCCATTGGGGTGTCCGAGGAGAGATGGCTCCGTATAAGACTTATCCTCATTAATCCTACCTGATGGTTGGAATAGAAGCATACTCAACACTCTACTGCCTTGACATGTTTAACGCTATAAGTCCACTTCATAAGGTATACTGTACCATTGGATTAAGCATCTGCTATGTTTTTATTTATTTATTTTTTTTTTTTTGTATGCGACCTTACCATGTAACTGTTATGACCATATAAGTGTTATTGTCAGTTTATTGTAAAATAAATAAAAACCTATTGAAAAAAAAATAAATAAATAAATAAATAAAAAAGTTAAAAACAAAAAAGTATCTCTCCCTAAACAGAATTGTCTGGTTCCACTTCACGCTAACATAATATCTGCTGTGAACCTAACCTTTTTCTAAAAGGGTGTGTAGCACCCTCTACCAGAAGATAGGTGCTAGAATAGGAGTTTTCTGGGTTTGAGATATCAGTGTAGGCAAATTTAGACAGGCTTGTGCTGTAGGTTAGACCTGTGTGTTTTGATTTGAGATTGGTAGTGTCTAGTGTAGTGGTGGGTGTGACCACCTGTGCTCTAACTCAGAGGCCCCTCCTCTGCTTTCAAGAAGATTGTTCTGGAATAGAAGTTGGACCTGAGGTTTGAGTGGCAGACAGCTCATGTGAGGAGCTCTGACTAATTACCTTTTGGTATTAGCAGGGGGCAGGCCTCCCATGTAAGCTGGGGTCACATGCTGTCAAGTAGTTCTGACGGTGCAGGAAAGAAGGAGAATGGTGTTTTGAGGTAGCTGCCGCAGGGCGTCCCCACGTGGGGGGTACGCCGAGCTTGGAGGAGGTATGGAGGAGCTGCTAGGATGTATTCCTGGATAAAGATCTTCTCCATGGAGTTGGTTTCAAGCTGCTGTGACCGGGGAACACAGGACTTGCACACAGGAGAGTAGCCGTGAAGAAGAGGCAACAGTAGGACTGAGGAGAATAGACCAAAGTTCTGTGACCGGGAACACAGAGCTTGCCCTGAGGAGAAGGTCAGTGTGAAAGAAGCAAAATTAGAATTGTTGAGAGTAGTGCAGAATGCTGTGGCCTGGGAACGCAGCGTTTGCAGTTATGGACTGGCTGGAAACAGTAGTCCACTCTTTGCCATGTGCTATGCCGTCAGGGAGAGGTACCGAGTATCTCTGGCCTGGTAAAGCACTATGGTAATACCTTCCAAGAGACTGTGTAGTTTCCAAATTCACTGAGCCGCCGGGGAGAGATATTGCATACCTCTGGCTTACTGATTTGGGGTTATTCAGAGTGATCCCTTTTTGTATTACTGGAAGTGATGATACAGTAGTCTAACAGTTTTGCAGTAGAAGATTTGTACAAGAAGTGAGGAATCTAGAGGAGCAATAATCTGCAGTGCAGAGGAAGAGGAGCAATATCCTGCATTGGAGACATGCAGAGGAAATAGACTGTGAATGTTAGAAGTGCATCATTTTCAAGGCTAAAGCTGATAATCAATGTTCTACCAATATGATGACAATTCAATAAGTGATATGGGCATCCCATAGCTTCCATTACCCCAACCAAGTTGTATCCCGCAATAAACGCAACAAAACTATGCAAATGACTGCTCATTTTCTCAGAGGTGATATATGGGGGTCTGGCAGCAGGGTGATTTAGTGGACGTTAGTAACTAGTGGTAAACAACCGCTACAGGTGCTTCAAATTATTCAAATTATTCCTTCAAATTATTAACTATTATGACTGCTAAGACCTGGTAATCCACTGATCGATAATGCAACGTTTTGCAGTCTGCAGTGTAATTTAAATTAATTTCTTTATTATTTCAGGATGTCTGAGCTAGGGATGGGCTGAACGGACCCCTGTTCGGTTCGCACCAGAACTTTTGAACACTGCAAAAGTTCAGACCAGATTAACAAACTCCATTAAAGTCAATGGGACTCGAACGTCAAAAAATCAAAAGTGCCCATTTCGAAGGCTTATGTGCAAGTAATTGGGCATACAATCGTTATAGGGGTCTGGGTCCTGCTCTGGGGGACATGTATTAATAAAAAAAAAGTTTGTGAAAATTGTCATTTTTAAATGAGCAGTGATTTTTTGATTTTTAAAGTGCAAGCATAAAAATGAAAAATTCCTTCCAATATAGTGCCTGGGGGGGTCCCATTAGTCTACCTGTAAAGTGGCAGATCTGTACCATATCTAGAATCTACTGCAGCCATAATTGCATTTATAAAGCCAAATAAAATGAAATTTTCCCTGCAAGCTGCCTTTATTTTGATCAGCAAAAGCTTTTGAGCCAGTGATGAGGACTTCATGTAGTGCACTGGGAACATGATTAGAGATTTTTTGGATACATTCTGGTGTCACTTTGACTTTGGATAGACGTAACGGGTGCGTAAAAATTGGTCTTTGGTTGTCGGTGGCGCTTTCCCACCTTAAATTGGGTGATGGTGGGAAGGCGCCACCGACACCCTCATGCCCCGTACACACGGTCGGACTTTGTTCGGACATTCCGACAACAAAATCCTAGGATTTTTCCCGACGGATGTTGGCTCAAACTTGTCTTGCATACACACGGTCACACAAAGTTGTCGGAAAATCCGATCGTTTTAAACGCGGTGACGTAAGACATGTACGTCGGGACTATAAACGGGGCAGTGGCCAACAGCTTTCATCTCTTTATTTATTCTGAGCATGCGTGGCACTTTGTCCGTCGGATTTGTGTACACACGATCGGAATTTCCGACAACGGATTTTGTTGTCGGAAAATTTTATCTCCTGCTCTCCAACTTTGTGTGTCGGAAAATCCGATGGAAAATGTCCGATGGAGCCCACACACGGTCGGAATTTCCGACAACACGCTCTGATCGGACATTTTCCATCGGAAAATCCGACCGTGTGTACGGGGCAAAAGACCAATTTTTCTGCACCTGTTTGACAGGTGCATACCATTGCAATTTTTTACAGCAAGGTCATTTCTTGCTTTCATCAAGAGTACCTCTATAGGTTTACAGTGGGAAGGCGCCACCGACACCCAGAGGTACTCTTGATGAAAGCAAGAATTGGCCTTGCTGTAAAAAATTGCAATGATATGCACCTCTTAAACAGGTGCAGAAAAATTGGTCTTTGGTTGTCGGTGGCGCCTTCCCACCGTAACCCTATAGAGGTACTCTTGATGAAAGCAAGAATTGGCATTGATGTAAAAAATTGCAATGATATGCAGTGCCGCCTATCAATGCCCATCAGTGCCCAGCAGTGCCGCCTATCAGTGCCACCCACAAGTACCCATCAGTGCAGCCTTTCAGTGCCCATCAATGTCACCTATCAGTGCCCATCAGTGCCCACCAGTGCCACCCATGAGTGCCCATCAGCACCGCCTATCAATGCCCATCAGCTCTGCATATCAGTGCCACCCATCAGTGCTGCCTATCAGTGCCCATCATCAGTGCCTGTCAGTGCCACCTCATCGGTGCCGCCTTATCAGTGCCCATCAGTGCCGCCTTATCAGTGCCCATCAGTGAAGAAGAAAACTTACTTATTTACAAAATTTTATAACAGAAACAAAAGAAAAACTTTTTTTTTTCAAAATTTTAGTTCTTTTTTTTTATTTGTTTAGCAAAAAATACAAAATGCAGAGGTGATCAAATACCACCAAAAGAAAGCTCTATTTGTGGGAACAAAATGATAAAAATTCTGTTTGGGTGCAGTGTAGCATGAACGTGCAATTGTCATTCAAATAGCGACAGTGCTGAAAGCTGAACATTGGCTTGGACAGGAAGGGGGTGTAAGTACCTGGTACTGAAGTGGTTAAAGTAGACTCTGCGACAGAAGCACATACACTGTTAATGCTTTCTGTTTAAATTTATAATCATCCACAAGCTTGCCCTTAACATATTCTAATGTCAGTTTATCATCTGGACATTCATCAAGGGTTGTGACAAGAATTTCATAACTTCCTGGTAAGCCACTGAGTAATATTGCTGTGACATGAAAATCTATACCCCTCAGGCGTTCAACCATTTCCAAGGTATGCCTTATGTAATCCTGCATATTCTGGCCTTTCATCAGCTTGGTTTGGTAAAGCCTTCTAATGAAATGCTGTTTATTTCTGAGATTAGCTCTTTCATGCACCTTTTGTAATCCATGCCACATTTCTTGTAGTTTCACACTTACATATATGTATGATTTGATCATCTTCTATGTTAAAAGAGATTGTGATCTGAGCCTTTTGGTCTTTCTCTATCCACTCATCTGAAAGGTGTTCTGACCTGACTTAACGTATACATTTCCACGTACCTTCTCTTATTAGCAACATTTTCATCTTGAAGTTCCAAGAATGGTAGTTCTGGTTTATCAGATTTGCAAATAAAAGCTTTGTTGCAGCTAGGTTACTGGCCATTTTCTTTTATTCTTTTGCACTCTTCTTACTGTTGCTGTATCTCACACTTATCTGTTGTAAGCAGAGTTCCACCCGGAAATGGAACCTCCGCTGATCCGGTTCCCCCTCCCCCCCAGGTATCACATTTGGCACCTTTCGGGGGGGGGGCAGATATCTGTCTGATACAGGTATTTGCTCCAACTTCCAGCGAAAGAGCGCCGCAGAATCTGCAGCAAACTTTGCCATGTCCGGTTCCTCCTCCATCCCCCCACTGTCTCTTGGGAGACACACAGGTCACAGAAGACAGCAGGGACCATTCAGAAAGCACAGCGTGACTCACGCATGCGCAGTAGGGAACCAGGCTGTGAAGCCGCAAGACTTCAGTTCCTGATTCCATTACTGAAGATGCTGGTGCCTGCCCCCGGAGCCAAGGGACGGGATGGGTCGGGTGAGGACATCGCAGGTAAGTGTCCTTATTTTAAAAGTCAGCAGCTGCAGTATTTGTAGCTGCTGACTTTTAATTTTTTTCGGCGGAACTCTACTTTAACTGCAAACCGGGAAACAGGAACTTTCTATTCAGGGAAAAGACAGGGAAAGTTACCACAGACATCAGCTACAAACTTATAAACACTGCCATCTAATGGTTTAAGAATAAATCTGTAGTTATTGCACTAAAATGCATGAACAAAGTATTCCAAGTTTTTTTAAAGGTGAACTTAGCCTTTAACTCCGCAGTTGGACCTTTACACACACACAAACACCACATGTTTTAATTGAAACACTCTCTGCTCACAGCATCTAATGTTGCAATTCTTACCTTTAAAATGCCTGGACAGTAATGTAACAGACAATCAAGAAGAAGACAGCAACCATGTGAGAATTGTAGGGGCAAAAATCATATATTGTAGTCTGATTCCTAATAAAATGAATTTAAAGTGATTGTAAAGGTTATTGTTTTTTTATAAATAACAAACATGTCATACTTACCTGCTCTGTGCCAGGGTTTTGCACAGAGTAGCCCCAATCCTCCTTTTCTGCAGTCTTCTGGTGGCGCTCCTGGCTCCTCCTCTTCTTTGAGTGCCCCCCCCGGAGAGCCGCATTCCATGGTGGCACTTGTGCGTCTGCGGTCCTGAGTCCTGCTGCTGCATCTATTGACACAGACAGCAGGACTCAGCCCTGCCCCCGGCTCCTGTGTAACTGGATATGATTGACAGCAGCGGGGGCCAATGGCTCCCGCTGCTATCAATCTATCCAATGAGGACCCGAGACAGCGGCTGGAGCTGCTTGGCTTGTGCTCGTCGCTGGAACCAACGGGTTCAGGTAAGGAAAAGGGGGGCTCTGGATGGCAGCTGCAGCACAGAAGGTTTTTCACCTTAATGCATAAAATGCATTAAGGTGAAAAACCATTAGACTTTACTACCCATCCCTCTGACTAGAACCCATACATTTTACCATGATAAAATGTAATAATAAAGTAATGACAACATCCACATACTGTATATCTGACAGTGAAGGGGTAACAATGAAAAATGCATTTCAAGACAAACAGGAGGAGGGACCACATTGGCAACCAGCCTCTGACGCAGACGACAGGGAACGGTGAAACCGGTCAGGCTAACACGGCCCATCTCTGGACTAAATGCCTTTGACCCATATATGGTTCCACATACTTTGCAAGACTGCTGTTTTCAAAGACAAGGGAGGAACTTCCCCCGGGATCCTGGACCTGTGGACTTGATCACAATCTGATAAGTATCAATACATTTACCATTCTTGGGAAAAGGACTATTACTTTCTGGAAAGGATTACCTCTTCACTTTGCTGTTTCATTTGGGGTGTGAGGGCAAGTCTTCATAGGGACTCTGATTGGTACAGTGAGAGGGAGGTCAATGGGGCTATGTTCTTATGGTTCCAGTGAGCCATACATCACTTTATTAAAAAACAAGGAATAGGGGCGCCTCTGAGAAATTATCATAAAACAATTTATTACAATCATAATATCCACTCACATGAAAGAAGGAGAAGTCGTATACAGGAGCATGATCAGGGCTGAGGAGATGATAATGTAGGACTGTAGCCAACAGCAGTTTCAGTGTAGCTGATACACAATCAGGTCCAAGCAGGCAGGGGTGCAGATGGCTGAGCACAAACACACAGAGATGTAATTCAGTGTCCCTGGCAAGTGGTAACTGCAGTCCAGTGGAGAGGGGGAGATCAATCTGATGATGACATGGGTGTCAGTGAGAAGAGGGAGGAAGGACGAGGCTGAGCTGCGCTGTATCCCCACAGCGATCGCACTGTCCCTGTGTAGTGGAGGGAGAGACACGGCCGTGTATGTGAATCGAGAGCGAGGCTTGGAGTGCAGACACAGGCCGGCGCCGAGACGAAATGTCATCAGCATGCTGCACGTTTCTGAAATAGCTGGCTATGGATGGATGGGATAGCCGCATTCCTTTCTCAAGCATGGGTTCTCAAGGCATGGGGAGGTATGATATAGGCGGAACAAGGGGCAGGGTCAGAACATGAATGGAGACACAGAAAAGTGACACAAAGGGGAGGGGGAAGGACCAAAGGAAACATGGAATGGGGCAGTACACATTGATTAAAAATTGAAAAATAGAAATTAAAAATTAAAAATGATGACTACTGAAAAACAACAGGGGCAGTGGTATAAAGACACAGTAACGAGAAAAAATATTATATATATGAATGATGACATGTAATGAAAAACAGTCAACCTGGTGCGATAAAAACTTTTTGTGGGGCTACTAGGGTAGGGAGGGGAGGGAAAGAGGAGGAAGGGGAGGGGGGAGGGGAGGAGGGGGGGGGGGAGGGGAAAAAAACACACATAACATCATGCTACCTCCTGAGTTACCAATACTTACTGGAGACACCAGGAGCAAACCCGCCACCCCCATAAATTTAAAAAAGGTAAAGAAAATGAAACCTGTGATGAAAATGACAAGAATATACATATAAATATAAATATAAATGATTTAAAAGTATGGTATAATCAGAATACATAGAATAGGCCGCAATGGCAAATAAAATGTGGAGCAAGAAAGACTACTGTGGCTATTTCTATACCTTCATTGAGGCCACCGGGCGAGAGGACATCAAGGCAATATATCCAAAAAGTCTCTCTCGCACACAGTTTTTTAAAACGTTCAGCTTGAGTCATAGATTTGGAGATTTGCTCGATGACCCAAGCTTCGAGACCAATGGTGGATTTTTTGTGATGCTCAGTAAAGTGACGGGGATGCTATGTAAGTCTTTGCCACCCTCAATGAGTCGTCGGTGCTGTCCAAACCGTTGCCTCAGGGGGCAGATGGTTCATCCCACATAAATCAACCCACAAGGGCACTTTAAACCATATACAACGAACTCAGATGAGCAGTTGTAAAATTGATCTAGTGGGTATGTTTTGCCTTTAGAATCAAAGGATTTTTTTCCATGCTGAACAAACGAACAGGTTTTACAGCGGATCTTTTTACAATGATACATGCCCACTAAGGGTATGAGATTAATGGGGTTGGGAGCAGTCTGGTCTGAAGGAAATTTGCTCGGAGCGATTTTGTTTTTCAAAGATGGGGCTTTTCGGCAGGTAATCCTAGGTATGGGTGGGAGAATGGTATTGAGGAGAGGATCATGTTGCAGGATGTTCCAATGTTTATGCAAAATATTTTCCATTTTTTGTATTGAAAATTGAAGGTAGTTAAAAATCTCATAGAGTGATCTAGTGTGACTTCCCTTTCTTTTTTGGTGGGTTTGCCTTTGGAGTAGAGGTCACAAGCTTGATCCACTAACTCTTGAGGGTATTCTTTGTCGGCAAACTTCTTTTTTAGTGTGATACTCTGGGTATCATAGTCCGTGTCTAGGGTACAATTTTGTCTTAGACGGCAAAACTGGCCTTTGGGTATGTTATTGGTCCATTTTGGGTAGTGGCAACTCTTGTAGTGTAGAAAAGAGATGCCAGCTGTGGGTTTGGTGTAATTCTTGGCAATGATAGATTTACCCACATGGCTCAATTCCAGGTCCAAGAAGGCCAAACAACTGGGATCAGAGACATGTGTGAAGGATAAACCGTAGGGGTTATGGTTGCAATGATCTACAAATGAGGTAATGGAATCGGTGGAGCCGTCCCAGATTACGATTAGGGCGTCTATATAACGGCCAAAAAATACAATGTGGGATGAGTAGGGATTGTTGTGTGAGATGTAATGTTCTTCCCAGTAGCCCATGGCTAGGTTAGCGTATGAGGGAACGAAATTGCCTCCCATGGCGGTCCCTTGTATTTGTAAGTAGAATTCGCCATCAAAGTCAAAATAATTGTGAGTCAGGCAGAAATTGGTAGCCTCCAAGATAAATGCTGCCTGTCTGGGATTCATAAAAGGATCCTGTGCAAGAAAGAATTCTAGGGCTAATAAGCCAAATTGATGGGGAATGGAGGTATAAAGTGAGGTGACGTCTAATGACAGCCATATGTAGGAAGATTCCCACTTGTAGGGTGCAAGTAATTCTAGGAGGTGTGTGCCATCTCTGATGTAGGAAGGTAACTGTTGGACAATCGGTTGGAGGAATTGGTCGATATACTGACTAAACCCAGTGGTGACGCTATCCATGGCAGCCACAATGGGCCTGCCAGGAGGGGAAGTGAGGTTTTTATGAACTTTGGGCAAATGATAAAAATATGGGGTCTGATAAAAACTTTTTGTAAAAAAGGAGGCTTCAGTTTTGTTGATCACTCCGCGTTCAAGAGCTGATTTAACTAAAACATTAACCTCAGTGGTAAAATCTATGGTGGGATCTTTTTTGAGCTTGTGATATGTGGTCTTATCAGAGAGGAGTCTATAGACTTCTTTGATGTAATCTGCTTTTTTGAGCAAAACTAAAACTATGCCTCCCCTTTGTCAGCAGATCTAATAATTACATCTGGCGTGTGAATTAGAGAATCTAAGGCATGAATTTCTGAAAGGGAAAGGTTATGTATATGGGGTGGTACGTGAGATGAAGACTGGCAAAGTTTAAGAAAGTCAGCATAGACTACTCTGTAAAAACTTTCCAGATAGGGACCTTTAGATTGAGCAGGATAGAAAACCGATTTTGGTTTGAGGGATGAATGTGTTATGGGTGGGGAGGTGGCAAGGTGCTGTGTGAAGAGACTAAGAGTGTCTTCTTCATCAGTGAGAGATTCTAAAATATCAATAATGTCGCCATCATATTCAAAAAAGTCTGGGGAAGGGATAACTGAAGGAAGATCAATGGTATTTGTATTGGGTTACATCACTTTATTGGACACTTTTTGTCATTCCCATTCCACTTGTACACCTCCTCTTGATCACTGTTACCTAGCAACGTTCCCTCATTTCTTCACAGCTACCTTCCACCTTAATACAATCATCTACTTGTCCACAATATTTCCAATGCTGATCGGGAGAACCATTGATATCATCTCATAACTTCCACTTTGTGGTTTGTCTTCATTTATCCTCCCTTTTTGAATTTCAGTTCAACCTTGATTTAACATTTGGGTCACTCTTCATAGGTTGTTTAGACCTGAGGATATTATCCCAGCTGTATTACAGCATTTACACAACTCCTGCAACTTCGGTGTTATTGCACCACCTATCCGGAGATGGTCCTTTTGTTTTTATAGTTTTGTATGTATGATGTTTTTTAATGTCTTTTTTTTATCTTTGACACCAATAATTTTTTTTTTATCTTTGACACCAATAAATCTTTTTTGCTAATCATGTTTGTATGGTAAGTGAAGTTCCATAGATATGTGCTACCGTAGGGTTGGTTGAGCTATTACAGGTTTTTATTTCAAGTTTGTCATTTAATCTCTATACCATGAGCTCCCGTCCTCTCCTCCCCCTTTTTTAAATTCTATTTTTACATTTTCGAGGGTATCCAATCCACTTATGTTAGTATTATTTCAACCTTTTTGACATATGTAGCACTAACCCCCAAAGGAGCTGCTGATTTTTATCAGGCTGTTACTGCCTCCTCTTTGCCCATAGTTTCACCAATACTAGAACTTAGAGTCCATGTTGAGGCTTGTATCCGACAATGTAGGCAACAGTCACTTAGTACTTTTTCAATGCTTTAATAGGGAATAACTTGAAGAAGTAGCTGGAAAGAGGTAGAAGAAGAGTTGCCGGAAAGTTCAAATACCTTTTCTTTAGGACACTGAGGAATTTGAAATCTCGTGGACAAAAGTATCTTCAATCCAGGGTTTAATCCTTGCCCACCCGGATAGGTCTCTCTCACTGACCTAGCAGCCGGAGTGTAACACGAACAAAAAGAAAAGTCTCTGCCACAGACTTTAGAAGAGCGATGTAACTGTACAATCCTCTGCCACAGGACGTAGTAGTTTTAGATGAACAGCAACACAGTACCAGAACCTTTTAAGCCAACCCGGCAGTACTTGTGTGGTAGATTAGATATAAGATGCGTCCTCCAATCGAGTCACCAGGCCCCTCTCAAGACCAGCCTTCCGCATGGTCCCTTCCAAGATGGGTCCTCCCCTGGGTCTTCTCAATTGTTCGGCTTCTTCCCACAGGACAGACAGCACAGGACCATCCCAGCAGTAGTAGGCCCCAGACAGGCTTCTGGGCCTACTTGCATGGCTGCAGAGTCTGAACTCCCTAGCACATGGCGTCTGTCCATAAATACCCTCTCCCAGAATGCACGGCAGCAGACCACCTCTGCCGAGTTGCCTCCGAGAAAGAAGGGCACTCAATATACTTCAGCTTGTTGCTTTCCATCACTGACCTATGATGATAACGACACCTACAGGCAACAGTGTGGAACTGCACGCAACACAGCCAATGCTGGAACAGAGGCTAATATGCCCATAGATTAAATTTGAACTATGTACAGAACTGATGACCCACTAAATTTACATATAAGCGGTAGATTAGAAATCTACCAGCGCTACACATATTAATTAGGTAGGCGGCATCTTGAGGGTCCGGCTTATATTTTATCGTAACAGACAAGAGTTCACTTTTTCTGAGAATATAAGGAGGTAGACAAATATGCAATATCACAAGGGTCCAGAATTTTTAAAAAATCATTGATACCACATGTGTGCACCCTATCAGTGTCATTCGGGTGGGGGCACAGGAGATAATCAAAAAAGAAGCATTTCCACTGTATCATACAACTAAATGGAGTTGTATCACCTCAATGCATATTGTTATAAAAAATGTTTATAGATATATCCTGGAAATGGCTATGGGCATAGTTGTATGAGTTAAATGAGTAATGGTTCCAATGATTAAAAATACCTCCACATGTCCCTCATCACAAGTTAACCAAACAAACTGAAGCTGGGTATACATGTCCAGTATGGAAATTCAGCTGGCTTCCACAGGAACTGGATTATTATTATTATTATTATACAGTATTTATATAGCGCCAACAGTTTACGTAGCGCTTTACAACTTGAGGGTAGACAGTACAAATACAATACAATTTGAATTAATTTCTTTCTATGTGTACCCATCTTTGTTCAACAGAAGTCAGTTGTTAGACTGGCTTCTGTTGAACAGTCCTGCTGGAACATCAGCATTCAATCAGCTGCTGCAGCCAATCAATGTATGTATTCCACTGTTAGAATACAATAGCAAAGTGGGTGAGATTCCTGCATCCATATCACTTGCATGGATGCAGAGATCTGTGAATGTTTTTCATTCAACCTGTTGTAAACCCAGCTTAAGAATGTGTATTTTCATTTTCCAGGTAGTTTTACAACTGTTAACTTTTAGCAGGCTCTGGCTTAAGTAAGGTTTATGACATCCTGCTAATTGCTTTTAATGAAACTGTACCTTTTCTAGGTAAAGCACCTTTGACAGGCTTGTGTCCTGGCAAAAGTTCTTTACCTAGAATGGTTTATTAAAATTTATAATGGCTCTGTTTTGTGTCTTGATCTGGCCATGCTGCCTTTTCAAGGCTATGTCAATCTGGTTAGCAGCTTTTTTAAGTTGTCTCCTTCTTCACCACAGACATAAGATTTAAATCTGATTTTTTTGTTGTTGCAGACTCGTGAATTTTAGAGAAATGAGGTTGATACTGTTCAATATGACTTCCCCAGTGAAGGAGACACTTTAATTTGTTATGGTGAGTTAGTATATTTCCTTTAATAACACGAAGGTGTGTAGATTTGGTAAAAAATTACTCTGTAGTATTATGTTTGTCACTAAATGATATTCAGCTCATAAGTTACTTACAGTAAACCCAGGGTGTCATCCTGTTTGAACAACCATTGCTTGATTTAGTAGACTGTTTTAGTTTAGTAGGCTGCTTCAAAACAGGAAGCTTGAAGAGAGATGGTTCTTATGCCACGTACACACGAGTAGACTTTCCGGCAGACTTGGTCCGGCAGACCGGACTCCGTCGGACAATTCGATCGTGTGTGGGCTCCAGCGGACATTTTTTTTTCACAAGAGTCTGACGGACCTAGAAAAAAAACATGTTTCAAATCTTTCCGACGGACTCGAGTCCGGTCAAAAAATCTGTATGCTAGTCCGACGGACTAAAACCGACGCTAGGGCAGCTATTGGCTACTGGCTATCAACTTCCTCATTTTAGTCCGGTCATACGTCATCACGTACAAATCCATCGGACTTTGGTGTGATCGCGTGTAGGCAAGTCTGTTCATTGGGAAAGTCCGTTGGATGTCCGCTGAAAGTCCATCAGATAGTCCGTCGGACCAGTCCAGTCGAAAAGTCCGCTTGTGTGTACACGGCATTAGGTTACTCAAATGCAGAGCACGGCCTGCATATGGGCCAGAAACAGCTGGTACATATGAAACTGGCCAACTTTTGGCCAGTGTGTAGAGCTCCTGTCCAACAGAAGCCAATCTCATGACCACTTGGGTTGAAAGAAAAATAAAAACTTCAGCGTTTACCAGGCATTACTTTAGTCAAGCTCCTAAGGTAATGAGGGAGCGCCTATAAAGCTTTTTTCAAGCAGCGAGGAAAACTTTCATTGTCACCTTGCTGTGCATAGGCAAGGTGAGAGTGTTTCTTGGTAGCGTAGCTATGGGGAGAAAAAAAATACATAGAGTATATGATGCAGATGACAAGAGAATTAAGATAAATGTCAAAAGAGGTAACATAGATACATACATCTGTTAAGCATGCCAGTAGACCTGTTGCTCTTGCATTTCCTTCAACAGGTCAAAAGGTCCAAAACAGTTTTAATTTACAGTGGTTGAAATAAACCATATTAGGGGGGACAGGAGGCGGAGCCTAGCGGAGCAGACATGCATTGTTAGAGCTCCACACCGCTGAGGAGAGAAGAGAAGGACAAAGCGGAGCCTGCAGGCTCAAAAGGTATCCATTTGAACCTTTTTGCCCCAGGGAACAAACTGTGAAAGTTTGGGCAGGAAATATGGTACTGGGAGGAAACCGTGGCAGAAATAAAAATCACCTCACAAAGAGCTCACAGGCACTCACTGCAGCTGAAGCAGCTCCAGTCACCTCACAAGATACAGCATCAGGGCGCTCTCACAGACAGAAAATGTCACAGCAAGACTCTCCATTTGAGTCAGATACAGAACAAATCCTCTCACAAACTTCTCCACAAGCCTCCTCAGTATCCCCAGTAATATTATTACAATTTGAAAAGATGCTTCATAAGGCTTTAAAACAAACCTCAGACCAAATAACAAAAAGCCTAACCAAAGAAATAAGAGAGCTGGGAAACCGCACCGCAGCCTTAGAAATAAAAATGGATGAAATTAAAATTACAACCCAAGAAAATATAACAGAATTGGAACAATTAAAAAAAGAGAATTTAATACTTCAAACTAAGCTCGAAGATTACGAAAATAGAGCCAGACGTTCAAACTTGCGCATAAGGGGAATACCTGAAACTGTGACAGACCTGCAATCTACTATTACTGCTCTATTACAAGAACTAAAGCCAGATATCCCTATTGAACGTTTAGAACTGGACAGAGTACACAGAGCCTTCACAGCCAAAAAGAAAGATGGACCCCCACGTGATATAATCACAAAATTTCATTATTACAGAACGAAAGAACAAATACTAATTGCTGCAAGAGAAAAAAAGGAACTTAATTTTCAAGGACACAATTATCAAATTTTTGCTGACCTATCCCAACTTACTATTACTAAAAGACGATCCATGAAACCCCAACTAATGGAACTGCAACGCCACAACATTATGTATCAATGGGGCTTCCCCTTTTCAGTCAGATTTAACTACCAAGGTACAATTTACAGAAGCAGATCAGCAGATGAACTACAACAAACCCTTTTAAAATTAAATCTGACAGAACCCACAAGCAGCAACACTCCCACATGCAGAAGAATGGCGTCATCTTCACCTTCAGGCAGCACCCAGAAAATTTCAGAACAAAATGGGAATCATCATTCTCACAAAAGAGGCCGTTATGCCACATCATCCATGGACCAAGAAGATTCAATGGACTGACATCCTAATTCCTGATATCTCTTCATTTATTATACTAAGATGGTTCTCTATAAAAAAACCTGTATTTATAACTGAATGTAACTGCATTCTGATAGTCACACACTGTGTGGGATCATCTTACATTCCAGTTATATTTCTTATTACTTCTGATTCATATAGCCTTAGAATATATAAGTGAAATAAGGAAATTCTTGTTCAGTTATATATTATCAGGTAATAACAATAGATTTATTACTTTTTAGGACAAATATGTTCAATAATCCAGAAGTAATGGAAGCTTTTTTCTTTCTTTTCTTAAAACAAATATATTATTACCTAACTAGTTCCTAGAATTATGTTTTTGTTTATTCTAATCTGAAGCAATACAACCTCATTTTTATGAGTTAACATATCTAAACAGTTACATATGAATAAAATATGTAATTGTTTACTCTAAAAGGGTTAAAATCCCAAAATAATTCAAACTATCTTCATCAATACCAAAGTTATTAACAGTACCTTTCTAAATGAATTATTTAGCCTAGGGCAAGACTAACCATATACAACCACCCTGGAATAAATAATTTCAACAAAAACTATATTCTGCACTCCAATTAATGAAACATCATTTTGATGTCTTTTGACATAGCACTTCTCTCCTGTAAGCGGAAGATCCGTGTACCCCCATTAGCCCTCCTCATTCTCCCAACCATATTATGTGGGAGTGTGACGAAGGCACTTATTCCCCTGAGAGAGATATTTATTCTCTTTCACGGGTAAATTGTGATTACTTGCAAAAAATAATTTATACAATGTATCATCTAATCTCATATGTTTTTTGTTTACTCTTTACTCCAGAATTCACTGGTTTCTTTTCTATCTATTCATCTCTTCAGTCCACACAGGTTGATCTGCGCAGTCAGCTCTGCATAACAAAAAGTAAGTCAAAACTATTTGATCTATTGCCATGGCACCACTGAATATACTTTCCCTGAATGTTCAGGGAATAAATGTCCCTCAAAAAAGGACCAAAGCCTTCCGTACTTTCCATAACAAGAAGGCTCACATAGTATGCCTCCAAGAAACACACTTCACCAAAGATTCTACTCCAAAATATATTTCTCCTTTTTATCAACAAATTTACACGGCTTCTGCCTGTACCAAGCAAAGGGGAACTCTAATTGCATTTCACCGATCCACACCATTCACCTTATCATCAGAAATTAAAGACCCAGAAGGTAGATACCTGATACTCATGGGTTATATAATGGATACAGCAATCACGGTGATTTCCTACTACGCTCCTAACAAACAACCTACACCATTCCTCTCACATATATTACAAGTGATTAATACACACAAAATAGGAACAGTAATAATGTGTGGGGATTCGAACCAGGTCCTCCTCCCATTTCTAGATAAATCACCTTTTACACCATCCAAAATAACCTCTAGATTACCTTTTTCTCAACTTCTTTCCAAATACAATCTGGTAGATTCATGGAGAGAAAGTAACCCAATGAAAAAGAAATTCACTTATTTCTCGCACCCTCATCAAACCTTCACCAGAATAGATCATATTTTTCTAACAATAGGAATGATACCAGAAATTATTGCATCAGATATAATTCCGATTCCGTGGTCTGACCATAATGCAGTATACACTACTATAGCCTCAGCCATACCAAAAGCGCATGACCCAACGTGGTACTTACCGGACATAATGCTCAAACACCCACTACATCAGATGGCCATTGAACAAGCTTTAAAGGAATACATATCAATTAATAATACAACAGACATCTCCCCAATAACACTGTGG
This sequence comes from Aquarana catesbeiana, assembly GCF_042186555.1. Lineage (NCBI taxonomy): Eukaryota > Metazoa > Chordata > Amphibia > Anura > Ranidae > Aquarana > Aquarana catesbeiana. Next base: position 712,054,659 of record NC_133324.1, on the reverse strand, counting down.
GAAGCTCATAAGCCTGTCTTGCGTGGTACAATACAAAGACAAATGGCACTATTTAAACGGGAACGCAAAAATCTAGCAAAAAAACTAGAACTCAGTTTTAATGCAGCCTACATATCATTTCAAGATAATCCATCTCAGAGTATAAAATCTCATCTGGAAAAATCTAGATTGGAATACGATCTATTTCTCACTGAGTCAGTTGATAAATCCCTCAAACGCTCCAAACACAATTTCTACATGAATACAAACAAACCAGGTACATATTTGGCTCGGGCATTAAATTCAACTAACAAATCTTTCAAACCAATACGTTTGAAATTATCAAAAAATGTTTACACTTGTAATCCAGTTAAAATAGTCCATAAATTTCACTCATATCTTGCAACTTTATACAAGACAAACAATGAATTTAATCCTACAGAGGCTAAATCCTTCTTCTCAAAAATAACCTTACCTGAGTTATCTCAGAATCAAAAAAGCAGTTTGGATGAGCCTATAACTATAGATGAAGTTGCTAACGCCATAAAAGACCTAAAACTTAACAAAAGACCAGGCCCAGACGGCTACTCGGCTTTATACTATAAAACATTCTCAGAAATACTCTCTCCCATTCTCACTGAAACTTTTAACAAACTTCTAGATGGACATTCTTTTCGGCAAGAAACACTAATGGCAATTGTTTGTATGATCCCAAAACCCCTTTCTGATGCTACTTCCTGTGTGAATTATCGGCCTATCTCTCTGTTAAACCTCGATATTAAATTATTAGCAAAAATAATAGCAAAACGCCTCAATAGCATTATAGGAAAATTAATACATAGAGATCAAGTAGGCTTCATGCCAAATAGACAGGCAGGCGATAATATACGCAGGGCAGTGTTATTGGCACATATTGCTAAAAAACGGAAAATCCCTTTATGTTTTCTATCTCTCGATATTAAGAGGGCATTTGACACAATATCCTGGCAATATATGCAATATTCATTACAAAAATGGGGTTTTGGACCCCACTTTTTAACATGGATCAAAGCATTATATAATAAACCCAAAGCCTATATAAAATATGCTGGATACAAATCTGAAGCCTTTAATATCGAAAGAGGTACCCGACAGGGTTGCCCATTATCTCCCTTATTATTTGCCCTTATACTCGAACCCATGGCCCAATACATCAGAACAAACCAAACTATAACTGGCATTGAAGTAGGAGGTATTACACACAAATTATGTATATTTGCAGACGATATATTACTTTTTCTATCATCACCACAGGTCTCTGGTCCTAACTTAATACCAGCTCTTGATGGATTTGCAGCCCTATCCGGCCTTATGATTAATCCTAAGAAATGCCTAGTGCTTAATATTTCACTCACAAACATGGAATTGATCCCGGCTAGGGCTGCACTCCCATTCACATGGGCAGAAAAATCAATCCCATATCTTGGAATTCATTTAACAGCATCTCATTCTGACTTATTCTCAACCAATTATCCTCCTGTATTAAGACAGATCACAAATCTAATAAAACAATGGTCGCAACTTCCTTTATCCTGGATAGGGAAGATTAATGCAATCAAAATGACTATTCTACCCAAATTGCTTTATCTATTCAGAGTCCTCCCTATTCCAATTCCTTCCTATTTTTTGAGAATAGTACAAAAAAGAGCAACTTCGTTTATATGGGGCTCTTCTAAACCACGTATACCTATACACACACTACATCTTCCCAAAAATAAAGGAGGCCTGGGATACCCTAATTTTACTAACTACTACAGAGCAGCACATTTGGCCAGTCTGTCCAAATACCATGCAAAACAGGAAATCCCATTATGGGTATTTATAGAGGCTTCAGAAAATGACCCTCTATTAATATCAAATTTATTATGGCTTGATCCTAAAGACCGCTTTAAAATTCATAATCCCATAACTAAACACTTCTTATCTCTCTGGGATAAACTAAAAACCAAATATCAGTTACAATCTCCACACAATCCTCTCCTTTCTTTTATCAGAAATCCGGCCTTTTATCCGGCATGGATCTACCCAAATTCTTTTAAAGCTTGGACAACATCAGGCATTCAGACACTAAATGACTTCATAGCATCTAAATCATTCCTTTCATTCCCATCGCTTAGAGAAAAATATGATCTACCAAACTCTGAGATATTTAGATATCTCCAAATCAAAAATTTCTATACACCATTCCTAGGGGGATACACCATTATCCCAATTATCCATTTTTGAATCAATCTGTACAAAAGATCCATTTGCTAAAGGTACAATTTCATCACTTTATAATCAATTATATGGAGTAGCAAATCTTAATAGACCCTCTTACGTTCAGAGGTGGGAGGAGGACCTGGGACGAACTTTAGAAGACACGGACTGGTCTAACATATGGCTCACATCTAAGTCATCTTCACCCAACATCTTAGCACTGGAGACAAATTATAAAGTCCTAACTCGCTGGTACCTTGTACCCGCTAGAGTGGCAAAATATTCACCTAATACCTCAGCTCTTTGTTTTCGAGGATGCCCAGAAATAGGCACATATTTACACATATGGTGGACGTGCCCAGTAATCCAAACCTTCTGGAAGGAAGTCTTCATGATTGCATCTAAAATATTTAAAAAAATAATACAACCAGATCCATATTTAACTTTACTTAATCTAAAACCGGAATGGTTAACACTCTCTCAATTCAAACTTATGATCCAACTAATAACGGCTGCAAAACAAACAGTGGCCAAGGCATGGAAATCTCCTACATTGGTACTAGCAGAAACAATTCACAGAATGAATAATACAATGTCCCATGCTAAGATGGTAGCCATCGATCAAAATCAAATTCCAAAAATTGAAAAACTTTGGCATCCTTGGATAAAACAACAGTTCCTGTCAAACTTCAATGACTCTGTCCCGTTGTCATGGTAACAGATTAAATGACTTACAGAGACACCCATTCTAAGGCTTCAAAGAGAACTAAAAAGAATAATAAACTGACGAGCGGGACAACCTTGTGGACCATACCTCTACCTTTCAACCCTTTTTCTTCTTTCTCTTTCCTTTTCTCCACCTTACGATTAAAGCTCATTATCAGAATTTATTTGACCTATATACACTCTACTTGTAAACAATATGTATAGTAGGTATAAATCATTTAAATACCTACAAAAGTAACTAAGGAAATGATATATATCTTTAATTTAGGTTTACGTGAACCCAATGTTTAATATTTGAAATTTCATGATATTTACCTATATAAACCCTACTGTAAAACAATGAGCTTACTTTATAGATCCTTGTAAACTTACTTTATGTATCTTTAAAACATTGTATATTCAATAAACTTCTTTTGACAAGGAAATAAACCATATTATACTGACAGGTTGTTTAAACAGGTTTTATATTTTTATGACTTAAACAATTTTTCTATAAAGGAACAAAATATTACTGTAGCTGCTCAAAAATTGTTATCTGAAATTGGGCTTTAATGCATTTGTCTCTATTTAAAACTACATGTTCATCTAAAGCCCACACATGGGCCAAATGTTGGGAGACATTGGCTGGTTAAAAAAAAAAATGGCCAACTTTTGTCCTGTGTGTATGCCACCCTGTCCGACAGAAGCCGTTTGACTGGCTTCTGTCGGTAGAGCATGCTGGAAAACCAGCAGCCGTCCGTCCCCCGATCAGCGCTCTCAGCCAATGGCAGGGAGCGCTGATCAAGCTGTTCTGGCTGTCAGAACACAACAGCTCAGCAGGGGAAATTGCTATACTGACTTTGGATAGTTAGTACAGCAGCTCCGATTAGAGCTGACAGTTTTGTTTTCATTCAACCCGCTGGGTTGAATAAAAAAATCTCATAGTGTGTGCCAGGCTTTAGGCTACTTGGTCTGTGTTAGCTGTGTTAATGCTAGTAGCAGACTAAAGTATATTATATAAGATGCTAAAAGGTTTAAGAGGTTACCCATTTTTTTTAAGTGGACCTGAATTTAAAATTATTTCATTTTAAAGCTTTTTCGATTTTTAATACCTCATTAGAGTTTTGCTAGATCTGGTTACATAGGAAGTTGGAAGAGGCATCAAAAGCAGGAATTTAAATGGTATGGGAGAAGAGTGAACATGTGCAGGAAGAGGGAAGAAGGTGTGTTGACTGTGCTTTGAGCAAGAGAGGAAATTTAACTAGAACCATTGAAAGGATTATGCACCATTAGAAATCTGATTTGTACTTTTATTTTTAAAGTAACTTATGGACAATGTACAACGTAATAAAAGTAGTGGGAATACTGCAAGGTGCACACGAATGCTCAAAACTAAAAGATGGGTGTGAATGCAGCTGATGTACCTAAGAAATATAATAAGCCAGTTAATAACTCAGCTTAACAGACTTCATCTATACCTGAAATATCAGTTTTGGGTAGAGCAGCCTTTTCATTTGTATAATTCAGTTTGTCAGAAGGCAAAATGCAATTTGGAAGATTTTTATAGTTCAATACATTTTATATAACACATGCTTACTGAAGGCATATAACATTTGGGCAGCACAGTGGCTAAGTGGTTCCGCTTAGCAGCACTAGGGCCATCGGTTCAAGTTCCAACCTGCTTGGAGTCTGCATGTTCTCCCTGCGCCAGCGTGGGTTTGCTCCAGGTACTCTGATTTCCTCCCACACTCCAAAGACATGCTAGTAGATTAATTGGCTCCTGTCTAAATTGGCCCTAGTACATATAAATATGAGTTAGGGACCTTAGATTGTGCTCCTTGAGGGCAGGGACAGATTAGAATGTATAATATATGTAAAGCACTGCGTACATTATTGGTGCTTTATAAGTACCTGTAAATACTGTTAATTACTTTGTATGTTAAATTGGGTTATTACCATGGTGAATCCATTTTATGCTTGCCTAATTACCAACCATATTGGGTGACAATATATTGTTTGCCTTTACTACCTGGTTTGGTGCTTGTTTTCTTTGATATACAGTGCCTTGAAAAAGTATTCATACCCTTTGAAATTTTCCATATTTTGTGATGTCACAACCAAAAACATAAATGTATTTTATTGGGATTTTATGTGATAGACCAACACAAAGTGGCACGTAATTGTGAAGTGGAAGGAAAATGATAATTGGCTTTCCAATTTTTTTACAAATAAATATGTGAAAAATGTGGCATGCATTTGTATTCAGCCCCCCCCCCCCAGTCAATACTTTGTAGAACCACCTTTCACTGCAATTACAGCTGCAAGTCATTTTGGGGATGTCTCTACCAGCTTTGCACATCTAGAGAGTGACATTTTTGCCCATTCTTCTTTGCAGAATAGCTCAAGCTCTGTCAGATTGGATGGAGAGCATCTGTGAACAGCAAGTCTTGCTACAGAGTCTCAATTGGATTTAGGTCTGGACTTTGACCAGGCCACTATAACACATGAATACGCTTTGATCTAAACTATTCCATTGTAGCTTTGGCTATGTTTGGAGTCATTGTCCTGCTGAAAGATGAACCTCCGCCCCAGTCTAGAGTATTTTGCAGACTCTAACAGATTCTAACTTCTTATAATATTACCCTGTATTTGGCTCCATCCATCTTCCCATCAACTCTGACCAGCTTCTCTGTCCCTGCTAAAGAAAAGAATCCCCACAACATGATGTTGCCACCCCCATGTTTCACTGTGGGGATAGTGTGTTCAGGATGATGTGCAGTGTTAGTTTTCCACCAAACATAGCGTTTTACTTTTAGGCCAAAAAGTTCAATTTTGGTCTCATCTTCCCAGAGCACCCTCTTTCACATGTTTGCTGTGTCCCCCACATGGCTTCTCACAAACTACAAACAGGACTTCTTATGGCTTTCCTTCAACAATGGCTTTCTTATTGCTACTCTTCCATAAAGGCCAGATTTGTGGAGTGCACGACTAATAGTTGTCCTATAGATAGATTCTCTCACCTGAGTTGTGGATCTCTGTAGCTCCTCCAGAGTTACCATGAGCCTCTTGGCTGCTTCTCTGATGAATGCTCTCCTTCCCCGGCCTGTCAGTTTGGGTGGACGGCCATGTTTTGGTAGGTTTGCAGTTGTGCCATACTCTTTCCATTTTCAGATGATGGATTGAACAGTGCCAGAGTGAGATGTTCAAAGCTTGTGATATTTTTATATAATCTAACCCTGCTTTAAACTTTTCCACAACTTTATCCCTGACCTGTCTGGTGTGTTCCTTGGCCTTCATGATGCTGTTTGTTCACTAAGGTTCTCTAACAAACCTCTGAGGGCTTCACAGAACAGCTGTATTTATACTGAGATTAAATTACACACATGTGGACTCTATTTAATTTAATTAGGCGACTTCCCTAGGCAATTGGTTCCACTAGATTTTAGTTAGTGGTATCAGAGTAAAGGGGGCTGAATACAAATGCACGCCACCCTTTTCACATATTTATTTGTAAAAAAGTGTTGAAAACCATTTATCATTTTCCTTCCACTTCACAATTATGTTCCACTTTGTATTGGTCTATCACATAAAATCCCAATAAAATACATTTACGTTTTTGGTTGTAACATGACAAAATATGGAAAGTTTCAGAGGGTATAAATACTTTATCAAGGCACTTGTAGCACTACTATTCCATACTAAGTTTTACTTTCAATGAATTCCTGTGATTTTGTATGTTTGTATACTCAGCCTGGTGTGTCAGAGGGGCTGAGGTTCTTGAGAAGGTCAAGGCAAAGAACAAAACACCCATTTTATTCAGTGGATCCTACAGGGGTAGCACTAAATGTACTAGAAAAGTGCAATTGCATTTACTTTTAAAAGTTTTAATTAATGGTACATGCATTCTTTTCTTTAATTTTATTGACTTATTACCTTCTTGTTTTACAAAGCACAATGTTAGGACTTAGAGCTGCACCATTAATATTTACAGTTTGTTTAGCTTCATAAATTCTTTTGAGAGAGATTAAGTATGCAGAAAACGTGTGGCTAGACAGAAGATAACAAATGACATATCAAACACAGACTAATGTGGTTTTACTGAAGTAGAAACTGTAGTAATAAATCACCTGCCAATGTTAATAAATTATTCCAAATATTCTGCACAGGGTTTAGAACCCCCCCAAAAAAAGGAAGTCTGGTAGAGGAAACATTCATATGAATAAATAGTTAGGTATTGTCATATTTTGGATAAATGACTTACTAAGGACCCTATTTATAAAGCAGTGAATCAGACATTCACCAGGTGCATGTGTTTTAAATGGCAGTAATTGAGTCACCATAGGTGACTTAATAACATCTCACACCACCCCTTTCTTATCTATGTATAAAATAACATGTAATAAAACATTGTCACTGAACGGACATTTTAAACACTGTGATTGCGTCCTGTGAATCTGTTCCTGCAATTGCAGTAATAACTTTCCAATCAGAAATAGCTCCATAACAGTTGGAGTCAGAGTCATATCAGGAGTTTGGCAGATTCTCCAGAAGGAACCATGCTTTGATCAGGATCATCGGGAATGCAGACCTCTAAATGCCATCTAGGTAAGCTGTCCTTAAGCTTGCTATATTTTTTGCCTTTCCTATGAATCCTATCTGTCAGTTCTCAAGGAAACCAGGCCACTCTCGGACCTTTCTGGTTGGGTAACGTGTGGGTGAATGTGTTTATGTCCTCCTTCATGGGTTGGACTGTGTGTGGATAGGGAAAATTCTCTGCAGTTCCCTGTGTTGACTCCTTGTGGGCGACCTGGGTCAGAGGCGCATGGTAGGGTCAGATAAAACCCACAGAGAAGAGAACATACGAGGAGGGTCTCTTAATGAGTGTTTTGTCTATTGTCATAAACCCCTTCTATCCATGTAGATAAGTGGAGACTATTATTGTAAATCTGCAGATTTTCTGTACTATTTGTTTTAGAGGCAAGAGGGTATAGGCACAAGTAGAGAAGACTGGCCAGTCATTATGGGCATTAAATTAAATAAGGGAATGAAGGGTGAGAGGCCTTCAGATGATGCCCAGCGCAAGATGGGCACTAGAGAATATATTAAGCCCCTAGATAAATGGTTAGAATGGACAAAAGGAACAACTAAACCTTTAAAATCTGAAGGGACTTTTGATTTACAAGTATGGCAAACTTTTCAATGATTATGGCCCACTATTGTGCATTGAAGAAACGTGGAGAATAGCTTGCACATGGGAGACAGAAGCTAAAGTAGCAAATCAAACTGGCTTGATGGAGATGTTTAATAAAAGTACTGCCCAAATTTACTAAATTTGGCCAGAAGACTCTGTAGAGGAGGACCTTATGTGGCTGCCAGTTTGGCTTTAAGGGATCCATCCATAAAAGCACAAGAAATAGATTACATGACACACATAAAAGATGAGCTGGGCAATATAGTGGAGAGCAGAGGTTTAACAGCCCCATATCAACCTACAAAGAGGGATTTGGCTCCTATCCTAGAAACAGATGATTGGCATAATTCAAAAGGCACATATGCAAAACTAGATCTATCTGAACTTAAGGCTTTGGCCAGAGAAAGAGAGATAGAGTCTGAACTTTCAGGGCAAACTCTAATTTCCAAATTGTGGCAGCAAGATGAAGAGAGAAGGAAGGGAGATGCCACCCCTTCTGCCCCTGTCACAGAGCAATCTGTTGCAGTTTACTCTGCCAGAACTCAATTAATTTTTGAAGGTAATGCTGTTGACAGTAAGTCCCAAGCCAACATACCCCTGTTCCCAATTGCAAAGAAGCCAGACAAGAAGGGTGGGCAAGTAACATACCACATGGTGCATGATTTGAGAGCCATTAACAACATAATTGAGGCAGATACCCCAATCGTGCCCAACCCCTGCACTAAGTGGAATACCTGTCTGCAGCACCTACTTGATTGATCTTGCAAATGCTTTCTTTTCGGTGCCACTGCACCCAGATTGCTGGCACCTTTTTTCATTTACCCATGATGCTCAAAAGTGTGTGAGTAGCCTCTCTGTATATAATACTGCGTTAAAGCAAGTATTGGACCAATGGTCCCCCTCACACCCAAACACAGCTTTCTTTCAGTACATAGACAATTTGCTTATTTGTTCTGATACAAAGCACATCTGTAGTAGGGATGAGCTGAACACCCCTCAGTTCGGTTCGCACCAGAACTTGCGAACAGGCAAAGAATTTGGACTAACACATGAACACTGTTAAAGTCTATGGGACACGAACATGAAAAATAAAAATGTTTGAATAGGAAAAGGTAGAAATGGCGCTGTTCTAGTGTGCAATGTTACATGCCCCTGTGTGACATTCAAAGAGTCCCAATACTATAGTTCAAAGATTAAATTAAAGTGTCTTGTGCTTAGTGTAAACCAAATATGCACAAATGCTGCCAATGCACATGTGCAGCAAGATAATGAACTCCTATGATCTTCAGTGCATTTACTGAAAATAATATGTAAATAAACCCTTTCATAAAGTTCAAAGTCGTGCCTAAGTGATACTCATATTCTTTTCCATTTGCTGTGGAGGTAACATTTTTCTTCTTGTTGGTTTTCTTACTGACCCTACATGGTAGGCATTTCCCGCACTTATAGAATCCTTTTAAATGTTTAAATATTTTAATCTGTTTTGGTGGATCTAGGGCATTATGTACATGGGAAGAACAACAAGGCAGCTGTTTGTCAGAATCCGGGAACACATTAACAATATAAAAAATGGCTTTAATAAGCATAGTGTCTCGAGGCATTTCAGAGATTATCACAGAAGTGATCCAATGTGCATGATTTTCTATGCTATGAATAAAATTAAAGGACACTGACGAGGGGAGAATAAAAAAACTAAAATCTCACAAAATGAAACTAAATGGATTTTCCAATTAGATACTCTCCAACCAGCAGGGCTAAACATGGACGCAGATATAATTTGCTTCCGTACAAATTTTTGAATCATAACTTCTTATATAAACTAGGCAAATTAGGGTCAACACAGATCTGCCGTAGACAAGTCATTATTATTTTTTCAAATTTACACCAGGGGTCTAAATGTTTGCCTATTAGACCCCACCCACTATTAATTGTCTTCTTTTTTTATATATAAAGAAACACATTATTCAATCAGAAACCCATATAAATCTAACATTAGCTTGTTTGTTTGGGCAATCAAAAATATATACTAGGATTTTTAATCATAACTACTTTATATTTATTTTTCAGGTAGTGCATAGAGCCACAATTCCTACTATCAATTAATATTAAATAATTTTCAATTCATTTTTCATATAACCCCATCCTTTTTTTATGAGTAGCATGTTTTATGCATATGTATTTTTTTTTATATATTTTTATACATTTATGCATATACCTACAATGACTGTATTTATGTTTTTTTACTTTAACATTGCCAATAATATTGGTAATGTTTTTGATTCTATTATTAATGTTTTTATTTTAATAAATATCCTCCATAGTGGTATATTGTAAGGTTCCTTATAATCACACTTTTTATTTGTATTACATCTGCAACATTTTAATGATGCTACTTTTATGATTGCATATATACTAAGATATTTCATAGTGGACAGGTATTGGTTAATCACTAAACAAAAAGTATATCCTGTTTTCATAAAAGGTACAAAAGTTTTGGCTTCTATAGTGTATAGTGACCCTGATTGGAACAATGAGCCAGCTTCCGTTAAATACATGAATACATGACCGTGATAACCACAAAGTCAGTGACAAACACTAAGTGTTTTGGACCGAACCAGAAACGTTCGGTACTTTTGTTTCTGTCCCCCTGGCCAAATTAACCTTCAATGTGTGCACACTCGAAGCAAATTACTGACACAGAGACAGTTCAGTAGCTTGATACTTCTCCTTTATTACTTCCTGGACTCCGGCTCATATGCCATGAGCCGGATATTTTGTTATCAAATCAAATATCAAATAAGACAAGCGTATGCGGACCACAAGATATACATATTCATTATTGTGACAAAGTTTAAGCTTTTAGCTGGGTTATATCTATATAGGGGAATAGCAAACTATCATAGCTAAATAGGGTGTTTTGTCTCCAGTTCTTGAAAACAGGTGCAATCTTCTTTAACTTGTTCTTAACTCTTGCAGTTCTGTCCACATGAAGGGGGAGGGTAAGTTGGCAGACATCTAACTGAATATAGTTAAGGCTGATAGCAGAGGCTGAAGTAAGCACCTATATCTATATGGTTATATTGGAAATAGGCATTTCACCATAACACTCATAGTCACATCCATTACAGTTCCCCCCTTGAAATGCTTATTTCACAAAACTGTCCCTCACACTGAAAGACCTACACCCAGCCCATCCCCCTCTGCAACTCTTTTAAGCTGTATGTAGAGAAAGAGCAGCGATTAGCTCACTACCCCCCCTCGATACAGCTGGAGGAGTGCGGCCATTTGCTATCTGTCCCTATAGCCCTACGATGTTGCATCTCAGGGGAGGGTGACTGCAACAGAGCATAACACATAATTTTCATCACAATTTTCATCAAGCCTTACATAGACATTGTTAAGTGCAGTTCTCAACTGAATTGCCTCTAGTTTATATTGCTTTGCCAAATTTAGCTCTATCAAAGAAGTAAGACACAGAATCAAGAGTTTCTGTATATCAGATCCGAGCCTTAAAGGTCCCGTACTGTCTGAACTAAACTGCTTTATTGGGGCTTTTTATAAGGCTGGTTACAGGAACACATATTTCACCAAATTTCCATATAAGGTAACAAGCAGTATAATTTCAACATATATCACGCTAGACTTACACATCTGGAAAAACGTAAGCTAGTCTTGCAACATATACAGACACGCACACATAATGTAGAGAAATGAAAATCTACTTAAGTAGAACTCTAACCCATTATTTCCAACCTTATCAATTTCCCCCTTTGACATCATCCCCTCCACGATTCTGGGTCCTTGCAAACAAGTGAACAGCCGATACTTAAAAGAGTACTATCCCTGACCGCGGGTTGTCAGAGAAGGATAAGTCTTCTCTATTTACCCTCATCCCTCAAATCCATACCTGCATCTTATAAGCAAAGAGAATAGAAAAGGGGTGATGTCAAGTTACCCTTTTTGTCATTAGAGTTCCTAATACCTTTCTCTTTCCATTCTGTCTGCTCGTGCCTTAATCTTCCTATATAAGCAACAGTTTATCACAGTAAGCAGTACAAAAGCTAAAATTAGAATAAGTATCGGAATGAGCATCCAATTAAAAATTGCCATAGCAGTGGGTGACCATCCAGCAAATACATCATACCAATGATGTGTTGTTTCATCTCTTATTTGTGAGGATAAATGTATTAATTTCCCTTTATCTATAACCGCAGATATTAGATTATTTTGAAGGGTATGTTCTTGTGTCTCTATGTGTTTTCTAAGTATTTCGGACTCATTTAAGATTTGCCGTAAGGGCTCTAATGATATTATAAAAGGAGTAGTATCAGTAAGATTATCTACCGTCCATTCTAGATTAAATATTCTATGTGCATCTGGTTCAAAAAGGAAAGTGTCATTTTGCCATTTAAGCATTTTAACATTCTTTACACATCCTGAAAAAGGGGCCGTTTTATTTAAACTTTCCATAGTTTCCTGATCATTTGTGACTAAACAAATATGTTGTGGTCCTATCTCCATAAATCTGTTTCCTACACCTACTGGTAATCTCTGAAACTTACATATGTTAGATTGATGTTTCAATAAGCAAGGTTCATAGACTGGAGAACGTCTTCCACAGACTATTCCCTTATTAGTTTTAGCACATAGACTTAGATCATGAGTCATGTTTTGTGTATCTACATAGTGTCCATAAATCTCAGGATACCAAAATTCAGGTAGATCCTTTCCTATCAGGAGTGGCATCACTATTAACTTACACATTACCTGGACCTCCTCCACTTTGTATACATCAAACCTTCCAGCACACCATCTTTCCTCACATTCAACTTCTTTTCCTGGTACTTCAAACCATGTACTTTCTAAATTTAAACCCTTGAAATAGTTCATCCAAGTGCGATAATTCCCTAATCGTAGCTCATCTCGAGCTCTATTAATTTGAATGTGATAAGATAGTGTAGAAAAAGCACATTGAGTAATGTTTATAAACTCCTGATTTTCTTTCCACAACTCCAGACTGGCTAGTGCTGTGTGATTAATATTTAGTTAATTGTACCTGACTAATTTGTGTTTCGAATGTTGTAGGTAACCATTTGCTTGTAATTATTAAACTATCAGCTATGTGACTTCCTGCACGGTTCCACTTATTTTGTATCATTTCCATCTGTATCCCATTCATTATTCCCATTCCAGTTCCTGCAGCCCCAAGAACTGTATCATACCATTCTCGGCGATACCTACATTCTGGTAGCTGGGGAAAAGTTACATTAAAATTGATTTTTGTTTTCTGTTGTGATACCGAAACATTTATGCAAGATCTAGGAATAGGAGTTAATACAGAGGATTTGAAGATGGTGGGTAGAGCGTCTTCTATCTTTATATTGAAACCATAATGTTGCCATTGTATATATCCTCCTGTTGTGTTTTCCCATTTCCTTACTGGTACAAAATACCATGCTGTACAAATATAAGTTGCAAATTGATTGGAACTAAGAGGACCTATTAGATTGAATTGCCCACTTCCCCTTGCTGGTCTAGGACCTTTTCCCTTCTGTGCTATCTCATATTCTTTTGAATTCGGAGTTCTAAGTAACTGTAGTAATTTGTCTTTTACTTCTCTCCATGTTTCAGATGGACCTAACTTATGACATTTATGCGGTGTGTTATTAAAGGGTCATGTTAAATTGTCCCTCCAATGGAAAGTTATGTTTACTTGTGCTTGTGATTTAGCTTTTATCCACACTACTGGTGATTCCATATTCTGCATCATATAAAAAGGACCCTCCTGTCCTGACACCGTGAAATTTCCTACCGTATACCATTCGTAGTAAGGATATTGTGTTATACTCTTATCCTGATTTACCCATCTAAGATCAGTACTATTTTCATGAACTGTTACATTGATACCGGGAGTCCATGTATAAACAAACATTTGAAAACATTCAAGCACTATTATCATAGTTAGAAGGATCTTCATTCTGTTTCTCTCGGTTCAAGACTCTTTTTGCAGTGTGATGCGTGGATCCAGGCTGCTTTTCCTTCCAATTTCACTGAAGTGGCTGTGGTCAAAAGCACTTGATAAGGACCTTCAAATCTAGGTTCCAATGTCTTTCTGGTGTGTTTCTTAACATATACATAATCTCCTGGTAGCAGTGTATGTGTACCTGCTATTGAGTTAGGGTCTGGAAGAGAAGAATACACACTTTTGTAGATCTTAGTTAGACGTTGTTGTAATTGTATCACATATGCAGTCAAACTATCACATTGCAATTGCATACTCTGTGGAAAGTATAGACCTAATCTAGGTGCATTCCCAAAAAGTATTTCATATGGGGACAATCCTGTTTTCCCTGTTGGAGTGTATCTTATAGAGAACAAAGCCAAAGGCAGGCATTCTGGCCATGGCTTGTTTAACTCTTGCATGGCTTTTTGTATTTTCAACTTTATTGTCCCATTTACTCTTTTCACTGATCCTGAACTCTGTGGATGATAAGGGGTGTGGAAACTTTGTTGAACCCCTAACATGGTCATCACATTCTGCATGATTTCTCCTGTAAAGTGTGTCCCCCTATCTGATTCTATGGTTTCAGAAGACCAAACCTAGGTATTAACTCAGTGATCAGTTTCTTGGCTGTGGCTTTTGCTGTAGCTGATTTTACTGGATAGCTTTCGGGCCAACCTGAGAATAAATCGATACACACGAGGACAAATTCAAAGGGGCCGCTCTTAGGCATTTGTATGTAGTCAATTTGCAGTCTCTGGAAGGGGTATTGGGCCCGAACCTGGTGTTTTCGTGGGGTTTTTACTCTCTGTCCTGGGTTATTCAGGAGACAGATTTGGCAGGCTGCACAGTAGTTTCTCGCAGTACTACTGAATCCAGGGGCGAGCCATCCTTGGTTCACAATCCTATACATGGAATTGGAACTGACGTGTGTGGGTAGGTGAACTGCCGCTGCCATTGCTGGGTACAGAGAGGCAGGTAGGCATACTTTGCCTCCTTCCCTCCATACATTGTCAAGGTCTGGTGCTGCTCCCATCCTGACCCACTTATCTTTCTCGCTCTCCCCTGCTTGCTCCTGTAATTTACTCAGCTGCTGCCATGTTGGTTCTGGGATACTCACCTCTACCGCTGCTAAGGTCTCAGGGCTTCCTTCCCCTAGAGCTGCCTGTTTTGCAGTCAAATCTGCAAATGCATTTCCTTTTGCCTCAATTGTTTTTGCGCTCGTGTGTGCCGCTATCTTCATAATAGCCACTCGTTTAACCTTTTGAAGATTGTTCAGGAC
This sequence comes from Aquarana catesbeiana, assembly GCF_042186555.1. Taxonomy (NCBI): domain Eukaryota; kingdom Metazoa; phylum Chordata; class Amphibia; order Anura; family Ranidae; genus Aquarana; species Aquarana catesbeiana. The sequence goes on along the minus strand of NC_133324.1, from coordinate 712,039,263 downwards.
TCTCTTAATCCCTTCTCCATGTTTTACAGGTGTACCTGCTGCTGTCAGATAACCTCTAGCCCTCCATATGTGGCCATAATCATGCGCTACACCATAAGCGTAGGCAGAGTCAGTGTAAATATTCCCTTCTCATCCTTTTAAGTATTCTAGGGCTTGTTCTAAAGCTTTTAATTCTGCTTCTTGTGCTGACATGTGGGCTGGTAAGGGCTGTGCTTCAATCACCCGTGTATCAGTCACTACAGCATACCCTGTGTGATATTTACCCTTGTCATCAGCAAACCTACTACCATTTATGTACAAAGTGTGCTCAGCGTTTAAGATTGGTGTATCTGTAACATGTGGGAATCCCATTGTCTCCTGTTCCATGAGCTGAAAACAATTGTGCTCATCTATCTCTTTAAACAGAAGGGTGTCAGTTTCCTCATCTCCTTCCTTATTAGCACTATTATTCCCCCTTGCCAAATCTGGTGACTGAAGAGGCAAAAAGGTGGCCAAATTTAAGGTTGTACAGCGCTGAAAAGTGACATTTGGAGGTAAAAGTAAAGTACACTGTAACCTTAATTGCCTAGCCATTGAAATGCGTTTGGGCTGTACTTGAGACAAGATTGCATGTATGTCATGTGTGGTGTGCACTACAACTGGATTGTCTAGAACAATCTCTGATGACTTATCTAAGATTATCGACACCGCTGCTACCGCCCGTACACAGGACGGTGAACCTCTGGACACTGGATCTAATGCTGCTGAAAAGTAAGCAACGGGTCTTTGTTTTACATGTGCCTGTGTCAAAACACCTGTGGTGTGTCCAGTGATTTCAGCAATGTACAAATGAAATGTCTTGGTGTAATCTGGAATACCAATAGCCGGGGCAGAAATCAATAACCTTTTCAAAGTGACAAACGACTCATAAGCTACTTCTGTAAGCATATACGGTACAATTTTCAAACAATCGTATAATGACTGCATCAAAGCGCTAGCGTGTGGTATCCATTGTCTACAATATGACACAATACCTAAAAACATACGCAATTGTTTGAAATTCTGTGGGGGTAACATTCCCTTTATCACTTGAACCCTCTCCTCAGTGAGATGTCTTGTACCCTGTGATATACAATGTCCCAAAAAGATAACTTTTTCCTGACACACTTGCAACTTTTTCTTATTAACCTTGCAACCTTTTTCTGCCAAAAATCGCAACAAATTAAGGGTGGTGGCCAAACAAGTTTCCTTGTCCGGGCAGCATAACAATAAATCATCCACATATTGTAACAACACACAGGAATCAGGTGGTACCCATTCTCCCAACACCGTTTGCAATGCTTGCGAATACAAGGTAGGTGAATGCGCCATACCCTGAGGTAGGCGTGTCCAGGTTAGTTGTCAATTTTTGAGGGAAAATGCGAACCACGGTTGGCATTCTTCCGCAAGCGGGACGGAAAAGAAAGTGTTGGCCAAATCTATAACCGTAAAGTACATACTGGTTGATGGTATTTGTGACAATAACGTATGTGGATTGGGTACTAAAGGTGTCATCGGGGCTAGTATTTTGTTGACTGCTCTGAGGTCTTGGACCATTCTGTACTTAACCGGACTACCGGCAACTGTTTTCTTTTTAATCGGATACAAAGGAGTATTCGCCGGTGATTTTACCTCTTTTAGAGCTCCACTTTTTAACAAGGATTGGACCTGCATTTCTATGGCCGCCTCTTGGGGTGCACTGAGTGGATACTGTTTTTGTTGGGGAAGCACTGCTCCTGGAATCAGCTGTAGGGTAACCGGAGGTATGGTCAAAAGTCCAACATCAGCTGGATGTTTCTCCCATAGTTCTTCCAGAAGGGATGACAAGATCTGATCCAAATCTGGAGGAGATGGACCGGACAGTTCCGATTCCTCCTCTAGGTATTGTATCAGGTTACACATCTCCATGTGTTCTTGATTATCCCCTATAGCTAAGGTGACAGTACCATCTGGGTGATAGGTAATGTTAGCTCCTATTTTCTGCAAAATGTCAGCTCCTAGCAAATTAGTGGGGGCTCCTCTAGATACCAGAAAACGTGAAAGGAACATGTGGTTCCCTATTTTAACTTTTAGAGGTTTTGTCAGCGGGGCGTCGGCTAAAATGCCATCATATCCAGTTATCAATATAGTGTCAGGTGATTCTTGCTCAGGAAGTAGTTCAGAATCAGAAAGTAACGAGTGTGAAGCTCCTGTGTCAACTAAACAAGAAATTTTCTTATTACCAACCGTTATAGTGGTCTTAAGCATCTTTGCTTTGGATCTTTCTAAAACCGGGGCGAGTCATGCCCGTGGATCATCTCCCTGTCGCCTTATGTCACCATTATTGTTATTGCCCCTGGGCTGGTTTCTTCTCTGATTAACTGGAGAATCAACACCTTCATCTCCTTCATCCCTTATTCTTTTCCTGCAGTGGCGTCTGATGTGACCAATCTTGTTACAGTAGTAACAGGTAAGGAGTTTGCGAGAGGAACCTCTACCTTGCTCTTGGGGACCCACAATCGCATTGATTGCATGATGTTTCCTCCCTTTGGTTTCTGCTAAGTCCGCCTCTATGCCTTGTGCCTTCTGTAACAACGACCCTCTATCTCTAATTGCCCTCCACTCTGGTGTGCAGGGTTTCAGTCTTTCACTTATCTGTGGATTTAATCCTTCCATAAACTGTCTATTGAAGGCTCGGATCGTGACTGGCAGAGCCAAATCCAATCCCTCATCTGCCATCATACTTTCCATAGATAAGTAAAATTCTGATACAGTCTGTCCTGGCATTTGTTTCATGAGTGATATGGACCCCCTCTCCTGTTGTTTTGCCTGACAGAAAGCTTCTAATCTAACAATAAAAGGGGCCCTTGAGTCTATGTGTCTGACGTGTCCTGCCTCTAGATTGCCATCCCCGTCAGCTCGGTCTGCAGGTCGGTGCGGACCTATTTCAGTCATAAACTGGTTAAACAGGGTCAGAGTCATTTTATGTCTGCATAAATCCTCCCCATCCTGCCAGGTTGCTTCTTGTGTATTCATTAACTGTGTCACAAATCTACAGAAAGCAGCTGGCTTTGCTACCGGGTCTGGGACGCTCTGTATTAATGCCATAAGAGTGTCTGCTGACCAAGGCTTCCAAGTCCTTATTTGCATCCTACGAGTAATAGTAGGTGGGGCGTGTGGATGGGCTACTTGTCCAAATTCTGGATTATTTACCTGTACAATGCGTGTATCAGTGCGTACGGGGGCTACAGTTTCTGAATGAGGTTTTTGTGCCCCACAATGCACACATTCTATTGCCCATTCTGGATTCTGTGTTCCACAAACCTGACAAACCCATCCTCTCCCCTCAAGTACAGGATATAACCCTGGCTTATGCAAATTTTGCTCTATGTCAGTGTATGGGAGTGGGATGGTTGAACTAAGATTATTTAAAATTTCAACATTTTTTGTTCTTCTGTCTTTCATATCCCAACCATCACAATCTGGATTATATTTCCACCCCTCTTCTTTCGCTCTATTTGAGACCTTAATTAAGCATTGAACCTGAGGCATCCATTGCTTCTCTAACACCTCTCCTTGTCTGTCCCTTTTTATTTCACTCCATACATCCGGGTTTAAACCCGCTGCTCCTTTCACCTTAAATTTACGAAGGACATCCTTTAAGTCCCGCGCTTCATCTTTCCCATAGATGTTTTTAATTATCTGTGGCACCGTATAATGCGCCACAATTCCCTGACGGGGTTTCGTGTTCTGCTGGCCCATTCTGACAGTCCGTGCCTAGGTAGCATGTGGGACACTTAGTGTACAATACAAAATACTAAAAAAGTTACACTAGTTCCTCGTTGCCTTCCTCCTAGGGTGCCAGAATACTAAAAACCTCTCCAGGATGAGATTTCTGAAATCAAATTAGTTTATATGCTAGCCAACTGACAAATATTATGACCAGACTGACGACTACAACATATACAAGCATTCCTTTAAGTGACCAGGTATCCGACTAGATCTCTGGGCTTATGGAGACCTTATTCCCCCCCGTATCTGGGATCCCTCTCATACACTCTTATCCCTGCTTTATGGAGCAGACAGGGCTTATACTTTCAACCCGTCTATGGTTTATGAGTTAGATGTGAGGTTAAGCATAAGCGTCAGACCTCCCGAGCTCATGTGAGTGAGGTAAGGGTGCATTCCGTTGCTTAGTTCGGCAATCCCCTTCTAACTCATACCATCCTTGACAGGCTTATTCACTTTCTCAACAAGACAGACAAGACAACAAACAATAAATAATTCCAGCAATATAATCCAAAATATGCAGTAATTCTAGACTCACCACTACAGAGGCTGGTGTTTTAAAACCAGGAGAACCGTAACTGACAGAACGGATAGGCACAAATCAGGGGAGCACAGAATATAAGAAAAATAAAGCTTTTTCTTACCTGGCCAGGTTTTCAATCTGTGGTTCCCGGAATGCCTGTCCTTTTGTTCTGTCAGTCTAATTCATCCACCTCTTGTAGTATCATCGGTAAGTCCCTGTTCGGGCGCCAGAAATGTTAAGTGCAGTTCTCAACTGAATTGCCTCTAGTTTATATTGCTTTGCCAAATTTAGCTCTATCAAAGAAGTAAGACACAGAATCAAGAGTTTCTGTATATCAGATCCGAGCCTTAAAGGTCCCGTACTGTCTGAACTAAACTGCTTTATTGGGGCTTTTTATAAGGCTGCGTCATCATCATCTGATATCTCTTGGTTCATGAATGTGGAGGTAGTTTGGTCAACGGCCTTTTCCACACACTTCCTGATGCAGGGGAGAATGCAGCAGATAGCCGCCATTACCAGGATAGCTATTCCTATCTGGGTCAACAATCCCCGCCATCCTCCCTTTATCCAGGTAAAATACTGATCCCAGGGGTTGGTGAGCCCTAAATTCTGTTTTAGTTCTTTGGACAAGTCCTCAAGTTTCTGGATGGCTAAAGTCACTTTACCATTTGGGCCGGTGTTGTCTGGGATGTAAGTGCAACATGTGCTTGTCTCGGGGATCATTTTACATACACCCCCCTTTTCAGCTAGGAGCATGTCTAAGACCATACGGTTTTGGAAAGTCATATGTGAAGCTGCTTCCAACTGTTCGGCTAAACCTTGGAGTGCATCTCTGGTGTAATTGACAAAACTTTGTTGATTATAGTAGATGTAATTTATCCAGTCTACGTTTTTATTTACAGTGATAATGGGAATCAGTGACTCAAAACCTGCTGCTACTTGGTCTCTTGCTTTGAACTCATCTGGGACCCCCCTTGGGACCCCTATGGCATCTATGTATACATGAGGGTCAAAACTTCCTGCTGGGGCACTCCCGTGTCTTCTGTTTGGTTTGGGTACATCGCTTGCTTCTGGCTCTGGGTCTTGTGAGAGAATATGCAGGGGCATTATGGCTTTAGCCATTGCACATTCTCCTGTCCACTGTCCTGTCATTCTACTTCTAATTTTCATGCTTCCACAGATCCAGTACACGTCCCCTAAGGACTGAACTTGATTTTGCGCTAGATCTGCAGACACCTCACTGTAAGACTCACAGTAACTTTCGGTGAAATTTCCAAGGGGCTTTCCTGCTCCATAGTACTTTCCATAACATGTGTAATTGCCAGGATATATGGTGATACCTTCTGCTGGCTTGGGAGCCTTAGTGATTGTGTTGGTGAATAGGCTAAGGACACAGGTCTCATGTTCTGGGAGTACATTAAGGGGCACTATTCCTAGATGTGGTTTAGCCCCCCCGCACACATAACAGTTGGTCTTATTGTGCTTCCCTGCATTATACCTCATCCATTCAAGCCACAAATTGACATCTGAGAAACCGGTTTCTGCAGCCATGTTGTCCTCAAAGGTAGGGTCTGCTATGGCCACCATGTCCCCTAATGTTTGCATGTGAGGCTTTAGGGGGTTAGAGTTGGATGTAGATTGGGGAACTGTCCACTCTGGGTTATTGAACATGTCCTTCAGTTGGAAAGGTTTTCTAAAATGGTAATACCCATTTCCCCACCATAGGCCCAATACATAGGTTCCACTGTCCCCTGGGCTGGGATTCAGTCAGTCTGAACTCTTTGGTGAAATATTGATCTGTTGTGTTTGTTGATTGTCATCCTATCTAATGCCCCGTACACACGGTCGGATTTTCCGACGGAAAATGTGCGATCGGAGCGTGTTGTCGGAAATCCTGACCGTGTGTGGGCTCCATCGGACATTTTCCATCGGATTTTCCGACACACAAAGTTTGAGAGCGGGCTATAAAATTTTCCGACAACAAAATCCGATCGCGTCAATTCCGACCGTGTGTGGCCAATTCCGACACACAAAGTGCCACGCATGCTCAGAAGAAATTCCGAGACAGAACAGCTCGGTCTGGTAAAATTAGCATTCGGAATGGATACAGCACTTTCGTCACGCTGCAATGTTTTAAATTGTTTAATACAGCGCACTCTCTTCTTCTTTATAATGTGAGAAGAATGAAGTAGTTTTTCTGCTCATATTCACTCAGACTTCTCACAAACTTCTTTCTGTATTATTTATCGTGATTCCCTCAATATATTTTGATTTGTCACATTTGACCAAATTTCTTTTTTGTTGTTTTATTTTTGTTTTTTGTTTTTTTCAAGGCTCTTTTTTTGTTTTTTTGGGGGGGTTGTATTTTTTTCCAGGCTGATGTATTTTTTTAGTTTTTTTGGGTTTTACTCCATAATATTTTTGTGTGTGTTTTGTGTGTCAAGTTACCACAACACCATTGATATCTTGTATTATTTAATCTCAAGGAGATTGTTTGGTGTTGGTGCCCCTTGTTAATTTCACATTGTAGTTTTGAAATGTACCTGCCTCCTCACAAACAAACTGTAATTTTTGAAGGAAAACACACATAGGCGAGTATAATTGAACCAAAAATTCCTTTATTAAGGGCTCAGAACCAAACAAAGAGAGAGGCAACACTGGAGAAACAGCAGAAATTGGCGAAGCCTTTGGCCCCCAGGGCACACATCAATTATTTTACTGCAAAATTGGTGGCCTGAGGAGTCCATATCTAAGGGAGTGCAGTCTGGTCCAGAAGTCCCAGAGATCATGAAAGCAGCAGATGACATCTGTGTCCCCAGGCTGTGGTACTACAAAAGCCTGCATCTTTTGTCAGACCAGACTGAACCCAGGGTCATCACTCTCTGGTCTTCCTTCCACACTTCCTTCCATGCTGTGGCTGTGGTGGTGTAGTTGTGGCAGGAGGAGGAGGAGGAGGATGGTCCAACTCAATCACGTCGGTATTGGGTGCCATTTCGCCACTCACCCCCTTAGTTAGGACTTTATAAAGAAGTTTCTCACACATGAGGCGTTGACCCTCCTGCATGCCCTTCAGTTTGTTGGCAGCCATGCAGGCAAAGGCCTCTTCAGGAGTGGGTAAGGCTCTGAGGGATGCAGAAGCCTCTTGAATGAGCCTGAGAGGTGAATCCTGCACGTGACTCCCCTTCCTGGGTCTTTTGTGTGGAAGGCGGAAGGGAGGAACCTGTGATCCTGTCAGGCTCCTATTGGTCCTAGGCTTCTCCTGGCTGCCACTAACCCCCGCTTCCTCCTGGCTGCCTCATTCCACAGTCCTGGCTGAGGTCTTCCTGCGTATGAAAAAGGGACATAGTTTTAGTTTTTTATTCATCAATCACACACAATTTTCATCTCTCATAGTACCACAGTCTCTCATAGTACCACAGCCTGGGGACATAAATGTCATCTGCTGCAGCTCCGGATCTCTGGGAATCCGTGACCTTCTTGCGCTCCCTTAGATAAGTGCTCCTCAGGCCACCAATTTTGGCTTTTAAATAGGGGATGTTTGCCGTGGGGACCACCGGCTTCACCAACTCCAGCAGTTTCTCCAGCGCTGCCTGCCTCTTTTGTTTATGATTATAATGTGGATGTTTCACCTGCCACAGACAGGGTAGCTCCCTGTATTTATCTATGAACAGGGGGAGGAAGTTGTGGTTATTGAAGACATCCATTTTATCTGCAAGACACAACACAAGACAAACCCTAATGTCAGGCGAAACTCTCCTAATCTTGTTACAATATAGGCCTCAATCTAGAAGCAGTATAGGCCCAAGTTTTGCTCTTACCTTCGTTATCACGATCGGCGCCTCCGATACTCCTTCCTCTGCTTACAGATCGTTCTTACAACGCATGCGTGTTACGCTTTATATACACGGCGCATGCGTGTAACTCCGCCCGCCCCTGACGTTCTTTCTAGTCTATTCTCCGACCCTTCTCATTCGGTGCAGTGGGGGAAGAGCACATGGTGGAGACACAACAGGTGCGTGCTAATTACAGCAACGAGGAGGAGGCGGAAAGCCTGAAACGTCTGGATCCAGAAGGAGAAGATTTAAGGCGTCAAATATGTCCTTTGGGGAGATGGTGGACATCCTGAAGAGGGACGACTATGACGGGAAGTATGGACCTTACCCCAACCCCAATGTCCGAAAGGCCAAGATCATGGCGAAAGTGGTCAAGAGTCTGCACCGGAATTTCGGGGTACGACGATCGAAAGATCAGCTCAGGAAGCGGTGGTCGGACCTGAAATTAAGAGAGCATGAGCAGTACCGAAAGATCCGGAGAGTGCTGCAAAAAAGTAAGCAGTTGTCCTGTGTTCCTATTCTTTATGTTTATTACTTTTGTGCTGCCCCATGTGCTTTTCTTAACTGTTATCCAGTTTCAAAAGGCAGCTTTCATGTTCATGGGCACATTATTCGTTCGTATAAAACATTGTTCGTTCGGCCTATAAAACACCATTGTTTTGGCCCTATGCATTTGCCCACATTTTTTAGGGCCTACTTGTCTGAAACTAATTTAGTTGTGTAGATGGGTTTGTTACTAGAATGAAATGCAAACTAGATTCTGTGTAAGGAGAGGACACTCAGCAGCTGTTTACACATCTGGACGCTAGAGCACTAGTGTGGGAAACAAGAACACCCTGTTTATTAGGGGGCCCACAAAGGTGCTCCAGTGTATACTATAGGGGTGTCTCCATCTGTGAAGCTTGTACAAAAGAGGTAATGTATTGAAGCTTGACAAAGGACAATTAAATTTCAACATCTTGGAACTCTGCCAAAATAGACAATTGTACCCCACTTCCAAGCAATGTTTCATATTTATAGTTCTGCCATCAAATATCTGTGTGCTAAGTATACCAATTTTTTTTTGCATAGGGGAGAAAAGACTCGGAGGACACCCTCATCCGAGGAGACCAGAGAACCCCCACCTCTGGAAGAAGGGGAAATCCACCCAAGACAAGCAGAGCAGGAGGAGGAAGACGTGGTGGAAACTGGCACCACAACAGGTGAGTGTCTGTGACCACAGGCTCAGGTAAGAGATGGATGCCGGCAGATTTATAATACATGGTGTGTTTTTTGGTTTCTATCTTTTCAGGTGATCGTGATGTTGTGGATCCAGATCCTTTCACCTCGGAAAGTGCACAGATCCTGATCGGGGAGATCATGGGGTGTAATAGGGACTTGGAAAACATCAAGAAAAACATCAATGATGTTCTTCAAAAAATGAAGAACATCATTGATGCTTTAGGGAGAGTTTAAAACCCCTCCAAATCCCTTAGTTTTTTTGTGTGCTAAAAATTTTTGACATTTTTTGACAAATTTGAGAAAAGCCAAATTTTGGAGATGCACACAGTGTGTCAACATCTGCCGTCATGGGAGATCAATGGATGCGTTTTGGGGGTGCAACCCCTTCCTCAATAATAAAGTAGCTGTGAGAAAGGGGTTGCACACCCAAAACACGTCCCTTGATCCCCCGTGATGGCAATTAGCACATGTTGACATTCGGCAATTGGTATGCATCTTCAAAATTTGGCTTTTCTAGGGGTGACTTCAACCCATCTGAACGCAATATCAAACACAGTTTGTAAATACTCATGTCTGATATTGCCTTCAAGTTCTACCAAAAGTGAACTTTGTAAGTTCAAGATTTGTGTCTTTCTTGTTGGTTTTAAACATGCCTGTTTTATCTTAAATGGACATTTCTACTTTTTCTAATGTGACCCCAAAAATTGTTATACAACAAACATGTTGTAGAAAACCTTTTCTAAATACACATATGATTGTGCTGGTATTAAAAAGATTGTTAATCAAGAATGTGTGGATTATTGTCTCAACGCTACAACACTTTTGTGGTGCTCTAATTGGTGTTTTCTGTGACAATGGGTGTTATTTCCTAAGGGCAAATCCACTTTTCACTACAAGTGCAGTTTCAAGTGCACTTGTAGTGCAAAGTGTCTTTGCCTTTAGTAAATAACACCCAACAGTGCTTTGTAAGGTTACACAATCACACCATTTTCAGGACTCACCACATTTCTGTCAGGGTCAGCTAAAACAAACACAAGCAGTAAATGTCACCAAAGATTTGAGTAGTTATTTGTTTTTTTTTATTCTAAGAAGGTTTCAGACATTGTCTGGCATATTGATAGCCCCCCTACCCGCAAAGTATTCAAGGTATCTTAGCCGGACATCACGGGCACTCAGGGGGGGGCAAGCCAGGACGGCCACTTTCAAGCGCCGTCAGGGTTGTTTCATTTTGAATTCCAGCCTCAGGCCCAACTGAGCCAGCATAGTTGGCAGAATGTTGCCGTAAAAAGTTGTATAGAACACAGCACGCCAGGATTATATAATTCAGTTTATACTCCGCCATATGTATGAGTGTAAGAAATAGGCAGAACCGGCTGGCCATGATTCCAAACGTGTTCTCCACCACTCTTCTGGCTCTGGCCAGCCAGTAATTAAAAACCCTCTTGTCCGGGGTGAAGGTCCTCATCGGGAATGGCCGCATAAGATGGTCCCCCAGCGCAAACGTTCATGCGCAACGAAGATGAATGGGAGTCCTTCCACATTGTCTTCTGGAGGTGGCAAGTCCAAGCTGCCATTCTGGAGATGCCAGTAGAACTCCGTCTGGGCGATGACTCCACCATCGGACATCCGGCCATTCTTCCCCACATCCACATACAGGAACTCAAAAGTAGCCGACACCACCGCCAACATCACAATACTATTGAACCCCTAATAATTATAATAGTATGACCCCGAGTTGGGTGGTGGGATGATGTGGATGTGTTTCCCATCAATTGCCCCTCCGCAGTTAGGAAAGTCCCACCGCTGGGCAAAGTGGGAGGCCACAGTCTGCCATTCCTGTGGCGTGGAAGGAAACTGTGGAGTCAAACAAAAAAAAATTAGTCATTTTGCACATAAACAGGGAAAGCAGATTAGACACAAACATTCTTGGCTAACATCTAGATAACATTTATTTGAGGGAGTTTTTAAAGACCAAAGTATAAGGTACACCTATCAGATTCCCCCCCCCCCCTCTCATGGGCCATTTCTAACATTATAGGGGGGGAACTCTTGGATAGGTAACCCTCTCCACTTCATTGAGAGATGAATGCCTAAATAATGGGTATTACTTTGAACAGCCCCTCCTTAGTTACACTATTGGCAGCCCACTGGATAGGTAAGAATTGTCATAAAACAAAGATCTAAATACACATTGTACACATTTGAGCACATTTGGACATTCTGCTATTACCTATCAAGATAATAATAGTATACAGAAACTTGAAACAGTACCATTTGAAAGTATACAGGCAGGCCCTTGCACTACATGCTTTGGGGAATTCATCCATAAATCTGACCACAAAAGAGATGGGTATAGTGTGTATGGGTTTGGCAAAATCAGCAGATAGATGATTGAGGATAGATAGAAAATTGTTATCAGCTGACTTAGCAGTTGGGGGGAGGGAGGGTTAAAAATGATTTGGGGACCCCCCCAAAAAAAGCCTCTAGCACTCTGCCTAAATTTAAAGCACAAATCACATTTTAAAACATTTTAGGGGGTGTTTGGGGTAAGGCACTACTATGGAGCTGATAAAATACATTGTTAAGTGACTACATGAGGTGAATATAGAGCCAGGAGACCATGCTGGGGAGGTAAGTGAAGGCAAATATGTATGAAGGACAACAAAAATAATTACCTAAAAATCCAGCATGCATGAGGACAAAAGGGACATTCACAGCATATTACAATCATGGTAATTAGGGAATGAGGAAAGAAATACAATATATTATTGTGACAGACCTAGCCGGGACAGAGGCAGTTGGAGAGGACTGAATGCAAGCCTGTTGCCTTTTGATTATGGGCCCTATATTTGGGGGAATGGTGCTCTCTGTGAGCTGTATGCCTGGGGACCCTGGGGTTGGTGTTACTTTGGATTCAGCTCCATGTCCCCCCAAAATACACAGACTCTGGGAACCCTTTATATGCCATTATAGAATGATAAGACTGATTCATTCTGTTGGGACACATCCTGTGAGGAGATGCTGGTGTCATCCACTCCAACTACCTGTGTTTATGTTAATTGAATGAGCTGATGACATTGTCCTCTATACAATGTAGGAGACGGGATGACTCCTATTGGAGCTGCTGCTATTGTGAGAAGGTGTCCTGTGATAATTAACTCAGTCTGGGCAAAAGGTCATGTCTCAATCACCTAGGCTGTATAAAGGATTAGTTAATTAGCTCATGTTAATTAGGTTAATTAGGTTACAGTTGTATTGTTAGAGGAGGTTCCAACGGCATATAAAGTCTTGTAATTTTGATTCTAATTAAAAAACAGTCCATGTTAGCAGTGAAGCAAGTGTCGCCTTGTTTTCTGCTCAGAGCAGTTGGAATATCTGAAATCTGTTCCAGAACTTAGGAAGCGGTATATGACGGAAGCACTCAAACTGAGTGTGGGACGTTCCGTGACATTGGTGGCAAGCAGCGGGAAAGCTTCCTGCAGTCTGGGACATCCAAACTTCCATCTGGATCCAAGGTCCAGATAGCAGGAGAGGAGAGGTACAGATACCAGCCGCAATGGATGAGGAATTCAGAAGGAGGTTGCGAGAGATGCAGATACAGCACAGAGGACCAGTATCAGAACAGGTCCTGCTGGGATGGTGTGATTCTATTCACTGCAAACTCTGGAAGGAAGCGCTAGCCCGTGAGCAGCGACACCAGGGAAAAGTTCTCCCCTCCATCGAGGAAAGGTACTGGTTGCAGTATGGACTGCGGGTGTGGTTTTTGGGAGAAAAACCACACAAGAAGAAGACAGCTGAATTAAGCAGGCTGGTCTGGGCAGAGATAAAGCTGGATGAGAGCTACAGAGCCCTCCGGTGGCATGTATCCCAAGCATGTCCCTGGATAGCGGATGACAGCCCAACGGAAGGCTTAAGCTACGGAGGCTTGGGACTGTTGTATGTGAAGCTGATAGGGGACTCTAACTTTGGGAGTGATTTGGAGTGGCGGGTGGACAAAATCATGGATTTCAGAGAAGGGCTACTGAACATTTGGGAAGTGCACTGGGCACAGGAAGATTTGGAGTTTCTGGCAGTTCAGGAATGGGAGCTAGAGATCGCCTACAGACGGCTGCTAGACATTGCTCAGTGCCAGGGCTGGGCTCCCTTTGCCTGGGACTATCAGGAAATACCAGCTGACAACCCAGAAATCCTGGCTGAAGAGTCAGCAATATGGCAGAGCAATAGTGTGCTTTGCCAACCTGCCCCCACAGCTAGGGAGGCGGAGGTCTTATGGCGGATGCAGCAAGTGCTGACTGACCTTGATGATCCTGTTTCTGCATGGGATGATCTTGGATGGAGGAATGTGCCTGTCCAGCAGCATGCCAGAGAATCTGCAGTGGAAAATCTGGAGATTGCCATCCCCAAACCTGAAGTGCTGACAACCGGGCAGAGCTCTGCTAACCTCTGCCCAGCACTGATAGCATCTTCTGGATTCCATGGACAGGAGATGGTGAACCTCCATCCTCAGACACCAGTTGCAGAGACAGGGGATTTGATAGACTTTTCTGCTGAGGAAGAACCAATGGGTGAGCCCCCAGCAGAAGAGTTGGGATTAGGGCCAAACTTCATTGCGCTCTGCTCAGCACTGATGGCATCTTCTGAGTTCCACGGACAGGAGATGGTGAACCTTTATCCACAGACACCAGTTATAGAGGTAGGGGATGTAATAGACTTTTCTGCTGAGGAAGAACAACCTGATGAGCCTCCAGCAGAAGAGCTGCTATTGGGGCCAAACTTCACTGTGCTCTGCCCAGCACCAACAGCAGTATCTGTGGAGTTACAGGGAACTTCCCCAGTTGAAGCACCGGCAACCGGGAAGAGTGCTACCAACCTCTGGCCATCACCGGCAACAACTACAGAGTTCCAGGGAGGTGGGGCAGTCGGCCTCCCTCCCCAACAGTTAGCCAGAGCAGATGGTGTGGGGTTTCCAGCAGAAGGGCTGGCAACAGGGCCGAGTACTGCTGGACTCTGCCCCACACCTGCAGCAATTGTGGAGGCCCAAGGTGAGGAGGTGGCAGTCTATCGCGATCTGCAGATCAGGATCCAAGGAGAGAATGCAGTCATCACCTCACAACTGCAGCTTGATCTGGTGTCGGTGGATGGGGCTTCAGTTCCCACCTGTATACCCCAGGGATGTGGGGCAGTCGGCCCAGGTCCCCAACAGCAGGATGGAGTGAGCCCAGTCCCCCTGTCTTCCCTCCAGCGGCAGAAAGGACTCCAGGGAGAAGGGCCAGTCCAGGCCTCTCCCCAGCAGCAGATATGTTCTCTGAGAGAGGCAGAGGTTGGCTGGGTGAGTAATACTCTGTTTAGAACAATTTATTTGGGGTACTGTGTGGGTACAGGCAGTAGAGGACTGGAACTATGCACTAACTTCGGAGTCAACCCGTCTGGGGTCTCCTCCTGTGTTAGTCTCCTGCCGAAAGGGGAGAAATGTGACAGACCTAGCCGGGACAGAGGCAGTTGGAGAGGACTAAATGCAAGCCTGTTGCCTTTTGATTATGGGCCCTAGCATTTGGGGGAATTGTACTCTCTGTGAGCTGTATGCCTGGGGACCCTGGGGTTGGTGTTACTTTGGATTCAGCTCCATGTCCCCCCAAAACACACAGACTCTGGGAACCCTTTATATGCCATTATAGAATGATAAAACTGATTCATTCTGTTGGGACACATCCTGTGAGGAGATGCTGGTGTCATCCACTCCAACTACCTGTGTTTAGGTTAATTGAATGAGCTGATCACATTGTCCTCTATACAATGTAGGAGACGGGACGACTCCTATTGGAGCTGCTGCTATTGTGAGAAGGTGTCCTGTGATAATTAACTCAGTCTGGGCAAAAGGTCATGTCTCAATCACCTAGGCTGTATAAAGGATTAGTTAATTAGCTCATGTTAATTAGGTTAATTAGGTTACAGTTGTATTGTTAGAGGAGGTTCCAACGGCATATAAAGTCTTGTAATTTTGATTCTAATTAAAAAACAGTCCATGTTAGCAGTGAAGCAAGTGTCGCCTTGTTTTCTGCTCAGAGCAGTTGGAATATCTGAAATCTGTTCCAGAACTTAGGAAGCGGTATATGACGGAAGCACTCAAACGGAGTGTGGGACGTTCCGTGACAATTATCAAACATTAAATACAATAAAATGTGATATTAAAGGATAAAAAACTTACCTTCATATACTCCTTCTGCAGGACCTGGATGATGGCAGAACAGGTATCTGGGATAATGATCCCCAGAGCCTGGGGGGAGATGCCTGTCAAGAACTTGAGGTCCTGCAGGCTTCTCCCTGTCGCCAAGTACCGCAGGGTGGCAACTAGCCTCTGCTCCGGAGTGATGGCTTGCCTCATGCAGGTATCCTGCCTGCTAATATAAGGGGTCAGCAAAGCCAACAAACTGTGAAATACGGGGTCCGTCATCCTAAGAATGTTCCTGAAATCATCAGGATTATTCTCACATGTCACGGAACGTCCCACACTCTGCTTGAGTGCTTCCGTCATATACCACTTCCTCCCAGTCTGTATACAGATATCAGATATTCCAACCTCTCTGAGCACAAAACAAGGTGACACTTGCTTGTTGCTACCATGAACTCACTTTATTTAGAATCAAAATTACAAGACTTTATATGCCGTTGGAACCTCCTCTAACAATACAACTGTAACCTATTTAACCTAATTAACATGAGCTAATTGACTAATCCTTTATACAGCCTAGGTGATTGAGACATGACCTTTTGCCCAGACTGAGTCAATTATCACAGGACACCTTCTTACAATAGCAGCAGCTCCAATAGGAGTCGTCCCGTCTCCTACATTGTATAGAGGACAATGTGATCAGCTCATTCAATTAACATAAACACAGGTAGTTGGAGTTGATGACACCAGCATCTCCTCACAGGATGTGTCCCAACAGTATGAATCAGTCTTATCAGCAGGGGGCTGCTGGAGGAATCCCCCCTCCCTCTTCAGGGACACAAATCCCAGATGACCACAGCAAGGATTACCCAACAGAATCAAACACCATACAATAAATACATATATACACGACTAAGTCTGATTAGTACAGTTCAGACTGGATTTCTAATTCACCTCACAAAGAGTATTCATCCATTGAAAACCCAGGGCCCATAATCAAAAGGCAAGAGGCTTGCATTCAGTCCTCTCCAACAGCCTCTGTCCCGGCTAGGTCTGTCACATTTCTCCCCTTTCAGCAGGAGACTAACACAGGAGGAGACCCCAGACGGGTTGACTCCGAAGTTAGTCAGTAGTTCCAGTCCTCTAATGCCTGTACCCACACAGTACCCCAAACAAATTGTTCCAAACAGAGTATTACTCACCCAGCCAACCTCTGCCTCTCTCAGAGAACATATCTGCCGCTGGGGAGAGGCCTGGACTGGCCCTTCTCCCTGGAGTCCTTTCTGCCGCTGGAGAGAAGACAGGGTGTCTGGGCTCACTCCGTCATGCTGTTGGGGATCTGGGCCGACTGCCCAGCATCCCTGGAGTATACAGGTGGAGACTGAAGTCCCATCCACCTTCACAGGAAATCCATCTCCTGTTAGTTGAGGGCAGAGTCCCGCAGTACTCGGCCCTGTTGCCAGCCCTTCTGCTGGAAACCCCACACCATCTGCTCCGGCTACCTGTTGGGGAGGGACGACGACTGCCCCGCCTCCCTGGAACTCTGTAGTTGTTGCCGGTGATGGCCAGAGGTTGGTAGCACTCTTCCCGGTTGCCGGTGCTTCAACTGGGGAAGTTCCCTGTAACTCCACAGATACTGCTGTTGGTGCTGGGCAGAGCACAGTGAAGTTTGGCCCCAATAGCAGCTCTTCTGCTGGAGGCTCATCAGGTTGTTCTTCCTCAGCAGAAAAGTCTATTAAATCCCCTACCTCTATAACTGGTGTCTGTGGATAGAGGTTCACCATCTCCTGTCCGTGGAACTCAGAAGATGCCATCAGTGCTGAGCAGAGTGCAATGAAGTTTGGCCCTAATCCCAACTCTTCTGCTGGGGGCTCACCTGATGGTTCTTCCTCAGCAGAAAAGTCTATCAAATCCCCTGTCTCTGCAACTGGTATCTGGGAATGGAAGTTCACCATCTCCTGTCCATGGAATCCAGAAGATGCTATCAGTGCTGGGCAGAGGTTAGCAGAGCTCTGCCCTGTTGTCAGCACTTCAGGTTTGGGGATGGCAATCTCCAGATTTTCCACTGCAGATTCTCTGGCATGCTGCTGGACAGGCACATTCCTCCATCCAAGATCATCCCATGCAGAAACAGGATAATCAAGGTCAGTCAGCACTTGCTGCATCCGCCATAAGACCTCCGCCTCCCTAGCTGTGGGGGCAGGTTGGCAAAGCACACTATTGCTCTGCCACATTGCTGACTCTTCAGCCAGGATTTCAGGGTTGTCAGCTGGTATTTCCTGATAGTCCCAGGCAAAGGGAGCCCAGCCCTGGCATTCAGCAATGTCTAGCAGCCGTCTGTATGCGATCTCCAGCTCCCATTCTTGAACGGCCAGAAACTCCAAATCTTCCTGTGCCCAGTGCACTTCCGGAATGTTCAGTAGCCCTTCTCTGAAATCCATGATTTCGTCCACCCGCCACTCCAAATCACTCCCAAAGTTAGAGTCCCCTGTCAGCTTCACATACAACAGTCCCAAGCCGCCATAGCTTAAGCCTTCTGTTGGGCTGTCATTCGCTATCCAGGGACATGCTTGGGATACATGCCACTGGAGGGCTCTGTAGCTCTCATCCAGCTTTATCTCTGCCCAGACCAGCCTGCTTAATTCAGCTGTCTGCTTCTTGTGTGGTTTTTCTCCCAAAAACCGCACCCGCAGTCCATACTGCGACCAGTACCTTTCCTGGATGGAGGGGAGAACTTTTCCCTGCTCACGGGCTAGCGCTTCCTTCCAGAGTTTGCAGCGAATAGAATCACACCATCCCAGCAGGATCTGCTCCGATACTGGTCCTCTGTGCTGTATCTGCATCTCTCGCAACCTCCTTCTGAATTCCTCATCCATGGCGGCTGATATCTATACCTCTCCTCTCCTGCTATCTGGACCTTGGATCCAGATGGAAGTTTGGATGTCCCAGACTGCAGGAAGCTTTCCCGCTGCTTGCCACCAATGTCACGGAACGTCCCACACTCCGCTTGAGTGCTTCCGTCATATACCACTTCCTCCCAGTCTGTATACAGATATCAGATATTCCAACCTCTCTGAGCACAAAACAAGGCGACACTTGCTTGTTGCTACCATGAACTCACTTTATTTAGAATCAAAATTACAAGACTTTATATGCCGTTGGAACCTCCTCTAACAATACAACTGTAACCTATTTAACCTAATTAACATGAGCTAATTGACTAATCCTTTATACAGCCTAGGTGATTGAGACATGACCTTTTGCCCAGACTGAGTTAATTATCACAGGACACCTTCTCACAATAGCAGCAGCTCCAATAGGAGTCGTCCCGTCTCCTACATTGTATAGAGGACAATGTGATCAGCTCATTCAATTAACATAAACACAGGTAGTTGGAGTTGATGACACCAGCATCTCCTCACAGGATGTGTCCCAACAGTATGAATCAGTCTTATCAGCAGGGGGCTGCTGGAGGAATCCCCCCTCCCTCTTCAGGGACACAAATCCCAGATGACCACAGCAAGGATTACCCAACAGAATCAAACAACATACAATATATACATATATACACGACTGAGTCCGATTAGTACAGTTCAGACTGGATTTCTAATTCACCTCACAAAGAGTATTGTTCCATTGAAAACCCAGGGCCCATAATCAAAAGGCAAGAGGCTTGCATTCAGTCCTCTCCAACAGCCTCTGTCCCGGCTAGGTCTGTCACATCACGGATCTCACAGAGCAAAGGCATATGACAGAACTGGTCACGCTGAAGCAACCAATTCTTGGTCCATAAACTCCTCCCCACCCTGTTCATGGACTGAACTTGTGTCAAGGTAAGGACTCCAACACCAAGCCCCCGCACAGCACGAACTCTACGAGGAGTATGTATACGCAACATGGCTAGAAAACGGTCGGCTGCTCAGAATGAAGTAGCAGAACGCACTGAAGAAAAGCAAGGCCTGTGAAGAGCGACCTGAAAAACAATAGCGAGCGGACAAGATTGCACTGAATAGTACAATACGAACTGACTGCACGCACTGAAGTGCAGATACAAACCCACAAGCACAAACTGAACAGCAGAAAATGATCTGAAAACCAGGAGTCTGAAAAAGCGCACATCGTCTCTCACCAAACTTTTACTAACACGAGATTAGCAAAAGGAGCCCAAAGGGTGGCGCGCTTGGTTCTGAACTGGCCTTTTCTAGTCTCGTCATACGTGGTGTACGTCAACGCGTTCTTGGTGATCGGAAATTCCGACAACTTTGTGCGACCGTGTGTACGCAAAACAAGTTTGAGCCAACATCCGTCGGAAAAAATCCATGGATTTTGTTGTTGGAATGTCCGATCAATGTCCGATCGTGTGTACGGGGCATAAGAGTGACTTCCTATTTTTGTGCTTTCTATTCTGGTCGGTTTCGGACTTGTACCCCCATTTTTCATCCCCAGTGTTCCAACCCACTGCTCCCCAATAATCACAGTTGTTGGCCCAGTAGGTGTCAGTGACATATACGTACACGGTCATGGGACCTTTTGCTCTCTCATTGAACTGGACACTGTAATCAGTACCTGGAGGTATCTTATTATAAGGGGATATGAAAGTGGCAACATGTGTATTGGATGAGTTATACCAGAATTGAGTTATATTATCTTTCTGTTTGAGGTCCACCTCCTGGGCCATAAAAATCACAACAAAAAGGATAAACAGGATCATGGCTTGGTCTCCTCAGCCTCTTCTTCAGGCACAGGGACTTTCTTGCAGTGAGAGGCTTGTATCCACAAGTTCCTTCCGGCCACTTTTACTGATGTGGTAGTTGTCAGAAGGACTTGAAAAGGACCATCATATCTGGGTTCAAGGGTGTGTTTCCTCACAAACTTCTTTACCAGGACCCAGTCACCAGGGACCAGCTTGTGCAATCCTATATCTAACTCAGGATCTGGAATGGAAGGGAACACTTGCGAATGGATACGGTTAATTCTCGAGATAAAGCAGTCACATAATCAGTTAATACATCAGATTGAAGTTGCAACCGTTGTGGAAAATAACAACCCAGTCTGGGGGCTGAACCTAACAATATTTCATAGGGTGACAAACCATGATTTCCCCTTGGAGTGTACCTAACACTGAACAAGGCAATGGGCAGGCTATCTGGCCAACTCATTCCTGTTTCCTGAGACATTTTCACCATTCTATTATTATTATTATTATACAGGATTTATATAGCGCCGACAGTTTACGCAGCGCTTTACAACAACATTAGGGCAGACAGTACAAGTACAATACAATTCAATACAGGAGGAATCAGAGGGCCCTGCTCGTTAGAGCTTACAATCTAGGAGGGAGGGTCAAGTTATACAAAAGGGTAATAGCTGTGGGGGATGAGCTAATGGAGAAAATAATGCAGTTGTTAGATGGAGGCAGGATAGGCTTCTCTGAAGAGGAAAGTCTTCAGGGATCGCCTAAAAGTGGATACATTTGGAGACAGTCTGACAGATTGGGGTAGGGAATTCCAGAGGATGGGTGAGGCTCGGGAGAAGTCCTGGAGGCGGATATGGGAGGAGGTGATGAGGGAGCTAGAGAGCAGGAGATCTTGGGAGGAACGGAGATGGCGTTTAGGTTGGTATTTTGAGACTAGGTTAGTGATGTAGCTGGGGGCACAGTTGTGGATGGCTTTGTAACTTATTGTTAGTATTTTGAATTTAATTCGTTGGGCGAGTGGTAGCCAATGGAGGGATTGGCAGAGAGGGGTAGCAGACACTGATCGGTTTGTAAGGTGGATGAGTCTGGCAGCAGCATTCATGATGGACTGATTCTAGACTTTATTGTGCCATTCAGTCTTTCCACCTTCCCACTACTCTGAGGATGGTATGGGGTGTGGAAAGCTAGTGTGACCCCTAAGGCTGTCCATATCTCTTTGGTTACTGAGGCCATGAAAGCCGGCCCCTGGTCACTCTCTATAACCTTTGGGACACCATATCTGCACACTATTTCTGTTAAAGTCTTTTAGCTGTAGTCTTTGCCGTCATGCTGGTAACGGGATAGGCTTCCGGCCTACGTGGCAGACACAGTCTCTTGTTTAATTCCATGATTCCTTCAACTTCTGTGGCTCCTTTTTTGATCCACACTTCTTTTTCTTCTTTGTCAGCTGTCTCTTGTCGCTCCTTGAGGTGGGTCCTGTTTACAGGAGGGTTTTGTAGAATCATAGTGGTTTCTACAGTATCATCCAGGATAGGTGCATTCACTCTGCTGACCACTTCTTGCGTTCAATCTGCAGCTTGTTTTGCAGCGGTATCTGCCAGGTGATTGCCTCATGCCTCCTTGGGAAACCAGCTTGCCATGCGTCTTTACCCTAAGTATAGCTTGTGCTGGGAGGAGTAGGGCCTCTGGTTTTCCAGATGATCCCAAAATGTCCTTCTGCCAATTTGCATGCCATTGTTAGGGCCTGGAGTTCTGCTTCCTGGGCAGACATGGAGGAGGGTAATGCTGAAGCTTGAAGAACTGTATCTTCGGTGGTGACTGCGTATCCTGTGTGGTACCATCCAGTATTGTCAAGTCAGGATTCTCAAGGGCTGTCATCACTTCAAAGCAGTTATGAGCAGTGAGATAGGGATTATTCTCCAAAGAGGTTTCCCCCCTCGAGAAGAGGAAGCAGAGTGGATGGGTTAAGGGTATCACATGGGAGGACAGTGATGTTATCGGGGAGAAGCAAGGCACACTGGAGTCTGAGGAGGTGTGTTGCTGGGGACAGGCCTGTACTTGGTACTCTCTGAGACAAACAGTTTGAAAGTCTTTTAGTCTGGGAGGCCCAAAGGGCTGTTGAGAGGATCTCCTTCAGAGTTTCAAAATTGTCCACAGCTTCTGGTGAAAGCAGGAAAGGGTCAGATTTCAGGGCATCATAAAGGGATTGCATCGAAAGGGAGGCTTCTGGAACTGGGATCCAAGAACGGCAGTAGGAGATTAATCCTAGAAAGGTGTGAAGGGGCTTTTGACCTTGAGGCAAAGGGATGTCCTTGATTGCAGCAACTCTTTCTTCAGTGAGATGTCAGGTACCTTGGGAGATGCAGAGGCCTAGGAAAATCACCTTCTTTCTGGACTTTTTGCTTTAAGGCCTTGCAACCTTGCTCAACCAGGTAGTGGAGGAGGCTTTCAGAGAAGATTGAGGCAATCACAAGCAGGAGGTCATCTACATACTGAAGGAGTACAATGTCTGGGTGTAACTTCATCCAGGTGTCCAGAATGAGGGCCATTGCCTTGGCGAATTGGGAGGGGGAGTTCTGGGCATCTTGTGGCATAACAATCCAGGCGTAGCTGGCAGGTGACACAGGCTTGCCTGAATCCTTGTGGAGAAGGTCCATGTGATCCGGAGAGGTGGGCGAGGTGGGGTGTCATGTCCCTGGTACTGGGCGCTTTCATGTGGACCATGGTTGGGGCTTGGTTGACTGTGGGTGAATTTCCATGGACTTCGGTATTCCCTTCTGGAGTGGCCGGGTCTTCCGCAGTTGTAGCAGACACATGGAGTTGGTACCGATGGGCACAGATAAGGTGTGTCAGAGGCCATAATAAGAGGAGCTACTCTCTACTGCTCTGTGAGGATTCTGGACCTAATAACTACTAATAACAACGTCTCAAGCTCCAAGGTTGTGGGTTCTCTATACTCAGACCCTTTTGGATTGACTCTTTAAGACCTGAAATAAATGCGGCAGCTAACATGTGTCTATGCGCTCTGTTCAGCACGCTAAAACCCAAATCAGTAAACTTCTTGTACACATATTGGCTTCAGGCGTTTTAGAGTGGAGATGTGAACCATCTCCATACAGAATAATTTTTAATTTTTTTTTTTTTTTTCAGAATACAAAACGCTCAGATGTGAATGGGACCTAAATCTAGCACATAGATTTAAGCAAGGAAAGCACTTCCTCTTTCATTCTTTTGGCATAACGCCCAGAATATATAAACTTCCTCTTTATTTATAATACTCTTAATTATTGAAATTGAACATTTTAAACTCCCTAATTGTTGCTAATACAGCTTAAACACAATTAAAACCATTTGCATAAATATAGCACATTTGCTACATTTACTGTTATTAGAGAAACTCCTTAAAGTCAGACTGAAATAATCAAGACACCCTATACATAAATTATTTATTTAATTAAAATGCTACATTGATTGCTACTATGTTCCATCACTGGAAACATGTGGGTGGGTTTCGGTGTGGACAGTTTAGGAGGCGGTGGCATAGGGCGTGTTGCCACAGGGGGAGGTGTCACCTAGAACAGAGGGGCGATAGACGAAGGGCAGTGTCTACTTCCTGGGGACCAAACGCCATTATAGGCAGTGGCTGACTACTTAGCTTCCTCTTTTCTAGTTTTCTATACACATATACAATACAATCATTTTGATTATTTTGATTAATTTCATGTTCTGTCCACCCCCTTTTTCATGAATAGCGTTTGCAACTTTAAACGAAGCATCTGCTGCTCGTAGCAACCCATAATCTGACAACAGACCTTATTTACATTTCAAAACAGTACGCCATTCATCTACCTGTAGCCTTCCACCCAAATGCATATCAACCACACACTTTTGCCAATTTCTTTCCCTTTTTTGCAGCATCCTCCCCCTCCCGTTCTAATACCAAATCACAGGCCAAACTGCCCTCTGTGGGCTTAGCCAACTTGTTTCCCATGGCACAGTTCTTAGTATATGAACAGAAGATGAGACACAGGAGAAAGGAGAGAGAGAGAGAAAAAGAGAACTGAATAGAAATACACAGTAGTGATGTGGAAATGAGGAACTGAGAAGATCTCCAATAAAACACTTAATGAGCAGACATGAAACACCAGCAGTTGATATTTAACGAACCACTTCAAATGTTATTTACATGTTCCAACTCAAAGCCCAAATTCCTCCCCCTAGCTTTCTCTCTCTCTTCGTACTCTTCTGGTTGCTGAGGTTGTAAGGGGCACCTTTTGGTTTCCTGTCCTCTTATTCTAGCCTCAGCCTCAATAACTTCCAATGACTTGCCAAGAGAGAATTTCACCGGGTAATGTACATTTAATCTAAACACCAATAAATGCGCAGGCGGTAGGGGTTTGTAACCAAGAGACTCACCCCTATATCCTGTCTCTATCACTTCAATCAACCCCCAACCCTCTTCATGTATCCCAAATAACAGACCACAAACACACTTAGGACACGACATTACTACCAACAACAAAAATGTGACCCACAACGCAATGTGTGACAACCTTAGAGGAATAGAGGAATACAGGATTGTTCAGATCTCACGGGATCCCCATGCCACCGCTGGGCATATTCCTGACGCCCCCATCTGATTACCCGTGCTTTGCCACACAATTATTTATTTTCCCCCAGGAGGAGTTTAACCACGTCCTGATGCCCTCTCCTGATTCTGATTCAGATCCTCAGGAGAAGTTTAACCACATCAACTAATTTCATCCGTGATTATAATCAATCCCTTTTTCCCAACAGCCGTCACAAGACAGACTCCAACAAATCAAAACACTCCAAATACAGGCGGGTCAGAAACAATTGCAGGTTTGTACTATATAAATAGGCTTGAGACAAGATATATACCTGTCTTTGTGGACCGCGGGAAGCCGATGCGGAGACAGAAATTGACCAAATACGGATGCGGATCAAACAGCAGACAAATTATTAAGGAAAATGTCTTACCGTTTTCTCCAGAGTTGATCAGACTCTGGTCCTCCGCCCGTATATTGGTCCTCTTTCAGTGTCCTCTAGTTCGGCTGTCCTTTTGGGCCAATCTTGAGCCCTACTTTTGGGCACCAAATGTTTTGGACCGAACCAGAACCGTTCGGGACTTTTGTTTCTGTCCCCCTGGCCAAATTAACCTTCAATGTAAAAGTGTGCACACTCGAAGCAAATTACTGACACAGTGACAGTTCAGTAGCTTGATACTTCTCCTTTATTACTTCCTGGACTCCGGCTAATATGCCTTGAGCCGGATATTTTGTTATCAAATCAAATATCAAATAAGACAAGCGTATGCGGACCACAAGATATACATATTCATTATTGTGACAAAGTCTAAGCTTTTAGCTGGGTTATATCTATATAAGGGAATAGCAAACTATCATGGCTAAATAGGGTGTCTTGTCTCCAGTTCTTGAAAACAGGCGCAATCTTCTTTAACTTGTTCTTAACTATTGCAGTTCTGTTCCACATGAAGGGGGAGGGTAAGCTGGCAGACATCTAATTGAATATGGTTAAGGCTGATAGCAGAGGCTGAAGTAAGCACTTATATCTATATGGTTATATTAGAAATAAGCATTTCACCATAACACTCATCGTCACATCCATTACACTAAGTTGAGTGGAGGTTTTCAGTGAGAACAACCTACTGAGAATGGTAGTGGCTATGCACTATCATACTTCGGTCTTTAAAAGCTCACCAAAAATGGCCACCGTAGTTACATGCAGAAGCCTATTAGGGACACCACACACTATAAAATGACGGGCGGTGTAGCAAGATGGATGCTCCAGATGACGTCTTGACTAACAAAACGTGTAGGGCAGAGTTACAGAACTTCTTCGCGTCACTTCTGGTTTAGGGCCGCAGATAGGATTTTTCTCTCGGAGCCTGTGTTTCTATTACATGTCTGTAACCTTTAGAGTAAATGTGAGTATATCTCCATTTTTTAAAAACAAATAAAAAGTTTATAAAGCTGTATTACGCTATGGGCACTCTTCTCTTCTTCATATGCTAACACTGGACGAACACTATTAGCAAATCACGGATCGATCATTTCCAGAGTGCTACGCAGTGGCATATACTGTGGCTGCGCAGCACCCCTGGGGGGGTAAGGCAATCCAGTGAGTGCATTCATAATAACAGCACAGATAAGATCACCAACACCATTATCACCTAATTAAGAGGGCAAGAAGATGCATTATTCTTTGCAAAGCACTGGACACTTTTAAAGAGCACAATTCACTTTGTTTGTTCCGTTTATCACTGCACCTAATGTGGAAAGGATTGTTTATATTTTTAGTTTTTTTATTATTATTATATTTTTCTTGTGTGTATTACTTTTAACAAGTTTTTTCTTAATACACTTCAGTTGTCATTTTATCGATTATAACAACTGAATGGGGCAAACACCAGCTTATGTAATTAGTATTTGTTGCACTAATAGCAGGGGGTCAAACCCCCCTCACATTTCACTAATACCTGTGGAACGGAAAGCAGGAGCAAAAGCACACAGGGGCTGTAATTTCCACTCACGCCATCAGCACATGTCATCATTAACCCTAAAGGCATTCAAACCTTCTGAGTGTTGCACTGTGCAGAGGGTGTAAAACATAAGCACATATCACTTTAATTACATGCAAAGATTGTCACACATATTCATTTAGTATACCAAACAGGTTTTTCAGCTATTATTTTGAAGCTCTTGTCACTTTATTCACTCCAAAGCACTTTAACATCACATGTATTAGTCTTTTTAAGAGGAATAAGCGCCACACCTACACCCTTCCCAATTAATCCTGTCACCTACTTAGGAGGGTGCTACAGATAAAAGGGGCAAAGAGGAATGTTTTGAATGACTCAGCCCACTTTCAAATAAGCAGGGGCTAAACTTTGTGTGCTGGAAGAAAGGATATGTAAATACTGTACCTTCTATTATAAGAAGTCAATGTTGTGTCTCTCAACTCGAAATTGCAAAAATATTTTGTAGCAATTTTATATGTCACACATTTATTTTTCAAAAATACTGAATTAGACTTCAAATGTCTAAGCTTTGCGGTGAGAGGAGCGACAGATTGCATGAGTTTGTTCATGGCCTTGGGTGCCTAGAAATAACTATGATTCCTAAACATCCTTTTCTTTAACTCTTATTTCGCCAACCGGCCATCATGTTTTTTTGGCAAGGTTTTCATGCCAATAAATGTGCTATATAAAGTGACGCATTTTGGGTGTAAACTAAGTGTAATTAATAGTGAGATGTCATAGAGTCCTGGTTAACTTTTTTTTACCTCCAGCGACTGCTGAATATGACCAATGCAGTATTCATTCTTGGTTTGTTTATGTTTTAACTGCAATAACCTTTACAAGAGAATTAGCTGTTTGTCATCCTTTACAATAAGCAAATGTACTGTCTCTAGGAACATACAGTATATCCAGACTACAAAATAATTACAAAATTAATTTGCTTTCTGTTTAATTAAAAGGATACCCTAGGTAGATCTGATTCTAACATTGCATGGAAATAACTCCGGTGAGATTAATAATCATTGTTCTCTAAATGCACTCCCTATTTTTTATTAATAGTTGGATGTTTATGAATTAGTATAAACCTAGCTATTTTTTGATGAATATTTGTATAAAAATAATTTATCTAAATTGATTTACATGCCTCACTACACTCACATTATTTTTTCACTACTTTCCTATACGCTTTTCAATGTTGTAAACTGAATAGTCTAATTTTAAATATGAATAAATAAAATAAATAAATAAAAATGCTTAAAAAACATACCTAAGCTGTACCCTCAACCTCCCTGTGAGGTGGTGTGCACTTTACTTGTTTGTAAACAAGCAGCCAGGAATTCTCTTCATTTATACCAGATGAGGGTCTAATATAGATATTAGCCACTGGAAGACCAAGCCTATTCTGACACTTTTTGTTTACATGTAAAAATAAGTATTTTTTGCTAGAAAGTTACTTAGAACCCACACACATTGTATAAATCTATATATTAGCAGAGGCCCTAAATAATAAATTGGTGGTTTTTGATTTTTTTTATGTCACACGATATTTGATCGGAAATTTTTCAAACACTTTTTTTGGGAAAAAATAAATATAATACATTTTATATAAAACAAACACAATATATAACCCAGGTTTTTGGTAAAGATGATGTTACACCAAGTAAGGCCCACCCCCAACAACAATGGATCCCCCACCAGTAACAATAGACCCCCCAGCAACAATAGACCCCCCTGCAAAAATAGATCCCCTCCAGCAACAATAGATTCCCCAGCAGCCAGCATCTATAAACCCTCCAGCAGCCAGGATCAAAGACCCCTCCCTGAACAGTAGATCCCTTCCAGTAACGATTGACCCCCAGCAACATAAGACCCACCCCCAGCAAACATAGATCCCCCACGAGCAACAAAAGACCTCCCAGCAACAATAAACCCCCTTCCTCCGCAAAAATAGATCCCCTCTAGCAACAACAGAATCCCCAACAGATAGCATCAATACACCCTCCAGCACACCCCAGCACTCCTTGCCTTTACATGCATTCAGTTTCAGTTTTGGAGGTGCCATAACTGCATTCCCCCAAGTTTCTGCTGAAAAAAAAATCCATATATACTATATATGCAGCTCAGTTTCAGGGTCTTGGCAATTTTCTTATAGCCTAGGTCATCTTTATGTAGAGCAACAATCTTTTTTTTCAGATCCTCAGAGAGTTCTTTGCCATGAGTTGCCATGTTGAACTTCCTGTGATCATATAAATATGAATGAGTGAGAGTGATAACACCAAATTTAACACACCTGCTCCCCAGAGACCTTGTAAGGCTAATGAGTCTCATGACACCGGGGAGGGAAAATTACTAATTGGGCCCAATTTGGACATTTTCACTTAGGGGTGTACTCACTTTTGTTGCCAGCGGTTTAGACAATAATGGCTGTGTGTTGAGTTATTTTGAGGGGACAGCAAATTTACACTGTTATACAAGCTGTACACTCACTACATTACATTGTACCAAAGTGTCATTTCTTCAGTGTTGTCACATGAAAATATATAATAAAATATTTACAAAAATGTGAGGGGTGTACTCACTTTTGTGAGATACTGTAATATATATATATCTATATATATATCTATATATATATATAGATATATATATAGATATATATATAGATATATATATAGATATATACATATCCAACTGTACATCCCCACTGAACTGACTTTGCTGAGTCTGCTATTAATATTTTTGGTAATTGTCTCCTATCTCCTATCCAACTGTACATCCCCACTGAACTGACTTTGCTGAGTCTGCTATTAATATTTTTGGTAATTGTCTCCTGCTGCCATATCTTTAAACTTCCATATTTACTGCTAGCTCTATAACAATCACACTGCAATAGCAATATTACCGGTGATTGATTCTCAACTCCATGTGGCTTGAGTGATCAAGAGAGGTAATTAGCTTTACGACCCTAGCCTGTGTTTGTAGCTGGCCTGGCCCTGGCCATCTCCTCCCCATATTCAGGTGTCTCACATCAGACCCAATAATGACCAACTGAGAAATGCATCCCAGCTTAGTCTCTCTATAAATTTATGGCAGCTTATGGGGTGGTGCAGACAGGGGCATGGCGCAGACATCATGGCTCTTTCCTGAGTGGCTCTGTCACGAGTGATGCGCAGTTTCACCGACGCAGTTTAACGAAAGCAGGATAACTAAAGCTGCATGAACAACAGGAATTCTGCTCCACTCTACAAGACGACAAGCAAACCACCTTTGAAATTTATTTTATATTAGGTTAGTTTCCCACTCTCTATCCACTAACATGCTCCTTATTCTCTTCCTTCTCACATTGGTGTCTTCTATCCTCAAATTATCTTTACTCTACCCCTCCTCTCTTCCCTGCAGCATGCACATATCACCCTCACTCCTACCCTCTCCCTACTATGGCACCCATCATCTCCTGCAGTTGCTGCACCCACATGCTGACATAAACACCAGGGCCACTAGACACGTGCGCTCATGCACATCCCACTCCCACCTTGCCTTCCTCACCCTCCTCCTTCTCCTAGTCTCAGGTGACATTTCTCCTAATCCTGGTCCGCCATTTTCCAAATGCAAGCCACATATCCAATACCCCTCCCCCTCTGGCAACCACCGCAATCCACTCAGTTTAATTTCTATCCCCCTGCTTCCTCAAAGCACCCCACCAATCTCATGTGCCCTTTGGAACGCCCGCTCCATCTGTAACAAGCTAACATCTGTACATGACCTCTTCATCTCTCATGGCTTGAACATACTCGCCATAACAGAAACCTGGCTGCAAAATTTTGACTCAGCTTCTCCTGCTGCCCTCTCCCATGGTGGTCTCCATTGGACTCACTCCTCCAGACCCAACAGACAGAAAGGAGGTGGAGTTGGCTTCCTTCTGTCCCCACAAAGCACCTTCCAAGTCCTTACTGTCCCTCCCTCTCTATCCCTCTCTTCTTTCGAGATGCACTGTATTTGTCTGTTTTCTCCCATTTCTCTGAGGATTGCAGCAATTTATAGGCCTCCAGGACCGGTATCGCGCTTCATTGATGACTTTGGTGCCTGGCTACCCTACTTTCTCTCCTCTGAAATACCCACCATTATTCTTGGTGACTTTAACATTCCTGTCAATGTTAACAGCCCAACTACAGCTAAACTCGTCTTAACCTCATCTTTTGACCTATCCCAATGGACACATACTTCCACTCACTCCAATGGTAATACCCTTGACCTTGTATTCTCCCATCTCTGCAACCCTGGCAACCTCACCAACACCCCCTTTCTTCTCTCTGATCACAACATCATTACTTTCACTGTATCCTTGCCTCCAACCACCCATCCCTCCAAGCAGCAAACAATTATTTGTAGAAACCTTCGCCACTTTAACCCTTCTCTTCTCTATTCTGCTACTGACCACCTATATGACATAATCTCTCCCCTGTCCTGTCCTGACGTGGCCACTTCTGTCTACAACAGTTCACTCTCATCATCACTAGATGCACTTGCTCCTCTAACCACACGCAGAATTAGACCCCGACCGTTACAACCCTGGCAAACTGACAACACTAGAAATCTCAAGAGACATTGCCGTGCTCTTGAACGACTGTGGCGTAAAACCAAATGCCTGCAAGACTTCACCCTATATAAATCTGCCCTTCTAAAATACAATTCATGCCTCCATGCTGCCAAACAAGCCTACTTTGTCTCTCTTATTAATTCCTTGTCATCCAGTCCCCGTCGGCTCTTCTCAACCTTTAACTCTCTGCTTCGTCCACCACCCCCTCTACCCACTAACTCACTCACTGCCCAAGAGATTGCCAATCACTTCAAAGACAAGATCGATGCAATTCGTGAGGACATCTCCACTGTGCGTACGTCTTCCCCACCCATCATACCTTGCCCAGCAGCACATTCAACACTCTCCTCTTTTGAATTGGCTACTACGGAAGAGGTTACAAAAATTTTCTCGGATGCCCACATAACCAATTGTCCCTTGGATCCTGTTCCCTCACAACTACTGCGGGCACCCTCTTCTTCTATCCTATGCTCCCTCACCCACATCTTCAATCTCTCCCTTTCTAGTGGCATTTTCCCCTCCCCTCTAAAACATGCATAGATCACTCCCATTCTTAAAAAGCCCTCACTGGACCCTACCGACCTGAACAACTTAAGACCCATCTCATTACTCCCATTCACCTCTAAACTTCTAGAACGCTTAGTCTACAACCGTCTTAGCTCCTACCTCAATGAAAATAACCTTCTTGACCCCTTACAGTCTGGCTTTTGCTCGCAGCACTCCACGGAAACTACCTTACTAAAACTCACTAACGATTTACTAACTGCTAAAACCAACAGCCAGTACTCCATACTCCTACTACTTGACCTCTCTGCGGCCTTTGATACTGTTGACCACCCGCTCCTTCTCAATAAACTACATTCCCTTGGCCTCCGAGATTCTGCTCTATCCTGGTTCTCTGGCTATTTATCACAGCGCTCCTTCAGTGTCACCTACAACTCTGTCTCCTCTTCTCCATTGCCCCTTTCTGTGGGGGTCCCCCAAGGCTCGGTTCTTGGACCCCTTCTCTTCTCTATCTACACCTCCTCCCTTGGTCACTTAATAACTGCCCACGGCTTCCAATACCACTTATACGCTGATGACACCCAAATCTATCTGTCTACTCTTCACCTCACTCCTTCAGTCTCCTCTCGCATTACTAACTTACTAACTGACATATCAGCATGGATGTCGCACCACTTCCTTAAACTAAATCTCTCTAAAACTGAGCTATTAATATTCCCCCCTGCCCGTGCCCCCCTCCATGACTTTTCCATCAAAATCAACAATGCAACCATCAGTCCCTCCCCTCACGCCAGGGTACTAGGTGTAATCCTAGACTCTGACTTGTCATTTCAGCCTCAAATCCAATCGCTGTCAAAAGTTTGTAGAATTCACCTCCGTAACATCTCTAAAATTCGCCCTTTTTTAACAAATGAAACCACCAAGCTCCTCATTCACTCCCTTGTTATCTCTCACCTTGACTATTGCAACTCCCTTCTCATTGGCCTACCGCTCCATAGGCTATCCCCTCTTCAGTCTATCATGAATGCTGCTGCCAGACTTATCCACCTTACCAACCGCTCAGTGTCTGCCAACCCTCTACTTCAATCCCTACACTGGCTCCCAATCACCCAGCGAATTAAATTCAAAATTCTAACCACAACATACAAAGCCATTCACAACTCTGCCCCAAGCTACATCACTAATCTTGTCTCCAAATATCGCCCAAATCGACCTCTCCGCTCTTCTCAAGACCTCCTGCTTTCAAGCTCTCTCATCTCTTCCTCCCATGCTCGTCTCCAGGATTTCTCCAGAGCCTCTCCCATCCTCTGGAACTCGCTACCTCCATCTATCCAGCTATCCCCTACTCTTGCTACCTTCAGGCAATCCCTGAAAACTCATCTCTTCAGGAAAGCCTATCATGTCTCCAACTAATCTCCTACCACTTCCACCAGCTCATTCCCCACAGTTACAACCTTTTGTACCACTTGCCCCACCCTATTAGATTGTAAGCTCTTCTGAGCAGGGCCCTCTTAATCCTATTGTATTGTATTGTATTATAACTGTATTGTCTCCCTTTTATATTGTAAAGCGCTGCGTAAACTGTTGGCGCTATATAAATCCTGAATAATAATAATAATAATAATAATAATAATAATAATAATAATATATACATATATATATATATATATATATATATATATATATATATATATATATATATATATATATATATATATATATATATATATATACATACATATACATATATACATACATATATATATATATATATATATATATATATATACACACACAGAAGACACACACTCTTATAATAGTGATTGCTAAGTATTTTTTTATGTTTTGCAGGGCTCAAGGGTACGTTACACAGAGAGAGCTGTAATCCAGCTATCGGGACACAGCCCTGCCCTCCACACTTACTGAGGGAGTGAAGCAGATATATCACCCCATGAGGGCTGTTAGTGGCCGTGGATCCACGCTGAATAATAAAAGAAGTTCTGTGGCTGCTACCTATAGTCTCCTGGGAGCTTGTGACATATAATGAATGATGGGACCTAGGGAAATGCTATAAACTTATATGTATTCCATGTGGGCAGTGTGCATTAGGGCACAATGGGCCCCCTCCCTCAGGGCCCATGTACCCCACACACACTGCCCCATGGATGATTCCCCACTGATGTATGGGGTGATTGGGGTGTGCCCAGGCACAACTGGCACACCCTGTGTGCATGCCTATGATTATACAAGATTTATATAGCACAGTTTGCACAGCACTTTACAATAAAAAGGGAGACAGCGCAGTTACAATGCAAGAGTTAAATAGAAAATACAACTTTAAGGCCTTGTTCACACCAAAAAACAAAGAGATTTCACTTGCAGAGACACAAGTTTACATCAGTTTTCATGCACAGTTCAGTGAGTTTTTTTGCTCAATGACATCATTTTTTTCATGGACTTTTTTATGCACAGATAATAAAAACACCTGTGATATTACTTTCTTTTCCTTTGCGGAGAGAAAAAAAATACAGTTTGGACAATTTACCGCTAGCATATTGTAGTATCCTTCATAAGAGCCTTCCTTTATATCATATTCCTATTTGGAGTTCCCTTCATTAGAGTTCTCTCTTATCACCAGTGTCCCCCTCATTGCTTCCCACTTATCAGTGTCCCGATCACTAGGGTGCCGTCACCAGTCTCCCCACATCACAGCTTCCCCCATTCCCCATCAGAGCTCTTCTATCATCCGCTCTTACAAGGCGGCAAGAGAATAGTAACAAGGACTTGGTAGATGGAGCAGTTGGGCAGGGCTTGGGGCTCATTCACATGCGCCATGTGACCTGTACAGAGTGAATCAACATTTTGTTTTCTTTATGTGGCTGGAGCTGTGTATAGACAGCCTATGTTATGCTATGGGGATGTAGTGGATGTACAAATACAGCCGCAGGTCCTAATTTGACACATGGATGCAGGTATATGGCCTGAATAATACAGTGTGCATTCAGGGCCACTCACATCCACCTGCACACCGTCAAATCAGGACCTGTGACTGGGTTAGTACAGCCACTGCATCCTCATAGAGAGTAATAGGTAGTAATAGTACTACATTTTTATTAAAGTAGCCTTTACACTTTCTTATTATTTTTTTTTCTTCCCCACAAAAATTTTTATTAAGAGTTTTTCATAGACAATACAAAACGTACCATATGATACATAACCAGATTACAGGTAAATATTCCAACTAGTAAGAGACAAAGAGTTCGAATTCAGGAAAATATGAGCAGGGAAGTGCTGCCTCTAGTTAAGTCATTAAGATGGCCACATAAAGACACCTATAGTAGTAAGCTGTGTGTTTCAGGCCTGCTAGGTTTATGTTGGAATGAGAGATTTCTTAGACAAATAATCACAGTAGCTTTTGTATGCTATGCTATAAGACAGGCAAGGATTAGGATATGCGTTCGAGCACCGTGTCGGGATTCGACTCCTGAGCCTCTTACTGGAGTAGGATGAAAAATAAAAAGAAAGAGGAGGAAGAAAAGAAGAGGTGAAAGAGGAAAGGAAGAAAGCACGAAGAACGTGGAGATAAGAAAGAGGAGGGAGAAGGGAAGGGAGGGAGGGAATGAGGGGGCACTGCAAGGAGAGAGTGTGAGGAGGGGGTGGGATTACCACCAACTGCCCTCCTCAGTGTACCCTGAGTATTATGATATCTACTGCGCCTTTTAGGGGTTATCCCGGTATAAGTCCTGACAGCGCTGTGAGTTACGGTATTTGAGCCATGGTGCCCATGTTGCTGAAAAATGTGCTATTCTGTCCTGTGCAGTGTAAATCAATTCCTCCATTGCTGCTATCCGGTTGATGCGTGCCACCCATTTCTTAATGGAGGGGGGTGACTTGGATCTCCAGTGTACTGGGAGACACAGTCTAGCGGCATTAATCATGTGCATAGCTATTGACCTTAATATTTTTTACGGGAAATTTTGGAGATGTGAAGAAGGTATTGCGCTGGTGAATATAAACGCGCAAGCGAGGATATCTCCGTTGCAACTTCGTGAACTTTACGCCAGTACGGCTGAATCAGTGGGCATGTCCACCAAATATGAAGGTATGTGCCTAGACCTTGTTCACACCTCCAGCATTGGTCTGAGACTGTCGGGATGAATTTATGTAGCATTTCTGGTGTTCTATACCACCTTGTTTTAATTGTGTAACCATTCTCTTGAATATGAACATTCAGAGAGCCCTTGTGGATATATAAATGCACTTGCTCCCAGGTGATATCATCAATCGCCACGCCCAGCTCGGTCTCCCAATAGGCATGCTCCGCTTTCAAGGAGCCATAAGGTTCTCCGAACATTGTGGCATAAAGCCCCGAGATTAGGTGGCTCTGGGGAGAAGAGCAAGAGCATAGCGATTCCAGGAAAGTAGGATTTTTTGCAAAGTTACCTCTATTCGAGGGACTATCTAAGAAATGTTTCAGATGGGTATAGGCCCAAAAGGGGAAAGACTTTGTGTTTGACAGCGAAGCCAGTTCCCCTTGTCGGAGAAACCTTCCTCTGGAAAAGAAGTGTTTAGCCTGCATTTCTGCATAAGGCCATTCTGCTGCCAGAAAGGCCCCCTCCATGCCCGGGGGAAATCTGGGTTACCCCTGATAGGTGTGATTGCACAGTGCGAATTTGAAAGTACCTTGCTATCGTAAGCATGCAAGGTTGCACCTATAAGAGGATGCGAGTGTACATTAGTCGGTATATGTGTCTTTGAGAACCAGGGAATGTATTGGAGTTCAGTACCCGAAATTAATTTTTCCAATAACACCTAACCCTTATAGTTAGTATGGAGCCACCAGTATGCCACCCGGGTTAGATGAACTGCCCAGTAGTATCTCTGGAGGTTTGGAGTCCAATCCCACCACCCGACTTTGGCAGAACTAGCTTAGCCCACCCCACATGCGCTACCTTCATTCCCCATAGAAAGGTTCTACACATACGCTTATAGGCTGTGAAGAAGGAGGGTGGTAGACGAATTGGGATAGTCTGTAATTTGTAGAGTAAGCAGGGGAGCACTGTCATCTTTAAAATTGAGGCCCGGCCGAACCATGAGATAGTGGGGGCCTCCCACCTAAGTAGATCCTGTTGTATAAGCCTCAACTCTGCCAGGAAGTTCTTTTCATATAGATTTTTAAGTTTACTAGGGAGTTGAATGCCTAAGTATATAATAGCATCTACTTTCCAGCAAAAGGGGAAGTTTGTCTGACAGAGCTGAACTATCTTAGGGGGCAAAGAAACATTTAGCGCATAAGACTTTGAAAGGTTAATTTTTAGATTCGAGATGTACTTGAACTGTTCTAACACTGGCATTAGATTGGGTAGAGACGTCAGCGGCAATGAAAGAAAGAGCAAAATGTCATCCGCGAAAGCTGCAATCTCATATTCCCGCTGATGGACCTCTATCCCCTTTATGTCTGGATTCGCATGGATGCACCGGAGGAGAGGTTCTAAGGTGAGAATGTATAACAAGGGCGAGAGAGGACATCCCTGCCTGGTCCCATTGTGGATGGGGAAGGCGTCCGACAGGTGGCCGTTTACTCGAACTCTGGCCCTGGGCTTGGTATAGAGCGCTCCAATAAAAGTTCTCATACCGTTTCCCAAGCCAGGGCTTCCAGGACCGCATCCATGTAATCCCAGGCCACCCTGTCGAATGCCTTCTCTGCATCCATGGCCAGGAAGCAACCCTCCCTATTAGCTGACGTAAGCCAATGATGCAAATTGCGGGCCTTAATGGTATTGTCCCTGGCTTCTCTTCCAGGGGCAAATCCAAAGTCCAGTCCTATCCAGGAGGGTATATGATAGGACAAATGAGTAGCCGGGATCTTGGCGAACAATTTAACATCAACTTTCAGGAGGGATATGGGTCGATAGTTGGCTACGTCGGCGGGATCCTTGTTTTCCTTAGGGATTACCGATATGTAAGCCTCTAGTAAGCTACCTGAAGCACATGGTGAATGGGAGAGGGCATTGAAGGCTTTAAGAAATTTCGGTGCCAGGAGGTCAGCAAAGCTTTTATAATATTGTGCTGAGAAGCCATCTGACCCCGGGCTTTTGCCAGGTTTCATAGCCTTCAAGGCCTCCCCCCACTCTTCCAACTACAGTGGCACCTCCATGGCTTGCCAGGACAGCGGCCAGGAGCTGTATTTGGCCAGAAATTCCTTTATGAGCTTCAAGCGCGCATCTGCCGAAATTGGTCTATATTCATGTGATTCAAGATTATATAATTTGCTATAAAAAGAGAGAAGTTGGTTAGCAATGTCTTAATTTCTAGAGTGGGTTGCTCCTCCTGTGTCTACTATGTGGTGGACAGTGAATGCCAGTGTATGTCTTTGTGTAAACCTAGCCATTAACCTTCCGGGTTTATTGCCTTGCTCGTAGAATAGTTTTTGAGAGAGTACATGTCTCTTCTGTGCACGTTTGTATAGTTCCTCTAAGAGCGTTGCCCGCGTATCAGCTAATTCCTGGGCTACCCCTACTGCTAGTGAGCGTTTATGCTGTACTTCCAGTAGAGCTATTTTGTCTGACAGGTCTCGGATCACAATTTGATGTGCTTTTTTCTTCCTGGCAGCGATAGCTAACAGATGTCCCCGTACAACGCATTTATGTGCCTCCCATTGGGTCATGGGAGACACATCTGGGGTGTCATTGTGTTGGAAATAGTCCACAGTAGTCTTAGTGACTTCCGCTAGGTCCCCCGGGTCCGTGAGAAGGGAAGCATCCAAACTCCAATTCCTGGTAGTCATTTCCCGTTGTGGAAACTGCAAGGTCAGTGTGATTGGGTAATGGTCGAATATGTACATACTCTCTATGGTCGCATCCTGTAAGAAAGTCAGGTCGGTCTGATGGATAAATAAATAGTTTAGCCTCGAATAGCGGCTGTGTGGATGTGAGAAAAATTGTATAGTCTTTCCCCTGGGGCTGTAGAGTACGCCAGGTGTCGTGAAGCGCAAGGGAGGCTAGTGTGAACTTGGCTTGGCATAAGGCAGAAAATGGGAGTAAGGAGGTACCCGTAGAGGTATCAAGAAGCAGATCTAGGGCCATGTTGAGATCCCCTCCCAGTGTTAGAAGGCCTGTTTTCAATGTGGTAAGCTGTAGGAGGACCTCTTTTAGGAAGGTTACCTGTTTAGAATTGGGGCAATAGATGTTCGCAAAGGTCACCGGTCTATTTTTCAAAATCCCTTTTAGAAAGAGGAATTTACCCCCTGGGTCAAGGACTTGGTCCGTAAGGCGGAATGGAAAAGATTTGGCAAATACTATGGAAAATTCTTTTGTTTTGGAGTCAGGGCAAGTTGCATGGTAGACCTCCGGGAATCAGCTATTGGATAGGCGGGGGATGGAGCTTGATTTAAAATGGGTTTCTTGCAGAAATAGCACTTGAGCTCTATGGTGGTGTGCTTCAGCAAGAATACTACTCCGCTTCTCCGGGACAATGAGGCCTCTAGCGTTCAGAGAATAGACCTTGAGGGATAGAGGCGCCAATGATTGCATCGCAGAAGGCATATTTCAGTGTTCAGAAGCGCTTGTCAGTGCCACCCCCAAACTTCAGGGGGAAGGGGTCTAGGAGGTTAGAAAGGAGGGGAGTAGAGAACACGACCAAGGAGACAAACAAAAGAGAGAGGGAGGGAGAAAGAGAAAGAAGAAAAGAAGGGAAAAGGGGAGCTAATAAGAGAAAGGGAACTACAGTTGAGGATAAGCTCACTCCGGGAAGACAGACGGGGCTGACCAGTAACCCCGGAGAGGCTTACCCCCTGAACTTAACAAGCTACCCCCTATGTGGGGATCACAAAAGATATACAGGAGGTAATACAGACCAGCTGACTAACCTAGCGAGAGAAGAAATTAAAAACTGAAATAACGTAAAACTTTTCCAGCTAGTTTCAAGGGGGATACCTGCCTCCTTGAGGTGGGGAAGAAACCTAGCACCCAAACAACTATATGGACATTTCCTGCCATCCAGGAACCCAAGTACACATGATTGAAGATTCATAAGATACCTGGACTTTGCTGGGCGAGATGGTATCGTGCAGGCCCCCTCACAATAGACGAGAAGGACCCACTCTGGCCCCCCCTCGCCAGCAACCTGATGAGCCATGACGAGGCAGGAGTTCCACTGTGGTGGTAGTGTTGGGGGGGGGGCACACAGTGGGGCTGGGCAGAAGGCAGAATAAGATGCTGGACAGAAAACAATTGTTTTTTATGTGTCTTGCAGCAATCTGCATTTTCCTAGTGTAGAAAAAAAGCAGATCACTGCAGGTAGTGTGAGCGAGCCTTAAAGGTGCTTGTATCTTGGCAGTTCTTTCCATCAGCCAATATTGTATAAGCAAATTGAGACTTCTGTTTTTTCTTTTATATATTAGAAAAAAGTGTTTAGCTGTTGAGAAGTATTTCTGTCCATTCTGAGCTAGACCACTTTAAATCTTTATAAATATATTGCATGCATTTTATTAGTATCACTTGAATCCTTTAAGAATTTTCAACAGGAGCTTACAGATGAAATAATCTTCTACATTCTGTTATGTAGCCTTGTTATGTTGCTTTCTGTTATGTAGCCTTGAGCCAGTCCTATTAGCAACAGGCTCATTCAGTGCCATAAATATGCATTCAACTGTTCCTAATGTGGCATAATTAAACACTTCTTGTACGTATACAGTACGTGAGCTGCACTACACCTGATACAATGCTTGCATTGTAATACCAGCATTCATTGTCATCATAATCTAGAGTATCATAAGTGTGAGAAGTGATAATATTTCAATGTTGGTATTTCACCATTCATCCCTAATACATCCATATTTAACATATTGTGGCATTCAATTCAAGGTTAAAATCATTACATTACCCACAGTTGGGAAACTCATCTCTTCTCTAAAGGATTGTGAAAGTACATTTTGTGCCATGTTGACCTGACCTGACAGTGCATAAAAAGCCTACTTTCCTTTTCAGTTTCCTCTAGAGAAAATCTTTTCTTTTATTAGACTTTCCTGCTGTTAGTTTGATAGAGAAGAAGATTACTTTGAAGTAAACCAATGACTTTCAAAATGGTTTCTATTAAAAATAAATGAGATCATTGATTATATTAATGCATAGATTGTCATTGGTTACCATTGCATTTTTCACATGACAGTTAAATATTTCAAGCAATCTAGTTTTTTTTTTTTTTTTACAAAGGAAAATGAATGCATCTCAACAGAATTCTTAACATGAGCAATCAGAAGAAATCCTTCTGGTTGAGTAAGCAACATACATTTTACTCAGCTCAAGCATTTATGAAATAGAATGTGTTACCAATGATTTACTATTGTGGTATTTGGGACCAAATGAAAAACACAACATGACTTAAAATAATTTATCAACTTGTTATGCATTCATATTTGCATTCATTTGTAACATAGCATTTAGTGCGACCAAATGAAATTTAATGAATAAATAATACAGATCACCTATTTTCACAGTTCTAAATAACTGGTAAATGATTGCTTATTAACAGGAGCTGACATTAGAACTAGCTATTAATCAGGAAAAAAGACATAGCAAAATAAATCATTTATTTCTCTTGGTTTATTCAGAAGTTCTTCAATATCTGGAAGAAGTTCAGATCTACATAAACAAACACATAAAATATATTCAGACTGTAGATGTGTGTTTCATTTTTTTCCAAATAACTTTTAATTCAAAGTTTTGCAATGTTTACAAAAAAGAAATAGAAAAAATAGAACAAAAATCCAAAACAGAACACAATATACAGTACTTTGATGGTCATACATTTCTCTAGTAATATAACATATACTTGTTAGCACTATACAACAGGGACGTGCGGTGAGTAGGGATGAGCTTCGAGTTCGAGTCGAACTCATGTTCGACTCGAACATTGGCTGTTCGCAAGTTCACCGAACAGCGAACAATTTCGGGTGTTTGCGGCAAATTCGAATGCCGCGGAACACCCTTTAAAAGTCTATGGGAGAAATCAAAAGTGCTAATTTTAAAGGCTAATATGCAAGTTATTGTCATAAAAAGTGTTTGGGGACCTGGGTCCTGCCCCAGGGGACATGGATCAATGCAAAAAAAAGTTTTAAAAACGGCCGTTTTTTCAGGA
The DNA here is from genome assembly GCF_042186555.1 of Aquarana catesbeiana. Classification (NCBI taxonomy): domain Eukaryota; kingdom Metazoa; phylum Chordata; class Amphibia; order Anura; family Ranidae; genus Aquarana; species Aquarana catesbeiana. The sequence goes on along the minus strand of NC_133324.1, from coordinate 711,997,238 downwards.
GCAGTGATTTTAATAATACTTAAAGTCAATCAATAAAAGTGTAATATCCCTTTAAATTTCATACCTGGGGGGTGTCTATAGTGTGCCTGTAAAGGGGCGCATGTTTCCTGTGTTTAGAACAGTCTGACAGCAAAATGACATTTTGAAGGAAAAAACTCATTTAAAACTACCCGCGGCTATTGCATTGCCGACAATACACATAGAAGTTCATTGATAAAAACGGCATGGGAATTCCCCAAAGGGGAACCCCGAACCAAAATTTAAAAAAAAAAATGACGTGGGGGTCCCCCTAAATTCCATACCAGGCCCTTCAGGTCTGGTATGGATTTTAAGGGGAACCCCGCGCCAAAAAAAAAAAAAAAACGGCGTGGGGTCCCCCCAAAAATCCATACCAGACCCTTATCCGAGCACGCAACCTGGCAGGCCGCAGGAAAAGAGGGGGGGACAAGAGTGCGGCCCCCCCTCCCTCCTGAACCGTACCAGGCCACATGCCCTCAACATTGGGAGGGTGCTTTGGGGTAGCCCCCCAAAACACCTTGTCCCCATGTTGATGAGGACAAGGGCCTCATCCCCACAACCCTGGCCGGTGGTTGTGGGGGTCTGCGGGCGGGGGGCTTATTGGAATCTGGAAGCCCCCTTTAACAAGGTGACCCCCAGATCCCGGCCCCCCCCTGTGTGAAATGGTAAGGGGGTACATAAGTACCCCTACCATTTCACGAAAAAAGTGTCAAAAATGTTAAAAATGACAAGAGACAGTTTTTGACAATTCCTTTATTTAAATGCTTCTTCTTTCTTCTATCTTGCTTCATTTTCTGGTTCTTCTGGCTCTTCTGGTTCTTCTGGTTCTTCCTCCGGCGTTCTCGTCCAGCATCTCCTCCGCGGCGTCTTCTGTCTTCTTCTCCTCGGGCCGCTCCGCACCCATGGCATGGGGGGAGGCTCCCGCTCTTCTCTTCTTCTCTTCTTCTTTTCTTCTTTTCTTCTTTTCTTCTCTTCTTCTCTTCTTCTTCATTTTCTTCTCCGGGCCGCTCCGCAATCCATGCTGACATGGAGGGAGGCTCCCGCTGAGTGACGGCGCTCCTCGTCTGACAGTTCTTAAATAACGGGGGGGGGCGGGGCCACCCGGTGACCCCGCCCCCCTCTGACGCACGGTGACTTGACGGGACTTCCCTGTGGCATTCCCCGTAACGTCACAGGGAAGTCCCGTCAAGTCACCGTGCGTCAGAGGGGGGCGGGGTCACCGGGTGGCCCCCGCCCCCCCGTTATTTAAGAACTGTCAGACGAGGAGCGCCGTCACACAGCGGGAGCCTCCCTCCATGCCAGCATGGATTGCGGAGCGGCCCGGAGAATAAAATGAAGAAGAAGAGAAGAAGAGAAGAAAAGAAGAAAAGAAGAAAAGAAGAAGAGAAGAAGAGAAGAGCGGGAGCCTCCCCCCCATGCCATGGGTGCGGAGCGGCCCGAGGAGAAGAAGACAGAAGACGCCGCAGAGGAGATGCTGGACGAGAACGCCGGAGGAAGAACCAGAAGAACCAGAAGAGCCAGAAGAACCAGAAGATGAAGCAAGATAGAAGAAAGAAGAAGCATTTAAATAAAGGAATTGTCAAAAACTGTCTCTTGTCATTTTTAACATTTTTGACACTTTTTTCGTGAAATGGTAGGGGTACTTATGTACCCCCTTACCATTTCACACAGGGGGGGGCCGGATCTGGGGGTCACCTTGTTAAAGGGGGCTTCCAGATTCCGATAAGCCCCCCGCCCGCAGACCCCCACAACCACCGGCCAGGGTTGTGGGGATGAGGCCCTTGTCCTCATCAACATGGGGACAAGGTGTTTTGGGGGGCTACCCCAAAGCACCCTCCCAATGTTGAGGGCATGTGGCCTGGTACGGTTCAGGAGGGAGGGGGGGCCGCACTCTCGTCCCCCCCTCTTTTCCTGCGGCCTGCCAGGTTGCGTGTTTGGATAAGGGTCTGGTATGGATTTTTGGGGGGACCCCACGCCGTTTTTTTTTTTTTTTTGGCGCGGGGTTCCCCTTAAAATCCATACCAGACCTGAAGGGTCTGGTATGGAATTTAGGGGGAACCCCACGTCATTTTTTTTTTTAAATTTTGGCCGGGGTTCCCCTTAATATCCATACCAGACCTGAAGGGCCTGGTATGGAATTTAGGGGGACCCCCACGTCATTTTTTTTTTTTAATTTTGGTTCGGGGTTCCCCTTTGGGGAATTCCCATGCCGTTTTTATCAATGAACTTCTATGTGTATTGTCGGCAATGCAATAGCCGCGGGTAGTTTTAAATGAGTTTTTTCCTTCAAAATGTCATTTTGCTGTCAGACTGTTCTAAACACAGGAAACATGCGCCCCTTTACAGGCACACTATAGACACCCCCCAGGTACGAAATTTAAAGGGATATTACACTTTTATTGTTTGACTTTAAGCATTATTAAAATCACTGCTCCTGAAAAAACGGCCGTTTTTAAAACTTTTTTTTGCATTGATCCATGTCCCCTGGGGCAGGACCCAGGTCCCCAAACACTTTTTATGACAATAACTTGCATATAAGCCTTGAAAATTAGCACTTTTGATTATTCATGTTCGTGTCCCATAGACTTTAACGGTGTTCGCATGTTCGAACGAACTTTTTTCCTGTTCGCATGTTCTGGTGCGAACCGAACAGGGGGGTGTTCGGCTCATCCCTAGCGGTGAGGTCAGTGGCTGGTGAGTAGGGATGAGCCGAACACCCCCCGGTTCGGTTCGCGCCAGAACCTGTGAATGGACCGAAAGTTCACGCAAACTTTAGAACCCCATTAAAGTCTATGGGACTCGAACGTTCAAAATCAAAAGTGCTAATTTTAAAGGCTAATATGCAAGTTATTTTCCTAAAAAGGGTTTGGGGACCCGGGTCCTCAATGCAAAAAAAGTTTTAAAAACGTTTGTTTTTTCGGGAGTGGTGATTTTAATAATGCTTAAAGTGAAAAAAAAAATATTCCTTTAAATATCATACCTGGGGGGTGTCTATAGTATGCCTGTAAAGTGGCGCGTGTTTCCCTTGCTTAGAACAGTCCTTGCACAAAATGACATTTTTAAAGGAATAAAAGTCATTTAAAACTGCTTGCGGCTTTAATGTAATGTCAGGTCCCGGCAATATGGATGAAAATCAGTGAGACAAACGGCATGGGTACCCCCCCAGTCCATTACCAGGCCCTTTGGGTCTTGTATGGATATTAAGGGGAACCCTGTACCCCAATTAAAAAAAGGAAAGGCTTGGGGCCCCCAGGTCCTATATACTCTGAACAGCAGTATACAGGCAGTGCAAACAAGACAGGGACTGTAGGTTTGTTGTTAAGTAGAATCTGTTTGTAATTTTGAACTGGTACCTTTTTAAAGTGTAGCTCCAGCCAAAAAATCTATTTTTAAGCTTTTTAGAAAACATAGGGAAGGGTTAACGCCCCTGTAACATTTGTTTTGCTGTCTGTGCACCTCTTCAGGAGATTTCACATCACTTTCTGTCCCAATGACAAATGTTTTTTGAAAATTTGTTTTTTTTTAGTGAAACAAGGATTGGGGATAAAGCATCAGTGAAGAGTAGACACGTTTTTCCCATATTAACTCTTACAGGAGAGAATTTCCCTTCTTAGGGGTAGATTTCATCTCACTTCCTGTTGTCTCCTTCCGTTTGCAAGTAGGAGTCATTTGTAAGTTGGATGTTTGAAAGTAGGGGCCTGCCCTATATACTCTGCATAAATTGGGGCCTTAGGTGTTGGTGTTGCCACAACACTGTAAGCCCTCACAGTTACTCTTGGTGGGCACAGGAAAGGGCTCTGCTGTGAAATATTAGATCAAGAATTGTAATTACATGCCATTGTTGAACAGTGGTAGAAAAATTGGGCCTTTGGTGGTGGTGGTGCTGGTGCCACAACACTGTAAGTCCTCACAGTTACTCTTGGTGGGAGCTGGAACGGGCCCTGTTGTGAAATATTATATCAAGAATTGTATACAGCAAGGAATTTTTTCTTATAACAAGAAATATGGGATTTTTATAGGGAGAATTGGCGTCTATTCACAGTAGGTACTAACCAAACAAATGTTAAAAAATTGATTTTTATTTTAATAGAAAAAAGAAAAACACATTAGAATATAAAAGAGAATTGTCAATACAAATAGACATCAAAATAAGACCATCCAGTAATATGTTCAAATTCTATTCATGCCTGTCAGCCAACATGTTTCGCAAACGACAAGTTGCTTCATCAGGGCATAGATCGGCATCATTGGTTCATTTAAACTACAAGAACAATAGATAGGTATACTATAGTTAGAAGTGTATGGTGGTCATATACATACATGTGTCATAAAGAACATATAGCAATTAGTTTGAACATTTTATCTAGTGGTCTCACCTACTGGTATAAGTCTGAGATTAAAAGCATACTCCCCCATTGCCAGGCATCGTCCGTGGTGCCAGCTGGTGCAAATACTCCAGGGGTGCCAGATCCCACCGGATATTGCCAATAGAGGGACTGGACCGCACAGTTGCAAGACAAGAATCTAATAAGATATGTAAAATGAAAAATATCGATACAAAGTCGCTTATTCAGGCTGAAGCAATACTATATATATAGTTTGTTCAAAAGAATAGTAAACACAACATTAAATTCATATCGCTTAGCCACTATATAATATGAACGGGTAAAATAAGTGCATGATCATACACACTAAGACATAAGTCTTTAAATGGGTAATTAGCAATATGTTGCAAGCTGCTGCAAGTAAAATATGCTGCCCTTGATGGTTGTACATATACATGCCTGGTCACATGATCCCGACATGACCTCTACCGGAGGACTAAGGAGGAGGGTTACTTTAGTATTTAGAGTCTTAAATAATAATTATAAAAGTTTTAAGGCTGTATGAGAATAACAAACTTGCAAAGAAATACATGGATTTCATATGCATCAAACCGGAGCCAGCAACTCTATGACCTAGCATGGTTATTCCATGTCAGGAAGAGTGAATCTGTTTCCAAACAAGACAAATAAAACAGGTAAAGCCACCCCTCTCCTACTAGATACAATCCTTCCCGGGATACTTGAAAGGGAAAACGTGCATGAAAGTACAAATATCAGATAGAATAGGTGTCTTTCCTAGTGGTCACAAAGACCAAATATTAGGATTTTTACCTGCACAATGCTCAAGAAACGTGATTCCTCAGTCAGAAAACGTCTTCCTGTCAGCAAGGATGGGTCTGGCCCAACTGCGTCTATTGGCACAGCGGCCGCTCCATCCTTTATACGGTCCCACCGGAAGTAAACAGGCCCATGACGGCCTCCGGCGTCACATATTTTATCATATCCTTCTGCCAAAATTGCTCCTTTAGGAATAGGCCAATTTATCATCCTTCTTATGATAAAACATATTTTATCATATCCTTCTTATGATAAATTGGCCTAATTCCCAACTGTTGGTGTCTCTTTCTCTCAAAAATTCAGAGATAACCTCTATACCTTTATTATGTGGGATGCTAGAGTAGAGCGCCTCTATGTCAATAGCTGCCAAAATTGCTCCTTTAGGAATAGGCCAATTTATCATCCTTCTATTGGAACATATTTTAACCAACAATCTTTTTCTGTTCAATGGCGTTACCTACCTCCAGGTACAGGGGGTAGCGATGGGGACCTCCTGTGCCCCATCGTATGCCAACCTATACCTGGGGGGATGGGAACGCACTCTCTTTTCCAGTGAGGGGGCCTCGATGTATCTCCGCCATATTCTCCTTTGGCGGAGGTACATCAACGATGTCCTCCTCATTTGGACAGGATCAGCTGGTCTACTGTCAGATTTTATGGAGTTCTTGTCCCAAAATAACTTTAATTTGAAATTTACGATCCAATCAGATGCCCATTCCATCCCTTTTTTGGATCTGCGCCTTGTTCTGCTAAAAGATGGCTCTATCTTCAGCACACTATATAGGAAGGAGACGGCGGGAAATACTATATTACACTTCTCCAGTTCCCATCCCCGTACGCTTGTACGTAGTATACCCTATAGCCAATACTTGTGGCTGCGCAGGAATTGTGCAAAAAATGAAGACTTCGAGAGAGAAGCGAAAGCCCTCTTTAGGAGGCTACTTGACAGGGGCTACAGTAAGAAAATTCTTAAAAGGGCCTACAAACGGGCTAAATCAAACATACGTGAGACTCTCCTGTTCAAACCTAAAGTATGTGACTCCCAATCTACTACAAAACTTATCACCACTTTCACGACCCACCAACAGATGATCCGGAATCTTATTAATGAAAACTGGCACTTTTTATCTGAGGATCCGATAGTCTCCAAATACGTAGCCAACGTACCGCAGATTACATATAGAAAATCTAAGTCTATTCGGGATACGTTGGTGCATAGTCACCTTCAATCTATAACACCCCTGCTGGGAGCGGAGGGCGGAAATGGTACCTTCAAATGCGGCCATTGCGAATTCTGCCCGTGGATTAGTGAAGGCATAGGGTGCCCCCTCCCAAGGGGAGGTTTTCATAGGTGTAAGAGCTATGCGGATTGCTCCACAACAGGCATTGTTTATCTTGCCACATGCCGTTGTGGAGCTTTCTACATTGGCAAAACCAAACGCCCCTTCGCCAAAAGGATCCAGGATCATCTGTATTATCTGGATGCCGGACTGCTATACACCCCTATCTGCAAGCACATTGGCCTTCACCATAGCTTTGACCCTAGCTACATTTCCTTTTTTGCTCTGGAGGTCATATCTGACTTTGAGAGGGGAGGAAATGTAGATAAACGTATACTTCAAAGGGAGGCAAGATGGATTTTTGACCAACAGGCGACTCATCCGCCTGGCCTCAACACAGCACTCTCTTACAAACCAATTTTGTAATACTTAGATATGAGTTTCAGTTGTGATCCTCCCGATTTCCCCCTATTCTTATCCTTCACATGTTCTATATGCCCTATGTTTTTTGCCTTTTTTTTTTTTTATTTCCCTCCCCCCCCCCCCCCCTCCAATCCTTGAGGGATGACCCAGACATATGGTTAACTAACTAGGGGACACTTTTTCCTTCTCTGTACAATATCAAACAAATTGTTTGCCGTAAATAATATTATATCATATCTATTCACTGTGTTAAGCACACCCATGCATACCTGTTTGGTCTAGAGGGGAAAAGATCCCTGCATGGGTGAATGCCTTAGTGTATTCTTTAAGGTTTATACTTACCATTAAGATATTAATGATGCATTCTTAATTTTATTTCATTCTATTTGTGATTATTCAATTATTATGATTTTAATATGTATGTACACATAGTCATTTGCGGGACTATTTAACATTGAAGCTTCCTCCATGCTGGACTAGTCAGGTGCCTCGCTGTTGCTTTTGCGATAGATAGGGGGACTCGGACGTCCCGGCGCATCGGGGCGGAGTTTTCTTTTATGTCCGCCCCCCTCTGCCCTCACTCCTCAGGTGGTGGGGGCAATGCGCGCGCATCCGCCAGGAGCGGTGACACACTTCCGCTCGGCGTGTTGCGCGCGCATTACATGCGGGGACGTCCGGACTGGAAGTGACGCCGGAGGCCGTCATGGGCCTGTTTACTTCCGGTGGGACCGTATAAAGGATGGAGCGGCCGCTGTGCCAATAGACGCAGTTGGGCCAGACCCATCCTTGCTGACAGGAAGACGTTTTCTGACTGAGGAATCACGTTTCTTGAGCATTGTGCAGGTAGAAATCCTTATATTTGGTCTTTGTGACCACTAGGAAAGACACCTATTCTATCTGATATTTGTACTTTCATGCACGTTTTCCCTTTCAAGTATCCCGGGAAGGATTGTATCTAGTAGGAGAGGGGTGGCTTTACCTGTTTTATTTGTCTTGTTTGGAAACAGATTCACTCTTCCTGACATGGAATAACCATGCTAGGTCATAGAGTTGCTGGCTCCGGTTTGATGCATATGAAATCCATGTATTTCTTTGCAAGTTTGTTATTCTCATACAGCCTTAAAACTTTTATAATTATTATTTAAGACTCTAAATACTAAAGTAACCCTCCTCCTTAGTCCTCCGGTAGAGGTCATGTCGGGATCATGTGACCAGGCATGTATATGTACAACCATCAAGGGCAGCATATTTTACTTGCAGCAGCTTGCAACATATTGCTAATTACCCATTTAAAGACTTATGTCTTAGTGTGTATGATCATGCACTTATTTTACCCGTTCATATTATATAGTGGCTAAGCGATATGAATTTAATGTCGTGTTTACTATTCTTTTGAAAAAACTATATATATAGTATTGCTTCAGCCTGAATAAGCGACTTTGTATCGATATTTTTCATTTTACATATCTTATTAGATTCTTGTCTTGCAACTGTGCGGTCCAGTCCCTCTATTGGCAATATCCGGTGGGATCTGGCACCCCTGGAGTATTTGCACCAGCTGGCACCACGGACGATGCCTGGCAATGGGGGAGTATGCTTTTAATCTCAGACTTATACCAGTAGGTGAGACCACTAGATAAAATGTTCAAACTAATTGCTATATGTTCTTTATGACACATGTATGTATATGACCACCATACACTTCTAACTATAGTATACCTATCTATTGTTCTTGTAGTTTAAATGAACCAATGATGCCGATCTATGCCCTGATGAAGCAACTTGTCGTTTGCGAAACATGTTGGCTGACAGGCATGAATAGAATTTGAACATATTACTGGATGGTCTTATTTTGATGTCTATTTGTATTGACAATTCTCTTGTATATTCTAATGTGTTTTTCTTTTTTCTATTAAAATAAAAATCAATTTTTTAACATTTGTTTGGTTAGTACCTACTGTGAATAGACGCCAATTCTCCCTATAAAAATCCCATATTTCTTGTTATAAGAAAAAATTCCTTGCTGTATTTGGTTTATATTCAGGGATTGGGAGAATCGTCTTAATTCCTGTGTATGTCCACCACCCTTTACCACTTGGCTTTTACTATATATCAAGAATTGTAATGACATGCTCCTGTTGAACAGGGGCAGAAAAATTGGGCCTTTGGTGGTGGTGGTGTTGCCACAACACTGTAAGCCCTCACAGTTACTCTTGGTGGGTGTAGGAATGGGCCCTGCTGTGAAATATTAGATCAAGAATTGTAATTACATTTCCCTGTTAAACAGGGGCAGAAAAATTGGGCCTTAGGCACAATTTTTGATGCAATACTTTGCAGCAGGGCTCATTCCTGTGCTCCAACAATAGTATCTGTGAGGGGTTGCAGTGTTGTGGCACCAGTGCCCAAGGCCCAATTTTACTGTTAAACAGGGGCTGAAAAATTGGGCCTTGGGCACTGGTGCTGGTGCCACAACACTGCAACTCCTCACAGATACTCTAGTTGGAGCGCAGGAATGAGCCCTGCTGCAAAGTATTGCATCAAAAATTGTAATTATACACCCCTGTTAAACAGGGGCTGAAAAATTGAGCCTTGCGCACTGGTGCTGGTGCCACAACACTGCAACCCCTCACAGATACTATAGTTGGATTGCAGGAATGAGCCGTGCTGCAAAGTATTGCATCAAAAATTGGGCCTAAGGCCCAATTTTTTTGCCCCTGTTCAACAGGGAAATGTATCAGAAAAAAAGGGAGGGGAGGAAAACGAATTCTTCAACAAGGAACCAGCGGGATAGCAAAAATATATAATTTATTATAGAAAGATAATTCCACATATACACCAAGCAAAAATCAAAAAATGACAGTAAGTGAACCAAATACCACCAATAAAAATAAAATAGACAATGTTGTTTAAAGACAGAAACAACACACAGATGGCCACCACATACAATTACAACCAACTGGCTAAGTAGACAAGAACCGTCACATATATTGTGTTTATGAAGTAATGTTGAGGGCCAAGAGGTAGATGTATACAGCCATGGATAATGAGAATCCGCTATGCACGCTGCCGGTGGCAGACCTGGAGTATAACTGAAAATGTAAACCACGGGGATTGCTGATGATGGCACTTGCAGGTGAGTACCCAGCCGTAGCTGGTAACATTCATCAGCAGCTGTATGGAGACTATACGTGGATACAGGAGGGAGTGTGTGCCTGTATGTATGGTGATGAATAAACCCAGCGTATTTGCTGAATCATGAAGTGGGGACACTGATAATAATGTGGTGACAATGGTCACAGAAGATATTGGATAGATACAGTCTCACCAGTCCATGGACATCAGTGTATGGCAGGCAGGCAAAACACTCCGGTCCTCAGATCTTCTCACGTTGTGCAAAACAGCTGAATCCTCCTCTGGTCAAGTAAGGGTAGCTCGTGGGTCTTTATGGCCGAATGCCGGCCAGGATAGTGGAGATGGAGAAGATGTTTATAGCGTGCCACCTGGATGCGGTGTGACTCCTCAAACACTTCCTGGTTCCGTGCGGCAAGGCCTCAGCGGCTTCAGCGGCTCAGCGAATCGGATACCCAGGGCTGATGGGTGGGTCCGTGTGAGTACTACGTTGGACGTGATGGCGTCATACTGATGCGTTTCATCCGTCAAGGATTTCTTCAGAGCATGCGCCGTAGCCAGAGCAGGCGGCTTATATAGCCATCCCAGTTACAGACGTAAATACGTCAGCTATCGGTTGTCTAGGCTACAGCGCAACAAATAGACAGCCATTCAAACCATAAAACAACAGCAAATATAGGTAAAACGGGCCGGTCCGTGGGTGCAGTACCTCCTCAAGGTCATGCAAAAAATACATAAAAAAAAAAAGGGGAAATGATTCTAAAGACAATAAGAAAAATAAGATAGATATGGGAATCAGACGTAAATAAATATATTATCAAATAAGCAAAAACAAGAACAAAAAAGCGTGGGGTATCTCCCTTAGCAACTAAGATGTAAGAAATACTGACAAATTGCACTCATTATTTAACCCATGTGGGGACATACTGTCAAGGGTATATATCCACATTTTTTCTTTCTGGCAGAGAATCCTGTCGAAATCACCCCTTCTAAGGGGAAGATTTAACCTGTAGATACCCTTGACAGTAAGTCCCGTGGGATCCCCACCATGATGATTAAGGAAATGTAGGGGAATGGGGCGTTCATCATCCTTACTGAGGATGCTCTGGACGTGTTCACTGATTCTGATCCTGAGTTTCCTTTTAGTCTTTCCCACATATTTTTTGCCACACGGGCATGTGAGCATATAGACTACTCGTGTAGTATTGCAGTTAATAAAGTTATACATTTTCCTTGTCAAAAGAAGTTTATTGAGTATACAATGTTATAAAGATACATAAAGTAAGTTTACAAGGATCTATAAAGTAAGCTCATTGTTTTACAGTAGGGTTTCTATAGGTAAATATAATGAAATTTCAAATATTAAACATTGGGTTTACGTAAACCTAAATTAAAGATATATATCATTTCCTTAGTTACTTTTGTAGGTATTTAAATGATTTATACCTACTATACATATTGTTTACAAGTAGAGTGTATATAGGTCAAATAAATTCTGATAATGAGCTTTAATCGTAAGGTGGAGAAAAGGAAAGAAAAAGAAGAAAAAGGGTTGAAAGGTAGAGGTATGGTCCACAAGGTTGTCCCGCTCGTCAGTTTATTATTCTTTTTAGTTCTCTTTGAAGCCTTAGAATGGGTGTCTCTGTAAGTCATTTAATCTGTTACCATGGCAACAGGACAGAGTCATTGAAGTTTGACAGGAACTGTTTTATCCAAGGATGCCAAAGTTTTTCAAATTTTGGAATTTGATTTTGATCGATGGCTACCATCTTAGCATGGGACATTGTATTATTCATTCTGTGAATTGTTTCTGCTAGTACCAATGTAGGAGATTTCCATGCCTTGGCCACTGTTTGTTTTGCAGCCGTTATTAGTTGGATCATAAGTTTGAATTGAGAGAGTGTTAACCATTCCGGTTTTAGATTAAGTAAAGTTAAATATGGATCTGGTTGTATTATTTTTTAAAATATTTTAGATGCAATCACGAAGACTTCCTTCCAGAAGGTTTGGATTACTGGGCACATCCACCATATGTGTAAATATGTGCCTATTTCTGGGCATCCTCGAAAACAAAGAGCTGAGGTATTAGGTGAATATTTTGCCACTCTAGCGGGTACAAGGTACCAGCGAGTTAGGACTTTATAATTTGTCTCCAGTGCTAAGATGTTGGGTGAAGATGACTTAGATGTGAGCCATATGTTAAACCAGTCCGTGTCTTCTAAAGTTCGTCCCAGGTCCTCCTCCCACCTCTGAACGTAAGAGGGTCTATTAAGATTTGCTACTCCATATAATTGATTATAAAGTGATGAAATTGTACCTTTAGCAAATGGATCTTTTGTACAGATTGATTCAAAAATGGATAATTGGGATAATGGTGTATCCCCCTTTAGGAATGGTGTATAGAAATTTTTGATTTGGAGATATCTAAATATCTCAGAGTTTGGTAGATCATATTTTTCTCTAAGCGATGGGAATGAAAGGAATGATTTAGATGCTATGAAGTCATTTAGTGTCTGAATGCCTGATGTTGTCCAAGCTTTAAAAGAATTTGGGTAGATCCATGCCGGATAAAAGGCCGGATTTCTGATAAAAGAAAGGAGAGGATTGTGTGGAGATTGTAACTGATATTTGGTTTTTATTTTATCCCAGAGAGATAAGAAGTGTTTAGTTATGGGATTATGAATTTTAAAGCGGTCTTTAGGATCAAGCCATAATAAATTTGATATTAATAGTGGGTCATTTTCTGAAGCCTCTATAAATACCCATAATGGGATTTCCTGTTTTGCATGGTATTTGGACAGACTGGCCAAATGTGCTGCTCTGTAGTAGTTAGTAAAATTAGGGTATCCCAGGCCTCCTTTATTTTTGGGAAGATGTAGTGTGTGTATAGGTATACGTGGTTTAGAAGAGCCCCATATAAACGAAGTTGCTCTTTTTTGTACTACTCTCAAAAAATAGGAAGGAATTGGAATAGGGAGGACTCTGAATAGATAAAGCAATTTGGGTAGAATAGTCATTTTGATTGCATTAATCTTCCCTATCCAGGATAAAGGAAGTTGCGACCATTGTTTTATTAGATTTGTGATCTGTCTTAATACAGGAGGATAATTGGTTGAGAATAAGTCAGAATGAGATGCTGTTAACTGAATTCCAAGATATGGGATTGCTTTTTCTGCCCATGTGAATGGGAGTGCAGCCCTAGCCGGGATCAATTCCATGTTTGTGAGTGAAATATTAAGCATTAGGCATTTCTTAGGATTAATCATAAGGCCGGATAGGGCTGCAAATCCATCAAGAGCTGGTATTAAGTTAGGACCAGAGACCTGTGGTGATGATAGAAAAAGTAATATATCGTCTGCAAATATACATAATTTGTGTGTAATACCTCCTACTTCAATGCCAGTTATAGTTTGGTTTGTTCTGATGTATTGGGCCATGGGTTCGAGTATAAGGGCAAATAATAAGGGAGATAATGGGCAACCCTGTCGGGTACCTCTTTCAATATTAAAGGCTTCAGATTTGTATCCAGCATATTTTATATAGGCTTTGGGTTTATTATATAATGCTTTGATCCATGTTAAAAAGTGGGGCCAAAACCCCATTTTTGTAATGAATATTGCATATATTGCCAGGATTAGGGATGAGCTTCGAGTTCGAGTCAAACTCATGTTCGACTCGAACATTGGCTGTTCGCAAGTTCGCCGAACAGCGAACAATTTGGGGTGTTCGCGGCAAATTTGAATGCCGCAGAACACCCTTTAAAAGTCTATGGGAGAAATCAAAAGTGCTAATTTTAAAGGCTAATATGCAAGTTATTGTCATAAAAAGTGTTTGGGGACCTGGGTCCTGCCCCAGGGGACATGGATCAATGCAAAAAAAAGTTTTAAAAACGGCCGTTTTTTCAGGAGCAGTGATTTTAATAATGCTTAAAGTCAATCAATAAAAGTGTAATATCCCTTTAAATTTCGTACCTGGGGGGTGTCTATAGTATGCCTGTAAAGGGGCGCATGTTTCCCGTGTTTAGAACAATCTGACAGCAAAATGACATTTCGAAGGAAAAAACTCATTTAAAACTACCCGCGGCTATTGCATTGCCGACAATACACATAGAAGTTCATTGATAAAAACGGCATGGGAATTCCCCAAAGGGGAACCCCGAACCAAAATTAAAAAAAAAAAAATGACGTGGGAGTCCCCCTAAATTCCATACCAGGCCCTTCAGGTCTGATATGGATATTAAGGGGAACCTGGCAGGCCGCAGGAAAAGAGGGGGGGATGAGAGTGCGGCCCCCCCTCCCTCCTGAACCGTACCAGGCCACATGCCCTCAACATTGGGAGGGTGCTTTGGGGTAGCCCCCCAAAACACCTTGTCCCCATGTTGATGAGGACAAGGGCCTCATCCCCACAACCCTGGCCGGTGGTTGTGGGGGTCTGCGGGCGGGGGGCTTATCGGAATCTGGAAGCCCCATTTAACAAGGTGACCCCCAGATCCCGGCCCCCCCCCTGTGTACCCCTACCATTTCACGAAAAAAGTGTCAAAAATGTTAAAAATGACAAGAGACAGTTTTTGACAATTCCTTTATTTAAATACTTCTTCTTTCTTCTATCTTCCTTCATCTTCTGGTTCTTCTGGTTCTTCTGGCTCTTCTGGTTCTTCCTCCGGCGTTCTCGTCCAGCATCTCCTCCGCGGCGTCTTCTATCTTCTTCTCCTCGGGCCGCTCCGCACCCATGGCATGGGGGGGAGGCTCCCGCTCTTCTCTTCTTCTTTTCTTCTCTTCTTCTCTTCTTCATTTTCTTCTCCGGGCCGCTCCGCAATCCATGCTGGCATGGAGGGAGGCTCCCGCTGTGTGACGGCGCTCCTCGTCTGACAGTTCTTAAATAACGGGGGGGCGGGGCCACCCGGTGACCCCGCCCCCCTCTGAGGCACGGGACATGACGGGACTTCCCTGTGGCAATCCCCGTGACGTCACAGGGAAGTCCCGTCAAGTCACCGTGCGTCAGAGTGGGGCGGGGTCACCGGGTGGCCCCGCCCCCCGTTATTTAAGAACTGTCAGACGAGGAGCGCCGTCACACAGCGGGAGCCTCCCTCCATGCCAGCATGGATTGCGGAGCGGCCCGGAGAAGAAAATGAAGAAGAGAAGAAGAGAAGAAAAGAAGAAGAGAAGAGCGGGAGCCTCCCCCCCATGCCATGGGTGCGGAGCGGCCCGAGGAGAAGAAGATAGAAGACGCCGCGGAGGAGATGCTGGACGAGAACGCCGGAGGAAGAACCAGAAGAGCCAGAAGAACCAGAAGAACCAGAAGATGAAGGAAGATAGAAGAAAGAAGAAGCATTTAAATAAAGGAATTGTCAAAAACTGTCTCTTGTCATTTTTAACATTTTTGACACTTTTTTCGTGAAATGGTAGGGGTACTTATGTACCCCCTTACCATTTCACACAGGGGGGGGGCCGGGATCTGGGGGTCACCTTGTTAAAGGGGGCTTCCAGATTCCGATAAGCCCCCCGCCCGCAGACCCCCACAACCACCGGCCAGGGTTGTGGGGATGAGGCCCTTGTCCTCATCAACATGGGGACAAGGTGTTTTGGGGGGCTACCCCAAAGCACCCTCCCAATGTTGAGGGCATGTGGCCTGGTACGGTTCAGGAGGGAGGGGGGGCTGCACTCTCGTCACCCCCTCTTTTCCTGCGGCCTGCCAGGTTGCGTGCTCGGATAAGGGTCTGGTATGGATTTTTGGGGGGACCCCACGCCGTTTTTTTTTTTTTTTTTTGGCGTGGGGTTCCCCTTAAAATCCATACCATACCTGAAGGGTCTGGTATGGAATTTAGGGGGAACCCCACGTCATTTTTTTTTTTTAATTTTGGCCGGGGTTCCCCTTAATATCCATACCAGACCTGAAGGGCCTGGTATGGAATTTAGGAGGACTCCCACGTCATTTTTTTTTTTAAATTTTGGTTTGGGGTTCCCCTTTGGGGAATTCCCATGCCGTTTTTATCAATGAACTTCTATGTGTATTGTCGGCAATGCAATAGCCGCGGGTAGTTATAAATAAGTTTTTTCCTTCAAAATGTCATTTTGCTGTCAGACTGTTCTAAACACAGGAAACATGCGCCCCTTTACAGGCATACTATAGACACCCCCCAGGTACGAAATTTAAAGGGATATTACACTTTTATTGTTTGACTTTAAGCATTATTAAAATCACTGCTCCTGAAAAAACGGCCGTTTTTAAAACTTTTTTTGCATTGATCCATGTCCCCTGGGGCAGGACCCAGGTCCCCAAACACTTTTTATGACAATAACTTGCATATAAGCCTTTAAAATTAGCACTTTTGTTTATTCATGTTCGTGTCCCATAGACTTTAACGGTGTTCGCGTGTTCGAACGAACTTTTTTCCTGTTCGCATGTTCTGGTGCGAACCGAACAGGGTGGTGTTCGGCTCATCCCTAGCCAGGATACTGTGTCAAATGCCCTCTTAATATCGAGAGATAGAAAACATAAAAGGATTTTCCGTTTTTTAGCAATATGTGCCAATAACACTGCCCTGCGTATATTATCGCCTGCCTGTCTATTTGGCATGAAGCCTACTTGATCTCTATGTATTAATTTTCCTATAATGCTATTAAGGCGTTTTGCTATTATTTTTGCAAATAATTTAATATCGAGGTTTAACAGAGAGATAGGCCGATAATTCACAAAGGAAGTATCATCAGAAAGGGGTTTTGGGATCATACAAACAATTGCCATTAGTGTTTCTTGCCGAAAAGAATGTCCATCTAGAAGTTTGTTAAAAGTTTCAGTGAGAATGGGAGAGAGTATTTCTGAGAATGTTTTATAGTATAAAGCCGAGTAGCCGTCTGGGCCTGGTCTTTTGTTAAGTTTTAGGTCTTTTATGGCGTTAGCAACTTCATCTATAGTTATAGGCTCATCCAAACTGCTTTTTTGATTCTAAAATAACTCAGGTAAGGTTATTTTTGAGAAGAAGGATTCAGCCTCTGTAGGATTAAATTCATTGTTTGTCTTATATAAAGTTGCGAGATGTGAGTGAAATTTATGGACTATTTTAACTGGATTACAAGTGTAAACATTTTTTGATAATTTCAAATGTATTGGTTTGAAAGATTTGTTAGTTGAATTTAATGCCCGAGCCAAATATGTACCTGGTTTGTTTGTATTCATGTAGAAATTGTGTTTGGAGCGTTTGAGGGATTTATCAACTGACTCAGTGAGAAATAGATCGTATTCCAATCTAGATTTTTCCAGATGAGATTTTGTACTCTGAGATGGATTATCTTGAAATGATATGTAGGCTGCATTAAAATTGAGTTCTAGTTTTTTTGCTAGATTTTTGCGTTCCCGTTTAAATGGTGCCATTTGTCTTTGTATTGTACCACGCAAGACAGGCTTATGAGCTTCCCACAGTGTTATTGGGGAGATGTCTGTTGTATTATTAATTGATATGTATTCCTTTAAAGCTTGTTCAATGGCCATCTGATGTAGTGGGTGTTTGAGCATTATGTCCGGTAAGTACCACGTTGGGTCATGCGCTTTTGGTATGGCTGAGGCTATAGTAGTGTATACTGCATTATGGTCAGACCACGGAATCGGAATTATATCTGATGCAATAATTTTTGGTATCATTCCTATTGTTATAAAAATATGATCTATTCTGGTGAAGGTTTGATGAGGGTGCGAGAAATAAGTGAATTTCTTTTTCATTGGGTTACTTTCTCTCCACGAATCTACCAGATTGTATTTGGAAAGAAGTTGAGAAAAAGGTAATCTAGAGGTTATTTTGGATGGTGTAAAAGGTGATTTATCTAGAAATGGGAGGAGGACCTGGTTCGAATCCCCACACATTATTACTGTTCCTATTTTGTGTGTATTAATCACTTGTAATATATGTGAGAGGAATGGTGTAGGTTGTTTGTTAGGAGCGTAGTAGGAAATCACCGTGATTGCTGTATCCATTATATAACCCATGAGTATCAGGTATCTACCTTCTGGGTCTTTAATTTCTGATGATAAGGTGAATGGTGTGGATCGGTGAAATGCAATTAGAGTTCCCCTTTGCTTGGTACAGGCAGAAGCCGTGTAAATTTGTTGATAAAAAGGAGAAATATATTTTGGAGTAGAATCTTTGGTGAAGTGTGTTTCTTGGAGGCATACTATGTGAGCCTTCTTGTTATGGAAAGTACGGAAGGCTTTGGTCCTTTTTTGAGGGACATTTATTCCCTGAACATTCAGGGAAAGTATATTCAGTGGTGCCATGGCAACAGATCAAATAGTTTTGACTTACTTTTTGTTATACAGAGCTGACTGCGCAGATCAACCTGTGTGGACTGAAGAGATGAATAGATAGAAAAGAAACCAGTGAATTCTGGAGTAAAGAGTAAACAAAAAACATATGAGATTAGATGATACATTGTATAAATTATTTTTTGCAAGTAATCACAATTTACCCGTGAAAGAGAATAAATATCTCTCTCAGGGGAATAAGTGCCTTCGTCACACTCCCACATAATATGGTTGGGAGAATGAGGAGGGCTAATGGGGGTACACGGATCTTCCGCTTACAGGAGAGAAGTGCTATGTCAAAAGACATCAAAATGATGTTTCATTAATTGGAGTGCAGAATATAGTTTTTGTTGAAATTATTTATTCCAGGGTGGTTGTATATGGTTAGTCTTGCCCTAGGCTAAATAATTCAGTTAGAAAGGTACTGTTAATAACTTTGGTATTGATGAAGATAGTTTGAATTATTTTGGGATTTTAACCCTTTTAGAGTAAACAATTACATATTTTATTCATATGCAACTGTTTAGATATGTTAACTCATAAAATTGAGGTTGTATTGCTTCAGATTATAATAAACAAAAACATAATTCTAGGAGCTAGTTAGGTAATAATATATTTGTTTTAAGAAAAGAAAGAAAAAGCTTCCATTACTTCTGGATTATTGAACATATTTGTCCTAAAAAGTAATAAATCTATTGTTATTACCTGATAATATATAACTGAACAAGAATTTCCTTATTTTACTTATATATTCTAAGGCTATATGAATCAGAAGTAATAAGAAATATAACTGGAATGTAACATGATCCCACACAGTGTGTGACTATCAGAATGCAGTTACATTCAGTTATAAATATAGGTTTTTTATAGAGAACCATCTCTTAGTATAATAAATGAAGAGATATCAGGAATTAGGATGTCAGTCCATTGAATCTTCTTGGTCCATGGATGATGTGGCATAACGGCCTCTTTTGTGAGAATGATGATTCCCATTTTGTTCTGAAATTTTCTGGGTGCTGCCTGAAGGTGAAGATGATGCCATTCTTCTGCGTGTGGGAGTGTTGCTGCTTGTGGGTTCTGTCAGATTTAATTTTAAAAGGGTTTGTTGTAGTTCATCTGCTGATCTGCTTCTGTAAATTGTACCTTGGTAGTTAAATCTGACTGAAAAGGGGAAGCCCCATTGATACATAATGTTGTGGCGTTGCAGTTCCATTAGTTGGGGTTTCATGGATCGTCTTTTAGTAATAGTAAGTTGGGATAGGTCAGCAAAAATTTGATAATTGTGTCCTTGAAAATTAAGTTCCTTTTTTTCTCTTGCAGCAATTAGTATTTGTTCTTTCGTTCTGTAATAATGAAATTTTGTGATTATATCACGTGGGGGTCCATCTTTCTTTTTGGCTGTGAGGGCTCTGTGTACTCTGTCCATTTCTAAACGTTCAATAGGGATATCTGGCTTTAGTTCTTGTAATAGAGCAGTAATAGTAGATTGCAGGTCTGTCACAGTTTCAGGTATTCCCCTTATGCGCAAGTTTGAACGTCTGGCTCTATTTTCGTAATCTTCGAGCTTAGTTTGAAGTATTAAATTCTCTTTTTTTAATTGTTCCAATTCTGTTATATTTTCTTGGGTTGTAATTTCAATTTCATCCATTTTTATTTCTAAGGCTGCGGTGCGGTTTCCCAGCTCTCTTATTTCTTTGGTTAGGCTTTTTGTTATTTGGTCTGAGGTTTGTTTTAAAGCCTTATGAAGCATCTTTTCAAATTGTAATAATATTACTGGGGATGCTGAGGAGGCTTGTGGAGAAGTTTGTGAGAGGATTTGTTCTGTATCTGACTCAAATGGAGAGTCTTGCAGTGACATTTTCTGTCTGTGAGAGCGCCCTGATGCTGTATCTTGTGAGGTGACTGGAGCTGCTTCAGCTGCAGTGAGTGCCTGTGAGCTCTTTGTGAGGTGATTTTTATTTCTGCCACGGTTTCCTCCCAGTACCATATTTCCTGCCCAAACTTTCACAGTTTGTTCCCAGGGGCAAAAAGGTTCAAATGGATACCTTTTGAGCCTGCAGGCTCCACTTTGTCCTTCTCTTCTCTCCTCAGCGGTGTGGAGCTCTAACAATGCATGTCTGCTCCGCTAGGCTCCGCCGCAGGGTCATAAAGTTATAAATTTTAAACTGTCTCTTCCCATCAGAACCAGTGAACACGTCCGTGCGCTCCACATACCTACAGATAGTACATCTGCCGCATTTAAACATGCCCCTCAGGGGTGGGAGTTGAGTGAGCCAGTTTTGACTAGGTGACCTTTGATATTCAGAATGGATCAGATGGTCCCTGAGATTCCGAGAACGTCGGGCGGTGAGGAGAGGGCGTTCCCCCACTATCTCACCGAGAGCAGGGGAACCAGAGAGAATATGCCAGTGATTACTGAGAATGGTCCTAATCTGTTCCCATTGGGCACCATATTTGGTAATAATCCTAGGGGGCCCATGTCTTTCTTTGGAGGCCATGGATCTCCTTCTAGCAAGGAGTTGCTGAGGGTCCGTCTGGAGAGCTCTTTTCTTGGCTACTCTAATAGACGTATGGGAATAACCCCTGTCCCGGAATCTACCATATAGGTCCCTGGCTTCTGTGTCAAAATCCTGTTGTGTGGAGCAGTTTCTGCGAATACGGAGAAACTGTCCCACAGGTATACCTCTAATTAAAGATCTTGGATGATCACTTGTGGCCTGGAGGAGGGTGTTCGCTGCCGTGGGTTTTCTATGGGTTTTGGTGCCAATCTTCCCGTTGTTAACAGTAAGGGTTAGGTCTAGAAAGGGGAGGGTGTGCTGGTGGGCTGTACAGGGAAATGTAATTACAATTCTTGATCTAATATTTCACAGCAGGGCCCATTCCTGCACCCACCAAGAGTAACTGTTTGTAATTGTAATTACACGCCCCTGTTAAACAGGGGCAAAAAAATTGGGCCTTGGCCACTGGTGGCGGTGCCCAGAACCAAAAATATTCGTACAAGCTAT
This sequence comes from Aquarana catesbeiana, assembly GCF_042186555.1. NCBI lineage: Eukaryota > Metazoa > Chordata > Amphibia > Anura > Ranidae > Aquarana > Aquarana catesbeiana. Next base: position 711,975,926 of record NC_133324.1, on the reverse strand, counting down.
CAGCATGAAAATTGAGGAGGAAGAGGATTGTGACTCAGCATAACAGGATAGTCACGCATCACAATAGGCAGTCTTGAAGGGATCTCACATTAAAAAAAACATTGAACCAGTTACATCAGCATCAGGTGCTTGGTAGCTGGTGATCCAAGACTTCATTTTTATGAAGGTCAGCCGATCGACCGATTCGGTGGACAGACGCACCCTGTGATCCGCTACAAAGCCTCCAGCAGCACTGAATGTGCGTTCCGAAAGAATGCTGGATGCAGGACAGGCCAGTAGCTCAGTTGCATACTGTGCAAGCTCTGGCCAGTGATCCATCCTCAAGACCCAGTAACCCAGAGGATTTTTGGTGGGAAAGGTGTCCGAGTCTGATCTTGCCCCTAGGTAATCCTGCACCGTGTGAATCAGACGCTGGCGATGGTTGATGGAAATGATCAGACCTTGGGGCTGCAGACTAAAAAATTGTTTGAACGCATCAGTCAGACGGCCACCTTCTCCACCACTCCTTCTGTCACTGACCGAAGCCTCAGAAACACCTTGTCCAGGAGGACCAGGAAATTGTAACCTCCCAGGCTCTGGAATCGCGTTGCACAAACATTTTTGCAAGGCCTCCCGAAGATCTTTCATCCTCTGCTCCCTCTGCAATGGCAAGATAAGGTCTACAACCTTACCCTTGTAACGTTGATCAAGGAGGGTTGCCAGCCAGTAATCATCCCTCCCCTTGATACCACGATTACGAGGATCCTTCCACAGGTTTTGCAGGATCAGGGAGGCCATGCAGCGTAGGTTTGCTGAGGCATTAGGTCCAGAGACCTTTGGGTCACTAAGGACGACATGATCCACAGCCACCTCCTCCCAGCCACGTACAAGCCCATGGCTTTCTTTGGACTGTAAATGATCCTTTGAAGACTGCTGCTGATGCTGAGTGCCAGGCTCCACCTCCATGCTGACACAATCCTCCTCCTCCTCATCCTCTTCCTGTGTGATCGGCGGGCATGCAGGAACACTGTCTGGATAAAGAGGGCCTTAAGAGGTAAGGAAGTCCTCCTCTTCCTTCCTCTGTTCTGCCTCAAGTGCCCTGTCCATTATTCCACGCAGCGTGTGCTCCAACAGGTGTACAAGAGGGACAGTGTCACTGATGCATGCACTGCTCACCATCCTCATGGCCTCCTCAAATGGTGACAGGCCAGTGCATGCATCCCTGATCATAGCCCACTGGCGTGGGAAAAAAAAAACAAGGTCCCCTGACCCTGTCCTGGTGCCATAGTTGCATAGGTACTCATTGATGGCCCTCTGCTGCATGTGCAGCTGCTGCAGCATGGCCAACGTTGAGTTCCACCTGGTGGGCATGTCACTGATTAGGCGGTTCTTGGGCAGGTTAAATTCCCTTTGGAGGGCTGCCAGCCGAGCACTGGCATTATATGACCTGCAGAAATACACACAGACTTTCCTGGCCTGCCTCAGGACATCCTGTAAGCCCGGGTACCTGCCCAAGAACTGCTGCACCACCAAGTTAATGACGTGAGCCAAACAGGGCACATGGGTCAGTTGTCCCTGTCGGAGGGCAGAGAGGAGGTTGGTTCCATTGTTGCAAACCACCATACCTGGCTTAAGCTGGCATGGTGTCAACCACCTCTGAACCTGCCCCTGCAGAGCTGACAGAATCTTTGCCCCAGTGTGATTCCTGTCCCCCAAGCACACCAGCTCAAGCACCACATGGCATACTTTTGCCTGCATGTTTGCATAGCCCCTTGAACGCCTACGGAGCACTGCTGGTTCCAAGGACAAATCAGCACAGGAAGAGGCCATGGAGGAAGAGGAGGGGGTGGTGGAGAGAGGTGTGGCAGAATCACCACTAGTAGAATTTTGGAGGCGTGGTGGTGGAACAACCTCCAATGCTACTGCACCCTGTCCTGCATCCTTCCCAGCTGCCAGAAGAGTCACCCAGTGCACGGTGAAAGATAGGTAACGTCCCTGTTCATGCTTGCTGGACCATGAGTCAGCGGTAATATGCACCTTACCACTGACCGCCCTGTCCAGCGAGGCCAAGACATTGCCTTCCACATGCCAGTAGAGAGCCAGAAGCTCCTTCCGTGAGAAAAAGTGGCGTTTGGGAACCTGCCACTGAGGAACAGCACATTACACAAACTCACGGAAGGGGGCAGAGTCTACCAACTGAAAAGGCAGCAGTTGAAGTGCTAGCAATTTAGCCAAGCTAGCATTCAACCGCTGGGCATGTGGATGGCTGGGAGCGAACTTCTTTTGGCTGTGCAGCAGCTGGGGCAGGGAAATTTATCTGGTACAATCTGACATCAGTGTACCGATAGCAGATTGCCAACAAGTACTTGGCTGTGACACACCTAATTCTACACTTTCATTCCTCTCAGTGCAGGTTTCAGAGATGACTGATGGTATAGTGGGGTTGGAGATCCCAGCTGATGAGGAGCAAGGAGAGGTCCGCTTTGTTCTTTGGTGTGGGTCTTTTAGGTACGCTTGCCAACGAACTGCATGGCAGGTCGACATATGTCTGGTCAAGCATGTGGTGCCCAAGCAGGTGATGTTTTGGCAATGCGAGATACGCTTGAGACATATGTTGCAAATAGCAGCGGTGGGATCTGATGCACTCGTCTCAAAAAAGACCCACGCCAAAAAACTTTTGGAATAACGCGCAGAGACAGCAGCACCTTGCACATGTGGAGCTCTGCGGTTTGATGCAGTCGGTGTGCTGCCCTTAAGCTGGCCCCTGGAGGGCATCCTGCCTCGTTGGAGATGTGCCTCCTCCTTCTCCTCCTCTCTCCTATCAGGCACCCACAAGGAGTCAGTGACCTCATCATCCCCTACCTCCCCATCACTGGAGCAAAGCTGGCAGTATGCTGCAGCAGGGGGAACATGACTGCCAGATTGCTGTCCTTCTTGGGCACCCCCTCTCTCTGGGCTCACGTTATTGCCTTCCTCTAGCTGGGTACCATCATAGGAGACTTCAAAACGCTGGGCATCCTCCTGGAGCATGTATCTAACACTGTGGTCAAACAGTTAAGGGGACTCCTCAGGAGGATACGGTGGGGCTAGGGAAGGAGTGACTGATGCCATTGAGCTGAGGGAAGGGGCCGCGTTGGCAGCTGCTTTGCCAGACAAAGTACCCTAAGCCTGGGTGAGAGAGGATGAGGAGGATGAGGACGGCTTGGTCATCCACTCTACCAAGTCTTCCACATGTTGCGGCTCAACACGGCCAGCTGCCGAAAAAAAGTACAAGCGTGTCCCACGGCCACGTGCTGATGAGGATGCACCATCCCCACGACCAGCACTGTTGCCTCTAGACACAGAGCCTGCTTGCCCTCTTTTATTGGCTTGTGACTGTCTGCCTCTCCTTGTTGGCCTTCCAGACATACTAATGGCCTGCAGTGAGATGTAGGGGCACAAAGCTGGGATGCATATATATATACTGATACTGCAGCTAGCAGAATTGCCTGCCTGTGGTATTAATAGGATCAGAACAACAGCAATTGTCTTCAGGTAGCTTTAGGTGCACACTGTGCAGAGTACGCACTACGCTAACTGTAAATACTGCAGCTGCCTGCGGTACTAATAGGATCAGAAGAACACCACCAATTTTCTTCAGGTAGCTTTAGACGAACGGTCAAACATGTGATGTTCGAGTCGAACATGGGTTTAACTCGAACTCGATGCTCATCCCTACTGGTGAGGCACTGGCTAGTATCAGAGCCAGATACACACAGGTATCACATTCACAAGTTACGTGTTTGATTCTCATTATGTAGACAATTGCAGTTCTACTAGTTATACTCATTTAACAAAAATATTTTAAAAAGCTGTCCCTTTAAGATGTATTGTTTAGGGGTTCTAAGTAATTTTCTAGCAAAAATATGATGATTTTTACATGTAGGAGAGAAGTGTCAGAATTTTACCTGGGTGGCAAGTGGTTAATTACCATAAGTAATTAATATGCAAATTATTATTATATATTATTATTATTATACAGGTTTTATATAGCGCCAACAGTTTGCACAGCGCTTTACAACATGAGGGCAGACATTACAGTTACATTACAATTTGGTACAAGAGGAATCAGAGGGGCCTGCTTGTTAGAGCTTACTATCTAAAAAGGAAGGGTCAATTGATACAATAGGTAATAGCTGTGGGGGGATGAGCTGATGGAGGAAGTAAAACAGTGTTAGGTAGAAGCAGGATAGGCTTCCAAAGGATTGGAGAAGCTCTGGAGAAATCCTGGAGGCGAGCATGGGAGGAGGTGACAAGGGAGCTAGAGAGCAGGAGGTCTTGGGATGACCGAAGAGAGTGGCTTGGTTGGTATTTTGGGACTAGGTTAGTGATGTAGCTGGGGGCAGAGTTATGGATGGCTTTGTAAATTATTGTTAGTACTTTGAATTTTATTCATTGGGTGAGTGGAAGCAGGGCTTGACTGACAACAATGTGAGCAAACCAGAAGTGAACTGAACCTAGAATGGTATGTTTTTTATTTACAAGCACAGGTATTGTCAGCAGCTTGTTTGACTGCCAGGGTAATGCGATGGGGACCCTGATGTGTAAGGGGGGGCTCTGATGTGATAGTGGGCTTCTGATGTGAAAGTGTGACTATGATGTGGACCCTAATATAAGAGGGAATCAGTTGTGTAAGTGGGGCTCTGATGTGATGGGGTCTTCTGATGTAAAAAGGGAGACTTTGATGTGAAGGGGGATCTGATCTAAATGCAGCTCTGATGTGATAGGGGCTTCTGAGGTGAGGGGGGGGGGCTCTGATGTGAAAGGGGTAACTTCTGATGTGATGGGGAGCTTCAGATTGCAAGGATATTTCTTGGAGTGAGTTTATTCATGCCTTTATTTAATTCAGTCATTTTATTTCTGCTTTCAAATATTTGTAAAGTATTGGCCCTTGTACTGAAAAGTTTGGAGAACCCAGCTTTAAAGAAATATTAGGACTCCACAAGTCCCTGGTCAAAAAGGCTGATATACTGTTGGTTGTAATAATGTATCTATAGTTAAATGGTTTAGTACTTTTACAAATTCTTTAAAAGGTAAAATTATAAACAGAATACTCTTTTTTTAAAGTCATTGACATTATAAATACACAATTTACTTATTTGGGTTTGATTCTTTATATTCAGAAAAAAAAGTGTTCCTTGCTGCAAAAAAAAAAAAGAAAAAAATATGAAGCATGTAAGCTTAATAGCTGCACAATACTGCAGAATTACATTTTGTTGTGAATGCTGTTGGGAAAATTGACTCATTAAAGTGGTTACTTTCCTTCAATGAAGAAGAAACAATTGAAAGAAGAAAATGAGATAATTGAGGTAGCTCTAAATGAAAGTGTCCTTGATTTAAAAGTCATTTGGAATCTCTCGTCTCACAATAAAGCTCCTTTGGTACATTTGGAACACAATGAAAAGGAAAGAAGAACATTCAAGTACAAAAGCTAATGGATACTATTCACTAGAATACAGCATTAGAAATTCTATTATTCAATAGGTAAAATCTGGATAATTGTAAAAAGGGAAATTAATCCTGTTATTGCCATAGTAAATAAGCAGAAAAAAATGGCATTTAAACAAATACTGCATGATTTTTTTGTTAATAATACGGGGCATAGGATCAAGAAAAGCAGAAAACAGTTTAATCTCTGTCTTCAACATGATTAATTCTACAAAGACTAACATTGCTAAATTCTAAGAGAGTAAGAGCTCACTCACACTAAAAGACATATGGCAACACATGTTTAGGTAACAAGCCTTACATTTTTATATGCATTGAATTGCATTTGTGAAGGATACAGTTTAATTTACTTAAATAAAAATGAGCATGGCAACACACTGAACTGCAGTATGTGGGTCTATTTTCCAATGCTGCAACACATCTTAGTGATAATAGTTGAGCATACAGAAAACAATGGCTTTCAGCTGTGCTTGCATCTTCCTGAATTAGAAATCACAACAGAATATATAACAATTTTCCAAATGGAAATATGCCATAATATATATTCAACATGTTGTGTTTTTTATTTTATTATGTAATTGTAGAATGTGAAAATTACAGTATACTAGAATTTGTTTTTATTTTTTAAAATTGTTCTGCTTAAAACTCACTCTGATAATACAATTGGAAGATATCATAGGTTGACAGTGTGATCTATAAGAATATAGCTACTCTTGCCCAGTGCCAGATTTATAAGGGGCAAAAGGGGAAATTGCCCTGGGCCCCCTGCCAGAGAGAGCCCCGACCCCAGACTTACTTTATAAAAAAAAAAGTCATAATTATAAAAGTAGTTTGATTATTAAAAAAATAACAAAGTATGTGTGTGTCAGGATATGGAACAGTTACTGTAAGCCTGACTTCAGAAGCAAAGAAAGTGATGAGGGCTTCTGGCAGATGTTTTACATTTGAACGTCTCATATTATTTTACGATTCGAGATGTTCGTTTTAAAATGACTGTTGCAGAATGGATTGCCTTGTTTTTGAGAGAGACGAGTGGGTGGCATAAGTAAAAAGTAAAAAAAAAAAATGTTGGAAAGTGCAAGGAAACAGTCCCAACCCCATCATGAGGGAGTGAAGTTAATGACCAGCATTGATTTATTTCAGTCAGAAACATGAGAGAGAAGCTCACTTTACTGCTTGACCCTGATTGATTTAAGGGGCGAATCCAACACTCCGCAATCTCAAATAGGGTAAAACTTTGTTAGCAAGTATTACTTGAAATTACAGGATTGGTTAAATTTAAGACAGGCATGGCCCTGGATCAGAATTCAGCCATAATGATTTAGCAGAGTGTCAGACAAAATCAGCAGAAAGTAGAGGACATTCCTTATGTGTCTTGCAAAGAGTGTAGCAGTTAAGTCAACTCCTGACCAGTTTTTTTATTTTATTTTACTGAATCCTTCTACAAGACTTCCCACAAGTGATTTTCCATTTCCCAAATGGATCTGTACACAACACCACCCTGTATGACTGTCAATGCCGTCCACTCAGCAAGGGAACTTGTGTTAAGGAAGATATTACAGAAAGGTATCAATGCTCAACGGTGCTCAATCTCTCATCTCGGGAATACTGTATATTGTTAAGTCTCTCTCTGCAGACTTGCAAACACGTGGTGTAAACCCTACTCCTTAGGTTAGAATAAATGTATGTTATGTTCTCAGTCCTCAATCTTGCTCCATCATTGGCAATTCCTTCCCATCAGATAGACTGATTAAACATTTTTCGGTCATTGAGACAATGTAGCTCGTTTAAGCATCTCCATCTCAACAGGCAGTTTTATTACAAGAGGGGATTGCTGATACCTTTCCAGGTATTAATGTAGCTCATAGAATATATCTGAGCATGATGGTCACTAGTTGTTCAGGAGAAAGGTCATTCAGCAAATTGGCACTGATAAATAATTATCCGAGAACCACATAAAAGGCTAAGTACTCTGTGCCTACTGGCTGCAGAGAACAGTGTTCTCAAGATGATATAGTTTAGTTCAAGATGATATAGTTAGTTATAGTCAATAAAATTGAGAAAAAAATTAGAACAAATATGGTTTATCATTCATTTCAGTTCACTTTTTTATTTGTCATATAATTTAATATCTATGTTGAGGGGCCCCCCAAACTTGAAGTGCTCTGGGCCCTCAAAGGTCTAAATCCAGCACTGCTCTTGCCATAGTGTCCACATATGTAAACCCAACATTCTCATTCAGCCTCTTTAACATCTCTCTGATGTCTGAGTATCTTTTAATATCTCCAAGTGGCTGTGCTTAGATATCTATTTCCTTAAAGCAGAACTCCGGGCAATTTTTTTTTACATGTCCTTGTTGCTGATCTCCTACCTTCACCAACTATGTCACCCATGTTCTTCTGAGCTCTGTAGTTCCTCTATAACAGGCTGCTCATCTTGCTGAAAAAACATTGTTGCCTGGTGACTTCCTGTTTGTAAGACCGCTGGCTGCTAGTCCTCCTGTATCCTCAGTCAGCGATCTGACATGCCCAGTTGTCCTCTGAAAGGGAGCAGGGAGACAGCAGACATGTAGTAGGCGGAAGGGGTCTCACAGCCCCCGGTCTGTGCCGCCCATGGAGGAGGTGTCCTCCTGCTCCTCTCTCCTACCTCTTCTGCTCCTGCCAGTCACAACCCATCCACTCCACCCCACCGCACTGTCCTCCCACCCACTTGCTATCTCTGTGCAAAGCAGGGATTATTATCAGAAATCACTTGTATGACACAGCGGGGCTCTCCTGCTGTGTCAGGTATTGTATATGAGAACACTGATCGCTGATGTCCTGCCTCCTGCCGGTATTGGAACAATGGCTTTCAATCACAATACCAGCGGGAGGCGGGACATCAGCGATCTGTGTTCTCATATACAATACCTGACACAGCAGGAGATCCCCGCTGTGTCATACAAGTGATTTCTGATAATAATCTGCACTCTACACTGGTGGGACAGGCATGCAGCACTGGTGGTCCCTGACATCCGGCACTGGTGGTCCCTGACATGTGGCACTGGTGGTCCCTGACATTCGGCACTGGTGGTCCCTGACATTCGGCACTGGTGGTCCCCGACATGCAGCACTGGTGGTCCCTGACATACAACACTGGTGGTCCCTGACATGTGGCACTGGTGGTCCCTGACATTCAGCAATGGTGGTCCCTGACATGCGGCACTGGTGGTCCCTGATATTCGGCACTGGTGGTCCCTGACATTCGACACTGGTGGTCCTTGACATTCAGCACTGGTGGTCCCTGACATGTGGCACTGGTGGTTTCTGACATGCAGCACTGGTAGTCCCTGACATTCAGCACTGGTGGTCCCTGACATTCAGCACTGGTGGTCCCTGACATGCGGCACTGGTGGTCCCTGACATTCAGCACTGGTGGTACCTGACATTCAGCACTGGTGGTCCCTGACATGCGGCACTGGTGGTCCCTGACATTCAGCACTGGTGGTCCCTGTCATTTGGCACTGGTGGTCCCTGTCATTTGGCACTGGTGGTCCCTGACATTCCGCACTGGTGGTCCCTGACATTCAGCACTGATGGTCCCTGACATTCGGCACTGGTGGTTCCTGACACATTGCACTGGTTTGCATTCTTATTAAATGCATTAAATTAATATTATATTAATATGCATTTATATTAAAATGCTTTGCATTTATAAGGCTGTAACCTAGCATACAGTGTGTTGCTGAGTAGCATGGCTTGCTGGCTGCAGAATGAGGGGTGTGATTTATGTTGAAGTGGGCGAGTTCACATTTACATGTACAAGCCTAGTGTACCTCCCACATTCACTCCAATCCCAAGGCTTCGTTGGAAATGTAGTCTGATTACAGTTTAGAGAGAGAAGAAGATATGATGCAATCCCTGCTCTAACACCTCCTAATTGCCAGAATACAGGCTGCATTTTTTGAATCACAGAGCTGACTTCCTAAGAAATCCAATCAGACACCTCTCTTAAATGGTAAGAAATTTCACAGCTGTAATAACTGTTTAGTGTCTTGTGTGGGGGGTGTACTAATGTTTTTTTTTTTTTTTTAAATCCCAGAGTTCTGCTTTAAACCTGAAGTTTAGGTATTTTTTTTTTTTTTTAATCAACCACGAAGTTTATTGAAGAACATGAAAACATCCCAGGGTACAAATATTCCAGCACATAGCATAGCATGATAACGCGCTCATGAATAGCGAAATACAAAAAGAATCCTTGAAAAGCAAACACATGTAGTTTCAAGTATACTTTCCCACACAGTTGTATAACAGTATACACTCCTGCCTACCCAATGAACCCCCAAGCACTAACCCATAAGTTTAAAGCATTGTTAAACAGGATATAATGGCTCATGATAGTAATCTATGCATCACCAGATCTACAGGTTCTAAACCAGGGGTGTTCAACCATGCTTCAAATCTTTCCGACGGACTTGAGTCCGGTCGAAAAATCCGCTTGTCTGTATGCTAGTCCAATGGACAAAAACTGACGCTAGGGCAGCTATTGGCTACTGGCCATCAACTTCCTTATTTTAGTCTGGTCATACGTCATCACTTACAAATCCGTCGGACTTTGGTGTTATCATGTGTAGGCAAGTCCGGTCATTAGAAAGTCAGTCGAAAGTCCATCGTAACTCTGTCAAAAATCTGTCGGAAAGACCGTTGGACTTTTGTTCTTAAAAAGTCCGACCGTACACACGGTCGGACTTTTCGACAACAAAGGTCTGATGGTCTTTCTGACAGACTTTCAACAGAGTTACGACGGACTTTTGACGGACATTCTAATGACCGGACTTGCCTACACACGATCACACCAAAGTACGTCATCACTAAATAAAGAAAGTTGATACTAAACTTCCTTACTAAAATAAGGAAGTTGATAGCCAGTAGCCAATAGCTGCCCTAGCGTCGGGTTTTTGTCCGTTGGACTAGCATACAGACGAGCGGATTTTTCGACTGGACTCATGGTGTCCCAATATCTATGAAGCTTGGGAATGCGCCATTTTATATGCATTAGGTCCCAATGTCCTTACAGCATTTGTTACAGGTCAGATCCTGTCTCAAGCCCATGGTATACAGTTTAAAAGGAGTATGGTGTACCCTTAGCAGAATGTGTAATTGGGAGAACCGCTGTGATATGTTTAAAGGCCAAGAGTGAAATGACTCCAAAGCCATCTCCCATTGGTCCCCATAATAGTGCCTACATCCGCCTCCCATTTCTCCAAAGCTGTACAAAGGAAATTTCCACCTGGGCAAGTCCTTCCACCATATGCTGAAGATGAGCTGCCAGACAGTACAACCAAGGATTTGGGAATGTCATACCCCCATTATACTTTGCACGTTGAAGATGCTGGATTCTGGATGAGTCATTTCTCCATATCTTGTCTTGAAATATCAAGTTAACTATTTTGAATATTTTGAGTGGTATAACCACCAGCATATTATGTAAGAAATATAAAAGGCAACAGGATCATCTTAACTAAGTTAGCCCTGCCAACCATCGATAGCCACAGCCTGTTCCAAAGCTTAACTTTCTCCCTGTACCTTGAAAGCAGTGGGCATAAATTCAGGTGACAATAATTAATCATAATAGGGGAAATCATTATTCCCAAGTATGGTATGTACAGCTTGCACTGGACAAAAAGATGCCAAAGTGTAAGTTAATCATCTCATCAAGCTGCATCAGATTGATTTCAACCAATTAATTGTCAAACCAGAATATGTGTCAAATTTGGAGATAGTTGACATTGCTGCTTTCAAGGAGGAATCTGTATCGCCCAGGAGTATGAGCATGTCATCCGTGTACAACTTCATTTTTTCATGCATTAATGCATCCCTAAAGCCAGCAATATCTTCACTGGACCGTATTAACACTGACAGGGGTTTGATGGCTAGGGCAACCAACAAAGGCTGCCTAGTCCCCCTGCCCAACCGAAAGGGCACTGATATCCTTCCTCCCCCTCCTACGCAGACCCAAGGTGAATAATACAAAAGATGTATCCAGAAAATAAACACCTTCCCAAAACCAGACCTTTCAAGTATTGCCCACAGGTATTCCCATTCCATGCTGTAAAATACGTTGTTACTGTCAAAGGAACAGCAAGGCCCATGACCCTGCATTGTCAAAATCCGTCAGAATATTAACTATTTTCCTACAACACTATAGCCGAAAGATGGCTACAGAGTGGCTCTCCAGTTCTGAGAGGGCGTCCATGGAGCACACATCGGGAAGTGTCTGTGATTGCTGTGTGCTTTGGACACAGTGCATCACGGATAGGGGTAAAGGGCCAATCACAGTGGTCCTTTACCACGTGATTGTTGTGCCCAATCACAAGTGATCATAAATGTAAACACAAAAGGTAATTGAGGGTTTGACAGCTCATCTATCCCTCACATAGGGATAGCAGAAGGAGAAGGAGAAGGGAAGGAGAGCAGATCTGTTGCTGAATAGTGAGTCATACCATTTTACAGTGTTTTACTGTGCTACTCATCAGTGTCCTGGTCATCAGTGCAGCCTCATTAGTGCCTGTCAGTCCCCATCAGTGCCTATCAGTGCCCAGTAGGGCCCATCAGTTTTGCACCATCAGTGCAGCCTCATCATTGCCACTTATCAGTGCCCATCAGTGTCATCCCATCAGTGCAGTCTTCTCATTGAGCTTCATTAGTACACATCAGTGCAGCCTCATTAGTGCACATCAGAGCAACCTCATAAGTGCACATCAGTGCTCATTGCAACCTCATCAGTGCCCATAATTTCAGCCTCAGTAGTGCCCATCAGTGCAGCCTCATCAGTGCATATCAGCACATATCAGTACAGCCTCATCACCGCCCATCAGTGCAGCCTTATCAGTGCACATCATTGCTTATAGTGCAGCATCATCGGTGCCCATCAGTGCAGCCATATCAGTGCCCATCAGTGCAGCTTCATCAGTGAATATCAGGGCACATAAATGCAGCCTTATTACCACCCATCGGTGCAGCCTCATCAGTACATATCAGCGCACATCAGTGCAGTCATCAGCACCCATTAGAGCAGCCGCATCAGCACCCATCAGTGCAGCCTCATCAGTGCCAATCAGTGTAGCCTCATCAGCGTCCATCAGTCCATCCAGTGTCACCATCACAGCCGTGTGTCACCACAGCCAGCGCACACTATGTCTAAAAAATTCTTTACCAGTGAGGAGGCATTTCAGATCCTCAGTATGACTGAAGAGAGCAGCGGGAAGCTCTCTATGTCTGACTGATTCTGATTCAGAATAGGAACCAGTTTTTGTATGAGGCATTCTGGTGATGAGCAGGCAACCACCAGTAATGCAGTACCTTTGCATGAAAGGTCAGGTACCAGGTCACATCAGCCACAAAGGGTTAGGGCCCATGCCAGTCTTCCAGATGCACTTGCAACCCCGATATGGCTTCCCCCTGACTCAGAAGCAGCTAATATCCCTTTTGCTGCACACCCAGGTGCACACACCCAGGCGCAATAGCACAATGTCAGTGAAGGTATCCAGTGCGCTCCCACATCAATTCACCAACTATGCAAACAAGTTGCAACCACCCAATCTATAACTGGTTTTTACAGCAAGCAGCACATGACAAGGCAATGCATGTCAAAAACAAACAAAATCCCCAGCTCACTTACCACCAGCCTGCAACAAACTGAACTGACCGTGTGTAACAGTTCACATCAAAAACAAGGGCTTTTTTTTTTTGCACACATTTGCAAATACATGAGTAAGCTGCAGTGGCCACGTCACAGCATCACAATGTACTTCAGTAGTAACTTTAATAATTTGAGAGTTTCCAAAGTTGGAGCACATACAGTGGGGACAGAAAGTATTCAGACCCCCTTAAATTTTTCACTCTTTGTTATATTGCAGCCATTTGCTAAAATCATTTAAGTTCATTTTTTTCCTCATTAATGTACACACAGCACCCCATACTGACAGAAAAACACAGAATTGTTGACATTTTTGCAGATTTATTAAAAAAGAAAAACTGAAATATCACTAGACATGTGCACACAGAAATATTTCGTTTCGGAATTTCGTTTTCGTCCAAAAAATACATTTATTTAGTTACTCCCGAAATTCGTTTTTATTTATTTCGGTTTTCGTTAAAAATTGCATTCGTCCGAAAATCCTAATTAAGGTCGAATCTGTCATTGAATGCTTATGGTGTCTGTCGAATGTTCAAAGAAGATTCGACGGAGCAGCTAAACTGTGCAACGCCATATAGTTTACCTGCTCCGTCGAATCTTCTTAGAACTTTCAACAGACACCATAAGCCAAAGTACTGTGTACTTAATTCTAGCTATTTTACTGCTCCTCCTCTTTGGTTACAATCCGCCAATAACATTCATCATCATCATTATTTTTATTTATCTTTCCTCCCCTGCGTCGAATCTTTCCTCCCCTACGTTGAATCTTTCCTCCCCTACGTTGAATCTTTCCTCCCCTACGTCGAATCTTTCCTCCCCTATGTCGAATCTTTCCTCCCCTATGTCGAATCTTTCCTCCCCTACGTCGAATCTTTCCTCCCCTACGTCGAATCTTTCCTCCCCTACATCGAATCTTTCCTCTCTACGTCGAATCTTTTCTCTCTATGTAGAATAATCTTGGACTAATAGAGCTAAGGTTAGGCACATTCGACCACAGGTTTGATGGACACAGATTGTTATTGTCATCATCATGTTGAATCTCCTATCTATATCGAACTGTTGTAGCAACGAAAATGAAAATAAAGCATTTGTTTATGTCGGATCTTTTGTTTTTCGGACTCTGCACTTTCGTTATCGTTTGTTAAAACGATAACGAAAATACCTGAAATTCGGACGAAAATGCATTCGGACGAAAACGAATGCACATGTCTAAATATCACATGGACCTAAGTATTCAGACCCTTTGCTCATGAGTCTTTTTGGGAAAGATGCAACAAGTTTTTCACACCTGGATTTGGGGATCCTCTGCCATTCCTCCTTGCAGAACCTCTCCAGTTCTGTCACGTTGGATGGTAAACGTTGGTGAACAGCCATTTTTAGGTCTCTCCAGAGATGCTCAATTGGGTTTAAGTCAGGACTCTGGCTGGGCCATTCAAGAACAGTCACGGAGTTGCTGTGAAACCACTCCTTCATTATTTTAGCTGTGTGCTTAGGGTCATTGTCTTGTTGGAAGGTAAACCTTCGGCCCAGTCTGAGGTCCTGAGCACTCTGGAGAAGGTTTTCGTCCAGGATATCCCTGTACTTGGCCGCATTCATCTTTCTCTCGATTGCAACCAGTTGTCCTGTCCCTGCAGCTGAAAAACACTCCCACAGCATGATGCTGCCACCACCATGCTTCACTGTTGGGACTGTATTGGACAGGTGATGAGCAGTGCCTGGTTGTCTACACACATACCGCTTAGAGTTAAGGCCAAAAAGTTCTATCTTGGTTTCATCAGACCAAAGAATCTTATTTCTCACCATTTTGGAGTTCTTCAGGTGTTTTTTAGCAAATGCCTTTCGGGCTTTCATGTGTCTTGCACTGAGGAGAGGCTTCCGTTGGGCCACTCTGCCATAAAGCCCCAACTGGTGGAGGGCTGCAGTGATGGTTGACTTTCTACAACTTTCTTCCATCTCCCGACTGCATCTCTGGAGCTCAGCCACAGTGATCTTTGGGTTTTTCTTTACCTCTCTTACCAAGGCTTTTCTCCCCCGATAGCTCAGATTGTCCATTCGGCAAGCTCTAGGAAGGGTTCTGGTCGTCCCAAACATCTTCCATTTAAGGATTATGGAGGCCACTGTGCTCTTAGGAACCTTAAGTGCAGCAGACTTTTTTGTAACCTTGGCTAGATCTGTGCCTTGCAACAATTCTGTCTATGAGCTCTTCAGGCAGTTCCTTTGACCTCATGATTCTCATTTGCTCTGACATGCACTGTGAGCTGTAAGGTCTTATATAGACACGTGTGTGGCTTTCCTAATCAAGTCCCATCAGTATAATCAAACACAGCTGGACTTAAATGAAGGTGTAGAACCATCTCAAGGATGATCAGAAGAAATGGACAGCATCTGAGTTAAACATATGAGTGTCACAGCAAAGGGTCTGAATACTTAGGACCATGTGATATTTCAGTTTTTTTTTAATAAATCTGCAAAAATGTCCACAATTCTGTGTTTTTCTGCCAATATGGGTGCTGTGTGTACATTAATGAGGAAAAAAAATGTACTTAAATGATTTTAGAAAAAAGCTGCAATATAATTTAAAGGGGGTCTGAATACTTTCCATCCCCACTGTATATAATAATGGATAGACTAAGAGCAGATATGCCTGTAGGGAGCCCATCTGTAGGATTATACCTATCAGATGTTTGGCCCGCAAAAATGTGAATGTGCATGGAATTCTCAGCAAAATAGTGACCAGACGCATGCATGCACGCAGGAATGTGCATGTCGGCACCAGACAGGCTATTTAAGGATGATTCTGCTCAAGCTAAAGTTCTGACTGATCTTTTAGCTATTCCCTGCTTCCTGCTACTACTCTGCTCGTTTTCATGTTGCTGACCCGGCTTGCCTCTGACCTGAAATTAAGTTCTGCTTCTGTCTTGGGGCTGTAGTGGGACAAAAATTTGGCCCTGGACTTCTTCCAGACTGGCCCACTTTAATTTTGCAAACATTCACAAAAACAGTTTATAAACTATACTCAAATGCGCAAAAAATAAGTAAAAACATTCCACTGTAAGAATTTTCGGTAAATAAATTCCCTCCGCGACCAATACTCCCCCACTTTACCCTTTTATCAAAAAGTCCCACTCCCTCTCCTGCAAAAAAAGTCCAGCAATATTCTTTATTCTCACCCTTCACCCCCCGCCAGCAAAAATAAATTCTCCTCACAGAACAACCCCCCCAAAACAAATCTTCTTCCACCTTCCACAACACAAGTCCCCCTCCACTATCCCCTAAATCCCCAGTCCCAACACAATCCCCCCTTCTTGCTCATTCCAGCACTTAAACCTAGTACACATGATCGGATTGTTGGCCAACAAAACCGTGCATTTTGTCTGAAGGGTGTTTGTCTGAAGGCCCAAACTTGTCTTGCATACACACGGCACACAATTGTTGGCCAAACGTAGTGACGTACTAGACCTACTACAAGTTGATAAAAAGAAAGTTTAGTAGTCATGCGCCACCCTTTAGTCTCCTTCTGCTAATCTCGTGTTAGTAGAAGTTTGGTGAGTGTCGGTTTGCGCTTTTCAGCTTGTGCTTGACAGTTTCTATTTTTCAGATTGTGCTTGTCAGTTCGTTTCTGTTTTTCAGTGCTTGCTTGTCAGGTCTTTTCTGATTTTTGGTGCATGCTTTTTAGTTTGTTTCTGATTTTCAGGTTGTGCTTGTCAGGTAGTTTCTGATTTTCAGTGCGTGCTTGTCAGGTCGTTTCTGATTTCCAGTGCGTGCTTATCAGTTTGTTTCTGAACGTCCGTTCGTCTATTAGCCATGTGGCGTTCTCGTCGGAGAGATCGTGCTATAATTGGGCTTGGGGTTATTGCTTTGACCCCAGTCCAGGAACAGGAGGAGGAGGAGTTCTTGGACTAAGAATTGGTTGCTAAATTGTGACCAATTCTGTAATATGCCTTTGCTGCGGGAGCTCCAGGAGAATAATCCTGATGATTTCAGGAATTATCTCCGGATGACAGACCCCTGCTTTCACCGTATATTGGCATTGCTAACATCCTATATTAGTAAGCAGGACACATGCATGCAGCTTGCCATTACTCCCGAGCAAAGGCTCATAGCCACCTTGTGGTACTTGGGGATGGGGAGAAGTCTCTAGGACCTGAAGTTCACAACTGGGATCCCCCCTCAGGCTTTGGGACTCATTATTCCAGAGACCTGTTCTGCCATTATCCAAGTCCTGCAGAAGGACTATATTCGGGTATGTTTTAGCCTTTAACCACTTCAGCCCTGACCAGAGCACTTTTTGCGATTCGGCACTGCGTCACTTTAAATGACAATTGCGTGGTCATGCGACGTTGTACCCAAACCAAATTGATGTCCCTTTTTTCCAACAAATAGAGCTTTCTTTTGGTGGTATTTGATCGCCTCTGCGTTTTTTATTTTTTGCGCTATAAACAAAAGAATAGCAACAGTTTTGAAAAAAACTTATTTTTTTTGCATTTTGCTATAATAAATATCCAAAAATATATAAAAAAAATATTTTTTTCCTCAGTTTAGGCTGATATGTATTCTTCTACATATTTTTGGTAAAAAAAAAAATCACAATAAGCGTATATTGATTGGTTTGTGCAAAAGTTATAGCGTCTACAAAATAGGGGATAGATTTATAGCATTTTTATTATCTTTTTTTTATTAGGTGATTTTTATTGGGACTGCGACATTATGGCGGATACATCGGACATTTTTAAATTATTTTGGGACCATTGTCATTTATACAGCGATTGATGCTATTAAAATGCATTGATTACTGTGTAAATGACAATGGCAGTGAAGGGGTTGACTACTAGGGGGCAGTGAAGGGGTTAAGTGTGTCCTAGGGAGTGATTCTAACTGTGAGGGGGCTGGGCTTCAACACACAGAACAGTGATCACAGCTCTCGATGAGAGAGAACTGTGATCACTGTCCTGTCACTAGGCAGAAAGGGGAAATGCTTTGTTTACAAAAGCATCTCCTCGTTCTTCCTCTCCGTGACACGATCGAGGGGTGAGGAACCTGATGAATTGACCTTATACTTTTGTCTTTAAATACTCATTTAAATAAATGTTATACTTATGTTGGCCAAGAATGTTTGTGTCAAATCTGCTTGCAAAGTTATGTACAGAAGTAGTAATTTTTTTATTGTTTGACTCCACAGTTTCCTTCCAACCCACAGCAAAGGCAGACTATTGCAGCCCAGTTCCACCATCAGTGGCATTTTTTCCAACTGTGGTGGGGCAATTGATGGGAAGCATGTCCGTGTTGTCCCACCACCCAACTCGGGCTCCTATTATTATAACTATAAGGGCTATTGCAGCATAGTCCTGCTAGCGGTAGTGTCTGCAAAATACAAGTTCCTTTACCTGGATGTTGGGAAGAATGGCCACAACTCGGACGAAGGAGTGATTGCACAAACCAAATTCTACTGTTGGCTACAGAATGGCAACTTACATTTGCCACCTCTTGAGGAAAATGTTGAGGGCCTCAATTTTTTCTTTGTGGAAGATGCGGCCTTTGCTCTGGGGGAACATCTTATGAAGCCCTTTCCTATGAGGAACCTCACCCCAGAGCAGAGGATCTAAAATTACAGGCTCTCTTGTGCCAGAAGGGTTGTGGAAAACTGCCAGAAGGATATGTGGAAATTGGCATACTATCCAGTCAGTTCAGGCTGTTTCTAACATCAAGTAACCTGGCCGAATACAAGATCAACCATGTCGTATTGTGCTACTGCATACTGCACAATTACTTACAGAGGAATGCAAGCAGCTACCTTGCCTCACTTCAAAGTGAGATTGACTTTTCAGTGTCAGGCCCAGCTGATCCTGGTGTGATGACGGCTCTGGTGGCCGTGCCGGGTTGCCCTCTCAAATTGCCCAAGATGTCCGGCAACAATATATGGACTACTTTGTGGGTAGGGGCAGTGGCTTTGCAGCAAAATGTTGCTGATCACGAAAAAATCTTTGATTTGATACTAAACTCCTATTTCATTTGAACTACTGTTTGTGTTTCTTATCTGTCTCCTAGGTTCTCATATGGCCTTAATTTTGGCCATTTTCTAGAATAGTGCAAATGTACCTTATTTGCTCCATGAGGTGACAATATCTTCTTCAGCTAACTATTATATTGTGCTGTGGGTCTGCTACACACACACACAATGTTATTGTTGTTAATGTATCTAATGCATTAATGTTAAAAATATTCAGCCTTTTCAACTCCTTTAATTAATTTCTTTGAGGCCCTAAAATTGCCTGAGTTTGCCACATGTTAGAGCACATTGTCACTGTAACTACACCAATGTAACAAATACACTGGTATTGAGTAGGGATGAGCCGAACACCCCTCCCCCCCCCGGTTTGGTTCGCAGCAGAACATTCGAACAGGCAAAAAATTTGTTCAAACACGCGAACACCGTTAAAGTCTATGGGGCACAAACATGAATAATCAAAAGTGCTAATTTTAAAGGCTTATATGCAAGTTATTGTCATAAAAAGTGTTTGGGGACCTGGGTCCTGCCCCAGGGGACATTTATCAATGCAAAAAAAGTTTTAAAACGGCCGTTTTTTCGGGAGCAGTGATTTTTAATAATACTTAAAGTGAAACAATAAAAGTGAAATATTCCTTTAAATTTCGTACCTGGGGGGCATCTATAGTATGCCTGTTTATAACAGTCTCTGCACAAAATGACATTTCTAAAGGAAAAAAAGTCAAATACTTACGGCTGTAATGAAATGTCGGTCCTGGCAATACAGATAAAAGAAGTAATTGAAAAAATGGCATGGGATCCCCCAGTCCATTACCAGGCCCTTTGGGTCTGGTATGAATATTAAGGGGAACCCCGAACCAAAATTAAAAAAAAAAAATTGCGTGGGGGTCCCCCCAAATTCTATACCAGGCCCTTCAGATCTGGTATGGATATTAAGGGGAACCCCAAGCCAAAATTAAAAAAAAAATGGTGTGGGGGTCCCTTTCAAAATCCATACCAGACCTGAAGGGTCTGGTATGGATTTTAAGGGGAACCCTGCACCAAAATTAAAAAAAATGGTGTGGGGATCCCAAAAAAGCACCCCCCCTCCTGAACTGTACCAGACCACATGCCCTCAACATGGGAAGGGTGCTTTGGGTTAGCCCCCCAAAGCACCTTGTCCCCATGTTGATGGGGACAAGGGCCTCATCACCACAACCCTTGCCCGGTGGTTGTGGGGGTCTGCGGGCAGGGGGCTTATCGGAATCTGGAAGCCCCCTTTAACAAGGGGACCCCCAGATCCTGGCTTCCCCCCCTGTGTGAAATGGTAACAGGGTACAAATGTACTCCTACCATTTCACAAAAAAAGTGTCAAAATGGTACAAATGACAAGACACAGCTTAGGACAAGACCTTTATAAAAAAATAAAAACATAAAAATGTCCCATGAACTCCATTCATCTTCTTCTCTCCCTCCGCGGCCTGAAAAAAACAAAAAACTCACAACTGACCCGCCTCAATGGTGACAGTTCTTTTGTAACTGAGGGCTGCTTCCAGATTCTGATAAGTCCCCCACCCGCAGACCCCCAGAACCACCGAGCATGGGTTGTGGGGATGAGGCCCTTGTCCCCATCAACATGGGGACAAGGTGCTTTGTGGAGCTACCCCAAAGCATCCTCCCCATGTTGAGGGCATGTGGCCTGGTACGGTTCAGGAGGGGGGGCAGCTCTCTCATCTCCCCCTCTTTTCCTGTGGCCTGCCAGGTTGCATGCTCGGATAAGGGTCTGGTATGGATTTTTGGGGGGACCCCCACGCCATTTTTTTTAAATTTGTTGTGGGGTTCCTCTTGAAATCAATACCAGACCTGAAGGGTCTGGTATGGATTTTGAGGGGGACCCCCACACCATTTTTTTTTTAAACTTTGGTGTGGGGCTCACTTTAATATCCATACCAGACCTGAAGGGCCTGGTATGGAATTTTGGGAGACCCCCACGCAATTTTTTTTTAATTTTGGTTCGGGGTTCCCCTTAATATTCATACCAGACCCAAAGGGCCTGGTAATGGACTGTGGGGATTCCATGCCTTTTTTTTCAATTACTTCTTTTATCTGTATTGCCGGGACCAACAATTCATTATAGCTGCGAGTACTTTTAAATGACTTTTTTTCCTTTAGAAATGTAATTTTGTTCAGGGACTGTTCTATACACGGGAAAAATGTGCCACTTTTTAGGCATACTATAGACACCCCCCAGGTATGAAATTTAAATTAATATTTCACTTTTATTGTATCACTTTAAGCATTATTAAAATCACTGCTCCCGAAAAAACGGCCGTTTTTAAAACTTTTTTTTGCATTGATACATGTCTCCTGCGGAAGGACCCAGGTCCCCAAACACTTTTTATGACAATACCATGCATATAAGCCTTTAAAATTAGCACTTTTGATTTCTCCTATAGACTTTTAAAGGGTGTTCCGCAGCTTTCGAATTTGCCGCAAACACCCCAAATTGTTCGTTATTCGGCGAACAGGCAAACAACACCCGATGCGAATATTGAGCTCATCCGTAGTATTGAGCATTGAAATAAGCCACACATTGTTTAGTATAAAACATTTCACTCCAAGCACATTCACACGTGTGTTTTAAAAGATTTTTGAACAAACCAACATCTTGGTGTATAACATGTATGTGTGCCATTATTTTGCCTTTTTTGGGGCTAAACAAGCATGTTCAAAAACATAAGATACACATCCCCAACTCAGGAACTTACAAAGTTCGACTTTGCTAAAGTGAAGGACATATGTGTTGATGTTGCCTTCCTCAGATGGGGTAATCTCACCCCTCTAAAAACCAAAATTTGAAGCCACATACACATAGAGGCATAACTGTTAAATGTCCCTTATGATCCCCTGCTTAAAATGAGTGTAAGTACAAACAGGTTATTTTCTAAAGCCCAAAAACACACAGTGGGGTTTATTTACGAAAACACATCCATTGATACCCCATGATGGGAGCTAGCACATGTTGGCATAATGGGTGTTATTTATGAAAGGAAAATCCACTTTGCACTACAAGTGCACTGTAAGTGCACTTTCAAGTTCACTTGCATTGCACTTTTAGTGCAAAGTGGATTGTCCTTATCAGAAATAACCCCATTGTGTGTTATGAGGCTTTAGCAAACTAGATGTAGGGAAAGACACACGTATTAGACATGGGATCATGAGGGAAATCAGAATTTTGTTGGCCAATTTGTGTGCGTCTTCAATTTTTGGCTTTGCGATTCTTAAAAACACATAAAGATTACAATAAAAACATTACTTAGGGCAGTGTTTCACAACTCTCCTTCTCCAGATGCATTTACAGGTCATGTTTTCTATATGTTTTGCTTTTGGCACAGGTGATGATGTCATTTTTTGAGGTTAGTAATTCACACATTTGTTTTTACCCTGCCGAAAATAAAGAAAACAGGACCTGGTGAAGTGGAGTGGCTAAACACTGACCTCAGACACTATGAAGCCTAGGTTCACATTGGAGCAATTTGTCATGCGATTTGATAGATCAAATCGCATGACAAGTCGCAGCCTATTTGAAGCAATGGCACTGTTCCAATCGGTGTGACACTGATTTAGCGGTCCCACAACAATTTGCAAAAGTTGTTCCTGCACTACTTTTTCCAATTTCAGGTGCGACTTCAATAGACATCTGTGCATGAAGCCACACAAATGTTTATCAAGTAGCACCTGAAATTGCACTGACCTTGCTACTTATAAATCGCGCCACTTCAAGTGAAGTACTTCGATTTCAAAGTAGCATCAATGTGAACCAGGGCTTAAAAGTAATAAAAACATTGGAAATCTTAAAACTGCAAACACGAGCCAACAAGTGGAAGAAAACTTCAGGCCAGATGAACTTAAAATTTGACAAGCATGTCGACATAATCACATATTCTCCTCTGTAAAGCAGTGGCAGCCTCCTTTATTTGCTCTAGATCAATCAAAGCCTGCATCATATCTGCACTCATACGGTCAATTGTGCATCTTGGAAGTTCGTGTCCTTGTAAGAAGAGTAAAATAGGATTTTTATAACAGCTTACTTGTAAAATCCTTTTCTTTGAAGTACATCACAGGACACAGAGCCATAGTAGTTACTATGTGGGTTAAATAGGCCACCTTTAGGTGATGGACACTGGCACACCCTAATGCTGCTGTGGCATTGTTGGATTGAATCCTGACAGGACAAATCCGCAACCTGAATGTCCAGGCCCTTAGGGATAGGTGCGCTGCCCGAATATTTAGAATGTTGATGGGCAAGGTCCTTTCAATTCTGGACCATTTCCCTTGGACAGTCGCCTCTTCCAGGACTGCTTCCCAACCCGAAAGGCTGGCAGCTACCATCTTCCAGGTAACTGGTAAGAAGGAATTCCCCTTCTGTCCTGGGGTAAAAGTCACCCTCTTCTGGGCTGTATTTAAAACCAGACCCAAGTATTCTTAGATTTCTTAATGGTTTTAAAGAAGATCTCTCTAGGTTGAGGACCCAAGTAGTATTCCAAGTAGCTGATTGTGGAGACCATGCTTTGGTCTAAGCGGTCTACCGACCTGTCTATTCAGAGCAGGTCATCTAGGTATGCTACAATTGTTATACCTTGAGTCCTTAACCTGGCCAAAGGAAAGGCCAGAAGAGCCAGAAATTTTGTAAACACCTGAGGTGCAGTAGCTAGACCGAAAAGGCAATGCTACAACTGAAAGTTGTTCTACTTCAAAACGTAGATATTTTTTGATGAGCGGGGGAAAAATAGGCACATGCAGGTATGCATCCCTGATGTCGACTGATGCCTGATAAACAATCAGCTTAGACCCCCTGTCAGGAGAGCCGCCGATTGGCTCTCCTCTACTCGCATCTGTCAGACGCGAGTGAGGAAAAGCCAATCAATGGCTTTTCCTGTTGACATCGTGATCCGCCTTGATTGGACACGGCTGATCACGTGGAGGCTCTTTACCAAGATCGGTGGTGCGGTGTGTCAGACTGACACACCGCACCACCGATTTCTGTGATGTGCGACCCCACGGGCGCGCGGCGGCTGTTATCCTGATGGACATCATATGACGCCCAGTCAGGATAACTGAACCATCGCCCGGCTATCATTTTGCTATAGGCCGAGCTTTCAGCGCTGTCGCACTTTGACATGTAGAATTGATGGGCACTGATATGCAGCACTGATGGGCATCACTGATATGCAGCACTGATGGGCACTGATAGGTGGTACTGATGGGCACTAACAGGCTGCTGTGATAGGCACTGACTGGCGGTTGTGATGGGCATTGACAGGTTGCTGTGATGGGCACTGACAGGTGGCACTGATTGGCACCGATAGGCGGTACTGATTGGCACTGACAGGTGGCACTGATGGGCAGTACTGATGATGAGGTACTGATGGGTTTTGCTGCTGGGGACTGATTTGCACTGTGATGGGCACTGACTGCCACTGTGGTGGGCACTAATTGGCACTGATATGGGCACTGATTGGCACTGTAATCCTTTTTTTATGGGACACTGACTGGCAGCTTATAGGCACTTTTTAGCAGCTGTGGTGGCACATCTGATGGGGCTGTGCTGATAATCAATGTGCTGATTATCAACACAGGCCACCCCTCTGACAGGGAGAGTCGCCGATCGGCTCTCCCTGTCAGCGCAAACCCGGGAATGCCGTTTACTGGGTTTACTTCGTGGTTCACGCGATGATCAACTGTGATTGGTCACAGCTGATCACGTGTTAAGTAGCCTCTGTCAGAGGCTTCTTACCACGATCAGAGATGCTGCGTGTCAGACTGACACACCGCACTCGCGATCGCCGTGCTGCACGCCCCCGTGGGCGCACGCCGGCATGTTATCTTGCTGGACGTCATATGACACCCATTCAGGATAACTGAACCACTTCCCAGCCGTCAATCTGCTATAGGCCGGGTGGGAAGTGGTTAAACATTTTTTTTCCCAGCAAGAACTTGTCTATGTGGTCTTTAATTAAACTCTCCAGTATCTTCCAGACTAAGAAGTTAAATTAACAGGTATCTTGTAACTAGGTAAAGACTTTGATCCCTTTTTAAATATGGGCACCACTATGCACATCCAGTGGTACCATTTCAGTTGTTAACGAGTCCTAAAAATTAGAAACAATGGCTTTGAAATGACATCTCAAATCTTTTAGGATCTGTGGGTGGATGCCATCTGGTCCAGGTGCTTTATCCACCTTTATTCTGTCTAAATATTTCTGGACCATATCACTTTTGAGCGGGGCTTTTTTTCTTGGAGAATAGGTGCAGGAACACCCCGGTCTGAGTCACCCCTTGTCTCTGACCCCTACCCACCTTTGACCACCGTCCCTTTATTCCACCCCCTACCCACCTACAGTACTGCCCCTTTTAGAGAATACAGAACTAAGTATCATTTTGTGGTGCTAAATCATTTGTATAGAACATGTTAATGATAAAAAGAAAAGCAGTAAAATAGATCCCCTGCAGCCAGCAACAATAGAATCCCAGCAAGAGATCCCCACACAACAATAGACTCCCCCAGCAACAATGGACTCCACCCCAACAACAATAGATTCCCTGCAGCAACAGTGAACCACCCACAACAAAATATCACACCCAGTAACAAAATATCCACCCAAGCAACATTAGCCCCCCAGCAGCAACAACAGATCTCCCAGCAGCCAGCATCAATAGATCCTCCAGCAGTCAGTAAAAATAGACCTCTCCCTCAACAGTAAATCCCTTCCAGCAACATAAGACCCCCCCAGCAACAATAGATTCCCCATCAGCAACAATAGACCCTTACACAAAATCAGATGCCCACCAGTGACAATAGATCCCCCAGCAGCCAACATCAATAGACCATCCAGCGCACCCCACACCCCATGCTATCACATACATTCAGTGCTGGAGGTGCCGGAACTGTGTTCCCGCTGAAAAAAAGCCCTGCTTTTGAGCCATTGTGGATTATTTGGGGCTGTGCCAATACCGCAACCATTATGGACATGAGTTCCCCCATGCTCCTTTGTATACACAGAGCTGAAGAAAGTATTTAATAAATACAGCAAGGAGCACATGGAAGGACAAAGCATTTGAAAAAAACAAGCAAAAATTGCCAGCTCACTTACCAGCCAGTTCACAAAAAAACTGAATTGACCCTTGTCTGACAGTTCACATTAAAAACAAGGGGTTTAGTTTGCACACATATGCAAACACATGCGTAAGCTGCAGCAGCCACATCACCACACCCCAGTGTATTGCAGTCCTAACTATATAATTTGATTATTTGGTTTCTAGGCATGACCTGAGCCTCTCAGTATAACAATCTGATCAACTGATATTGTGTTAAAGCGTTTGTTGACCCCCCAAAAAAATGGACCCTGCTCCTTTAAAGCATGTTATATGACGCAGTGCTTGTCTTGTGTCATTTGGCCCCCTGAAACACTTAAAAAAGCTGGCGGATCCTGCCAGTTTCTCCCCGCCCCTCTGTAAACTGACTACGGTTTATCATGGCTGCTGAGCCCTGACACCGTTTAGATACCTCCGTCATCGGCAGCCTGCTCTCCTCTCTGCTCCTGTCTCCTCCTCCCCCCCTCCCCTCTCTGTCTGTGTGTGAGCCGATCCTCCCCCTTCTGCTGCTCTCATAATACTAACCTGTATACACCATCAGCACTGCCTCCTATTGCAGTGTCCCCCTCTGTGAATGATCTACAAAATTAAATGCTGTAAATACCTCATTTAAGAGCCGAGATTGAGATCACATGACCAGCCAGCTCTCTCCTCTCCTCCTCTCCCCTCCTCCTCCCCTGTAGACTGACATCAGCAGAGGAATCTCAGCCCCACCCACTGCATCTCTCAGAGGAGGAAAGGAGAAAGCTGCCTGGTCATGTGATCGCAATCTCGGCACTGAAATTAGGTATTTGCAGCATTTATTTTTGTAAATCACACACAGAGGGGGATACTACAATAGGAGGCAGTGCTGGTGGTGTATACAGGTTAGAGTGGCTTATCAACCACTTTATGTAGTTGTCTAATGAACCATGATAGTGCCTGTATTAGGTTGGGTTAGAACCCAATAGTCTGGCCATTTAATCCAGAGTCTATGGGGCGATGGACAAGCTTCAGGCTCATCTTCCTCTTGGAAGGCTTTAAAGTCCTGAAGAAGATGCTGCTCTGGGGAGCAGGAGACTCTGATGATGCCAGAAATCCCAGGCTAGGTGAGACTGACACCACTGTGATGCTTGTTCATTTCTTGCATAACTTCCACATTAAACCCATTCACTTCATCAATTGCATTTGTCTCTGCCACTGCACCAGCCATGCGTCCCTGCTCATCCCACAATACAGTAGGCCTGGGCACAGTGCATCCTGGTTAGGGATGGGGCTTGGGTTCCTAGACGTGTAACTTTCAGTGTTCACAGTTTGACTAACTAAATAGGGTTTTAGTCTTCATAGTGAAGCAGCTGGAAGTCATAAATTAGTGGCAGTATTAATACTGCCACTAAATGTCAACATGGGCCCTAAGTGTCTTTTGCTTTCTAGGACACAAGTGGCCATAACAGCCAATTAGGATTAAAAAAAGAAGGTGGGGTTCCCTCAAAATCATATCAGACCCTTATCCATTATAGGTATAGGTATGTATTTAAAGATGGCTCCCAAACAAAAAACGAGGGGGGTTGCTCAAAACGCTATACCAGACCCCTATATAAGCATGCATCTTGGCTGGTCAGGAAAGGGTGGTTTAGCAAGCATGCACCCCCCAAACCATACCAAGCCACATCCCCTAAATACTGGGATGATACCTTACTAGGGCAGACCTTCCTGGAAAAGCACAACTTCCCCACAACCCTAGCCTGGTGGTTGAGGTGGCCTGTGGGGCATTATCAGAATCTAGAAGCTCTTTCAAAATAAGGGATCTGAAATGTGTGGATGGGGAAATCGGGTCAGTTTTTTTTTTAGTACAACCTTCTGGTTGAACAAAAAAACTGACTCATTTATAGCCAGCTTTAGAGTGGTACAGATAAAGGGAATTCTCACCCACTTTGTACACATACCAAAATAGCTGTGCAATGTAATTTAGTGGCCTGCAATTTTTATGGTATTTTTTTCTTTGAAATTGTCACTTTTTCTTGTGTACCTCCTCAGGCATGCCACTTTACTGTCAAGTTTAAAATGATTCACCGGGCATGTTATTTGAGGAAATTGTGTATTTATAATATTGCCCTTTATGTCTTATTTAAAGAGCTGCTCTTAACTGAATGATATTTTATTTTTGTTTTTTTTCTTTGCAATGGTACATGTTCCCCCTACACTAAAGTCTAAGGCCTCAGTCACATGGGCGTTCTTTAAGTGTAGATACGTGTGAAGGGCTGTGTTTGACCACATGCGATGCACAGGTGTTCTATGCATGCATGCAGTCCCATTTATGTCTATTGGGACCGGCAGCTGCAAGGACACAACCGCTGCTCCAAATTTGATTGATGTCTAGTCATATTACCAAACATGTTTGAATACTTTTGACAGGATAAACTTATATTAAAAGAATATTATTCCACTAAATTGAATTACTCTATTAAAGCGGAGTTCCAATAATAAAATAAATAAATAAAAGTCAGCAGCTACAAATACTGCAGCTGCTGACTTTTAATAATCGGACACTTACCTGTCCCAGGGTCCAGTGATGCGAAGCCCAACTCTTCTCCCCATCCTCCCCGGCATTGTCACTTTGGGTGCCCGGCTGTGGCTTCACAGCCGGGCACGCACTGCGCATTAGTGAGCCACGCTGTGTGCTGTGACTGGCCGGGCAATCATCTTTGAACCTGTGACATGTCCCAGATGATTGCCGAGAGGGAGGGGGGAGAGGTGATCTCCCTTTGGGTGCCATGGGGCGCCGCGGAGCCCCAGGAGGAAGTGGGAGCTGGAACCCTCTAAAAAGAGGGTTTCCACTCCCCCCAAAAGAATTACATGCCAAATGTGGCATGTCAGGGGGTCACCTTCCCTTAAAGTGGAAGTTCCGTTTTTGGGTGGAACTCCGCTTTAAGCTATATGACAATGTTGTATTAGCTGAAAGAGACAGACTTTGTACTGTAAGCGTCAAAGTAAAAAGTGAAAATACTAAGCATGTGACTTAAGGTTGCTTTAACTAAAGTTCTGGAACATCTTACCTTAGGGTGAAAAGTGCTAATCTCTACCTTTGCTGATTCCATCTAGTGTACAACGACTACAGTCTTTGTGTTTTTTTTTCCTGTAATACAACAGAGGACAAGCTTTCAAAGAACATAATTATCTGTGTATTGATGCAGTGTAATACTTTTCTTTATCACAGTATCTGACAGTGCCTCTGTGTCCGCACAATACATAGAATCTAGTAACACAATGATATCCTCCTGGAAGAATGTGCAATCTACTTTCAGATTCTAGTGACTGTATTCAATAAATATTTGCCGCGATAGTTTTAATAATAATAATCACTTTTAAATCACAAAATGCTATTTGTCAAAGGAAAATGTTGTTTTATTGACTAACTCAACATAGAAGCCAAAATATATTGTGTAAAAGACTGGGCTACATAGTTTCATTTTTGACATATGAAAAATGAAAATCAGAAAAAAAAGAAAGAAACAATATATAAAAATACAAATAAAGAAAATTTCATTTTCATTACCATGCCTACAAAGAGGTACACTTTGTTTTTCTTTTTTTATTTAGCACAGGTAAAATGTTTATGCTGATTGATAGGCACATTTTAGGCAAATTTTAACTTTAACAGGTTGGCTAAAGTAATGAATTTGTCAAGTAAAATGTTTAGCATTATAGAACATGCCATGAATGTTGATTAGGAACATGTTACAAAACCTTAAGTTTTAAATTAGCTGCCAAGATTAAGTCAGTGTGAGAAAAAATCCAAAATTACAATGATTTAATTTTAACATCATAAAAAGCACTATAGAAAGTACAGGACGGCAACTTGACAGCTTCTCCATAGAAAATATTTATTTAAGCATTACAGCAATATCATCCAAAAATGTTGATGCGTTTGGGCCTTAGGCCTTCATCAAAAGCGTAAAAATATGACATTAAAAACAAGTATATATAAGAGAAGCAGCCCTCGTGAGGTATGAAGGGCAAAAATCACTTGATTAAAAATCAACCAATTAATTGGTTACAGGTGGAGATGACCAGACCTGGACCAAACAAACACACACAAAAACATGGGTTTTCAACAAAGAACTAAATGTAAACAATTACAGTCCCACTGATACAACAGTAGAAGATTTTCAAGAAAAAAAACATTAATTGCTAAACTTCAGAGCATTATTTCAAAAACAAGCTAACATCCATCCTAGTGTTCATACCCAACGGCACGCTAGTATTTAACGTGTGTATCCACCACACCTCCCGTTGATGCAGGGTGCGATGGGTATCCCCCCCTCTTATAGACCATTTGACATGTTATAAACCAAAGAAAGAAGAAATATCAAGGTTACCTCCATGCACTGTCTTGAAATGTTTAGATACATTAGAAATGTTTTTGGCATTTGGTTTGACAGTGTCATTATAGTGTTCAGAGACCCTGATTCGTAGGTGGCGAATGGTGCAACCCACGTACTGTATCGGACAAGCACTACATTCCACTACATAAACCACTGATTTAGAGCTGCAATAGGTTTTGCCTGTGGAGAAAGAGGTGTCAGTTTTGTTTTTTCTGTGTCTTCTACATTGTCTACATGTGCTGGTGCCACAAGGAAAAGATCCAGTGGTATTTAGCCTTGTCCATGGGGAATGATGAGGATGAAAAAGGCTAGGAGATAGGATAGATCCCAGTGTGGGAGCCCTTCCACTGGAAAAACTATATCCCTTTAGTAAAATGTTATACAATGTCTTATCCACGTATAGAATGGGAAGGCACTTTTTGACAATTGCTTTCATACTAGGGTTCTCTTCATTTTTTAGCATGCTACCTCTATCCTTTTTCTCCGCCTTGATCCTGCCATTATCAATCAAATTTTTTTGTATCCTCGTCTCATTAGTATTTCTGAGACTACAGTACATTCTTTCTCATAATCTTCATGATCAGAGCAGTTCCTTTTTGCTCACACCAACTCCCCCACTGGTAATGCATGTATGGTATGAAAGGGGTGACAACTCGTAGCAAGCAAAAGTGAATTGCCAGTACATTGTTTTCTGAAGGTTTTTGTAGCTACCCTGCCACTGTCCATGTGTCCAGTAAGTGTTATGTCCAAATAATACATTCTGACAGAGTGAAAGTGATGACTGAACTACAAATTCAAATGGTTGTTATTAAGATACATGGTTGATTCATTTTGGCTTCTCTCATATTTTGTCAAGAATTTTTTTGTTACTAAACATTTTTGTGCTTATCTCAGCAGAAAATGATAACATGCATCTCTTTCATAAATGTTTTTAGTGAAAATCTTCAAATCCTAGCCAGACATTGTGATTAACATTATTATTAATCATAAAAACAAAATTTATAGAGACAAGTGCTAATAATTAAGGTAAGGTATCGTTCTTTTCTTTTTGTTTTTGCTAGCTTAGTTGGAGCCCTTCTTTGATGGTGCACAAGTGGTGAAGCTTGGTTAGGTCCATCCATCCTTCTAAAGGTGTTTATAAGGTGATAGTTCAGAAAAGAATGGAAACACAGATAGGTAAAGATAATTTTAAACAAGTTCCAACGGGAAGAGAGAGTAGAAGAAATGACCACCGCTCATTGTAATGATATCCGCTAGTGAAGCTGACAACTCATCCTGAGATTGCTGCTGATTAGTGTTGGGCGAACGTTACGGCCGTTCGCCAAACACCTGAGTTTGCAGAGTGGTCACCAGGTGCTGGCCTGCAATGCATAGTGCTGCACAGTTCATTCGGTGCCCTCTTTGGGCAAAGCTTTGCCCAATCAGGGTGCAGTGTAAGTTGATTGTCATCAGTTGTCAATAGGTTTTCCCACTGATATCTAAATAATAAAAAAAAGTGGCGGTTAAAAAATAAAGAATAAAGAAAAAAACTGTGTGGGGTCCCACCCACAATCCATACCAGACTCAGCAGAGACGAACAGGCAACAGCGGCCGGTATGGGGTGGCGTGCTAATCTGTCCCAACAGGTTATATGTATAACGTTCCGTCCTTAACAGGGGGTGCTCGTCCCATGTCTATTGCTGACTATTCAAGATGGCTGTTGTTCTTTTTTTCTGAGGTAATGGTGGTTAGAAGTGAGACTGACAACTTTGTTGATTGTTAAAGATGGCTGCCATCCACTCCCCAAGTTAATGGTGGCTGTGAGTGAAAACTGAAATATTGCTGACTAGAGAACCCCCCAATTTGGTTCTCGCCAGAACTCTCCAACATTGCAAAAGTTCGGACCTCAACGGCGAACCCCATTGAAGTCTATGAGACCAAATTTGAAAAATGAATAGTCAACATTTTGAGGGCTTATTTGCAAGTTATTAGCCATAAAAAGGGTATTGGGGCTTGGGTAATGCCCTGGGGGACATGTACCAGTTCAATTTACAAAAAAAAAAAAAAAAAAAAAGAAGATTTTTAAAGGAACAGTGATTTTAACCACTTTCAGACCGCCCACCATCGTTATACATCGGTACTTTGAAGAGGAATATCGTTGTTATGGCAGCAGCTAGCTGTATCCTCTTCTTCAGCCGGTGGTCCACTTCAAGATAAAAGTGGTCTCTGTGGTGGATTCGCCGCGAGATCACTTTTATCGGTGCAGGGAGAGGGCCCCCCCGCCACACGGCGGTGCCCTCTGCCGCTTACCTGAGCTGTTGGCAGCAGCAGAGGTGATCGGATGTCCCCTAGTGTGACATAGAGACAAGTGAGGGGAAGATGGCCCCCCACCTGTCTCCATATAATTGCAGGGCGGAAGCGACGTCAAAACGTCACTTCCACCCAAAGATCCTAGAGGGCTATTTTTTTTCTGTATTTTTTTAAATGACATTTTTTATTGCATTTTACTGTAAATATGAGATCTGAGGTCTTTTTGACCCCAGATCTCATATTTAAGAGGTCCTGTCAAGATTTTTTTCTATTACAAGGGATGTTTACATTCCTTGTAATAGGAATAGAAGTGACACATTTTTTTTAAAAGAACAGTGTAAAAATAAAAAATAAAAAGGTAAAATAAATAGGAAAAAAAAATCAAAAAACTTTTAAACATGCCCCATCCCGACGAGCTCGTGTGAAGAAGCGAACTCATACGTGAGAAGCGCCTGCATATGAAAACAGTGTTCAAACCACACATGTGAGGTATCGCCGTGATCGGTAGAGCAAGAGCAATAATTCTAGCCCTAGACCTCCTCTGTAACTCAAAACATGCAACCTATAGAACTTTTTAAACGTCGCCCATGGAGATTTTTAAGGGTAAAAGTTTGTTGCCATTCCACGAGCAGGCGCAATTTTGAAGTGTGACATGTTGGGTATCAATTTACTCGGTGTAACATTATCTTTCACAATATAAAAAAAATGGGCTAACTTTACTGTTGTCTTATTTTTTATTCAAAAAAGTGTATTTTTTCCAAAAAAAGTACACTTTGTAAGACCGCTGCAATACGGTGTCACAGAAAGTATTGCAATCACTGCCATTTTATTATATAGGGTGTTAGAAAAAAAGCGTATATTGTTTTGGGGGTTCTAAGTAATTTTCTAGCAAAAAAAATGTTTTTAACTTGTAAACAACAAATCTCAGAAAGAAGCTCAGTCCTTAAGTGGTTAATGATGCCTTTAGCCCCTTAGTCAGCATGTAAAGTGGCGCATCTATACTGTGTATAGAATAGGGATGGACGAACGGTTCAGCCCGAGCATAAGTTTGGACCAAACTTTCGCTGTTCGGACGTTCCATGTACAGCCGAACAAATGGGTCGTTCAACTGTTTGTTCGACACCCCGAACCAGCCGCAATGCATTGCGGCACTGAACAATGCATTGCAAGCCCTGATTGGCTAAAGCAGTGAAAGCTTCAGCCAATCAGGGCACAGAGCACTGTCAGAGTCATGATTGGACACTGTCATCATGACTTTATCCAATCATGGCTCATTTCCGCCCCACAATATAAAAGTATTATTTCAATGGAAGGCATTTTCAATGTGATTTTGGCGTGGAGAGAGGTAGAACAGGGCTCTGTTCACTGCTATTAGTTAGTTAGTGTTCTTTACTGTGCTATTTTGCTTCAATTGTCAGTGTAGAATATTAATTTAGTGTCAGTATAGGGATAGTGTGAGTGTAGTGAGGAGGACCATCATTCAGCTTTGCATAGTGTGCAGCTAGAGTAGGGACAACTCAGATAGTTTCACTGTAGTGTAGTGAGACGTGTCATTCATACATACATTAGTGTAGAGTAGGGACATCTCAGATAGTTTCAGTCTAGTGTAGTGAGACCATGTCAGTAATCTTTACATTAGTATATAGCTAGAGTACGGACAGTTCAGATAGGGTCAGTGTAGTGACGGTTGAACACCATCTATTTGATTGCGTTACTGCCAGTTTAACGCCATTTACTTCTGTGTGCATTACTGCTAGTTTAACGCCATATAGTTCTGTGTGTGTTACTGCCAGTTTAAGCCATATTGTTTTGTGCGTTACTGCCAGTTTAACATCATATAGTTTTGTGTGTGTTACTGCCAGTTTAATGCCATATAGTTCCGTGTGCATTACTGCCAGTTTAACACCATATAGTTCTGTGTGCGTTACTGCCAGTTTAATGCCATATAGTTCTGTGTACGTTACTGACAGTTTAACGTCATATAATTCTGTGTGTGTTACTGACAGTTTAACGTCATATTGTTATATGTGCATTACTGCCAGTTTAACGCCATATAGTTTTGTGCATTACTGCCAGTTTAACGCCATATAGTTCTGTGTGCGTTACTGCCAGTTTAAGCCATATAGTTTTGTGCGTTACTGCCAGTTTAACATCATATAGTTTTGTGTGCGTTACTGCCAGTTTAATGCCATATAGTTCCATGTGCATTACTGCCAGTTTAACACCATATAGTTCTGTGTGCGTTACTGCCAGTTTAATGCCATATAGTTCTGTGTACGTTACTGACAGTTTAACGTCATATAGTTCTGTGTGCGTTACTGCCAGTTTAACGCCATATAGTTTTGTGCATTACTGCCAGTTTAATGCCATTTACTTCTGTGTGTGTTACTGCCAGTTTAACACCATATAATTTTGTGTGTTACTGCCAGTTTAACGCCATATAGTTCTGTGCGTCACTGTACATTTGGTGCATTATATTGCAGTATATTATAGTGTATCTGTGGAGTGTCTGTGTAGTGTGAGTACTCAAATTAAAGTGCACCAAACACCTCTTTACATTGATTAAAGTGCATCTACGTACAGATTTCAACTTCTTCTTTACATTTGCTTATAAGCACCGCTCCCTCCCTCCCAATAATGTCTGGGAGGACAACAAGGAGAGGCAGACGTTCCCTTGGCACTGTAAGGGGGCCAGCAACAAATGTGTCCACAGCCAGAGGTGGACGTGGTCGTCAGTCCTCAGGCAGGGCATCAATTCCTCTGTTTAGTGAGTTTGCCCATGCTATCTAGCCACAGCATGCAAAGGAGATGGTGGACTGGCTTACTAAACCTTCCTCATCCTCCTCATCCTCTGTCACGCAAGCAGAAACAAGTGTGCAGTCCCCTGCAGTTGTTAGAATGGATAAACCTGCCTCCTTGTCCACATCTATTCCTGCCATAGCCCCAACATCAGCCATTAAGGAGTCAGCTGAGTTATTTGACCACAGCGTCAGCCACTTGCACCTTGATAATGCCCAGCCATTACTGGATTCAGATGTTGGTTCTGAGGTTGAGGATGACAGGGACATGAGCCTAGAGAGAGGGAGGACCACCGGTAGACATATTGGCATTCATTTTCCCCAAGCCGCAGTGTATTGCCAAATTGTCTCTAGTGGTAATGATGAAGATGGAGGAGATGGAGATGATGATGGAGATGATGATGGAGATGATGATGATGATGAGGTCACTGATGTGACTTGGGTGCCAGACAGAGCAGAGGAGGAAACTGAAGGTGAGACGGCACAACCTCAATGAGGCCAACATCAAGAAAGAGTAGCGAGCAGCCACCCTATTCCAGCACATTCTGCAGCTGTTATCTCCTGGCCCACTCCCCAAAGCTCAGATGTCTGGGCCTTTTTCAGCACTTCTGCAGCAGATCACACTGTTGCTATCTGCAATCTGTTTTTTTTTTTTTTTTTGAAAGCCTATGGCGTGCATAACACACCCAAAAAACTTCACTCGGTGCCAAAAAAATGTGCACACACATAAAGAGTGGTCACAAAAAAATGCAACGGGTACACAGACGTGCCAATTTCCTGATCCCCCGGGGCTCCAGATGGGGACAAAGGTACTTTACAGTGGTCTATCTGGCCAAAACCAGACAGACCCTGTTCTCTGGTGGGCCTGCCAAAACAGGACCCACCCAAGTACTAGGTGGAGCTCCCCTGAAGGGAGACCCCATGAAAGAGGGCAAACTAAGCCAGAAGGCCATGTCCACCCCTTTCCAAGACTTTCAGGGCTGGCCCGAGGACCCGCATCCTTACTCATCACACAGTGAGACAACCATGTACAAACACAAAAAGACAAAACGTGACAAACATAGGCATCAAATAAATAAAATAAATAAAAAGAAAGTGGGGAAGGGATAGTGAAGAGGAGAGTGAAAAAGGTGGCCATTGTGTAAAACAATGACCAGGCCCTCCGGCCAGGAATAAAAAATTCCTCTGGTCCCAGCCAAAAGGCCCGGCCCAAGAGGCAGGTGCTAAAAAAGCGTGTTCTATGGTGCAGTGACCATGGTGCCTCAAATCAAAGTGACTGCCACTTACAGTGATTATTTGGCACCCCTGGACTGCCACTCCAGGGGCACATACTCCATAGGCTTTCAAGACCAACCCTGGCCCATGGCCTAGACCACAGCAGACCCCACTGCAGACAGAAAAGGCATGAAGTTCAGGGAGCTTGGTGAGAGCCCTTGCCCCTAAGGCTCCACCGTCGCTCCCATCACCCCTTCCAATTTCACATGCGGGTAGATACTAACCACTCTCCCTCACCAGCAAAAGGGGAGTAAGCATTCTCTTACCCGAATAACTGTCCATAGCTAGAGCTACCACAATCCAGGCCAGAAGGCCAGGGACCCGACCCTCCGGCCAGACCAAGATGCAGCACCCATCCTCACCAGGAGCACTCTTCCAGACGGCTCAGACTCAACCATTGGCCGGTCCCCAGTCTTTCTGTCGGGCAACCGGCATAGTCCCTGCTAAGTACCGCCCTTCCAGGCACTATGACACCATTGGATTTGCTGGCCCTCCCCAATGAGAGTGACACAGCGCCTCCTCTGGAAACTGATAAGAACAGATTTTTTTTTTTTAATTCTTTTATTTAAAATTTCACAAGTAAAATACATAGATAACATGAATCCAAAAGAATATGTTTTAAACAATAAAATAGCATAACATTTGTACAAAAAATAGAAGAACAAACAAGTATTTACAATATTTACATAACCCTCCCACCCCCCTCCCAAAAACCCAGCCACTTCTCTCCCAAAAACCCACCCACAAAACCCAAAAGTACATAACAACAATAAAGATAATAAGAACATTTCACAACAATAAATATATCAGGAATATTTCAAAACAAAAACAAAAATAAAGATAACAAGAACATTTAAGCAAAACAACCCATTCCCACCCTTTATTAGCAAATCAAATAACAAACTATCCCTACTATATACTCTCCCTCCACCCTATCCCTACACAAACAAAAACACTCCTATGCACTTTCTCCACACTGTCCCTTTATCACCATCTATACTCACCCTGAAAAACAAAAAGAAAAGGTTAATCATTCAAAAATAAATATCAATAGCATAATCTCAATATTTACATTATATACACCATTGTTTCCACTCCTCCAATTTCCATAACTTTCTTGCATTCTTTTCTCCTAACTTTTTATAATCAAAATATGCCTCCCTAAATCACACAAACCATATAACACCATCTCATACGTTACACTCTTCACACCAGTCAATCCCTCAACCATCTTCCCCATCCTTTTCCATATTTTCTTCGCATAGCGACACTCCCAAAACACATGTACCACCCTCTCAATCCCCCCACACCCCAGTCTCGGACACACCTCACTGTCCACAAACATTCTCCTCCTCTGAAACTCCCTTGTAGGCAAACACCCATGCACCCCCATCCACGCAATATCCTTCTGTCTATTATCCACTCCTTTACAGCACACATTCTTCCAGACTTTCTTACATTCAGCTATTCCTAAACCACCTATTCCTTCCACCTCCTCCCTTTCTTTCAGTATCTGCATTACCTTCTTACTCTCACACCATGTACCTCGCGTCACATCTTGCAACCCATACCTCCTCATACACCTTTCAACCCTCACATAAAAGCAAGGCGCAACAAAACATACAGGTTTCCTCAAATCGACTTCACACAGCTTATATTTCCATAACACACTCCCACATATCCCCCATATTTTACCATACACCCTGCAACGTTCTCTTTCTCACTCAATCTCACACACATACTTACATACTTCACCACCAGAAATTTCTCAATACTCACCATACCTTTCCCACCATTCATTACTCCTTTCATTACTTTCTCCCTTTTCAACTTCTCCATCATAGATGACCAAAAAAAAAAGAAAAACACACTCTCACAATTTGTTTCATCACTCTATCTGGAGCTGGAAACACATAATACAAAAATAACAAAATCGGCATCACAACAGCCTTCACAATCAACACCTTCCCTTCCAACGACAAAGTCCTTAAAGACCAAAAATCAACTTTCTTTTTCACTTTCACTAACGTATCGTGCCAACTCTCTCTCCCATACAAATCAGAATCAAACTTGACACCTAAAATCCTCACTCCTCCCTCACAAAACTTCCAACCACATTGTTCAATCCCCCTCCATACACCAAACAATTTACACTCACTTTTCCCCATATTCACACAAAAACCACTCGCCATATAAAAAATCTCAATCAACAACTTCACTCTTCTTAGCCCTGCCATAACTCTACAAATCACTGTAACATCATCCATATATCCTATTACTTTCAAAACCCTGCCACCACTCCCTGGCACCTCCACCCCTCTCACACACTTATCTTTCATCAACATCCTCAACAAGGGATCAATCACACAAATAAACAACACGGGTGATAACGGGCAACCCTGTCTCACACCCGACCTAATGCTTATATCACTCGTCATCCACCCATTCACCAACACCTTACTTACCATACCTCTATACAAACACTTAATCCATCCAATCAACACCTCAGGTAACCCCATTCTCCTCAACACTTTAAACATAAAATCATGCGACACTCTGTCATAATTTCAAAATCCACAGCCAACACTGCCACTTCCTGCTTCCTCTCCTTACAAAACCATAACACATCCCTCAAGCTCACCAAACTTTTTGTAATAGACCTCCCAGGCACCGCACACGCTTGCTCCTCCCCCACCAATTTCTCCACCACCGTATGCAACCTATTCGCCAACACCTTCACCACCACCTTATAATCTACATTCAACAATGATATAGACCTCCAGTTTTTCAACTCTCGCTTGTCACCTTTTTTATACAACAAAACAATCATGCTTTTTAACATAGATTCAGGCATCCTCCCCTCTTCCAAAACTTTCATCACCATCTCATACACGCAGTCACCAATCACCTCCCAAAACGTGCAATAAAACTCAACTGGCAAACCATCACTCCCAGGCGTCTTACCTTTCTTTAAACTCCCAAGACATTCATCAACTTCACCTTTACTCACTTTCTCCCCTAACATACTCTTATCCTCCATATCCAGACACATCTCCACCTGCTCCAACACTTCCTTCTCAACCCTCTCATCCCTCTTCTTTTCCATATATAAATTGGAATAAAACTTCCAGATTTCCTCTCCCAACCTCTCTTTCCCACTTACTACCTGTCCATTCTCATCCAATACACTTGACAAATCCACCTTCCCACCATACACCTTTTTAAAGAAAAAACGCGTACATTTCTCATCCTTCTCCTTCACTACCATCCTAGCTTGCGAAATAATCTCTCTCCCTCTCCGCTCCATAAAGACTCTCAA
Organism: Aquarana catesbeiana; assembly: GCF_042186555.1. Taxonomy (NCBI): domain Eukaryota; kingdom Metazoa; phylum Chordata; class Amphibia; order Anura; family Ranidae; genus Aquarana; species Aquarana catesbeiana. Next base: position 711,935,600 of record NC_133324.1, on the reverse strand, counting down.
TTTTCCTCTTGATTCCACTAATTCACACCCCACATTCTCTCCCCATTCCCTTAGTTCTTCCAAATATTCCAATCTCTTCAACCACCATTCATACGCCTCACGTTCCTTTTTTGCAATCTCACAACCTTTCCTTACAAAAAAACCTCTTAGTCTGACCTTTCACCCACTCCCACCACTTGATCACACTTAAAAAATCATTCCTCCTCCTTTTCAGTTTCCCAAAAAACTCAACATACTCTCTTTTCACACCCTCATCCTCCAACAATTCCACATTCAACTTCCACACACCTTTACCATACATTACATCCGATTCCATACTCACAACACACTCGATCCGACCATGGTCCAAGAAAGGCTCCCGCTGAATGACAAAGGATTCCGGCTGTAAATTTTTTTAAATGAAACAAAAATCAATCCTAGATTGCACAGTACCCTTATCACTAAAATAAGAAAAACCACCACCTTCACCCACATCCCTTAACCCAAACAACCGCAAAATCTCACCCAACTCCTTCCCAGACTTCAACATCCCCACCACCACCTCCACCCCCACACCTATCCCCATTACGTAAAATACAATTAAAATCCCCCAACACAATAATAGGATCCCTCCCCCCCCCAAAAAAACTTCATCTTCTCAAACAAATCCAATCTCCCCTTTTTATCAACTGGTGCATACACACAAAATAACTTAAAACAAACACCCCCATACTCCAAAGTAACAAATAAACATTGACCCACCTCCACCTCCACCTTCCTTAAAATCTTAATTTTATTATTTTTAATAAGAATCCCCACGCCACTATTCCTGCTCCGACCCAACGACCATACTGCATCCCCCTTGGTCCATCTTGCACTATGTGGTTCCTCCCTCATATTGCAGTCCTGCAAGCAAAAAATATCATTAGCATATCCAGACAAGATGTTAAAAATTGCTGCCCTGTCTAGATGCCGTCCCAATACTTCTGTAATTGAGGGAAGATACCCATAAGCGCATAGAAAATTAGGAAGGGATCATATTCCTGTCATGATTTTTTCTTTTTTTTCCCTACTTTGTCCCTGGCCCTAGTCCTAGGTCCCACCCCTGACCCAGGACTCACCCCCCCTGTTTTTTTCTTTGCCTTCCCTTTTGGTACCCTGCAGTACCCTATCACCTCCTGCAGCTCGGACAGCTGTACAGTGCTCACATAAGATGGTGCCTGCAAGGAGTCCGAGTCAATCACCACATCCGATGCTTCAGGGCCTAGAGAGTCCGGGAAGGAGCCTATGACCTGGGAGGACTCAGCCATCTTTCTTTTTAGGGAGAGCTGCCCCACCTCCATCTCCTCCTCCTCCTCTGAGTCCTCCCATTCCTCACCGCTCCCCTCCGACTCCCCCTCGGCCAGGAGGTGCCCAGGGACACTCTCCTCTGGTACAGGAGAGGTCCCTTCTTCCCTCACGGTGTCAACAGGGGAGGGACCTGGCTCACCCTCCATAGGTGGGCAGACATCAGCCCACACCACCACTTCCTTGGGCAGCACTATGGCCTGCTCAACAGAGTTCACCGTGGTGGTTGGAACGGAACCCAGTCTGGCCACATCTGCGTAGAATAACACCTGCTTGCCCACAACCACCTCAGCCTCCATAGCTTTTACCGCCTCGGCTACTGGAGTGGGCTCAGATGCTCTGTTTACCTTCGGGCATTGTTTTGCAAGGTGCGTCCCACTACCACAGATGTGGCAGCTCTTCTTCTCCGGACACTGACCGGCTCCGTGACCCTGCTTAAAGCAATTGCGGCATGTTAACCCGGCCTCGCACTGGTCTTTGGTGTGTCTGAAAGCAAAACACTGTCTGCAGAAGAGGGGCTGGCCAGGGTACCACAAGTAGCCATGATTCCTTCCAATGGAGAAGGACTGAGGGGGGTGCCTGATGCCAAAAATACCCTCCTGATCCGCCCTAAAAGTCACCCAAAATTTATGCTGCCCGTTAAAGGTACCTAGCACATTCGTCAGCTTCATGCCTGCTTAAACTGACTCGCAGTACCTGAATAAAAAGGCAGCGATTTCCCCATCCTGTACAAAAGAATCGTACATATGCTCAGTGATGGGGACCCGCACTTTCGTCTCACTCGACAGGAATGTGATCCCTTCCAGCAACTCGTCGCCCTCTTTCTTGCCTTTCCGTAGCATACATGTCTGCAGATCTTCCTTTTTCCAGAAAGTAACGTCATACATTCCAGTTGTAGGAAAACACTGCATGCAAAAAATGGCTTCTCTCGGCATCCCAAAAAAGTCTTCAATCACCTGCTTCTGAATGAAGTGCAATCCTATCTCACTCCATCTAGGCTCGGCCACGACCAGCCTCACAGTGTTTGGTACGCTCGGCGGCCCCACCATACCTACGTCCACCAATCCCACAGCCAACTCATGGATGGTAGGGAAAGGCAATCACTCTTGTACACTCACGATGGCATCCCCCCCAATAGCAGCATGTGATGCACCCGAAGGAAACACCCCAAGGCCGAGAGGGACTGGCACCGGTCGTTACCTAATGACCAGAACAAGGCAGAAACTGCACTTGCTCTTAGCCAAAAGGCCGAGAAGCGATCTGCAATCTGTGTCTCAGGCACATAGAACGTGGCAAAAACACCAACCATATGCATATCATTGCAATTTTTTTTTTGCCTTCATCAAGAGCACCTCTATAGGGTTACGGTGGGAAGGTGCCCCTGACACCCAAAGAGTAATTTCTCTGCACCTGTTTGACAGGTGCATATCATTGCAATTTTTTACAGCAAGGCCAATTCTTGCTTTCATCAAGCGTACCTCTATAGGGTTATGGTGGGAAGGCGCCACCGACATCCAAAGACCAATTTTTACACACCTGTTACTTCAATACTACGTCAAAGTGACACCAGAATGTATCCAAAGAATCTCTAATCTTGTTCCCAGTGCACTACATTGTAGCCTCATCATACACACTGGCTCCCCAGCTGTTGCTGAGCAAAATAAAGGCAGCTTGCAGGGAAAATGTCATTTTTTTTGGCTTTATAAATGCAATTATTGCTGCAGCAGATTCTAGACATGGTACAGATATGCCATTTTACTGGTAGACTAAGTAAACACCCCCCCCCCCCCCCCCAGGCACTATATTGGAAGGAATTTTTCATTTTTAGGCTTTCACTTAAAAAATAAAAAAATCACTGCTCATTTAAAAATGACATTTTTCACAAACTTTTTTTTATTGACACATGTCCCCCAGGGCAGGACCCGGACCCTATAACCATTGTATGCCCAATTACTTGCATATAAGCCTTCAAAATGGACACTTTTTGGGTCCAAACTTTCTCGGTGTTTGGAAGTTCTGGTGCGAACCGAACAGGGGTCTGTTCAGCCCATCCCTAGTATAGAACCTGCTGCAGCAAAACTAACAATTATAAAGAAAGACCTATTACATTTAAATTGATTTTTCTTGCAAACTTTCTCTACTTTCTAAGCATCAGCTTGGGGAGCCAGTCTGTATGATGAGGCCACAATTTAGGGTACTCAAAACAAGATCAGAGATTTATTGGATACATTCTGGTGTCTCTTTAGCAGACTATGGATAGAAATAACAAATTTGTGCACCACAGTGAGATAGCCTTATGCAAAGAAGCCAAATTATAGTATACTCAGGCCAAGATTAACATTTTTTTTTAGATAAAGTCTGGTGTCTCTTTTGCAGACTTTGGATAGAAGTAACAGTTGCGGAAATATTGTTTTTTGGGTGTTGGTGGTGCTTTCGCCCCGTAACTTTCTAGAGGTACTCTTGATGAAAGCAAGAATTGGACATGTAAAAAAAGAAAAAAAAATGTAAATTTGATGCCCCTGTCACACATTTGCATTGGTCTTTGGGTGTTGGTGGTGCCTTCATCCCATAACCTCTTAAATGTACTCTTGATGATGGCCTTACTGTAAAAAATTGGATTTTGACACCCCTGTCACACAGTTGTGGAAAAATTGGTCTTTGGGTGTTTTTGGTGCCTTCACCCTGTAACATTCTAGAAGTACTCTTGATGAAAGTAAGAATTGGCCTTGCTTTAAAAACTTAAATTTAATGTTCCTGTCACACAGTTGTGGAAAAATGTATCTTTTGGTGTTGGTGGTGCCTTCACCCCCTAACCTTTTAAAGGTACTCTTGCTGAAAGCAAGAATTGGCCTTATTGTAAAAAAAAAAAAAAAAAAGTTGACGCCCCTGTCACACAGTTGCAGAAAAATTGGTCTTTGGGCCTCGGTGGTGCCTTCACCCTGTAACCTTTTAGAGGTAATCTTTATGAAAGAAAGATTTGGCCTTGCTGCAAAAAATTGAAATTTGATGCCCATGTCACACAGTTGCAGAAAAATTGTTTTTTTTTTGGTGTTGGCGGTGCCTTCACCCTCTAACCTTCTAGAGGCTGTCTTGATGAAAGCAATATTTGGCATTGCTGTAAAAAAAAAAAAAATAAAATAACACCCATGTCACACAGTTGCAGAAAAATTGGTCTTTTGGGTGTTGGTGGTGCCTTCACCCCGTAACCTTCTAGAGGTGCTCTTGATGAAAGAAAGAATTGGCCTTGCTGTAAAAAAATAAATTTGACTGCCCTGTTATACTGTTACATAAAAAATGTTCTTCATGTGTTGGTGGTGCCCTGACCCTGTAACCATCTAGAGGTACTCAAGTATTGGCCTTGCTGTAAAAAATTGAAATTTGACACCCCTTAAATATAGTTGTGGAAAATTTGGTCTTTGGGTGTTAGAGGTGCCTTCATCCTGTTACCTTCTAGAGGTACTCTTGATGAAAACAAGAATTGGCCTTGCTTTAAAAAAATAAATTTGATGCCCCTGCCACACAGTTGTGGAAAAATTGGTCTTTGGGTGTTGGTGGTGCCTTCACCCTGAAACCTTCTAGAGGTACTCTTGATGAAAGCAAGAATTTGCCTTGCTGTAAAAAAAAAAAATAATTTGATGCCCCTGTCACAAAGTTGCAGAAAAAATGGTCTTTGGGTGTTAATTGTGCCAATGAAACCTGCACCAAAAATTACTTCAAGATAAAATCAACACCCACAATCAGCCTAGACAGTCTTGCAGAGATTTGAGGTCCCAATAACTTAATCAGCAACATCGACATCAGGGGCTTGATAGCTGCTACTAATCCAGGACTGATTCATTTTGACAAATGTCATCTGGTCAACAGAGTCTGTGGACAGACACCTTCTTTTATCTGTCACAAAACCTCTGGCAGCACTGAATGCCCATTTGGAAAGCACACTTGATGGAGGGCAGTCCAGCACCTCAATTGAGTACTGGGCAGGTTCTGGCCAGTGGTCTTTTCTCTTGACCCAGAAACCTGGTGGATCATCTACTGGAAAACTCTTTATGTCTGTTTTCGCCCCTAGATAATCTTCCACCATATGATGCAGATGCTGGTGATAGGATGTGGAAGCTGACAGTCCTGGGTGCTGAGGACTAAAAAAAATTCAAAATGCATCACTGTGGTGGCCCCCTTCTCCACTGCTCCTCCATTGACCAACAGAAGCCTCAAAACTAGCTTTTCCATGAGACTGTAACCCAGTAAAGTTTGAAAAGGCATTACTCCCCTTTAAAGTAAATTGAAGGGTGGGTGACTGCGCTTAGGATCCTACCTAGGTATGCTGCCTCCCTTGATATAGCTCCCCTAAGGGGTCTATAGGTACAAGGTTATAATGAGAAGGGGGTGGTGGCACTCCCTAGTTTGCGAAAAAGTGCCAGTTAATGGTGTATACTTAACACAAATGTAGTGTAATACAAACTATTATTAAATATAGTGGTCAGTACACTCCAAATCCGTGAACAATACTTGTTACTATTAATCACTTAAACAAGGTGATCCGCTATACAGATTGTGAACATTTAAACGATCCCCACACAGATAGCGTGATTCCACTAGTGAGGTTAATACAATGTGTATATCTATAAAAGTGAATATTGGGTTAATAGAGCTCCATATATATAACAACATGATTAACAGTTAAACTTTTTTTTAATTATATTTTTTATGTACTCACTAAGGTTGTTGTAAACACATAACCACTTTATGACTGTTAATCACGTTGTTATACATATGGAGCTCTATTAACCCAATATTCACTTTTATAGATATACACGTTGTATTAACCTCACTAGTGGAATCATGCTATCTGAGTGGGGATCGTTTAAATGTTCACAATCTGTATAGCGGATCACCTTGTTTAAGTGATTAATAGTAACAAGTATTGTTCACGGATTTGGAGTATACTGACCACTATATTTAATAATAGTTTGTATTACACTACATTTGTGTTAAGTATACACCATTAACTGGCACTTTTTCGCAAACTAGGGAGCGCCACCACCCCTTCTCATTATAACCATTACTCCCCTTTAAGCTGTCCTCAAGATATTTCATCCTGTGCTCAATCTGCGAGGGCAGGATAATTTCCGAGACTTTCTCCTTGTAACGGTGGTAATGGATGGTTGCCAACCAATAATTATCCTTATCCTTGATGCCACAAATTCTCGGGTCCTTTCACAGCTTTAAAGAATAAGGGGGCCCATGCACAGCAAGTTTGCGAAGACATGAGAAGCAGAGTCCTCCGGGTCACTGAGGATTACAGTGTCTGGAACTGCCTCCTCCCAGCCCCATACTACTCCCAAGGTTTCTGGGGGCTGAAAACCCTTACTGGGTGCCCAACCGCTGGCCTGCGGGCCACATGTGGCCAGAGGCACCCTCTGATGTGGCTCACCACATCTTGCTCATTGGTGTGAATGAAGCCGGTGCTAGAGGAAGCATACAGCTGCAGGAAAGAGCAGAGCCGATGCTCCTGTCACAGGCGGAGTGATACCAAATGCACTCCGCCTTGGACACCAGCCACCAGCGATACCCGCCAGCATTACCAGCAGTACAAGCAGTACCCACCAGCAGTACGCATCAGCAGCACCAGCAGTACCCACCAGCAGTATTAGCAGTACCCACCAGCAGTACCAGCAGTACCCACTAGCACCCACCAGCAGCAAGTACCAGCAGTACCCACCAGCCATACTCATCCAGGGGGACAGCCAGCAGTACTTGCCAGCCATACCCTCCCTGGGGGACAGCCAGCAACAGCCACTAGAAATACCCACCTTGGGGGACAGTCAGCAGCAGCCACCAGCCATACCCACCCTGGGGGATAGCCAGCAGCAGCCGCAAGCCGTACCTGCCCTGGGGGACAGCCAGCAGCAACCGCCTGCCATACCCACCCTGGGGACAGCCAGCAGCAACCGCCAGCCATACCCACCCTGGGGGACAGGCAGCAGCAACTGTCAGCCATACCCACCCTGGGGGACAGCCAGCAGCAACCGCCAGAAATACCCACCCTGGGAGACAGCCAGCAGCAGCAATGGGCATATCTGTTCTCTACACTGGTACACTAGCTACACTGGGCTGCTTCAAAATGAATCCGCAGGTGCAGTGCAGTGCACCTGTGGGTTACCTGCACTGAGGCATAGACTTCTGTTATTATCTGCAGGTTTGGTGTGCTTTCTATGGAGCAGCAGATGTAAACAGACCTGTGTCCTTTTACACCCATCTACCTCCAAGCTGATGGGCTTGAAAAAACCCTTTCCATCTGGGCAGATGGGATTGGAGGGCCCATATTGTACAGCAGGCTGTGGCCCCATCTGCTCTGCATATGCAGAGTTGACGCAGACCTGTCATCTGTCAGCTCCACTCATAGGGTTTGACGTATGTCTTCCTCTGTTTCTATGCCTCCAAAACTGCCAGAATCCTCCTTCTCCTTCCTCTCCTCTTGCTCATTGTATGGCGGTGCAAGAATGGTGTCTGCATAAAGCGGGCCTTGAGAGAAAAGGAAGTCCTCCTCTTCCTCCCGCTGCTCTGCCTCAAGTGCCCTATCCATAATACCATGCAGAATATGCTCCAGCAGGAACACAAGATCGATTGTGTCACTAATGCATGAATTGTCACGGCTCATCACCCTTGTTGCCTTCTCAAATGGTGACAGTACAGTGCATGCATTCTTTATCAGCAGCCATTTGCATGGGGAAAAAAAGCTGAGTTGCCTTGAGCCTGTCCTTGTGCCACACAGGTACTCTTTGGCTGCCCCTCTGCTGTATGTTCAGCTACTGCAGCATTCCCAAACTTGAGTTCCACCTGGTGGGCATGTCACAAATCAGGTGGTATATGGGCAGGTGGAATTCCCGATGAATTTCAGCCAACCAAACACTGGCTGTATATGACTGCCTGAAATGGCTACAGACTCTTCTGGCCTGCCTTAGAAGATCTTTCAAGCCTGGGTACCTGTTTAAGAAACACTGAACCATGAAATTGAGGCATGTGCCAGTTATGTGTCAATGCTCCCTGTGGAAGGGCGGACAGAAGGTTAGTGTCATACATCACCATTCCTGGCTCAAGCTTCCATGGCGTGAACCACCTCTGGGCCTGGCCCTGCAGAGCTGAATGAATCTCTGCTCCAGTGTGGCTCCTGTTTCTAGACAGACCAGTGAAAGCACTGCATGGCATCTTTTAGCCTGACTCGTTGTATGGCCCCTTGAATGCTTAGGGGGTACTGGTGGTTCATAGGACAATTCATCAGAGGTGGGCATGGAGGAGGAGGAGGAGGGAGTGGAGCTGACAGATCTAACATCATCACCACCAGCTGTGTGCAGACTTGGCAGCAAAACAAGCTCCAGCACTCAGCCCTGTCCTGCATCCTTCCTAGTTGCAAGCAGAGTTACCCAGTGTGACCCTTCGGCTGACTGCCTTGGCCAACGATGCCAAAACATTGCCTTCCATGTAATGGTAAAGAGCTGGAATGGCCTTAGGTGCAAAGAAATAGTGACTGGGAACCTGCCATTGTGGTACAGCACACTCTGCAAATTCACAGAAGGGGGCAGAATCCACCAGAGTTGTAAAGCCGGCAATTTGTACAAGCTGAAATTTAGATGCTGGGCATGTGGGTGGCAGGGAGTGTATTTTATTTTTTCGATGTAGCAGCTGGGGCAGAGAAATTTTCCTGCTATATTTTACAGCTGGTGTGCTGCTGGAAGAGGTGTAGCAAGGACCTGTGACACCCTATGCCATCATCCCTGTCAGTGGAGGCTGCTGAGAGCCCAGGAGATATAGTGGGGGTAGACATGAAATATGAGGCGTGAGGAGAAGAATTGTGTCCCTTGTGTGTGGCTTTCAGGTGCTCATGCCAATGGTGCCAATGAGTAGTGGGATGTTAAATGCCTTGTCAAGCATGTGGTAGCCAAAGGGCTGGTGTTTTTGCCACGCTTGATCTGCTTGCGGCAAAGATTACACATTGCAACAGTGCAATCAGCTGCACATGTGCTAAAAAAGCGTAACAGTTAACAGCGCCACAGTCTGATGGAATAGGGTGCCTGCTCTCTACTCTTCCATGATGGCTGCCTCTGGAGGAAATCCTGCCTCATTAGGGTTGTTCCCCCCCCCCCACTTTCCTTCTCTGCTCTATCTGGCACCCAAGTTGTGTCAATGACCTCATCATCATCCCTTCCATCCTCATCATCACTGGAGACAACTTGGCAATACGCTGTGGCTGGGGGAACATAACTGCCAGTTTGTTGTTTATCAGTGTTCTCCCCTCTCTGTAGGCTCTGTAGGTATGTTACTCCTGTCCTCTACCTCAGAACCAACATCAGAATCAATAATGTTTTCACATCCTCAAGAAGCAAGTGGCTGACGCTGTGTTCAAATAATTCCACTGACTCCTCCATGCATGATGCTGGGGCTATGGCAGGAGTAGCTGTGGACAAGGAGACAGAATAAGCCACCCTGGCAGCAGCGGGGGATTTCACTCTAGTCTCAGCTTGGCACATAGAGGATGAGGAGGATGAAGATGGTTTAGTAAGCCAGTCCACCACCTCCTCTTCATGCTGTGGCTGGATAGCATGTGCAACATCACTAAACAGAGACAAATGTGCCCTGCCTGAGGATGGACCATATCCACCTTTGTCTGTGGACACAGACACCACTGGTCCCCTCATAGTGGCATAGGATTGTCTGCCTCTCCTTGTTGGCCTCCCAGACATGATTGGGGGGAAGCTTATTACCCAAATTTAATAAAATGTGTGATTGGATGCACTTTAAATTGAGCACTGGTGCTGACAGAAATGTAAAAACTATAAATAAATTAAAAAGGGGGGACACCAGTGTTGCAGTCAGAAAAATTGCGGGGTCAGGCAGGGGACAAAAAAGACAAAAAAAACATGCAGCAACCAAAAAAAAAATGGTATACAGCAATGTAGCAATGTATACGGCACTTAGTGTTATGTAATGCTGAGTAAAACACTGCACTACACTAACATACTACACTGACACTACACTATACTGACACACTATACCATACTCACACTATACTCACACTACACTGACACACTATACTGACACACTACACTATACTCACACTATACTCACACTATATTCACACGCTATACTCACACTATACTAATACTACACTAACGCTCTATACTCAGAGTCCCAATAAATGAACACACTAACTAACTAGTAGCAAACTGAGCCCTGCTCGATCTATCTCCACTCCAAAAACACACTGCAAAAGCTTCCTGTGGGAAGGAACCTTTAATAGTTTGGGGTGGGATTATGAGCATATGAGCACTGAGCCGTGATTGAACAAAGTCATCATCACTTTGTCCAATCAGGGCCCTGACAGTGCCCTGTGCCCTAATTGGCAAAGCCTTGCACCTGACCAGTGGTCAAGTGCATGTCTTCATCCAATTAGGGCCCTAGAATGCAGTATGTTTTTCCTACTGAGCATCCCGCAAATTTTGGTTTTCGCCGAACGTTCAAAGAGGCAAAGTTTAGGCCAAACTTTTGCTCAGCCCAAACTGTTCACCCAACTTTAATTAAAATCAATGCTCCTTTGAAAACAATATTTTATTTATTTATTTTTTTTTAATAAAATTTTTACAGGAGCAGTGATTTTAATGATGCTTAAAGTGAAACAATAAAAATAAAAAAAGATTCCTTTAAATACAGTGCCAGGGGGTTCCCCTTAAACTTTCTGTAAAGTGGTGCATCTGTACCGTGTATAAAACCTGCTGCAGCAAAACTGACATATATAAAGAAAAAATTTAAATAGATTTTCCCAGCTGCAAAAAATAAAACATTACCTGCAATAGAAAAATGAGCAAAAAAAAAATTATGTGGGGGTCCCCCTCCCAATTCATACCTGGCCCTTTGTGTCTGGTATGGATTTTAGGGGGACTCAATTCCAAAGTTTTAAAAAAAGGCTTGGGGTCCCCCCCAGAATACATTTTAGACCTTTAGGTCTGTATGGATTTTGAGGGAAACCCTTACACCAACTTTTATCAAAAAAATGTCATGGGGTCCCCCCCAAAATTCATACAAGTCTCTTATATGAGCATGCAACCTGGCAAGTTAGGAAAGGGGTGGAGGATAAGCGAGCATCCCCCACCTCCTGAACCATACCAGTCCTAAGCCCTCAACATGGGGGGGTGCTTTGGGGCAGGGGTGCCCCCCACCCCAAAGCACCTTGTTCCCATGTTCATGGGGACAATGGCCTCTTCCCCACAACCCTGGGCTGTGCTTGCAAGGTCTGCGGGCTTCTCAGAATTTGGAAGCCCCCAGATCCTGCCTCCTCATGTGAATGATTATTGGGGAACATACATTGTACACATTTTTGTATTGCCGGCAATGGCTTGCAGCCGGGAAAATCAATTAAAAATTTTTGCAGCAGGTTCTATACACAGTATATATGTGCCACTTTACAGGCAGACTAAGGGGACCCCCCCCCCCCCCAGGCACTATATTTAAAGGAATTTTTCATTTTTATTGTTTCACTTAAGCTAAGTTAAGTTAGGCATCATTAAAATCACTGCATCTTTTTTTGGTCTTTTTATGGCCAATAACTTTCATAGAAGCCTTTAAAATGGAGACTTTTCATTTTCCAAGTTCGGGTCCCATAGCCTTTCATAGAGTTTGTGGCTAGGGCCTGAACTTTTTGCATGTTCAGGAGTTCTGGTGCGAACCAAACCAAGGGGTGTTCAGCCCATCACTATCTGTAAGTTAAAGCAGCACACTAACACTTGCATACACTTGTTAGGCACACCTTTATCCCCTTGATTGCCCTCCTGTCACCCAGCTAGTGTCCATAGTACAGTGTACAGTTTTATCACTGAACACTGTATTAGTGTCGCTAGTGACGTCAGTGTCAGGTAATGTCCCTATCAGCCAGTTAGTGCCAGATTGCCCACCACACTATCACAGTCACACTATAAGTCACTGATCACCACCATTAATAGTATCAGTATCTTGATCACAATCAGAACTAGTGTCCCTAAAACTGCAGTGTTAGCAGTATCAGCCCGAATCACTGCCAGCATTTGCCCTCCTCCCAGAAAGTATAGTGTCAGTATAATTTTTCCGATCACTTCCACCTCTGATACATTGTCCGCAAAACTGCAGTGTTAGCAAGGTCAATCCTGATCTTTACTAACACTATCAGTTCATTTTATTTCTAGTGTGCAAGAAGTCCCTTACTGCTAACCAGGAGCTCTTTTTCCCATAGTTGCCACTAGCTACCTGTAAAGTTAGTGCCCAAAATGTCCAAAGAAAGGTACACTAGTGAGGAGTCATACAGGATTCTGAGTATGACAGATGAGAGTGATGGGAAGGCCTCACTGTCAGAATCAGGCTCAGAATATGAACCTGTAGAAAGCAGCATCACCCTGACAGCTGTCTCAGATGATGGTGAAGAAGTCCCTGCTAAAACCAGGTGTACTTGACCCCATGATGCTGAGCATAGTACATCCTGACCTTTTAGACACCTGCACCACAGTATTTCATGATGTAATGGTGTGCACCAGCAGTGCAGTACAAGCTGGTGAGGTGGTTAGCTTTGTAGTGTAAACATAGCCACCAAGAATTCAAGCACAGGCCCATTAAGCCCATGGTAGCCTTCCAGAGGTGCTTGCAAACCCTAATTAGCTGCCCCCAGATGCCCAGAAATTTGCAGATGTGTATATGCCCCAACAAAACCGCTGCATAGATGAGTCCCTTGTACATTTTACTGGCAGGCTTGCTATCGTGCAATCATGCAATATCTACCCAGCAAGCATGCCCCAGATATGGGGTCAAAATCTATAGAGGGCCACAGGCTACTGTATACATACTGCGTTAGAATTTATGAGGGAAAAGACAGTCAAGTGAGGCCCCCTAGACTACATGGAGAGCACTGATAAGACAGTGTGGGACTTGTTGTCACTTTTATTTAATATGGGGTATCATTGGTACGTAGACAACTTTTTACACATTTTTTTCCTTCAAAAAATTGGCTGCTTTGGCACCATGTGATCTAATCGCAGGTGCTTCCCAAAATGGCTCATTAACACCCCACTTATAAAGGGGGAGAAAGCCTGCGTGAGGAATGAAGAGCTACTAGCAGTAAGATGAAAGGACAAAGGTTATGTATTCATCCTGTCTTCCATTCACACAGTCATGACAGTTTAAAATTCACACGGTGTCTGGTGTAGTTAAAAAGCCTCTCTGCATCCATGACTATAATATAAATATGGGAGGTGTATACTTCAACGACCAAATGATGATGCCATATTTAACCTCCTGCAGGGCAAGACACTGTTACAAAAAGTGTAATCTCAGCCCTTTTGTATCAATAAAGCACCATGGCCCAAAACCTAAATGCAGATGCAGTTAGCCTGCTGCATGAAAGGCATTTTCCAGATGTCATCCAATCTATCCCAACGCAGAGGTCACCCCAAAAAAGATATAGTGTTTGTGGTAAATGTGGAATAAGGCCTGACACATTTTATTGTCCTTCCTGTCATGACCAACCTGGCCTCTGCATCCAGGAGTGCTTTGTCGCTACAACACTTTAGCGGACCATTAGTCTAGGAGACAGCACAGCAGTTAACAAAAAAGAACATGTATGCCCAGCATTTGGAGCATGGGGAGGTCAGGGAGTGGTAGCTCTTATGCTCCGCATAAACTTTTTCATTTTTTTCTGGCAGAGATTACAATGACTAATGCAAATGGAGGAATCTGTTCATTAAATGTATGCCCAGCATTAGTAGAATGGGTTGATGTGTGGAGAAAGCTTCTAATGGTGGGCATACCATACACTTTTTCTGGCAGATATTTCTTCATCCACATTGATCAATGTGAATGAAGGAACCTGTTAGGTTCTTTTTATTATTCAGCCCACAAGCTGAATGAAAAAAAAAGCAACATTACATGTATGCCCAACATTAGAAGAGTGAATATGTGGTGGGCATGTGTTCGGCATACCATACACTGTTTCTGGCAGAGATTTCTATATACACAACAACCGATGGTTCTCTCTTCTGTGGCAGAAACTCCTAATGCTGGCCATACACATATTGTTTTTAGAGGCCCTGAAATGCCAGGACAGATCAAAAGACCCCTTTTTGGAAAGTAGATACCCCAAGGTGTTTGCTAAGAGGCATGTTGAGTCCATGGAAGATTTTATTTTGTGCCACAAGTTTTTGGAAAACTTTTTTTTTACACAAAGTTGTCACTTGAAATTTCTCACACATGCCATGGGTATGCATGAAATTACACCCAAAAACAAATTCTTCTACTTCTGAGTATAGAAATACCACATATGACAGGCTTTTTGGAAGCCTAGCTGCAAACTTGAACCCACAATTCAACAACTAGCTGCAAACAGGAACCCACAATTCAACAATGACCACCTTTAGGCCTTTAAACGGCATAACTTGCACATTTGATTTTATGACTAACTATCACAGTGTCGGAGACCCTAACATGCTAAGAAAAAAGTAGACACTCCAAGGTATTTGCTAAGAGGCATGTTAACTATTTTGCAGATCCCATTTGTTGCCACAAGTTTTTGGAAAATAAGGAAAGAAAATTAAAATGTATGTTTTATTTTTTATTTATTTATTTTTTCAAAACCTTGTGACAAAAAAATGAGATCCTCAAAATACTCACCATGCCTCTTATCAAATACCTTGGAGTGTCTACTTTCCAAAAAGTACTATTCTGGCATTTTAGTGCCTACGAAACTGTGGTAGGTAGTCAGGAAATCAAATGCGCAAGTTACACCCTTTCAGGGCCTGAAAGTGCTCATTGGATAATGGGCTCCCATACACGGCTAGGCTCCCAAAAAGTCTCTTGCATGTGGTATCCCCATATTCAAGAAAGTATCAGAATGTGTTTTGGAGTGTAATTTTCCAAAAAGTTGTGGCAAAAATAAAAATTTCCACGGACTCAACATTCCTCTCAGCAAATACCTTGGAGTGTTTAATTTTCAAAAAAGGGTCATTTGGGGGGTGCTTATACTGTCCTGGCATTTTAGCACCTCAAGAAATGTGATAGGCAATCAGAAAGTCATAGCTGCTTAAAAGCTGTGTAAATTTCAGTATATATATTATAGTTTGTAGATGCTATAACTTTCACAAAAAAGATGTAACAGAATACATTTTGGCCTACATTTGTGAAGACATTTGATTTTATTGGATATGCTTTTTAACAGAAAGTAGAAAATATTGTTTTGTTTTTTCAAATTTTTGGTATTTTTTTGTTTATATAATTAAAAAAATAAACAAACCCAGTGGTGATCAAATACCACCAAAAATGAGCTTTATTTTTGTAAAAAAAATGATATAAATTTAATTTTGGTACAGTGTCGCTTGACCAAGGAATTACCTGTTAAAGTAGCACAGTGCTGAATAGCAAAAAATGCTCTGGTCAAGAAGGAGGTAAAACCTTCCGGACGTCAAGTGGTTAAAGGATTCATTTTTTCAGTGTGGCTTGAAGTAAAATATCAATCATTTTCATTTTTGTGTAAACTATGACTTGATTTTTATATATAAATAACTGTATAATAAATATACCTATGAACACATTTTTAAAAATGAATTGTTTTGGTGATTCCATCTTTGCTTTATATATAAAATGAATGGTTATTAAATCTTTTACTGGGAATCATCAGTGCTATATAAAGGCAAAAAGCTCTATAATTTATTTTTGCATGCCTGTTGTGAAAAGTTGTAACTTTTATTTATAGGTGAGTTTCATAAAAATTACATTTAGAAGTCACAATGAAATGTTAAAAACTAGTTTTCCTGGAAAATTGGTAAAACTGTAAATACTTTCGAATCACTGACTATTGTGCAAACAAAAAGTATCATTAGTGTATGAGCAAACTAATTCTTCCTATCTTCATATAACAATTACTTGAATCTATTTTTTGGCAGTCAGAGATATTACTGACCCGTCTTCTTTTTTTTATATAAACCAAATAGAAAAAAAAAAGTATATTTTAAGTGATTTCAAGAAATATGAGTTACATTTTTCAATGCAGGGTTGTAAATGGTGAATTCGTAATGGAAATTTCATTATTGCTTTAAAATAGCTTTTGAAACGATTTATCTATGATTTAGAAAACCTTAAATCTGAATAGTTTTCCTAGAATCAATTTGTAGGCCAATAAATTCTATGTTTTGTGTACTCTCATTTTAATTGCCTTGTCTCGGTTTAAATAATTACACTAAATCAATAAAATGATCAACATGCCACTTTTAATATGAAATATAGTATTTCAGAAAAATAACATATCTGTAATACAAATATATATTTTTAAATAAACATACTTACTCTTTCCTCTCATGTTAAGCTACTAAACAACGCTTGTTTGATGTCATAGAAAAGTTTAAATAGCTTCACATTTAGCTTATTTTATTAATTTTGGAATGATTTTGTATACCACCATGCACTATATTTACTGCCTAAGGAAAGAAAAATTATTATAATATATGAGTATCTTTGAATGTATCTCAAGACCAGATCACCATTACTAAGGTAATAGAGTGTTCTGCAGTTGATATGTATGTGTGTGTGTGTGTGTGTCTGTTTTCTAATTTTTACTCAGACTAACATAGAATAATTTCTTTGTTTGTATGTTTGTATTAGAAGCAGACATCAGGTTACTTTGAGTGTTTGAGTGGACACTTCTCAAACAATTGCTATTGGAAATGTTTACACAAGCTGTCCTCTAATAGAATGAGAACGTAGATACTACTGTTGTATGTTGGTCTAATGTCAGTTGGTATTTAAGTGCTTCTATTGTTCTACATTAGGGATGAGCCTGATGTTTGCAAAATAGCGAACAATTTGGGGTGTTCGCGGCAAAATCGAAAGCCGCGGAACACCCTTTAAAAATCTATGGGAGAAATCAAAAGTGCTAATTTTAAAGGCTTATATGCATGGTATTGTCATAAAAAGTGTTTGGGGACCTGGGTCCTGCCCCAGGGGACATTGTATCAATGCAAAAAAAGTTTTAAAACGGCTGTTTTTTCGGGAGCAGTGATTTTTATAATGCTTAAAGTGAAAAAATAAAAGTGAAATATTCCTTTAAATTTCGTACCTGGGGGGTGTCTATAGTATACCTGTAAAGTGGCGCATTTTTCCCATGTTTAGAACAGTCCCTGCACAAAATGACATTTCTAAAGGAAAAAAAGGAATTTAAAAGTACTCGCGGCTATAATGAATTGTCGGTCCCGGCAATACAGATAAAAGAAGTCATTGAAAAAAACGGCATGGGATCCCCCCAGTCCATTACCAGGTCCTTTGGGTCTGGTATGAATATTAAGAGGAACCCCGAACCAAAATTAAAAAAAAAAAAATTGTGTGGGGGTCCCCCCAAAATTCAGGTCTGGTATGGATTTTAAGGGGAACCTCGCGCCAAAATTTAAAAAAAGGGCATGGGGTTCCCCCAAAAATCCATACCAGACCCTTATCCGAGCACACAACCTGGCAGGCCGCAGGAAAAGAGGGGGGACGAGAGAGCTCCCTCGCTCCTGAACCGTACCAGGCCACATGCCCTCAACATGGGGAGGGTGCTTTGGGGTAGCCCCCCAAAACACCTTGTCCCCATGTTGATGGGGACAAGGGCCTCATCCCCACAACCCTTGCACGGTGGTTGTGGGGGTCTGCGGGCGGGGGGGCTTATCGGAATCTGGAAGCCCCATGAAGTCCATTCTTCTTCTCTCACTCCACTGACAGAGAAAGCTGGAGGATTGGAAAGCCACGGAACACCCTTTAAAAGTCTATGGGAGAAATCAAGAGTTACGTAAATGGGTGGCTCCGCCTCCCTCTGACGCCCCGGCAAAAGCCATAGGGAAGTCTCCGTGTGTCAGAGGGGGGCGGGGTCACCCGGGAACATTACCATGTGGACCTGCCCTCAGTTATAAAAGAACTGTCACCTGTGAAGATGCGTCATATGACGGGAGCCTCCCACGGAGGTGGGTCGGTCGTGGCTTTTTTTTGGTCCGTCGGCAGAGCGAGAAGAATGGACTTTGTGGGACATTTTTATTCTTTATTTTTTAATAACGGACTTGTCCCCAAGCTGTGTCTTGTCTTTTTTAACATTTTGACACTTTTTTTGTGAAATGGTTGGGGTACATTTGTACCCCGTTACCATTTCACACGGGGGGGAGGCCGGGATCTGGGGCCCCCTACCATTTCACAAAAAAGTGTCAAAATGGTACAAATGACAAGACACGGCTTGGGATAAGTCCTTTATTAAAAAATAAAAAAATTAAAAATGTCCCATGAAGTCCATTCATCTTCTTGCTCCGTGGCCTGAAAAAAAAACAACTCGCGACTGACACCGCCTCAATGGGAGGCACCCGCTGTATGATGCGTCCTCACAGGTGACAGTTCTTTTATAACTGTGGGTGGCTTCCAGATTCCGATAAGTCCCCCGCACTGCAGACCCCCACAACCACCGGGCAAGGGTTGTGGGGATGAGGCCCTTGTCCCCATTAACATGGGGACAAGGTGCTTTGGGGGGCTACCCCAAAGCACCCTCCCCATGTTGAGGGCATGTGCCCTGGTATGGTTCAGGAGGGGGGGCACTCTCTCATCCCCCCTCTTTTCCTGTGGCTTGCCAGGTTGCGTGCTCAGATAAGGGTCTGGTATGGATTTTTGGGGGGACCCCACACCATTTTTTAAAAAATTTTGGCGCGGGGTTCCCCTTAAAACCCATACCAGACCCTCAGGTCTGGTATGGATTTTGAGAGGGACCCCCACGGCATTTTTTTTAAATTTTGGCGAGGGGTTCCCCTTAATATCCATACCAAACCTGAAGGGCCTGATATGGAATTTGGGGGGACCACCACACAATTTTTTTTTTTCATTTTGGTTCAGGGTTCCCCTTAATATTCATACCAGACCCAAAGGGCCTGGTAATAGACTGGGGGGGATCCCATGCGGTTTTGTTCAATGACTTCTTTTATCTGTATTGCCGGGACTGACAATTCATTATAGCCGCAAGTACTTTTAAATGACTTTTTTTCCTTTAGAAATGTCATTTTGTGCAGGGACTGTTCTAAACAAAATGTGCCACTTTACAGGCATACTATAGACACCCCCAGGTATGAAATTTAAAGGAATATTTTACTTTTATTGTTTCACTTTAAGCATTATTAAAATCACTGCTCCCATTTTTAAAACTTTTTTTTGCATTGATACATGTCCCATGGGGCAGGACCCAGGTCCCCAAACACTTTTTATAAAGATAACCTGCATATAAGCCTTTAAAATGAGCACTTTTGATTATTCATGTTCGTGTCCCATAGACTTTAACAGTGTTCGAACAAATTTTTTGCCTGTTCACATATTCTGCTGCGAACCGAACCAGGGGGTGTTCGGCTCATCCCTATTCTACATTAATTTTGTAACTGAAGTTAACAACTCAGGTAGCCAATGGTCAAGAATAGCTTGACCTTTTGACATATATGACCCATGGCATGTATGATACAACAGTATAATCTAGAGGTTGAATTGATTGGGAAACGTTTCATGCAGAGAAAGTAGTGTGAAAGGATAAGTCCATGTGAGATTATCTACCTAAACTTTCTAAACAAAAAGCCCAGCAACTTAAGCTGAAAGGGGGGGGCTCCATATCCACATAACAACAAGCAAGGTCTGTGCCAGAAGTAACTTTACCTGGATGATACTAGCATCTGATTTCTGCAATTGCTCAAATTTAGGGATGAGCATGATGTCCGAGTCGAACGCAAGTTTGACTCGAACATTGGGTGTTCGCCGAACAGAGAACATTATGCGGTGTTCGCAGCAAATTTAAAAGCTGTGGAAAACCATTAAAGTCTTTGGGACATTAACATGAAAAACCAAAAGTGCTCATTCTAAAGGCTTATATGCAATTTATTGCCATAAGCAGACCTGTTTCCTGTAGTGTTTTATGTTGCTTTGATAAGAAAAATGCATTTGTGGACATCGCTGGAGAGAGATGGGGCATAGAATGCATTAAGATAAAAAAACTTCTGCCCAGCGGCTCTTCATGATGGTGGACGTGTGTTAAGTGAGCTTCGGCCCCCTGCCACTTTCCATTGCCCCAGTACAGCACCATCAGCTCTCGATCACCACAGGGGCAAGTTACATCAGCCTCTAAGACCTCGTGGCACCTCATTGTCAAAATTGGAGACCAGAGACCATACTACCGGACCCCTCCAGAGCCGCGGCCTACTGTCACCATGGGCCGCTATCTTACTAGGCCTCAATCCCCAGTCTCAATTTCACAAGGGGACCAGGGAGACACCCTGATAGAGGAGGGTAGCTCACATCTGCCCCCCAAAACACCCCTCACAACCCCAAACAACATTAACCCCTGAACTGCTGGATATCAAGCTCCAGGCTCTTACACAGCAGATCACCAGGGGCATAGCCCAAGAAGTGGGGACAATTTCCAGGGAACTTAGGGGTAAAATAGATAAGCTTGGTGAATGTACGGCCACACTTGAGAATAAATTAGATAAGACAATTCCCTACTTGCAATCTTTGGAAGAGGAGAATGCGTCCATTGTACACTGTTTCTCAATTACAACTTCAGCAGGAAGATCTGGAAAGTAGAGAGGGATGCCAAAACCTCAGGATCCGTGGAGTTTCAGAAATTGTGTCTGACAACAATAACAGAGCATTTCTCCTGGCCTATTCAACACTCTTGCACCGGACATAGCAGACATAGATTGGCGCCTGGACCGGGCCCACAGATCCCTGGCACCCAAACCCCCGGCAGGTGCTAGACCTTGTGATATCGTGGTGAGAATCCACTACTGCGAGAGCAAGGAATCTCTTACTCTGGCTGCTCGCAACAGGTCTCACATTGATTATAAGGGAGACAAAATACTTATTTTTTGTGATCTTTCCTCGATCACCCTGGCTAAAAGGCGCTCGTTGCATTCCATTACTTCTTATCTCCAACAACACAAGATTCCTTACTATTAGGGCTCCCTGTTCTGTCTTTCCATCACGAAGCAGGGGGCCCAACATATCCTCTGGGACCTGCAAGAAGGGGATTCCTTCCTTAAGAATCTGGGCCTCCCATCACTACCAGCGGAAGATGGTCAGCAAATACCCACTACCCCCCAGGCTCCTATGGCCCAATCTCGGATCTGGACCTCAGTGAAAGGAAGAGGAGCGAAGGCCTACTCTACTCCACAACGCCCTCAATGCCCCAGGCAACCAACCTGATCATTGGTGAGATGTCCTTCATGATTCTTCCCTTGGGGCCCCAGTCCCCTGGCATCCCTCGTATGGGTTTGATCTGCACTCATCCACCTTCTCTCCAGAATTGAAGGGTTTTTGTTTTTTTGCATTTTTATCTTACTTTTGTTTCCTCACATTGAAGTGCCTTGAACTATTCTGTTTTGTTTTTGGCTAACCCATAGAAGGTATAAGGAGACTTCTGTTTGTTCAAGCTATAGATGAAGCGGCGTGGCGGAGCACCCTGCCTCACCCTTACTGGAGGCAGCTTTGCTCCCCCACATATCCTTTGACTATGGTCGAGGATCTCCGAGATGCTATTGCCTCTCAGGCCTGTAACTGTTGCTTATATTTTAGCTTTTTAATCCAACATGGCCTCTTTGTTACTACGCTACTGTTGTATACTCTGTCTTTTTCAAGGACCCTTTTTGTTTTTCAATTTTTTTCCTTTTTTTTTCTAATTGGCACTGTTACTATGTATTTTTTTACTCTCAGGTCACAGTATACTGTATTATTTGATATTTGATAAGGCTATTGACTTGTTCCCACACCATAGAGGTATCACCCACTGCACTAAGGTTACACTGGCTTGTCTTCTTAGCCCAATTATGGCTCTGAAGATATTGTCCTATAACGTGAAGGGTCTGAATTCCATAAAGAAATAATGGTTATCCCTGAAGGAATTCAGGACCTCCGGCGCAGACGTGATCCTTATTCAGGAAACTAATTTCCGTGCCGGAGGTTCCTTAAAATTTGCTTCCAAACATTTCCCGGTTTCTTATATGGCTTCTGACTCATCTGGTAAGGCCGGCTTTGCAGTGCTAGTCAGACTCTCCTGCCCACTCCAGATCAAGTCCTCCCACTTGGACCCACATGGTGGATACATAATATTGCATTGTGTCTTCGTGTCTAGTCCTATTACCCTTATGAATGTTTATGCACCCAATTCGGGTCAGCTTAAATTTCTCACTGAAGCATTTGAACTGTTGCAACAATTCTCCAAGCCCTTTACAGTTGTGGGTGGAGATTTCAATGCTATTCTTTCTCCTACAAGGAATAGGAGATCTCTATTCCAAGCTAAGCTACCTCTCCCAATGCAATTATTAGCTACCTCCTTCCATAAACTTACACGTGCTCACCATCTGTTTGACGCATGGAATATAAAACATCCCACTAGCAGACAGTTCTCGTTCTATTCCCCCCTCCACAAAATGTTCTCCAGATTAGACTATTTTTTTGTGACAGCCCCCCTTCTACCTAATACGGTGTCTTCTGACCTGGGCCCAATCACCTGGTCAGATCATGCTCCCCTAACCCTAGACCTTTCCCTCTCCACTGCATTCTATAAGACATGCCATTGGAGACTCAACAAGTCCTTACTGAATCACCCAGAAACCAAAGATAAAATTCTCTCTGCGCTAACCTAATAATTCCAACTCAATGCAGGTTCTGTGTCCAGTCCATCCACTCTATGGAAAGCCCATAAGGCTTATTTCAGAGGGCATTGTATTTCTGTGAGCTCCTGTAGGAAGAAAGATACAGCCTTTTTAAAGTCCTGTTTACTAGCTAAATTGCAAGCTGCCAAGTGCTCTCTGGTTCATTCTCCCACAATAGCCCTACTGAAGGCAATAAACTCATTAGAAATCAGATAAAATCTTTGGACATGTCAGGTATAGCCAAGTCCCTTCTCAGGGCGAAACAAAAATTTTACGAGTTCTCCAATAAGCCTCATAGGATGTTGGTCTCCAAACTCAACCCTAGACCCTTCTACTCCTTCCCTGACCACTTAAAACAGTCGGACGGTATGCCTCCCATTGCCCACAGACTATAACTCGGGTCTTTGGCGACTTTTATGACAAACTATACAACTGTTTAACCTGTTCTCTCCATCCCCCATTAGACCAAGAGACGTTTGAGACCTTTTTGGAAGATATACCTAAGCTGGTCAAAGTAGACTTACAAATATTAAATACCCCCATTACCGAGGACAAATTGACTTATACTATCAAGCACTTACCCTTACGCAAATCCCCATGGACCTGACAGCCTTCCTTATTCTTATTACACCGATTTTAACGCCCTATTTGGTATCTCTATACAACTCCCTTCTACAAGGCAAACTACCTCATCACATGTTTCTACATTCCTACATCTCGGTCATACCTAAACTGGATAAAGATCCCTTCCATATAACTATAGACTGATTGCTCTTCTAAATTCAGACTATAAACTCTTCATGAAAATCCTGGCCAATCGTTTATCCCAATTCCTGATAAAACTGATCGACAAAGATCAAGTAGGCTTTGTTCCCACTAGACACGCAGGAGGGAGATAATACTAGATGTACTATAGACCTTATAGACATGCTAAATAGAGTTTGTAGACCTGCCTTGATCCTCAGTTTAGAAGTCCAGAAAGCGTTTGACAGACTAAGCTAGCCCCACATGTTCGCCCCCCTTAACCAAATTTGAATTCTATGGCCCCTTTATATCTGCCTTAAAAACTCTTTACTCTAACCCCTCATCCCAGGTCTGAATGGCTTCTTTTTGTCTCAGACCTTCCCAATGTCTAACGGCACTAGACAGGGCTGCCCTCTTTGCCCATTACTTTTCAGCCTCTGTCTAGAATCTCTAGCAGAAGCTATCCGGTCCCACCCTGACATCCGAAGTGTCCCCATGCTTCATAGGGAATATAAACTATCCTTATTTATGGATGACATCTTATTGACTCTCACCAACCCACATATATCTCTTCCATCTCTACAAGCCCTGATATCACAATTCAGTGCTCTGTCTGGGTACAAAATCAACTCCTCTAAAACAGAGACGCTGCCTCTCCACATCCCACCTGAGGAACTATTGTCACTACAACACTCATACCCATACCACTGGTGCTCCTCCTCCTTGGCGTGCAGATTACCCCAACCTATTCTCCCCTGTATCAGGCCAATTATGTCACCCTGCTTAAAGACATCAGTGATATGTTAAAGTGTTGGAACCCACTTCCAATATCTTGGATAGGTAGGATCAATGTGCTGAAAATGACTGTCATGCCTAAACTGCTGTATCTTTTTGAGACCCTTCCAGTTTCTATCCCCATGTCACAATTAAAATTAATCAAGCGTTGGTTCCTTAATTTTATTTGAAGTGATAAGGCTCATAGAGTAGCAAGCTCAGTGATTTTTTCCAACAGACACCGGGATGGTCTGGTTGCCCCGGATATTTATAAATATTATTTGGCATCCCACATTCGTGCAGTGGTGTCCTGGTCCAGCTTGGCAGCACCAAATAGGTGGTCGGAGATGGAGATGGGCTCATTGTTTCCCACTCATCCTTGCTCCCTTGTCTGATCGCCACCCTGATTCAGGACCCCAAACTCCATAGTTTGTGTTTAAGCTCTATGTTGTTCACGTTAAGGATATGGCGCACTTGTATCACCAAATTCTCTCTCTCTTCGCCATACCCCCCTTTATCTAATGTACTCTTCAACCCACTACTCCCAGACAGCCTATCTCATTCCCGCATGGTCCCCTGGGTGCAGTCTGGCCTGTTTCAACTTCGCCATTTTGTTCATCCAGTCACCCGTAAATTCTGGACCTTTGCTAACCTCCAATCTAAGCTTTCCAAACATCTGCACTACTCTTATTTTCAAATAAATCATTATCTATCAGCACTCTCCCCAACCCTCATCTTGCCTAAACCAACAACCTTTGAACTCATTTGTTCACAAGGTCCCCATCAAACATGATTAATTTCTATCAAATACTTCAGGAATCATCCCCACTCTCTGATGATCTCCATATCTACATGCAAAAATGGTCCTAAATCATACAAAAAACAATCTCTCTCTCCATCAGTGGGACAGGATCTGGACCTCCACTTCTAAAATATCCCGAGGCGTGGCGCAGAGAGAGACAGCGTTTAAAGTACTGTTTTTCTGGTATAGGACACCAGAGGTCATACACCATTATGACCCCAACCTGTCCTCTCTTTGCTGGAGATGTGATAAAACCAGAGGTACCCATTACCATATATTCTGGCAGTGTGAGTTAGTTACACCTTTTTGGTCCATGGTGATATCTCTGCTCCAACGATTATTTGAGCCTCCTCTTCCATTGGATCCGTTACAACTCCTTCTGGACCTCCCTTTTCCAGGTCTAGGGAAAAATTCGAACAAATTGGCTTTATACATTTTATTAGCTGCTAAGAGAGTTATTCCTGTGTGTTGGCTGGTCTCCATTCCTCCCTCTGAAGAACAAATTCTGAATGCAATTGCTGAAATTCGTAGAATGGAGCACATGGCGGCTTCAGTAGAAGATGCTATTGACAGATTCGATGGGGTCTGGGACTTGTGGAACAAATCTGAGTATGGTTCCCCTCCCTGACTCTGTCTGAATCTCATTAAATCTTTTATTCCCGCCCCTTCCTGCTTTAGCCTTCCCTCATCATTCCGTTCCCTTGCTGATTTACATATGTCATCGAGTTAAATACCCCCCAATCCCATGGTGTATATCTGTGATGTATAATCCTGCTATACATATCTTTTTTTTTTTTTTTCAAAACTTTTTATTGAATTTATTGCATATTACAAGTTCACCAGTAATACAAAGCATACAGTTGCAGTAAGTAGAGATACAGGTGATTGTTGCGTATAAACATACTTTTGCAATAGGTTGACAAACCGTATGAAGGTAACAATGAAGTCAATAAACGACATATAATATATATAAAAAAAAAAAAACATGAAAGGCGGGTTGAATGTTTCTAGGCCATAGGCGATCAACGTAAGTGGGAAGTCAGGATGAGTTGCCTGTGGCGTAAAAACAGAGATAAAAAGGAACAAAAGAAACAATCAGTCGATCGGAAGTGCTGATATACATTGCCCCCTTGTACATTGAGTTTGGCATTGTGTGTGGCGGGGAGAGTAAGGAAGATATGTCCACACCGTGGAGTTTTTTTTTTTTGTTTTTTGCCCCCTCTCCATTCACCCCTAACGGGCTCATCACTGTGAACGGGGGGGGTGCACGAAGAGTTAGCAATTGTATCGAGAGGGGTGACGATGTGGCAAGCTATAGTCCTGGCTCCCGCAGGAGGGTGGGAGGGGCAAGGTAGTAAGAGAAGTGTGTATATAATAAATGTGGAGTCGGGGGTTAAGGTCAAATTCGTCAGAGCCTATAGAAAGATGAAGGGTTTGAGCAGGGATATGGGGTTTTGTAGGTTGGGACAGAATCGGATTAATGTGGGAGGAGGGTGTGGGCTGGAAAGGGGGGGGGGCGATGGCGGTTGAATAGGTGGAGGGGACCTGAGTTGGAAGACAGTTAGGCGCTTTCAGGGTGTCGGAGTTGATGGTGTAGGCAGAACGTTCTGCGTGAGGGATTGCCGATAGTGTAACCAGCACGCCCATGTAGTATTGTATTTGGTCGGGTTGTCATGGGCTTGGCATATAAGTTGTTCCATGTTGGCTATTTTGTCTACCCTATGGATCCAATCCTGTACCGTTGGAGGCGTGGAATTCCTCCATAAGGCGGGAATGCATAGATTGGCTGCATTGATTAGGTGCAGAGTCAGGGACTTTTTATAGGAACTGCACGATATAGAGTTATGGTGAAGTAAATAGTTGGCAGGTGAGAAGGTTGGGGTGTACGTGGTGATGTGGGAAATGAGTCGGTGAATTTCTGACTAGAATGGTTGTAGAAGGGTGCACTCCCACCAGATGTGAAGTAGGGTACCGCGAGACGCCTTGCATCTCCAGCACATCGGGGTTATGGTGGGGTGATAGTGATGGACTTTGTCTGGCGTCCTATACCATTTCGAAAACAGTTTATATCTATTCTCTTGGGTGGAGACGTTGATGGAACCCTTGTGCATGATGGTAAAAATTCGGTCCCATTCTAATGGTGTGAGGTCTATGGATAAGTCGTGTTCCCAATGTCTCACTATTTTGTCCTCTTTGACTTTGTGTCCGGTGAAAAGGAGAGAGTAGATAGTTGAAATTAGGTGACTTTTGGGTTCTGTGGTAGAACAGAGAGTTTCAAGCTGTGAGAGTTCCCTGTGCCAAGAAGGGTTGCGGTGATGAGATTGGAAGAAGTGTCTCAATTGTAGATACTTGTAGAAAGGTATGTCGTGGTTCGGTAAGTGTGCAGTTAGGGTGGGGTAGGGTAGGAGGGTCCCGTTCACGAAGAATTCATGTGCTCTGGTACGTGAGGGGGTGTTTTCAGTAGTTGGGTCTTTCAGTTTCAAGCCCGGGGGAAAGTCTGGGTTGTCAACTAAAGGGGTCATTGGGCCTGGCGCGGGGATGAGTGCTAGCGATTTGCATGCCAATTTGAATATCGAAAGGGTAGCGCCAATGAACGGGTGTGCTAAGAGTTCTGTAGTCATGCGAGTGTGGGTGATCCAGGGTAGGTCAGCTATGTGGGAGTGTGTAAAGGAGTCTTCGATCCGAATCCAGTCTTTGGAAGAGCAATGGACGTGCCAATCCACCAGTCTGGTCAAGTGGCAAGCCCACTGGTATTTTTGAAGGTCCGGGAGACCTAGGCCTCCCAGTTGTTTGGGTAAAACTAGTCTTTCCCAGCTAAGTCGCGGGTGCTTGGCGGACCATACAAAGGATCTGCATATAGTTTTGTAGGAAGCGAAGAAAGAGGATGGAAGCTTGATCGGTATGGCTTGGAGGAGTAGAGGATTCTGGGTAAAACATTCATTTTTATTACCGCTATTCTGCCCATCCAAGAGAAAGAGCCTAGGTGCCATTTCTGGAGATCATTTTGGACGGACTTAAGTAACGGCAAGAAATTTTTGGCGTATAGATCTTTTAAGTTGCTAGTGATTTTAATGCCCAGATAGGATATTTCGGAGTTTTCCCAAGCAAATGGGAAGTTGAGCTTGCATAAGTTGACAGATTCGGGTAGTAGATTGATATTGAGGGCTTTAGATTTTTCGAAATTGATTTGTAGGTTGGATAGGGATTTGAAAAGACCAAAGTCAGCCAGAAGGTTGGGGAGAGTTGTGATAGGGTCCGCGAGAAAAAGTAGGATATCATCGGCATAGGCAGCCAGCTTGTATTGTTTATGATGGATGTCTATGCCTTTGATATTGGGATTAAGTCTTAGCTTGCGTAGCATGGGTTCCATGGTCAGTATAAATATTAGAGGGGATAGGGGACAACCCTGGCGCGTTCCGTTGGATACAGAGAAGGCGTCCGACAGTCCCCCGTTAATCCGGAGTCTGGCCTTTGGGGAGGCGTAAAGGGCTAAGATCATTTGAAGCATGCGGGGTGGTAGTCCTATTGCACGTAACGTAGCCTCCATGTAATCCCAGGCCACCCTATCGAACGCCTTCTCTGCATCCAACGAGAGGAAGAAACCACGTGTGGAAGATTTAGAGAGCCAGTGATGGATGTTAAGGGCTTTCGTGGTGTTGTCTCTCGCCTCCCGGCCCGGTACGAAACCAACCTGTTCAAGCGAGATCAAATTTGGGATGAAAGGGAGAATTCGATTGGCTAATACTTTGGCATAAAGCTTTAGATCCACATTTAGTAATGAAATGGGGCGGTAGTTGGTGACCAGTGTGGGATCTTTGCCATGTTTAGGGATGAGGGTGATATGAGCTTCAAGTAAGTCCGTATGTGTGGGCGAGTGTTGTGAGAGGTTGTTGAGAGCTTTGGCCAGGTGTGGTAGAAGCAGGGATGGGAATGAATTGTAGTAGCTCACTGAAAAGCCGTCTGGGCCTGGGCTTTTACCCGTTTTCATTTGTTTTAGTGCGAGGGAGAGTTCGTCAGTAGAAATTGGAACGTCCAGAGTCTGGGAATCTTCCGGGGAGAGAGGGGTCGGGCCGAATTGCATTAGGAAGTCATTAATGGTTTTTAGTCGGTCAACTTTTGATGTAGAGGGTTGGGACGATGGAAGGTTGTAGAGGTTGGAGAAATATTGCGCAAATTGTGACGAGATGCCTTCGTTAGTAACCACTGCCTTGCCCCTGGTGTTGTTAATTTTGTAGATGGTGTGTGAAGCCTTTTTGGATTGGAGGGCCCGCGCTAGGAGTTTGCCGGCTTTGTTGCCAAACTCATAGTATAATTTTTGTGTCATTGCGAAGTTACGCTTCAATTTGGCGTTTAGTACTTCTAACAGGTCTTCCCGCGCTTTGGACAGTTCGGAGAGGGTAGCCGTGGCTAGGGAGGCCTTGTGTTTTTGTTCGAGTGAGCGAATGAGCGCGGTTAATTCAGCAATGCGGGCGGTGTGGAGTTTATTTCGGTGAGATGCCAGTGCGAACAATTCACCGCGAATGACACATTTGTGTGCGGCCCAGTTGACAGTCGGTGTTACGTCAGGTGAAGAGTTCTCCTTAAAGAAGTTTGATATACATGTGGTTAGTGCTTGAATATTAGTCTCGTCATTGAGCAGTGAGTTGTCAAGGCGCCAGATTCGTGTCTTCCGACATGGTGAGGTCAGTTGTAGGGTCATGGAGATGGGACTGTGGTCCGAAAGTGTGGCTGGCTCAATGGTAGCTTTGGTAAGGTTCGATAGGTCTGGTTGGGAGAGAAAGAAGTGATCAAGTCTAGAGTATTTGTTATGTGGAGCTGAAAAGAAAGTGTAATCTTTATCTTTTGGGTGTAACGTACGCCATGTGT
The DNA here is from genome assembly GCF_042186555.1 of Aquarana catesbeiana. Lineage (NCBI taxonomy): Eukaryota > Metazoa > Chordata > Amphibia > Anura > Ranidae > Aquarana > Aquarana catesbeiana. Next base: position 711,905,393 of record NC_133324.1, on the reverse strand, counting down.
CATGAAGTAGTAAGGTGTTAAGCTGTTGTTTGATTGCCCGTAGAGCCTTGTAAGGTAAAGAGGATGTGCCGTTCGATGTGTCCATCACTGGGGTCAGTGACACGTTAAAATCGCCACAGAGAACGAGTGTACCGGACTGGAAGCTGGATAATAGTTGGATGGTGTTGCGAAAGAAAGAGACTTGGCCTGAGTTGGGGGCGTAGATGTTGGCAATAGTCAGTGGCGTGTGATATAAGGTGCCCTTAATAAAGAGGAAGCGGCCTAACGGATCTCTCTGGACGTCCGTCACTTGGAAGGGGCAATTTTTCGAGATGAGGATGGTCACCCCTTTCGATTTAGCATCTACATTAGAGGAGTGGAAGGCAGTGGGGAAGTGTCGGTTTCCGAGTTTGGGGATGGAGTCCGTTCGGAAGTGGGTTTCTTGTAGAAGTGCAATGTGTGTTTTAGATTGTTTCAGAGAGTACAGAAGTTTAGATCATTTTTCAGGTGTGTTGAGGCCCCTGATATTCAGAGAGTATAATTTGAGAGTTTGGTGTTGAGGTTGTCCGTCCGCCCGAGGTGGGTCCATGACTTGTGGATTCGCCATTGGAAGGGTGTGCGGAGGTTAGGATAAAGGGAAGGATAGGGGGGTCGCGGGAAGTGGAACAGGAGCCGATTCGAGCGCGGATCTGAGCTGTGGGTAACTATCCGAAGAGGCGTGGAACAAAGTTTCCAACAGCCTCGAGGGCACAGGATCGGAGTAGTACGGGACAAGTGCGGCGCGCAAATCCCAATTAGGGGAGTAGCGCACCGACACAGCCCCGTGAGGGGGTTGACCTATACCAGGGCAGGGAGAGAACGATATTGGTAAGGAAGAGGAGTGTGGACATGAGCTGCCGCCATAGGATTGGTTGCTAGCGACAGGGTGGAGGCGATGGTTGCCACTGTAGCCCATCTGGACCTTATACGGTCCTTGGTGGGGATCATAGGGCTCTGGTATGTTTAGTGGACTATTATGTGCAGATTAAGTGCAGTGGGAACTAGAATCATTGGTTCGGTTGCTAATGTGTCGTGTGTGGGTGAGAGAGCAGCAAGCCTAGGGACGAAGCACTTGTCTCTGTCTGTAGGGGAGGGTTGAGATTGAGCCCCGCTCCCTCTGCCTGGACAGAAGTGGTTGCCAGTAAGAAGGGGAGGGGGGATTCGGCCTGTGGGTCGTTGCAGTTATGGAGAGTGGGATATGGGAGGGTTGGGTCGGAAGATGCGGCCCAGATGTTGGGGGAGGGCCGCACGTACCGCCACCCTGTTGATTGGTAAGTCAGACTTATATGCGTTACATTCCCACTATGGTAGGCCATGCATGTGTAGAAACCCATATAGCGGTTTGCCAATGAAATTATACAATTAACAGTAAAAATGCACAAGACATGTGAACCTGAGAGGTGTGTGAGCGATACCTGACAGTTCCAGCTGTGACAGAAGGTTGTAGGAGTTTAGCTTGCGGAACACCTGAGCGTCGGGTCAGGAGGTAGTCCGGATGAGAGGTTCGTGTGAGCCGGGTCTTCTGAGAGTCCAGGTAAGATGATGAACATTGCGCGTCCAGATGAGTTGATATTTAGGCAGACTGTCGGATGGGTGGGTGGAGATGCGGAGTGATACTGAAGTCGAGGGGATCCTGAGACGGGCTTGGATGAAGGGCGAGTCTGGAGCGATCACATGAGTAGATGTACCAATGGTGTCGTAGTGAAAGAAGTAGGGCGGGGTCCAATACCGCAGAGCGTCCTGGGGAGTGTAGTATCTGGCTTAACTGTGTGGGAGTCATTGAGAGCAGTCAGCCCCTAGAATACACCGTGGTGTGTGAGGAGATGCAGACTTAAGAACACAGGAGGTGTCAGATTATGAACCGCGGGAAGAGTAAATGTAGAAACAGTACACAGAGGGTTCTTCAGTAAGGGTATTTGATAGAGGTAGAATATTATGGGACATTAGTGTGTAAGGCAGGCAGTACAAAAATCAACCAAAATGGTGGTCTCAAAGAACAACAGTACAAACAGAAAACTTATAACTCACGAGTGGGTGCCGGGACCTAGGAGGCACTGATGGATGGTGCAGACCCTTGTAATCCGTTTTAGCGGCCCCTGCGAGGTCTCCTATGCCTCGGTGAGGATGGAGGGGTATTATCTCTGCGACCGCTGCGGTATCTGGAGGGATCTCTGGTGGTGGATGGTGAACGTCTCCTACGATATCTGGATGGTTGAGCATCCATAGGTTCTTCCCAGGGCATGTCACGATGTGATTGAGCGGGGCGGAAGGCTGCATACCAGTTTGGAACCGGGATCAATGGGATTCCAAGCGTGTCACAGAAGTGAGGCAGATCCTCCGGCACCTTGAGAAGAGCGGTGCGGCCGTGTGCAGAGGCCGAGAGGCAAAAGGGGAACTTCCATTTGTACTGGATGTTCTTCCCTCTCAGGGTGTCTAGGAGAGGTTTCAGGTCTCGCCTATGTTGTAAAGTGATGCCCGAGAGATCCTGGTATATCTGGATGAGGGAGTCTCCATGAAAGATTTGCTGTTTGTCTCGTGCACGCTGCATGATTTCTTCTTTCACCTTGTAGTCCACTATGCAGCAGATTATATCGCGCGGTGGGTCACTCTCCCGTCCTTTGGGACGGAGTGCGCAGTGGATCCTCTCCATAGCAATCAGGGTTTGTGGAGGTCGGTGGAGGAGACCGTTAAAGATGCCCACTACTTCCTGGGAGATACGGTCTCCTTCAACTGATTCCGGGAGACCTCTGATTCTCAAATTGTGCCTCCGACCCCTGTTGTCGAGGTCCTCGAGGTGTCTTTGCATGTCTCTCATCTGCAGTGTGTGATAATCCAAGCGATCTGTGGTAGAGGCTATGGCAGCCTCATGTCGGTCGGTCACCTTTTCCACGTTCTGAACACGATCATTCAGGGCATGCAGCTCTAGCCTAAGCTCTGAGATGGCCGCGGAGAGGGTGCCTTTGATGTCGTCGGCAATTGAACGCAGATCTTGAATGTTGAGCGGGGGGTGAGGATTAAGAACAATCCCCCCGTCCCCCTCAGGAGCCTGTGTAGTGATGGGCATCGGAGATGTAGTGTGAGGTGGAGGCATGGCTGGTGATTGCGAGTTTGCCGCTCCATGACGAGAAGGCGCCATATTGCCTCTGCCGGCCCTGAACATCTCCGGTATATTGTGCGATTGTGACCCAGCGAGGTCTCTAGGAGAGCGTGAGCGAGATGTCGAGGAGTTCCTAGACGCTGTCCCCATGCTGTGGGCTCGGTAAGAAGAGAGATTACCTCAGTGCTCAAATAGCTTTGCCTATGGCGGACGGAGCTCTGAAATTAGACGTCCATCTCCATGCCAGGTCAGGCCACGCCCCCCTACTGCTATACATATCTAGTTGTAAACAAGTGGTTATCTGTTGTAGCCCTTAGATGGTTTGTTTTACACAGTTCTTTATCTAGATACATATTTGTATTTGATCTGCATGCTTTTACTATTTTTCTTGCTGATTTGTTTTGTTTCCTCCTAGCTCTTACCAAGCTTAATGTGCTTTATTTGTACTGTAAAAACCTTTACTAAAAATACAATTAAAGAAGCTTCCGGAATGGATGAGTCTAGATATGGAACCCTTTACATCTGCTCTGCGTTCTAAGCTGAGGAATCTGCGCCACTTAATCTCAGGGCTCCTTTATTTTTCTTGCTGGGAGGCCTGGGAACATACAGAAAGATTCATGAAGCCACTACCCTTTTAAGCCAGTTGCAGAGGTAGTGAAGACTAATACAAAACCTCTTAGGGTCAGTAGATAGGGTCAAGGTCAGAAAGGAAGAAAATAAGCAGAGAAACACAGCTAAGAAGTTGAAGGTAGGAGAGAAGACAGGAGGTGCAGAGAAAATCAGGACAGTTATCGCTAGGAAATAAATGTGGGTGGACCTATTAAAATCAGGAGTACCCCATGACCAGGCACACAGTATTTCCAGCAGTCAGGCGCACACAACTTCCGCTCATTACTCCAATGACCAGTCTAGGGGTTGTTTTTTTTTGTTGTTTTATTTTAATTTACTTCAAATTATTCACAGTTGAGGACAGCTTTCTTAGTGGAACTGTGTAGTGGACTGTATAGGATTGAGCAAAGTCCCTTGCAAAAGAAACGAAATTGAGTGGACCCTGCACTTCAGGATGCCACCTGGTGTCCCCTTTAGCTTACACCCAGCATCTGACTTCTAATACCCAGAGGGGCATTCAGCAGCACAAGTCCTTAGGATCCCTTTAGGGGGTCTGTACTCACAAGGCCCTAATCGCAGGTCACCTTCCTCCATGATACCAGACAGGATCCATGAACATCCTCCCTCAGTCAGCTCTCAGAAGAACCCTGGTTTCAGCATTCAGCATTCAGGCTCTCAGGTCACCCACCTGAGGCTGCATGGTAGCTTGGGCGGGGGAAAGGCAATAGGCCCCCTCCCCAATTGGACCCTTCCTCTGCAAGAATGAAGATCCTGGCTTCTCAGATGCCTCCTCAGTCTCATCAGTTTTATCTAAGGTCTTTAAGGGGCCGAGAAAATCCAAAAAGTAAAATGAGATTCTAGTGGTACCAACTCAAACGAAAAACGCAACTAAAAATACATCACAGAGGCGTTGGGGCCGTCATTGCACCCTACTCTGAACCAGACCACGATGGGTAATCCAGCAGGTACAAGTGGCACCCTTCCATTACTTTTTAATGTCGATATGGGCATATCTGTTTCTAAAGTGCAATTCACAAGTGGCAAACCAGCATATGATCGCTTAGTCAAACATAACGATAACATGGATTCACAATGAATTCGGGCTAGGGGTGGCACTTATCACATGCTACCTTCAGCCCCCACTACTAATTACCTGAATGTTATTAATTTGTCTTCTTATACACTTGATCCTATACAAATCCAGGTTCTTGCACGTGGCCTCAGTTTTTGTCCCAATCAAAATCTGGACAAATTTGAGGTCCTAAAAGATTTACAGTTGTTTGCTAGGAAACTCATCCTAAAACAACTCTATTCTAAGGAAACACCTATCAAACCTGAATTCAAACCAGAGGAACTCAAGGACCTGGATGCTCTTATTGCTAATGTTCTAGCATTTATTAAACTTACGTGTAGTGAAATATGCAAGATCAAAACCCCTCACTCGGATCAGGACAATTTGTTCAGGATCGAAAGGGATGCATTAAAATCATTAACCAGTAATTTGTCCATAACCATTAAACCATCCGATAAGGATGGGAATATAGTGGTCATGGACAACACCCTTTATGTTGATATGTGCAATAAAATTCTAAACAACAAAAGCTGGTACCAGAAAATTTCTGATACCAAAATCACAAAATTTAATCAGGAATTCTATGAACTGGTTGATAAGGCTCTGAATTCCAACATAATAAGCAAAAACGAATGGGAATATGTAAGAACTAAGAATCCACGTATACCCACTTTTTACTGCCTGCCCAAACTACATAAAAGTCTCCAGAAACCATCGGGTAGACCAATTATATCAGGCAGTGGCTCAATCTCGGAAAAACTTAGCGAATATGTGGACAGACATCTTCGCCCATATGTGGCCAAACTTCCCAGTTTCATACAAGATACTTTGAAACTACTCCAAAATGTAGATGGGATTTGCATCCTGTCAACGACCATCTTGGTGGCAATCGATGTGGAAGCACTCTATAGTAGCATCCCACATGACAAGGGGCTTCTCTGCATTCAACATATCCTCTCGCGTGACAATGAGGTCAACCAGCCAACTAAGGATTTCATTCTGGGAGCTTTGGAGTATATCCTTCATAATAATCACTTTGTCTTTAATGGCTCCCACTACCTCCAGGTGCAGGGGGTTGCAATGGGGACCTCGTGTGCCCCGTTATATGCCAACCTGTACCTGGGAGAGTGGGAGCTGGTGATTAATAAGGACAATGACCTGATCCCTTTCATGGAGCACGTGGTGATGTGGATGCACTACATTGACGACGTGTTTCTGGTATGGGATGAATCCGTTGAATTACTAGACAACTTCATGATCAAGCTCAATTAAAATAAGTTCAATCTCAATTTTACTATGGTACATGATACTTCCAGTATTACTTTTCTCGATGTGACCATACACAAAGATGAAAGTGGCCATTTGAGTAGCAATCTCTATAGAAAGCCGACAGCGGGCAACTCAATTTTACATGCGAGCAGTTTTTACCCTCAGGCGCTTATAAATTCCATTCCTTACAGGCAATATTTAAGGATTAGGAGGAACTGTTTGGATAATACCACATTCAAGAAGGAGGCTGATCTTTTGAGGACAAGACTTTTGAGTCGAGAACACTCCAAGACCTGTTTGAAAAAAGCCTACATGCAATAAAGGCATGCAATAAAACCCGACAAGACTTACTATACAATCCATCCTCCAAAACCCGAAGGGAGAACCCAATATCAATCATTATAGGATTCTCCAAACAACATCAAAAAAATCTAACAAATTGTGAAAAAATATTGGCATGTTCTAACGATGGACCCAACCATAGGTCCCTTTGTGCCCAATACCCCTTCCTTTACTTTTAGCCGAGCCAGGTCGCTCCGAGATTACCTGGTGGCAAATGAGTTTAGGGAAGGGGGCCGTAGGGACCCATGTAAACGCTTTGGCACATTTACATGTGGGGGATGTGGCTATTGCCGTTTCATGAATACCTCCAAGAACCTTGTACTTCCTAACGGTGAAAGATACTCACCATGACATTTTGCAAATTGTAATACACCTGGTGTAGTTTATCTCCACCTATGTGACTGTGGATGCTTCTATGTAGGCAAAACCACCCAAGAATTCTGGCGACGAGCCTATCGTCATTTTGCATCCATGCGGACGTGTAATCCCGTCCGATGTCCACGACAGAATCTTTCCCAGAGTGTCTTTCCTGATCCTTGACCGTGTCTATCCTGGTATGCGGGGCGGCGACTGGAATAGGACTCTGCTCCAACGCGAGCAGAGGTGGATTTTCCACCTAAATGCCACTTCACCACCTGGCTTAAATGGGTCGATCTCCTTCAGCTCCTTTTTAGAGGGTTTTTCCTCTGGAGGGTCTGAGTGGGAACCACAGGACCCGACCTAAACTTACCCGTCTTATATACCACACATGCATGTATATTTGAGCTCTTTGAAACCCCCACCAAGCATTCACTTTCTTCCTTTTTGCTCTCTCCCCCCAAGCTAACACCATTTCACATGAATGCATATAGTTCTCATATAGGACTATCCCAGGTCAGCTATTTTCATTAACTATCATGTATGTTTATTTAGGCTGTGATGTATACTGTCAATACTGTTATGAATTATATCATACGCAGATTGTGGATACAATGTAGACACATTGTCTATTACACCTATGGTTATGATTGTACTCCTTTTCCCTTTTATCCTTCCTCCTCCCCTCCCTATTTTTGTTTGCAATTTTATATATATTTTTTTTTTATTGTATCATTATGATCCTTATGTTTCCTTTACTGTTCAAAGTATGATCACTTTCCCAATATAATTGTGTCCCCCTATGGCTATATGTCCCTTGGTTGGCTTTTTTCACCCCATACTTGGTAGGGTGCTCCTGCATCATCACATCGGGTCCATTGGTTCTTGGATCCGAAACTCGGTGCACGGGGGCCGCTCACTGCTCTTCTAGCACGGGCGGCCATTTGTTTACATGGTGTCACGTGGGCAGTTTCCCTCCGGGTCACATGACCTATGCTTGTGCACGTGGGAGGATGACACGCGGCGACGCAGCCTGCACACATGGGTTCCCCTGCTCATCAGTGAGACTCAGGGCGTGACATCACTGCATCCATTACGACGCAGTGCGTCACCATCCATGCCCCCTGTGGTGTTGTGAGGCACCGTCTGCATGCTGCCATTTCGGGGGACACCCCAGTAAGCCCTGCCCCTCCGACTGTATGCACAGAATGATTGGCTGATTGTCAGTCATCCTTGCATTTAAAAAAACCCTTCACACTCCAGCTGATGCTTGTAGCTGTGTGGATGGACCGAGGTGAGGACCTGTCATATTGTGTTGCTATACGGACCAGGTAACCATTTTGGAGCACAATGCATATTGTTGCTTTGGTTTGCTCAATCCAGGGGGGCTGCGCTTAGGTTTTTGACCTGGGCGCTCTCCTCTGGCTAGCCACTAGGCTTACTTAAATAACCCTATTGCACTTGTCTATGGCACTTCATTGTAGATCAGTTGGCTGATTGACTCCAAGCCCTGTCAAGTCCCTTGGCAAACCTGGCTGTTCAGGTTTCTAACCGGCAGGTCCTTGTTCCAGGTCAACTCTTCCTCTCCACCCCTCTCCTTGGCGTCCTTTTGGCAAGGTAGATACCACCTATTTAATGTGTTTTTCCACAACTTTATATGCCTAGATACATGGGCTGGTACATTTCTGTTGGGGGATCTTTTCTAGTGCTCTATCAATATAGGACCTAGGATTCCAATATGTCACCAACATTAGGTAAACCCCCCTCCCCCCCCCCCTCTTTTTTCATTGTGGGTCATTGTCTTTAATTAATTATTCTGGTTTTCTTCCCTGCCATTCAGCTACACATACAATTGTTATATACACATATATATTCAATATTGCTGGTTAGATGGGCTCCAGGAGTCATTCATATATTTTGTTGGGTGTTGTTATGGTTGGTACGAGCCTTATGTACCAGCTAAATAACTTTATCCATCCTTTTCCCTTCTCTCCTTATATATCTACAGTAAGGGGTCTACTTCGGAGGGCCATACCGGGTTGTCCTTTGTGTGGGACCTCTGTTCTCTTTCCCCTTCCTGCTGCCATTGGACCTGCCACCTTCTGGTGATGTATTGATCTACCTTACCGGGTTGGGGGCCTCTTGGGCCTACAGCTGCAACATATTTCTTAACATTTTGGATATGAGATTATCCCAAGAGCCATACAGTTTATACAGTTAGTCTTTAAACATTCATATATAAATCCAAGTGTGATGATATGCGTGTTTACTCTCTAAGCTGTATTTTCACTGTACATTTATTATTATGTATTGAACTTGTGGTTATCTATTTAATTGCAGACGTTTTTACGTTCTGCGATAAATCGCATACACCCCTGATGAAGAAATCGCAATCCAAACAAATTTTGAAATGCGTTGGGTATTTCTGTTGTGTTTACCTCCAACTAGGGATGAGCCGAACACCCCCCTGTTCGGTTCGCACCAGAACATGCGAACAGGAAAAAAGTTTGTTCGAACACGCGAACACCGTTAAAGTCTATGGGACACGAACATGAATAATCAAAAGTGCTAATTTTAAAGGCTAATATGCAAAAAAGTGTCATAAAAAGTGTTTGGGGACCCGGGTCCTGCCTCAGGGGACATGGATCAATGCAAAAAAAAGTTTTTTCAGGAGCAGTGATTTTAATAATGCTTAAAGTCAAACAATAAAAGTGTAATATCCCTTTAAATTTCGTACCTGGGGGGTGTCTATAGTATGCCTGTAAAGGGGCGCATGTTTCCTGTGTTTAGAACAGTCTGACAGCAAAATGACATTTTGAAGGAAAAAACTCATTTAAAACTACCCGCGGCTATTGCATTGCCGACAATACACATAGAAGTTCATTGATAAAAACGGCATGGGAATTCCCCAAAGGGAAACCCCGAACCAAAATTAAAAAAAAAAATGATGTGGGAGTCCCCCTAAACTCCATACCAGGCCCTTCAGGTCTGGTATGGATATTAAGGGGAACCCCGGCCAAAATAAAAAAAAAAAAATGACGTGGGGTTCCCCCTAAATTCCATACCAGACCCTTCAGGTCTGGTATGGATTTTAAGGGGAACCCCGCGCCAAAAAAAAAAAAAAAAAAACGGCGTGGGGTCCCCCCAAAAATCCATACCAGACCCTTATCCGAGCACGCAACCTGGCAGGAAAAGAGGGGGGGACGAGAGTGTGGCCCCCCCCTCCTGAACCGTACCAGGCCACATGCCCTCAACATTGGGAGGATGCTTTGGGGTAGCCCCCCAAAACACCTTGTCCCCATGTTGATGAGGACAAGGGCCTCATCCCCACAACCCTGGCCGGTGGTTGTGGGGGTCTGCGGGCGGGGGGCTTATCGGAATCTGGAAGCCCCCTTTAACAAGGGGACCCCCAGATTCCGACCCCCCCCTGTGTGAAATGGTAAGGGGGTAAAAAAGTACCCCTACCATTTCACTAAAAAACTGTCAAAAATGTTAAAAATGACAAGAGACAGTTTTTGACAATTCCTTTATTTAAATACTTCTTCTTTCTTCTATCTTCCTTCATCTTCTGGTTCTTCTGGCTCTTCTGGTTCTTCCTCCGGCGTTCTCGTCCAGCATCTCCTCCGCGGCGTCTTCTATCTTCTTCTCCTCAGGCCGCTCCGCACCCATGGCATGGGGGGGAGGCTCCCGCTCTTATCTTCATCTTCTTCATCTTCTTCTCTTCTTCTTTTCTTCTTTTCTTCTCTTCTTCTCTTCTTCTCTTCTTCATTTTCTTCTCCGGGCCGCTCCGCAACCCATGCTGGCATGGAGGGAGGCTCCCGCTGTGTGATGGCGCTCCTCATCTGACAGTTCTTAAATAACGGGGGGCGGGGCCACCCGGTGACCCCGCCCCCCTCTGACGCACGGGACATGACGAGACTTCCCTGTGGCATTCCCCGTGACGTCACAGGGAAGTCCCGTCAAGTCACCGTGCGTCAGAGGGGGGCGGGGTCACCGGGTGGCCCCGCCCCCCGTTATTTAAGAACTGTCAGACGAGGAGCGCCGTCACACAGCGGGAGCCTCCCTCCATGCCAGCATGGGTGTGGAGCGGCCCGGAGAAGAAAATGAAGAAGAGAAGAAAAGAAGAAGAGAAGAAGAGAAGAAGATGAAGAAGAAGAGAAGAGCGGGAGCCTCCCCCCATGCCATGGGTGCGGAGCGGCCCGAGGAGAAGAAGATAGAAGACGCCGCGGAGGAGATGCTGGACGAGAATGCCGGAGGAAGAACCAGAAGAGCCAGAAGAACCAGAAGAACCAGAAGATGAAGGAAGATAGAAGAAAGAAGAAGTATTTAAATAAAGGAATTGTCAAAAACTGTCTCTTGTCATTTTTAACATTTTTGACAGTTTTTTAGTGAAATGGTAGGGGTACTTTTGTACCCCCTTACCATTTCACACGGGGGGGCGGGATCTGGGGGTCCCCTTGTTAAAGGGGGCTTCCAGATTCCGATAAGCCCCCCGCCCACAGACCCCCACAACCACCGGCCAGGGTTGTGGGGATGAGGCCCTTATCCTCATCAACATGGGGACAAGGTGTTTTGGGGGGCTACCCCAAAGCACCCTCCCAATGTTGAGGGCATGTGGCCTGGTACGGTTCAGGAGGGGGGGGGCACACTCTCGTCCCTCCCTCTTTTCCTGCGGCCTGCCAGGTTGCGTGCTCGGATAAGGGTCTGGTATGGATTTTTGGGGGGACCCCACGCCGTTTTTTTTTTTTTTTTTGGCGCGGGGTTCCCCGTAAAATCCATACCAGATCTGGTATGGAATTTACGGGGAACCCCACGTCATTTTTTTTTTAAATTTTGGCCGGGGTTCCCCTTAATATCCATACCAGACCTGAAGGGCCTGGTATGGAATTTAGGGGGACTCCCACGTCATTTTTTTTTTTAAATTTTGGTTCGGGGTTCCCCTTTGGGGAATTCCCATGCCGTTTTTATCAATGAACTTCTATGTGTATTGTCGGCAATGCATTAATAGCCGCGGGTAGTTTTAAATGAGTTTTTTCCTTCAAAATGTCATTTTGCTGTCAGACTGTTCTAAACACAGGAAACATGCGCCCCTTTACAGGCATACTATAGACACCCCCCAGGTACGAAATTTAAAGGGATATTACACTTTTATTGTTTGACTTTAAGCATTATTAAAATCACTGCTCCTGAAAAACGGCCGTTTTTAAAACTTTTTTTTGCATTGATCCATGTCCCCTGGGGCAGGACCTGGGTCCCCAAACACTTTTTATGACAATAACTTCAATATTAGCCTTTAAAATTAGCACTTTTGATTTCTCCCATAGACTTTTAAAGGGTGTTCCGCGGCATTCGAATTTGCCGCGAACACCCCAAATTGTTCGCTGTTCGGCGAACTTGCGAACAGCCAATGTTCGAGTCGAACATGAGTTCGACTCGAACTCGAAGCTCATCCCTACCTCCAACTCAACAGACTTCTGCAGTTATTGTTTGTCCAAATTGAACTGTACTGTATGATCACTCATCTCCAGAATACTATTTTGATGTTGTTATGTGTACTGTTCATGTGCTAATTATTTTAAATATTTTCCCTCAATAAATTTATATATTTTTATACTTTCTTCATACTTCATTTGCCATCTGCCCTATCCAAAGTCCCACTTAGAAGAAATTTCTTTCTCCATTGAAGTCTATGGAACTTGAACGTTTAAAATCAAAAGTGCTAATTTTAAAGGCTAATTTGCATAGTATTGTCCTAAAAAAGGTTTGGGGACCCGAGTCCTGTCCCAGGGAACATGTATCAATGCAAAAAAAGTTTTAAAAACGGCTGTTTTTTCGGGAGCAGTGATTTTAATGATGCTTAAAGTGAGAAAAAAAGTGAAATATTCCTTTAAATATTGTACCTGGGGGGTGTCTATAGTATGCCCGTAAAGTGGGGTGTGTTTCCCTTGCTTAGAACAGTCCCTGCACAAAATGACATTTTTAAAGGAATAAAAGTAATTTAAAACTGCTTACGGCTTTAATGTAATGTCCGGTCCCGGTAATATGGATGAAAATCAGTGAGACAAACGGCATGGGTACCCCCCAATCCATTACCAGGCCCTTTGGGTCTTGTATGAATATTAAGGGTAACCCCGCACCCAAATTAAAAAAAGGAAAGGCGTGGGACCCCCAGGCCCTATATACTCTGAACAGCAGTATATAGGCGGTGCAAACAAGACAGGGACTGTAGGTTTGTTGTTAAGTAGAATCTGTTTGTAATTTTGAACTGGTACAATTCAAAGTGTAGCTCCAGCCAAAAAATCTATTTTTATGCTCTTTGGAAAACATAGGGAAGGGTTATCACCCCTGTGACATTTTTTTTGCTGTCTGTGCACCTCTTCAGAAGATTTTACCTCACTTTCTGTCCCAATGACAAATGTTTTTTGACAATTTGGGGTTTTTAGTGAAACAAGGATTGGTGATAAAGCATCAGTGGAAAGGAGACACGTTTTTCCCATATTAACTCTTACAGGAGAGAATTTCCCTTCCTAGGGGTAGATTTCATCTCACTTCCTGTTGTCTCCTTCCGTTTGCAAGTAGGAGTCGTTTGTAAGTTGGATGTTTGAAAGTAGGGGCCTGCCCTATTTACTCTGCAGAAATTGGGGCCTTAGGTGTTGGTGTTGCCACAACACTGTAAGCCCTCACAGATACTCGTGGTGGGCGGAGGAACGGGCTCTGCTGTGAAATATTAGATCAAGAATTGTAATTACATGCCCCTGTTGAACAAGGCCAGAAAAATTGGGCCTTTGGTGGTGGTGGTGCTGGTGCCACAACACTGTAAGTCCTTACAGTTACTCTTGGTGGGCGCAGAAACGGGCCCTGCTGTGAAATATTAGATCAAGAATTGTAATTACATGCACCTGTTGAACAGGGGCATAAAAATTGGGCCTTTGGTGGTAATGGTGGTGGTGTTGCCACAACACTGTAAGTCCTCACAGTTACTCTTGGTGGGAGCTGGAACGGGCCCTGCTGTGAAATATTAGATCAAGAATTGTAATTACATGCACCTGTTGAACAGGGGCATAAAAATTGGGCCTTTGGAGGTAGTGGTGGTGGTGTTGCCACAACACTGTAAGTCCTCACAGTAACTCTTGGTGTGTGCAGAAACGGGCCTTGCTGTGAGATATTAGATCAAGAATTGTAATTACATGTCCCTGTTGAACAGGGGCAGAAAAATTGGGCCTTAGGCACTGGTGCCACAACACTGCAACCCCTCACAGATACTCTAGTCGGAGCACAGGAACGAGCCCTGCTGCAAAGTATTGCATCAAAAATTGTAATTACATGCCCCTGTTAAACAGGGGCTGAAAAATTGGGCCTTAGGCACTGGTGCTGGTGCCACAACACTGCAACGCCTCACATATACTCTAGTTGGAGCGCAGGAACGAGCCCTGCTGCAAAGTATTGCATCAAAAATTGTAATTACATGCCCCTGTTAAACATTGCATACTGTGCAAACTGTGCAAACTCTGGCCAGTGATCCATCCTCAAGACTCAGTAACCCAGAGGATTTTCAGTGGGAAAGGTGTCCAAGTCAGATCTTGCCCCTAGGTATTCCTGCACCATGTAAAACAGACGCTGGCGATGGTTGCTGGAACCGATCATACCTTGGGGCTGCGGACTAAAAAATTGTCTGAACGCATCGGTCAGACGGCCACCTTCTCCACCGCTCCTTCTTTGACTGACCGAATCCTCAGCAACACGTTGTCCAGGAACAGAAGTTTATAACCTCCCAGTCTCTGGGAACGTGTTGCACAGACCTTTCTGCAAGGCCTCCTGAAGATGTTTCATCCTCTGCTCTCTCTGCGATGGCAAGATAAGGTCCGCAACCTTACCCTTGTAACGTGGATCAAGGAGGGTTGCCAGCCAGTATTGATCCCTCTCCTTGATACCACAAACAGGAGGATCCTTCCACAGGCTTTGCAGGATCAGGGAGGCCATGCAGCATAGGTTTGCTGAGGCATTCGGTCCAAAGTCCTCTGGGTCACTAAGGACAACATGATCCGCAGCCACCTCCTCCCAGCCACGTAAAAGTCCATGGGTTTCTTGGGACTGTAAATGATCCCTTAAAGACTGCTGCTGATGCTGAGTGCCAGGCTCCACCTCCATGCTGACACAATCCTCCTTTTCCTCCTCCTCCTCCTCCTCCTCATCCTCTTCCTGTGTGATCGGCGGTCATGCAGGAACACTATCTGGATAAAGGGGGCCTTGAGAGCTAAGGAAGTCCTCCTCTTCCTGCCTTTGTTCTGCCTCAAGTGCCCTGTCCATTATTCCACGCAGCGTGTGCTCCAACAGGTGGACAAGGGGGACAGTGTCACTGATGCATGCATTGTCACTGCTCACCATCCTTGTGGTCTCCTCAAATGGTGACAGGACAGTGCATGCATCCCTGATCATGGCCCACTGGCGTGGGGAAAAAAAATCAAGCTCCCCTGACCCTGTCCTGGTGCCATGGTCGCACAGGTACTCATTGATGGCCCTCTGCTGCGTGTGCAGCCGCTGCAGCATGGCCAACGTTGAGTTCCACCTGGTGGGCATGTCACAGATTAGGCGGTTCTTGGGCAGGTTAAATTCCTTTTGGAGGTCAGCCAGCCGAGCACTGGCATGACTGGCGGAAATGGACTTTCCTGGCCTGCCTCAGGACATCCTGTAAGCCCGGGTACCTGCCCAAGAACCGCTGCACCACCAAGTTCGCAAACAGGACACATGGGTCATTTGTCCTTGTCGGAGGGCGGAGAGGAGGTTGGTGCCATTGTCGCAAACCACCATTCCTGCCTTAAGTTGGCATGGCGTCAACCACCTCTGAACCGGCCCCTGCAGAGCTGACAGAACCTTTGCCTCAGTGTGGCTCCTGTCCCCCAAGCACACCAGCTCAAGCACCGCATGGCATCTTTTGGCCTGCGTAGTTGCGTAGCCCCTTCAACGCCTACGGAGCACCGCTGGTTCCGAGGACAAAGCACAGGAAGAGGCCATGGAGGAAGAAGAAGAGGAGGGGGTGGAGGAGAGATATGTGTGTCAGAATCACCAGTAGTAGCATTTTGGAGGTGTGGTGGTGGAACAACCTCCAACTCCACTACACCTTGTCCTGCATCTTTCCCAGCTGCCAGCAGAGTCACCCAATGCGCTGTGAAACTTAGGTAACGTCGCTGTCCATGCCTGCTGGACCATGAGTCAGCAGTAATATGCACCTTACCGCTGACCACCCTGTCCAGCGAGGCATGGACATTGCCTTCCACATGCCGGTAGAGAGACGGAATCTCCTTCCATGAGAAAAAGTGGCATTTGGGTACCTGCCCAATGTGCGGAGGAACCGCACATTCCACAAACTCACGGAAAGGGGCAGACTCTACCAACTGAAAAGGTAGCAGTTGAAGTGCTAGCAATTTTGCCAAGCTAGGATTCAACCGCTGGGCATGTGGATGGCTGGGAGCGGACTTCTTTCGGTGGTGCAGCAGTTGGGGCAGGGAAATTTGCCTGGTACAATCTGACGTTGGTGTACCGAAAGCAGATTGCCCACAAGTACTTGGCTGTGACACACCTAATTCTACACCTTCATTCCTCTCAGGGCAGGTCTCAGAGAGGACTGAAGATATAGTGGGGTTGGAGATCTCAGCTGATGAGGAGCAAGGAGAGGTCCTCTTTGTTCTTTGGTGTGGGTCTTTTAGGTACGTTTGCCAATGAACTGCATGGCAGGTCAACATATGTCTAGTCAAGCATGTGGTGCCCAAGCGGGAGATGTTTTGGCCATGCAAGATACGCTTGAGACATATGTTGCAAATAGCAGCAGTGCGATCTAATGCACTCGTCTCAAAAAAGGCCCACACCAAAGAACTTTTGGAATAACGCACAGAGACAGCAGCGCCCTGCACATGCGGAGCTTTGCAGTGTGATGCAGTCAGTGTGCTGCCCTTAGGCTGGCCCCTGGAGAGCATTCTGCCTTGTTAGTGATGTGCCTCCTCCTCCTCTCTCCTATCAGGCACCCATGTTGAGTCAGTGACCTCATCATCCCCTCCCTCCTCATCACTGGAGCAAACCTGGCAGTATGCTGCAGCACCAGGGGCGGATCCAGAGTCTAGTCTCGGGAGGGGCACTGCCAGAAAATATATTTTTTGGGGGTACATCTATTGGGGAAATGGCTGGTGTTGACGCTTGAATCATCACGGCACCATGGTTGTTATGGTGTCAGGATGATTGAAGCGCATTATTACTATTATTACATTGTTATAAAAATTTAAATAGTTTAACTCACCATAATGCAGAATCAGTGGGAGCCCCGAGTGTGTCACTTGCCACGTTACTTGTCACTAGATGCAGATTGTCACTTGCCACGTCGCCTGCCACATGTTGCGGATTGTCTCTTGCCACGTCGCCTGTCACCAGATGAAGATTGTCACTTGCCACCTGCTAAGGTGGTCTCTTGTGTCCCAGAGACAGGCAGCAGAGAGATGTTGTAATCCCCATTAGTATAGAACCCCCCTCAGTGCAGAACCCCCATTAATATAGAATCCCCCCTCAGTGCAGAGCCCCCCATTAGTATAGAATCCCCCCTCAGTGCAGAGCCCCCATTAGTATAGAATCCCCCTCAGTGCAGAGCCCCCCATTAATATAGAATCCCCCTCAGTGCAGAGCCCCCATTAGTATAGAATCCCCCTCAGTGCAGAGCCCCCCATTAATATAGAATCCCCCTCAGTGCAGAGCCCCCCATTGGTATAGAATCCCCCTCAGTGCAGAGCCCCCCATTAGTATAGAATCCCCCCTCAGTGCAGAGACCCCCTTTAGTATAGAATCCCCCCTCAGTGCAGAGCCCCCCATTGGTATAGAATCCCCCCTCAGTGCAGAGCCCCCCATTGGTATAGAATCCCCCTCAGTGCAGAACCCCCATTAATATAGAATCCCCCCTCAGTGCAGAACCCCCATTAATATAGACCTCAGAACAGCGCGGACTGGACGATACACACACACACAGCCGTGTCCCTCGGGCTCCTCCGCCTGTGTCACAGTCACAGTGTCACAATCACTGAGTTACTGCTGTCTGCTCTCTGGCCTCTGCTGTATGTAATGTATAGGAGGCGCTGCTCCAGGCTGTGTGTGTCACACAGTCACACACTCACACCGGCCGGTCGGCTGAGAGTGTGACTGACGCTGACCTGACGTCACTCGTTGCTAACGCCAGGGCCGCCTGGCGTCTAGCAACGAGTGCAGGGAAAAGGCTCCGCCCACCTCCTTCCTTTAGTGTCAATGACCGCCGCCGCCCGTACCACACGCGAGTCTCTCTCTCTGCGCCGCTGCTGATTGGCACATGAGAGAGAGTGACTCGGGCCGGCACAGCGGAGCGGCAGCAGGATATACAATAACATTCAGTGTCAGTGTGCTATTATTTCGGGGGGGGGCAATTGCCCTGTTGCCCCCCCCCCTGGATCCGCCCCTGTGCAGCACGGGGAGCATGACTGCCAGATTGCTGTCCTTCTTGGGCACCCCCTCTGTCTGTGCTCACGTTACTGCCTTCATCTAGCTAAGTATCATCATCAGAGCCTTCTAAACGCTGGGCATCCTCCTGGAGCATATACCCAACACTGTGGTCAAACAGTTCGAGGGACTCCTCAGGAGGACATGGTGGGGCTAGGGAAGGAGTCACTGATGCCATTGAGCTGAGGGAAGAGGCCGTGTTGCCAGCTGCTTTGCCAGACAAAGTACTCTGAGCATGGGTGAGAGAGGATGAGGAAGGCTTGGTCATCCACTCGACCAAGTCTTCCACATGTTGCGGCTCAACATGGCCAGCTACCAAAAAAAAGGCCAAGCGTGTCCCACGGCCATGTGCTGATGAGGATGCACCGTGTCCACGACCAGCACTGTTGCCTCTAGACACAGAACCTGCTTGCCCTTTTTTATTGGCTTGTGACTGTCTGTCTCTCCTTGTTGTCCTTCCAGACATACTAATGGCCTGCAGTGAGATGTAGCTGCACTAAGCTGGGATAATATATATATATATATATATATATATATACTGATACTGCAGCTAGCAAAATCAACTGCCTGCCTGTAGTATGAGAACACGACCAATCTTCTACAGGTAGCTTTAGCTGAACACTGTGCAGAGGTCGCACTACACTAACTTGTAGCTTTAGCTAAACACTGTGCAGAGGACGCACTACACCAATGTTAAAATAATGTAGCTGCCTGCGGTAGTGATAGGATCAGGAAAACACCACCAACCTTCTACACGTAGCTTTAGCTGAACACTGGGCAGAGGTGGCACTACACTAACTTGTAGCTTTAGCTGAACACTGTGCACTACACTAACTTGTAGCTTTAGCTGAACACTGTTCAGAGGACGCACTACACTAACTTGTAGCTTTAGTTGAACACCGTGCAGAGGTTGCACTACCCTAACTTGTAGCTTTAGCTGAACACTGTTCAGAGGACGCACTACACTAACTTGTAGCTTTAGCTGAACACAGTGTAGAGTTCGCACTACACTAACTTGTAGCTTTAGCTGAACACTCTGAGGAGGACGCACTACACTAACTTGTAGCTTTAGCTGAACACTGTGAGGAGGATGCACTACACTAACTTGTAGCTTTAGCTGAACACTGTGAAGAGGTTGCACTACACTAACTTGTAGCTTTAGCTTTACACTGTGCACTACACTAACTTGTAGCTTTAGCTGAACACTGTTCAGAGGACGCATTACACTAACTTGTAGCTTTAGCTGAACACTTTGCAGAGGTCGCACTACACTAACTTGCAGCTTTAGCTGAACAATGTGAGGAGGATGCACTACACTAACTTGTAGCTTTAGCTGAACACTGTGCAGAGGTCGCACTACACTAACTTGTAGCTTTAGCTGAACACTGTGCACTACACTAACTTGTAACTTTATCTGAACACTGTTCAGAGGACGCACTACACTAACTTGTAGCTTTAGCTGAACACTGTGCAGAGGTCGCACTACACTAACTTGTAGCTTTAGCTAAACACAGTTCAGAGGACGCACTACACTAACTTGTAGCTTTAGCTGAACACTGTGCAGAGGTCGCACTACACTAACTTGTAGCTTTAGCTGAACACTGTTCAGAGGACGCACTACACTAACTTGTAGCTTTAGCTGAACACTGTGCAGAGGTCGTACTACACTAACTTGTAGCTTTAGCTGAACACAGTTCAGAGGACGCACTACACTAACTTGTAGCTTTAGCTGAACACTGTGCAGAGCTCGCACTACACTAACTTGTAGCTTTAGCTGTACACTGTTCAGAGGACGCACTACACTAACTTGTAGCTTTAGCTGAACACTGTGCAGAGGTTGCACTACACTAACATGTAGCTTTAGCTGAACACTGTTCAGAGGATGCACTACACTAACTTGTAGCTTTAGCTGAACACTGTTCAGAGGACGTACTACACTAACTTGTAGCTTTAGCTGAACACTGTGAGGAGGACGCACTACACTAACTTGTAGCTTTAGCTGAACACTGTGCAGAGGTCGCACAATACTAACTTGTAGCTTTAGCTGAACACTGTTCAGAGGATGCACTACACTAACTTGTAGCTTTAGCTGAACACTGTGAGGAGGACGCACTACACTAACTTGTAGCTTTAGCTGAACACTGTGAGGAGGTCGCACCACACTAATTTGTAGCTTTAGCTGAACACTGTGAGGAGGACGTACTACACTAACTTGTAGCTTTAGCTGAACACTATGAGGAGGACGCACTACACTAACTTGTAGCTTTAGCTGAACACTGTGCAGAGGTCGTACTACACTAACTTGTAGCTTAAGCTGTACACTGTGCACTACACTAACTTGTAGCTTTAGCTGAACACTGTTCAGAGGACGCATTACACTAACTTGTAGCTTTAGCTGAACACTGTGCAGAGGTCACACCACACTAACTTGTAGCTTTAGCTGAACACTGTGAGGACGCACTACACTAACTTGTAGCTTTAGCTGAACACTGTGCAGAGGTCGCACTACACTAACTTGTAGCTTTAGCTGAACACTGTGAGGAGGATGCACTACACTAACTTGTAGCTTTAGCTGAACACTGTGCAGAGGTCGCACAATACTAACTTGTAGCTTTAGCTGAACACAGTTCAGAGGACGCACTACACTAACTTGTAGCTTTAGCTGAACACTGTGAGGAGGACGCACTACACTAACTTGTAGCTTTAGCTGAACACTGTGAGGAGGTCGCACCACACTAATTTGTAGCTTTAGCTGAACACTGTGAGGAGGACGTACTACATGAACTTGTAGCTTTAGCTGAACACTGTGAGGAGGACGCACTACACTAACTTGTAGCTTTAGCTGAACACTGTGCAGAGGTCGTACTACACTAACTTGTAGCTTAAGCTGTACACTGTGCACTACACTAACTTGTAGCTTTAGCTGAACACTGTTCAGAGGGCGCATTACACTAACTTGTAGCTTTAGCTGAACACTGTGCAGAGGTCACACCACACTAACTTGTAGCTTTAGCTGAACACTGTGAGGACGCACTACACTAACTTGTAGCTTTAGCTGAACACTGTGCAGAGATCGCACTACACTAACTTGTAGCTTTAGCTGAACACTGTGAGGAGGATTTACTACACTAACTTGTAGCTTTAGCTGAACACTATGCAGAGGTTGCACTACACTAACTTGTAGCTTTAGCTGAACACTGTGCACTACACTAACTTGTAACTTTAGATGAACACTGTTCAGAGGACGCACTACACTAACTTGTAGCTTTAGCTGAACACTGTGCAGAGGTCGCACTACACTAACTTGTAGCTTTAGCTGAACACAGTTCAGAGGACGCACTACACTAACTTGTAGCTTCAGCTGAACACTGTGCAGAAGTCGCACTACAGTAACTTGTAGCTTTAGCTGGACACTGTGCACTACACTAACTTGTAGCTTTAGCTGAACACTGTTCAGAGGACGCACTACACTAACTTGTAGCTTTAGCTGAACACTGTGCAGAGGCCACACTACACTAACTTGTAGCTTTAGCTGAACACTGTTCAGAGGACGCACTACACTAACTTGTAGCTTTAGCTGAACACTGTGCAAAGGTCGCACTACACTAACTTGTAGCTTTAGTTGAACACTGTGAGGAATACGCACTATACTAACTTGTAGCTTTAGCTGAACACTGTTCAGAGGACGCACTACACTAACTTGTAGCTTTAGCTGAACACTGTGCAGAGGTTGCACGATACTAACTTGTAGCTTTAGCTGAACACTGTGAGGAGGTGGCACTACACTAACTTGTAGCTTTAGCTGAACACTGTGAAGAGGACTCACTACACTAACTTGTAGTTTAAGCTTAACACTGTGAGGAGGTCGCACCACACTAACTTGTAGCTTTAGCTGAACACTATGAGGAGGACGCACTACACCAACTTGTAGCTTTAGCTAAACACTGTGAGGAGGACGCACTACACTAACTTGTAGCTTTAGCTGAACACTGTGCAGAGGTCGCACTACACTAACTTGTAGCTTTAGCTGAACACTGTTCAGAGGACACATTACACTAACTTGTAGCTTTAGCTGAGCACTGTGCAGAGGTTGCACTACACTAACTTGTAGCTTTAGCTGAACACTGTGAGGAGGATGCACTACACTAACTTGTAGCTTTAGCTGAACACTGTGCTGAGGTCGCACTACACTAACTTGTAGCTTTAGCTGAACACTGTGCACTACACTAACTTGTAGCTTTAGCTGAACACTGTGCAGAGGTCGCACTACACTAACTTGTAGCTTTAGCTAAACACTGTGTAAAGGTTGCACTACACTAACTTGTAGCTTTAGCTGAACACTGTGAGGAGGACGCACTACATTAACTTGTAGCTTAAACTGAACACTGTGAGGAGGTTGCACCACACTAACTTGTAGCTTTAGCTGAACACTGTTCAGAGGACGCACTACACTAACTTGTAGCTTTAGCTGAACACTGTGCAGAGGTCGCACCACACTAACTTGTAGCTTTAGCTGAACACTGTGAGGAGGTGGCACTACAATAACTTGTAGCTTTAGCTGAACACTATGAGGAGGACTCACTACACTAACTTGTAGCTTTAGCTGAACACTGTGATGAGGACGCACTACATGAACTTGTAGCTTTAGCTGAACACTGTGCAGAGGTCGCACTACACTAACTTGTAGCTTTAGCTGAACACTGTGAGGAGGATGCACTACACTAACTTGTAGCTTTAGCTGAACACTGTGCAGAGGTCGCACTATACTAATTTGTAGCTTTAGCTGAACACTGTGCACTACACTAACTTGTAGCTTTAGCTTAACACTGTTCAGAGGGTGCACTACACTAACTTGTAGCTTTAGCTGAACATTGTGCTGAGGTTGCACTATACTAACTTGTAGCTTTAGCTGAACACTGTTCAGAGGACGCACTACACTAACTTGTAGCTTTAGCTGAACACTGTGCAGAGGTCGCACTACAGTAACTTGTAGCTTTAGCTAGACACTGTGCACTACACTAACTTGTAGCTTTAGATGAACACTGTGAGGAGGATGCACTACACTAACTGTAAATAATGTAGCTGCCTGACTGTGGTACTAATAAGATCAGAAGAACACCAGCAATTTTAGGTGTTGTTACAGTAGCTGTACTGTAACAACACCTGCCTGCCTGTCAGTAGGAAGATAATAACAGGAACGGATCTAGCTAAACTGAATACAGTATATATATATATATATATATATATATATATATATATATATATATATATATATATATATATATATATATATATATATATGTATATATATGTATATATATATATATATATATATATATATATATGTATATATATATATATATATATATATATATATATATATATATGTATATATATATATATATATATGTATATATATGTATATATATATATATATATATATATATATATATATATATATATATATATATATATATATATATATATGTATATATATATATATATATATATATATATATATATATGTTTATATATATATACAACACCGTGCAAGGCTGTGCAGGCGGCCTTATATAGTGTGGGGCGTCTACTAAACCCCCTGAGTGCATGCTTGGCCAATCATCAGCCAGCAATGCACTGCGATGCCACAGTGAATTATGGGCCGTGACGTGCCACTCGAATTTGGCATGAACGGCCCATATCATTCGCAATTCGGCGAACGGGCGAACAGACGATGTTCGAGTCGAGCATCGCACTCCTTTTTAACCCTTAATACCCCTTTCTATGGATACATCACCATCCAGCTATTACAGCCACAGACTATACATACCCCTAAGGATTACTCCATCTGGAACGCCAGATAAACACTGACTATACTGCTAACTGAACTCCGTGCCCTTTTTTCTGTGCTGCACCACTGGAAAAATCATTGAATACTTTCACTTCTTAGTATCAGTTTTATTTATTTATTTTTTTAAATTAATTTTATCTTATTTTTTTTTTTATTTTATTTTTTTTCTTTAGTTTTACCTTATTTTATATTATGATTTTTTATCTATACAAATGGAACTCATCTCTAGCATTGAAGAGGCTAACTTCAACATTTTAGATGATTTTTACTCTTTATTCCCCACCCAATTCTTCACCAACAATCCCCCTCTCCCCCAGGGTCCCCCACTCCAATCCCTCTGCACCTCATTCCGTAAACTAGAGGAATGCATCTCCTCTGCTAACCAACAATGGTGGAACTGCTTCTTTTTGGAAAAATACCTCCTCCACAAGATCACACCCAGAGGGCTCCGAATCCTGAAACAATGTTCATTCTTCGAACCTGATTTAACAAAAGAGTGGGAATACATATCAGATTTCTGCACTGCTAAATGGATTAAGGTCATTATCCAACAAAGAAAAAGGAAATATGATACCCTTACACTCAAAATCACTAATCTATGCAGGGGCATCATACAGAGTGACAAACACCTCCCAAACACCTGGCTGAGAACTCTAAAGAGAAACACCATCAAAAAAGAAGATGACCTCATCGCCAACAAATTAGGAAAATTTGGAAGAGATCTCAATGACTACAACACAAACATAGTGTTTTGTTGGAAAAAATCCAAACATCCCCTCCAGACAACCTCCCGACCGTTACTTGGCCACTTCCGGCCAGAACCTTTGTTGCCCATCCCACCCACTCCTGCACCTATCTCAGGACCCATAGTTCAGCCTCCATTAATATCCAATACCTGTCCTCCCAAACTCACCCCCAAACCGAAACGTCTTACAAAACCACATAAGCACCTCCACTCCTATCCAGCTACAGCTAGCCCCATTCCTCTAACATTTCATGTACCATTCATGTACTATTCTCGTTCAACTACAGATTTAGCTACAACACCGGTGGCCTACCCAGACACCAGTAACAAATCACCCTGCCCAAGCACCGGTGCCACCACCAGTGAAACTACCAACATCAGATCTGAGACATCATGCAATTCATGCCCACTACCGGATTCTGTGGCCACCCATCCCTCCACTTCCCATCCAGATGATTTTTTAGACCTATGCCCCCCATCCAGCATTTTGAAAAGAAAACACGCAGGAGAGGAAGGAGGGGGGACAGAGAAAGACACCATAAAGAAAAAAATGCAGAGACTATCAAAATCTTCAACCTCTCCTCACACACCTTGTGGCCACAAGACTCCTCCCTCCTCAGCAAGGGTCTCACATTTGCACCCACCCCAACCATTCACATTATTCAAAGATCTAAGCAAATTCATCAGGGATCTCACAGTGAAGAGGTTTTACAACATACAATCTTCAAAAAACCTGCATCTCCCAGAAGTTGGCAAAGAACCCCCACACCAGGATACCCCATTGCTAAATCTCAGTGATCTTTCTATCATCAATGGTCTGGCAGAACTTTATGATGAGAGCCATTTCTTAGAATTGGATTGGTTCACTCAGCATTTACCTACACCCCCCCCCCCCCAGTTCAGCATACCCACTTCAAACCAAAATCAATATTCAACCCAGTACACAAAAAAGATTCCTACATACACACCTTTTATCAGGTGGTGTATGCAGACCTCATCAACATGTGTCAAACCAACTCAAACTCCAAGAAAATATCCAACCTACCCAAGGCTGAATGAACAGCACTAGACACTCTGGCCAACAAGGAGGACATCATCATTAAAGCTTGGAAAAGAAGAAGGGTAACAGCGCTCTCTACAGGGACAACTCAATTCATACACCAGGTCCACTAACAGGTGTCGAGGCTCGATGTGTCCCAACACACTCCAATGCAACAGTAATAAGGAGAGCCAGCAAAACTGTAATCCTTGAAGTGTCGTTTATTGGTACATCAGAGTGACAATAAAAAAATTAAGTTGACGCATTTCAGCAGTAGCCTTAGTCGTAGCTAGTTTGATACATATATGGCAAAATATATATATATATATATAATATTGTATCTTTCTTCTTTGTTCCTGCTATTAACTGAACCCCTCTTTTTTAATCCTGTTATAAATTGAATCCCTCTTTCATCCCCCCCTTTTTTTTTTGATCCTGCTATTATTGAATCCCTCTTTTTTCATGAATTGTATCTATTTTTTGATCCTGCCATAAATTCCCCTTTTTTGCAATTCTTCCATAAATGTAATCCCCCCTCTTTTTTGATCCTGCCATTAATTGCATCCCTCTTCTTTGATCCTGCTATAAATTCCATCCCTTTTTTTTTCATTAATTGTATCTTTTTTGATCTTGCCATAGATTCAATCCCCTTTTTTGTGATCCTGCCATAAATTGAATCCCCCCTTTTTTGATCCTGCCATAAATTGCATCCTTTTTTGCTCCCACCATAAATTTGAACATTTTCCCTTATTTTAAGGAATATATTTCTCCCTTGGAATAATAAGGTCCTAATATCTCATGTAGCATTTTTTCCACACACTTCTTTTTTGGCTCAACAAAATAACTTTTTATATTGCCTTTCTTTCCTCTCCCTCTTCTCATGCTGGCTAAAAACAGGTGTAGTCACTAACCACTTGAATAATTGGTGTTAGCAATCAAATATGTTAATTCTCTGTGACACTAACCTGATAGGCCAATTTTGTAAAGATGGAGTTTGCATATGTGTATGTGAGTATATATATATATATATATATATATATATATATATATATATATATATATATATTTTGCCATATCTGTTTCAAACTAGCTACGACTAAGGCCTCTTTCACACGGATGATCCGTATGTCCGTTTTTCATCCATCCGTTTTCGGATGAAAAACGGACATACAGTCATCCCTATGGAGCGTCGGATGTCAGCGGTGACATGTCCGCTGACATCCGACCCGCTCCGATCCGAAAAGTGTAACGGAGGAAAAACCTACTTTTTCCTCCGTTTTCGGATCGGATCGGATGACGACGGACACTACGGACCGTCATCATCCGATCCCCCCATAGGGGAGAGCGGCGCTCTGACAGGTCCGTCGCTGCACAGTGTGCAGCGATGCACCTGTCATCTTCCTGCTCAGCGGGGATCGGCGGAGCTATCCCCGCTGAGCAAGCGGATGTTCACGGGGCGGATCATGACTGATCTGCCCCGTGTGAAAGAGGCCTAAGGCTATTGCTGAAACGCATCAGCTTTATTGTTTTATTGTCACTCTGATGTACCAATAAATGACACTTCAAGGATTTCAGTTTTGCTGGCTCTCCTTATCAATATCATCATTAA
Source organism: Aquarana catesbeiana (assembly GCF_042186555.1). Lineage (NCBI taxonomy): Eukaryota > Metazoa > Chordata > Amphibia > Anura > Ranidae > Aquarana > Aquarana catesbeiana. The sequence goes on along the minus strand of NC_133324.1, from coordinate 711,877,880 downwards.
AGCTGCAGACAAGGGTGGAGGTATTGTAATTCAAAATAAAATGGATTACATAAAGGAATCCCTGAGACTGTTGTCAGATACCAACACCTACTCCTAAGTTAACTCAGGACCCTCTGCCCCGCTTCACTTAGGAAGCTACCACATTAGCCAATAGAGCCCTCCAGGAAAGTTTTTACAAAACTCTGTACTTTTACCACCTGCCGAAAATACATAAAGATATCAATAACCCACCAGGACGGCCCATCGTTCCTTCAATGGAAAGTATTACCAGTGGCTTTTCCCATGTATGTGGATTGCTTCTTACAACCTCTAGCACAGAACATACATCCATCATACATCAGAGACGGTACACATCTACTGGACATGTTATCATTCTACTCCTGGGAACCCATGTACATATGGGCATCCCTGAATGTCACCTCCCTTTACACATCCATTCCCCATGATGTAGGTCTGATGGCAGTAGAACACTTCCTATCCACCGATCCACTTATCAACCCACGACAAGCCCACTTCATACTTGAGGCAACAAATTTTTGCCTCAAGCATAATTACTTTGAATTTTAAGATCAGTTCTATCTAGAAACCCAAGGCACTGCCATGGGGCAAACTTCGCCCCAAGCTAAGCAAATCTAACGATGGGTTATTGGGAACTCCACCACATCACACACAGCAATCACTTTGCTGCCAACATAATTTTTTACGGGTGTTACATAGATGATTTAATAATCATCTGGGATGGCACCATGGAGAACCTCACGCAGTTTGTTTCCCATTGTACTCACAACAACTTGGGACTCTCTTTCACCTTCATAGAGGACCCCGACAAACTGGCCTTCTTGGATCTGGTACTCTACCACAGTGGCACACAAATAGATGCCACCAACTACGTGAAACCCACTGCCGGAAACTCAAACATACACTACCAGAGCTGCCACCACCCCAGATGGAAGAACAATATCACCAAGAGTCAGTTCCACGGGATCCAACGCAATTGTACCGGAGATGAGGATTACCAGACCCAAGGCCAACGCTTAATCCAAAAATTTCTGGACAATGTATACCCCCCAACTCTCATAGATGATGCTTTCCATCAGTATCAGGCTAAACCGACACCTAAACCCAACACACCAGAAGGGCTCCAGCCAACAAGGTTTACCACCCAGTTCCATGACCACTACAGACAAATGGAAAAAATCTTCATCAAGAGCTGGCCCATACTGCTGGAAGATCCTTTTTTTGGATTCCACCCTATCATCCAAACCAGAAGTTTCCTACCGCAAGGCCAAAAATATCAAGAGCCAAATTGCACCAAGTAAGAGCCGCAAACCCAAGCCAGGTCCCACCACCTACACCTCCCTGATCCCACTAGTGGGCATGTTTCAATGCAAGAAAAAATTATACATGATGTGTAAATTTGTTCAGCATGGACAAAAAAGCTTCTCTAGAAAAGGGAAAACTTACCCTATAAAAGAGTTTCACAATTGCTCCAGTGATCATGTAGTATAATGTCTGACATGTCCTTGTGGCCTCCTATATGTTGGCAGAACTATCCGTCCCCTCCGCCAATGGTTTGGCAAGCACAGGCGGTTCATCGAACAGGGATCTGATGAGCACAGTGTGCCGACATTTTTTGACTGAATATCAAAAGTCCACCGAAGGCCTGAAGGTGTGGGTCATAGAGGCCATCTCCGGAGGTTTGCCTGCTGTAGAGCATTTCAAACTACTCTGCCAGCGGGAGACTTCTGGATATATTCCCTCAATTCCCTCTCGCCAGGGGGACTTAATGAGGAGTTAGATGCATACACCTTGTTATAACAGATCACACGCCCATTTCTGGTTTGTTTCTCCCCCTCCTTCCTCCCTTCCCCTTCCCCCTGTCTCTCCCCCTACAAACAGGTCTGTCTCCGTTCTACCGGTCGGGCGTGGTATAGGAAATATATTATATTAACATTTCATATATAAGTGTAAATGCACATATGTATGTGTGTGTGTGTGTGTATGTGTGTATGTATATATGTGTATGTGGAGACATATATGCATGTTGCATGATCCATCATTAGGTACACTCCACTTGGTATCCACACCATGAGGGGACACACACACATATACATCCCTCGTATACCAACTAGGGGGAACACAGCACCAACTTTATCTTTACTGTTCGTTATTATTATTATTAATTCTTTACACTACAGCCTGTTCCCCCTCCATCACCTCTTCTTGTTTACATGCATACTAACCCCCCTTTTTTCTATTTTACTTGCTTGGCCCTTCATACATCATCAACCTCTTCAATAGGCTTCTATACATATAGAAGAGGACTATGCTTCAAATATTTACATGTGTATCATTTATTTTACATTTTTTCCTTTTTTTTAAATTTTTTTTTCAATTTTATTTTATTTTATATCTTTTTTTATATATACATATATTATTATTATTTTTTTAATTTTATATATATATATATATATATATATATATATATATATATTTGTCAATCCGAGGCTGTTAACCCCTGCTTCACCTTGCCCTCTGCTGGAAGTTCCAGTTCCATGGCCACACCTACATGCTTTCCATTCTGTACATATAACTGCCCTCCTCTAGAGGGCAGCAGGCCAATTGAAGGAGCAGTCAGCTCCGAGCGCATAGCCTTTCATCACTGCAGCCCTGATTGACAAGATTCCAGCCCTGCCTAGGTCTAAGCAGATGCCGGTGACATCACTTCCTGTTCCACTGTCCATGCTGGTCTGTGTGGAGCTTCTTGGTTCCTTTGCTCCTGGAGAAACACTGTGATCCATTCCAGCCAGCTGCTCAATCCTTTCCACTTATCCGGAACAGCCACAGAGCCATGTGGAATGCCAGGACTGCACTTTACTTTGATGAGCATGCATCTTCTATCATCTTGTAAGTGTTTTTAATGTTATCCTATTAATGTCATCATTTTAATACTACACTCAGGTCGGCGCCCCCCCTCCCTGTTTTTTTCCTTACATGTCTTGCAGAGTTCTGGACACATGGCTGCCTTCCTTTTTAACCCTTAATACCCCTTTCTATGGATACATCACCATCCAGCTATTACAGCCACAGACTATACATACCCCTAAGAATTACTCCATCTGGAGCGCCAGATAAACACTGACTATACTGCTAACTGAACTCCGTGCCCTTTTTTCTGTGCTGCACCACTCCCCAGAGGGGCCAGGATGGAGAGACTGACACGGACTTTACACCAGCGTTGTCCCAGCACAGCATACTGCACCAAACATCCAGTGATTTTGCATAGAAAGCCGTTATAGTATGGTGCACTGACACACCAGTGCCATGTGAGTACCCCGGTGTGGGGAGCGTTTTCTTTTAATAAAAGTAATTTGACTATATTACACTATATAGTTTCCTTTTCATTTATATGTATGGAGCCACATTGTTTCCAGCTGGAGGAGTGCAGCAGACACTGAGACTGAGCCCAGGGGTGGCTCCAAAGCGTATTTGGACTCAGGGTAGCAGCTGAGCCACCGCCCTGAGGTGAGCACATTAGCTTAAGGGGGTCACGAAGGAGCACCGGAGCATGTTTTGCAGCACTCAGGATATCTTCGGCATGATGTTGGATTGTTGTCACAGCTGAACACCACCTGCATGCATTGTTTTATTATCACTGTTGGACATTATTTGCACGCACTATTTGGAGTGCTAAAGAGAACTTTTTTATTTATTATTTATTAATTTATTCATTTAGACAAGCAGGAAACTTTATATTGAGCACTAAGCACTTTTTATGTTGATTAAGACACTATGTATGGTGTAACAAGCACTAATTAAGCATTAATTTATGGTGTAACAAGCACTTGTTTTTTCACACCTTGTTTATTCAACATTCATATTATTTGTATTTAATATTATCGCATTAGTAAGCACAGAGTTGATTATTATTAATTTTGTTTTTGTGGTCACCCAAGCGCAGCGCATTACTTGTAAATAAAACAAACACACTACACAGGTTTTTAAAGTAATTTATTAGGTAGCTCCGGGGGTCTTCTTCCGACTTCGGGAGTCTTCTTCAATGATGTTCTTGAGTCTTTTTTCCACATCATTGATGTCTTCCTTGATCTTCTGTAAATCCCAATTGCACACCATTATCTCCCCGATAAGAACGTGTGCACTTGCACTTGTGGAATGAGATTCTTTTTCCACAACATCCACATCACCTAAAATAAAAAAACACACCATGTATTATAAATATGCAGGCATACATCTATTACCTGAAGCTGTGGTCTCAGACACTCACCTGTCGTGGTCACTATTTCACCCACTTCATAAACCTCTCCTTCCTCCACATCCTGAGGTTGTGGTTTTGGGATTTCACCTTCTTTAGGAGGTTGTGGGTCCCTGGTGTCCCTGACATCCCGATTCTCTTCTCCGCTATGTGAATAAAAATAGGTATACTTAGCACACAGATATTTGAGGCAAGAAATAGGAATATGAAACATTGCTTGGAAGTGTCGTACAATTGTCTGTTTTGGCAGAGTTCCAAGCTGAAGACATGATTTATTCACTTTATTAAAGCTGGAATACTGGAAGCAAGCGTGGAAGGAAGCATGTAAGGAAGACAAGAGAGTGATGGCCTGGGTTCGGTCTGGTCTGGCAAAAGACGCAGGCTGTTGTAAGCCCACAGCCTGGGGATATATATGTCACCTGCTGCTGTTCCTCATCTGTTGGAGTCCTGGACCAGCTTGCACTCCCTATTAAATGGACTCCTCAGGCTCCCAATTTTGCCTGTCAAATAGTTGATCTGTGCCCTAGGGGTACAAAGGCTTCGCTAATTGCACCAGTTTATCCAGCATTGCTTTCCTCTTTATTTTGTTATGACTCCTAATAAATGTATATTTTTTGTCTAAAATCATTGGCTATGTGTTAAAATTAAAACAGGACAGTTTGTTTGTGAGTAGGCAGGTACATTTCAAAAAGACAATGTCAAATTAACAAGGGACACCAACACCAACCAATCTTCTTGAGGTTAAAGAATACAAGATAATAATGGTGTTGTGGTAATTTGACACACAAAATGAAAAAAAAATATTATGGAGATCACTAGAAAAAAATAAAAAAACAGGAGATCTTGATTTAAAAAAAAAAGGAGATTACTATAAACACAAATTAAAAAACATTATTCTGGAGATCTGGCAAAAAAATATATATATATATTATTCATGAGATCACAAGAAATAATAAAGAAATCAGTTTGTCAGAACTCTGTGTGAATATCAGCTGCAAAACAACTTTTTAATTATAGCATTATAAAGAAGAAGAGAATGCACTGCATTGAAAGATTTCAAAATTTGTAGCGTGATGAATGTGCTATCTCTGTTACGAACGCTAATTTTACCAGACCGAGCACTTCCGTCTCGTACTTGATTCAGAGCATCAAGTGATCAAGCAAAGTGAATGGAGGAATCCTTTCCGCTGTGCCATTGTATTTTTACGGCAGGACTCCTCTGCTGTCAGAATACACCAAAACACTCAGTGGCTACTATTGGCTACTCACTATTAGCTACAAATGGCTACAAATGGCTGATCGACAAAAGTTTCTCAACAGTAACACTCGACACTCATTAGATCAACTTCTTTGAAGCTAAACCCGTCGAATCTGTGCTAGAAAAATTGGTGCTGGCTGTGTCACACAATGCTGGAAAGACAGGCCCTGGCTTTGATCAGTGACACTGGAAACACTGGTGCTGGCTGCGATTAGACATGCTGGAAAAACCAATGTGGGCTATGATTACTGCCACTTTTAATACTGGCATTGGCTCCAATCAGTGACACAGGTAATACTGGTGTTGGCTACAATCACTGATTCTAGAAAGTCTGGTGCTGCCTCCATCAGCAGTGCTGAAAACACTGATACTGGCTTCATTCAGTGACACTGGAAAAACTAGCATCTTCTGCAATTAGCCTTACTGGAAAAAAAGGATGTTGGCTGTAACCAGTGGTGCAGGAAACACTTAACACCTGCACTCAGCAACGTTGGCAAAAAATGGCACTGGCTGTGATCAGCAATGCTGGAATACATTTTGCTGGCTGTGATGCACAATACTGTAAACACTGGCATTGTTTAAGATCAGACACATTTGAAAAAAACGCGTTGGCTGCAATCAGTGGTGCAATCAGCAGTGCTGAAAACTTTGGAACTGGCTGTGATCAGTGACATTGGAAACGATTATGTCTATGTTCAATGAGGCTGAAACTGGCACTGACTGCAATCAGCGAGGCTGGAGAAACTACCACTCGCTGAAAACAATGATGCTGGAAAAACTGGCACTGACTTCAATTTGTAGTCAGAGTCTTTGAGTGGGAAATGTGATACTCCTAAGAACCAAAGCCTGAGGTGTGCCATGGCCTAGCTGGTCAGTATGCCTGAAAAGAGCGCATACCATGAATGTAAAATAAGAAAAAGTACTATGAGTATGTAAGAAGGCTGGGGGAATCGGGTGGGTGGGAACCCAGAACCTCCGACAACCCGGCCCTGACAGAGGGGGAGGGTTAAATAGCCCTCTCAAACTCCTCCCACAAATACAGGCTAGCCTCTGGCCAGCCTTACACTTGTAGTCAGAGTCTTCAAGTGGGAAATGCGATACTCCTAAGAACCAAGGTCTGAGGTGTGCCATGGCCTAGCTGGTCAGTATGCCTGAAAAGAGGGCAAAAAGACACAAATTTAGGTAAAGAAGGGAAGGTAACAATTCATCAAGTGGAGTAGCGTGCGCCTGGATGGCAACAGTATGTATCCATTGTGGCAGGAGGAACCCACCGACTCCTGACTTGGTGATGAGAAGGAACCCCCCATAGAACCTGCAAATCTGCCCAGAACCCAACTGAACGTCCCGTGAAAGATTGGATTGAGCTTGATGCCCGAGACAACCCAGACATGAGAATGAAACTGCTTGAGAATGAGAGGATGCGTGAGGGAAAGGGAGCAAGGGCTGGCCCGAGGAGCCCCTGCAAAATGATGGCCGAGAAGATCGAAATACTTCAAATGGACACCAGCGAAGTAGCTCAATGAAATGCCCCAACCCCCGGCCTACCCATACTTGGACTGGGGAAGTGAGAGGGTGAGTGCAAAAAGACAACTGGCAGGAGTGCGAAATGCTAGATACCTGATGGATGTGAAGAAGCAGGAGGATAAGGCTCATGCGCTATGGCAATAAGCATTGTCAAAAAATGGAGAAACCATGCCAGACACAGAACACTGGTCCCACCTGATTCAATCGCATCGTGCTTCAACCTGTGACCTGACAACCGAGACTGAATCCTGAACCGAGGAAGGAGGGCCAGACTCCATCCTGGGGAAATAAGTCCCATGGCATGATACAGTCATACCCAAAGTGACTGAAGCCCCCTACCTGGAACAGGCTGGGGAGCGGAAAAGATGACTGGACTGATGTCCCTGAGAAGTTCTCCAGGCAACATCCTAGAGAAGAGATCAGAGCCGAGAGTGGAATCCAGAATCATGACGATGTTTGCCCAACCTACCACTTAAGGACCGTCAAAGGGGATGTGGCTCAGCACACACCCTGAGATAGACTATAAATCTCTGGGCGGTAACCAGGGCCTCTAAGCAACAGGATGTCAACTGAAAGAAGATTGACGACTGCTTCCGACCCAAGGGTGAGCCCAGTGGCGAAATGACATCTGCACCAAACAATTTAGCCCTAACAACGGGCAGGACTGATGAAAGTGAGTGCAAGCATGGTTGATAACGGTATGGAGGCCAATACAGCCCAACCTGAGAACACAAACTAGAGAAATGACAGACAGCCAGACATGAAAACAACAACGCCCCTCTGTGCCTACCCAAGTATGAAAACATGAACAGAAATGTCAAGACCACTGCGCGTGAATGAACCTGACGGACCCCCCCTCATGTGAGTAGTAAGTGAGCCCGAGTAACCTGCAGTGCAGAGACAGGTAATTAACTGAAAACTCAGGGCTGGTGTACCCACAGACCGTGGTGGGTAGTCGTACAGGTGTGGTGAATGAACGTGCATCATATGATGTATGGTATACGGGCGAGAAGATTGTGGTCAACAATCATTAACAAACGAAACCTCAGCCCGTATGGATCTGTAGACGTGACAGATCCTGACATGTGGGCCCTAGCTAACTGACCCTGGTACAAACATGAACAAAGATACAATGAGACATGACAAACAACGAAGATAAAAACAGCTACCGGAGTATATCCTGTGACTGAACAACAGCGTCTCTCTGAGAAACGCTGTGGCTCTAACGCTGTGACAGGAATGCTGAGACTGAACGCTGAGGTAGAAACGCTAAGACAGAAATCTTGGGGCAGAAGTGCAAGGACAGCAATGTTGACAGAAAACACTATGACAGAAATGCTGAAACTGAAAGCTGAGGCAGGAACGGGATAACAGAAACCCTGGGGCAGAAACGTAATGACAGAAATGCTGAGACTGAAACGCTAAGGTGGAAATGAAATGACAGAAATCCTTGGGCAGAAACGCCATGACAGAAAACCTGGGGCAGAAACGCTATGACAGAACGCTGAGGCAGAAATGCAATGACAGAAATCCTGGGGCAAAAACGCTGAGGCAGAAATGCCATGACAGAAGCCCTGGGCAGAAACGCTATGACAGAACACTGAGACTGAAATGCTAAGGCAGAAAAGCAAAGACAGAAATCCTGGGGCAGAAACGCAGAGGCAGAAATGCCATGACAGAAATCCTGGGGCAGAACGCTAAGGCAGAAATGTAATGACAGAAATGCTGGGGCAGAAACGCTGAGGCAAAAATGCCATGACAGAAATCCTGGGCAGAAACAATATGACAGAACGCTGAGATTGAAACGCTGAGGCAGAAATGCAAAGACAGAAATCCCGGGGCAGAAACGCTAAGACAGAAATACTGAGACTGAATGCCGACAGAAAAGCTGAGACTGAACGCCGAGCCAGAAATGCTGGGGCAGAATGCCATAACAGAAAACATCATGACAGAAGGACGCCATGACAGAAGGACACCATGACAGAAAAAAAAAATAACCATGACAGAAATCCGGGGCAGAAACGCTATGACAGAAATCCTGGGCAGAAACACTGTGACAGAAATCCTGGGGCAGAAACGCTATGACAGAAACCCTGGGGCAGAAACGCTATGACAGAAATCCTGGGGCAGAAACGCTATGGCAGAGACGCTATGACAGAAATGCCGAGACTGTGCGCCGAGACAGAAATGTTGGGGCAGAACGCTATGACAGAAATGCTGGGGCAGAACGCTATGACAGAAATGCAGGGACAGAACGTTGTGACAGAAATGCTGAAGCAGAAACGCCATGACAGCAATACTGGGGCAGAACACCCTGACAGAAATGCTGGGGCAGAATGCTGCGACAGAACTGCTGAGGCAGAAAATGCTATGACAGGAACGCTACAACAGGAACACTATGACAGAAAAACGCTGAGACTAAACGCCTACATAGAAACACTGTGCAGGAAACCTGGGGCCGAAACGCTATGACAGAAAAAACGCTGAGACTAAACGCCTAGACAGCAATGCTGTGACAGAAACCTGGGGCCGAAACACTATGACAGAAATCCTAGGGCCGAAATGCCATGATGAAACACTTGTGACTGAAGCGGTGGATGCCCGGGAGGCGTGCGGGGATCCCCCCATGCCCCACGTGAGTACCAGGAGGTGGGCAGGTGGGTGGGCAGGTGGGTGGGCGCCCCCCCATGAGAACCGGGAAGCATGTGGATGTCTTCTCCATGATGCACGGCGTGGGTTCCAGGGAGGTGAACTGGTGGGTGAGTGGCAAGTGGGTGGGTGGAAGATGGACGAACGGACACCCCCCTGCTCTCCCCTGGAGGCTGGCCCCCACAGCGCTGGCAGAAAACACAGATATGAAAGGGAGAAGCGAGCGGCGCCCCCCCCAACCATGCGGGATTGAGCCCAGCGAAGGTGGAGAATGGACAGACGACACCCCCCAACACCATGGGAAGTGGGCGGGCGGCACCCTGGCCAGACGGAGCCCTGGGGAAGTGGGTGAGTGGAGGATGGATGAACAGACCCCCTATGAGCGCCGGGACAAGCGGGCAGCATGCTGGTCAGATGGCGCTGTGAGGAAAGTGGCTGGAGGATGGAAGGATGCCCCTCGCTCCCCCCAGAATGAGTGCTGGGGGAATTGGGCGGGCTGCATGCTGGCCAGATGGAGCTGTGGGGAGGATGGAAGGACGGATGCCCCCCCGCTCCCCCCGGCATGAGCGCCAGGAGAAGCGGGCGGGCTGCACGCTGGCCAGATGGAGCTGTGGGGAGGATGGAAGGACGGACGCCCCCCCGCTCCCCCCCACATGAGAAGGGGGCGGGAGGCACCCTGGTCAGATGGAGCCGTGGGGAAAGTGGGTGGAGGACGGATGGACTGCCCCCCCAGGAGCGCCGGGAGAAGCGGGCAGGTGCCCCCATGATGCTGGATGGAACATGGGGCTGCAAGGGAGGACAGGCCCCCCCAATGCAGGTGGAACCCAGGGATGATGGGGGGGACCAGGTGGTCCCCAATGGTGCCAGGAAGAAGAACCAACACCATTGCTGCGGCCAACCGCCGCTCTGTAAGGAGGCCAGAAGTGACGTGAGTCAACCCAGAACCTCTGACAACCCGGCCCTGACCGAGGAGGAGGGTTAAATAGCCCTCTCAAACTCCTCCCACAAATACAGGCTAGCCTCTGGCCAGCCCTACACAAATTAAACTAGATATAATTGTGCTGGCTGCAATCAGTGACTCTAGAAACATTAGTGCTTGCAGTGATCAGCAACCCTGGAAACACTGGTGTTGGCTGTGATCAGTAATGCTGGAAAAACTAGTGCTGGCTACAATCAACAACTCTGGAAACACTGGTGCTGGCTTCTACCATTGACACTGGTAAAACTGGCTTCAGTTGCTATGAATGATGCTGGAAACACTGGCACTGTCTGCGATCAGAAATTCTAGAAACACTGGCACTGACTGCAATTAATGACACCTGGAAACACTAATGGCTGGAATCAGTACTGCTGGAATCATTGCTGTTGGATGTGATCAGTGACATTGGAAACACTGGTTCTGGCTTTAAACACTGATGCTGGAAACGCTGTTTCTGGCTTTGATCAATGAGGCTGGAAAAACTGGCACTGACTGCAATAAATGGCACTGTAAATAAAAACTAGCATTAGCTACAGGTCTTGCTTTTACCTTTATTTCAATGTCTTTCAATGTCTCATTATGACAAGTCTGGCAGCCAGTAGTATACTAAAGATTGTTTTCCCAAAATTAGGGGGAAACTTGTCTATGCCTTTGAAGAGAAGATGAAACACGCTCCTCCAGAAGCTTCTCAGGTTTTTACATGACCAAGATATGTGCAGTAAGTTTTCAGTTTGGCCACATCCATGCCAGCAAAGGAGGGACCCTGTCAGAGAGAACTGAGCTATACGATAGGGAGTGAAATACCTTCTGGTCACAATTTTTTTGTGTCAACTTCCAGTGATTCACACAGTGAGATATATTATAGGAGTAATGAAGTACACTGCACCATTGGGAGGTCATGAATTTTAGTTGCAGGTCCCCTTCCCACGCTAGGATAGGAATAGTTTGGAGAGCAATGTTTTATCCTGGAATAGGTTATAGAAGTATGTTATATATCTATAGAAGTACTGGATGAACCCTGATAGAAGTCCTATACCCCTAAATGATATGAATACTGGGTGGAAGGGGGAAGTGGTTAGGTAGTGGCAGATGCCAAATAGTTGAAAGTTTTAGCCATGGGAAGATTATATTCCATGCATAGTTTCTCAATGCCCTTGGGTTTGCCATTATCATAGAGGTCAGTCACCCAAAGGAGATAACAGCACCTTGAAAATTGTGATGGGTACTTTGGCCTCAGAGTTGAGTTTGGATTGTTTCAGGTATGGCTAGAGTGTAGAAAAGGTAAAGTATTTGGTTGAGGATACTGTAAGCATCTTAAAAGAGGTCAGTCTTCCTGACAAGATAGTTCAAAATGGGAGAGGTGTTTTATATCAGCTTCAAGTTTAGAAATAAGGGGCTTGAAGTTAGTTTCTGCCAGACTGGAGACTGAGGGAGTCAGCTTGATGCCTAGATACGGTAAACTAGATGTTGTCCAGGAGTAAGGATACTCTTGCTCTAAGTGTAGTTAGTCTTTAGTGTTAGTTCCCATTTGAAGTATGGTCAATTTGGAGAAATTAACCTTGTAGTATGAACTAGTACTAAATTCCAAGAGGAATTTATGTGCTTGTGGATGTGAGGTGGTAGAGTTGGTCATAATAAGTATCACATCATTCTCAAATACATGCGGTCTTATGGTGGAATGTGAAGCCAGTAATCAGAATTGATTCCGCTAGGGGTGCAATCATTGGGTTAAATATGAGCTGGGATAAAGGGCAGCCTTACCTCGTACCATTGGTGATTAAAAATGGTGTAGATAGTAAATTTGATATGTAGACCTGAGATGAAAGGCAGGAATATAATGAGAGTATAGCCGAGAGTATGGGTCCTTGGAATTCAAATTTTCTGAAGCACCTGTAACATGTACCCCCAATGTACCCTATCGAACACCTTCTCTGCTTCTATTGATAACAGCAGAGAAGGCATTTGAGATTGCTCTGCATGGTGTATAATGTTTATTATGCATCTGGTGGCATCTGGCGCCTGCTTGCCATTGACAAACCCCATCTGGTCAGACTGTACTAAAGATGGAACAATGTACAGTAGGCTTGAGGCTAGTAATTAAATAGATTGCATTTTGAATGGAGTACTTCACAAAGAACTTTATCCCCACGCACTTTGAAAAAGTCTTAGCATTAAACTTTTATGCCATGTACACACGACCGGTTTTCCCGTCAGAATAAACTCTGAAGGTTTTTCCGACGGAGTTCCGACAGAATTCTGCTGAAACTGTCTTGCGTACACAAGATCACACCAAAGTCCGACCGTCAAGAACGCGGTGGCATACAACACGTACGCTGGGACTAGAAAAAGGAAGTTCAATAGCCAGTAGCCAGTAGCTTTCGTCTCATACTTGCTTCAGAGCATGCGTCATTTTTGGTCCATCAGAACAGCATACAGACGAGCGGTTTTCCCGATAGGAATTGGTTCCGTCGGAAATATTCAGAACATGTTCTATTTCTAGGTCCGTCAGAATTTTCAAAAAAAAAAAGTCCGATGAGGCATACACACAATTGGAATATACGATGAAAAACTTCCGTCTGACTTTTTCTGTCGGACATTCCGCTCGTGTGTACGCGGCATTAGAAGGATATTTTAAGAGAGAGTTTTACTAGAGCTTGTTTCAGTTCCTTCTGGGGATACACTCTCCTAACAAAAAATCTCCAACATAGGTTTTAGTCGAATAAGGAATATCTGATATGTAAAAGAGATATGCCCTATTATGATGAACTGGCTATAGGTCATCCCATTCTTCGGGTTCCTGATATGGAAATTATCGTATTGAAGTTATGTATTTCCCTCAATAGGTTTCTGATACATGTTTTTCATATGTTTGCCTTCTGAATTGGTTATGAGAACATCAAAGAAGTGCACTCAGTTGGCGTTACAGTATATTCCAAAGAAATGCTGATAATTGTTGCGCACTTAACAAATATTTTTTTTAAATTTAGGAAGATTTCTTTCAAATCTCAACCATATGAAAAACATATTGTCAATATAGCAATACCAAAATGGCACATGTTGCATAAACAATTGGTTGCCATAAATAAACTATTGCTCAAAACAAGCCATGTACAGATTGGTGTTACTGGGTGCCTTGTTCTAGTGGATGGCTGTGCCCTGCAGGTGTTGTAAGAATTGGTTATCAAAAGTAAAGTAATTCCTTGTCAATCTATCTCCAGAAGCTGCAGGGCAAACCATCTAGACCTGCAGGGAGATGTAAATTTATTGTAATCACTCCCAGACCATCTTCAAACAATACAGAAGTATATAGTGTAAGTTGTTGATGTGCATGCTGCATAAAAAGCAGTCAGCCAGTAAGTTGTCATTATAATCCAAAAGATTTAGAAAGTCTTGTAGTGTCTAAAAGAATAGACCTGACCCGTTTAGGAAACACTGACTTGGAACATATTGGAGTACATTGTAGCTCTGTCTTAGACCAGTTATCTCTATACTAGTAAATGAGGTATAGTTGTGTATTTTAGTGTTTTACTTTGATTTCATCCTGTGACACACTTTATTTTTGTAAGTCCTGGAAGGTATCTTTCCATCAAGCTACCAGTTATACGTCTTAATGTAGCCTCTATAGAGTGTCAAACACTCTTGTCATTTATAGATATACAAGAAATCTTTTAGTTGACATTTTGCCTTTATGTACAAATAAAGATATGGATTTTCTCTATTTTCAAGTATGAATCACTTGCTGAGGGGTCATACCTTTAATTACTTAAGCTCCGGAAGATTTTACCCCCTTCATGACCAGGGTATTTTTTGCTTTTTGGCACCGTGCTACTTTAACTGGCAATTGCTCGGTCATGCAACGCTGTACACAAATGAAATTTTAAAATATTTTTCACACAAATATAGCTTTCTTTAGGTGATATGTGATCACCACTGGGTTTTTTATTTTTTATTATATAAGTGTAAAAAGACAGAAAATTAAAAAAACACTATATTTTTTTACTTTCTGCTATAAAAAAAATCCAACAAAATTGTTTAAAAATCCTATTTATTCATAAATGTAAGCCAAAATGTATTCAGCTATATGTCTTTGGTAAAAAAAAAAAAAATCCCAAAAACTGGATATTCATTGGTTTGTGTGAAAGTTATAGTGTCTACAAATGATGGTATATCTACTGGAATTTTTATTTATTTATTTTTATACTAGTAATGGCGATGATCATCTCATCGATAGTGAGATTGTGATAGTGCACCGGGCAATCTGATACTAACTGATACTGGGTGGGAACTGACTAACTGACACTGACATTACCAGTGACACTAATACAGTGATCAATGATAATACATTACATTGTCATTGTACTAATGACACTGGCTGAAAAGGAGTTAACATATAAGGGCTATCAAACAGTTAACTGTGTATCTAACAATGTGTAATGTGTGTAATATGTGCTGCTTTTACTAATTCATGTGTTTGTTTTTTAGAAAGTAACCACACCACTGCTCCATGTACAGAGCCCTGTATTGTTAGTAAAAACAGGGCTCTGTACTGTCATCCGCTAAGCCGATCAGCAGGTCCCGGCCATAAATCATTGGCAGGGACCTGCTGATTGACTTGTGCTGTACTAAATCACAGCACAGATGGGGCGGCTGGCACGACATTGCTATATCCGACCATGCCCCAGTATCCATATCATTATGCGACTTCAGCCCTCTATCCATCACAAAAATGTCCGCCTACCAAACCCACATAAAGCTGATAGCCAAAAAAGGTAAAGACCCTTCAGAACCCAGTTCCTACAGGCCCATCTCACTACTCAACCTAGACTCTAAAATCCTCTCCAAAATCATACCCAACAGACTGTCCAAAATCATGCCAACCCTTATCCACCTGGCTCAAGCTGGCTTCACCCAAGGTCGATCCTCATCCTCCAACATTCGCAAAGTTCTTACAGTCCTCGAACATGCCAAGTCTAACACCAGTGACGATATAGCCATCATTTCCCTGGACGCAGAGAAAGCCTTTGACAATGTCAGCTTCTCCTGGTTGTCATCTGTCCTACATCACTTCAGCTTCTCAGGACCCTTCCCCCACTTAATCAACACTGTGTGTTCTGCCTCTACCGCAAACCTTGTAGCTGCTGGCCTCATCTCAAAAACCATGAAACTAGACAGGGGTGCCCCCTCTCCCCACTACTCTTCAATTTGACCCTTGAACTACTTTCTCGCTACCCCCTCTCCCACCTCTCCCTACACGGCATGCAAATAGGACAACAGGAACTCTGACTAGCCCTATTTTCAGATGACATACAGTGCTTACCATCTCTTCCAACCCTGCCTCCGATACGCTTCTCAACCAGGACATTTTAACAATGTTTAGAGGTCTCATAGGGCTGTGTATTAATTTTGCCAAAAGTGATATCCTTCCATTCTAGAACCCCCTCCTGGGCTACCTTCAGGGCCAGATTAAGAGTATCATGGGCCTGGTGCTGAGGATTTTGGTGGGCCTTTGGGAATAAATAAAATGAAAACAAACAATTTTTGTTAAAATTAATTATTAAAACAAATAAAATTAAATACATATGGGTAAGGGTGGGTGAGAGAGAGGAGGGTTGAAGGGGGGGAGGGTAAAAGATGGGGCAGAAAGAGGGTGCCTCTGGGTAGCTAAGTAGAGTAGTAATGTGGCTTTTGTAGTGTGCCATGGCAAACTCTGAGTGGGTCCACAATGGGTGAGAGTGGGAGGGGCTTAAAGGGACATAGTTAAACAAAAGCTGCCTTGTACTGTAAAAATGAAACACTGCCATTACTTATAATTTTATGTAAGAGGGGGAAGGAAATGGGACTTTATATGAATCATGCAGCCAAGGAGATAACATGACAGAGTATGTCTGGTAGGTAGTATATAATTAGTAAGAACCACATATGTTACATAGTAGCACAATGTATAAAAAGTAGATAAAGTACATATAATGTATTCCATACAAATAACATGATAATGGCATAGCAAGGTAACATATAAGTTCATATTATAGGCAAAGGTAAAAACCAAACTCATTGACGTGTGTCTCCATGATATAGAAATTATAAAATCTTGATTAAATTGGTACTCTCCAGTAAGCCTAGTATATGTAGTAGTGGTATGATAATGATCTTAAAATGTATTCAAAAAGGGGTATCTGATAGCTTGACATGTTTCGTGACCAATGCCACTCATCAGGAGCAGAGAAAGACAGAAGTCTAAAAATAATAATATTGAAAATTACTATGGTGTGTAAGTAGTTATAGCCGGTCCATCTAAACAAGAGAGATGGAGACAGTAAAATTATATGTATATATTGAATCATACCTACAATGTAAAACATGGATCTAGGTGCAAGCATGGAGAGCCGGAGGCCGGCCAGAGAGGTCATCAGCCCCGGGAGCTGAGGTAGCATAACCCACAGCAACAAGATGGACATAGAACAGTCGAAAACCAATAGTCCCCAAAAGTGGGCTCCCATATGTAGAGTGTGTCAAAACATCCATCTATAATAAATGTAAATAATGTTATAATATCTAATGGTGTATAGGGTAAAAATAAGGTGACTAGTATGATAAGTGACCAGGAGAATAAGTGAGTGAAAAGACTGTGCCAAAGAATGAAAATACGGTAATAAAAAAGTGGAAGAATGATATATTATAATATATCCCAACAAGGGGGATAAAAGGTGAGTACACCCAAACCATAAACCAGGAGCACAATAATATGGTTGGAATCATATAGTGCACCATAGTAATGGGAGGTTATACCAAGGGGAATGTCAGGTAAAGCTGGAGGGAGGACGGGCACTCCAAACTAACCAGGGCAAGCCACCAACGCCACACCGGCGGCCAATGAGGGGAAAGGCGCCAGCAGCTGACAAACACTCACCGCCACACACCCATGCCACACAGGGGCGTGACGTCAATGCGCTGGGGGATGTCTGCCCAAACCCCCACACCACCAGGAGGGGGGAGGGAAGGGGAGGACACCCGGAGAACATTGCAACTCCTGGGATTGAAAACAAAAGTAGCCAAGCCAACCAGCCCAGCAGACCGCCACCAGAGCAAAAGATTTAAAAAGAAGGGTTGCAAGATTAACCCTGCATTTGGTAGTTAAGGAGACTAGCTGAAATATTTGAACAAAAAAAGTATTAAGTGAATATTGTAGTATACACCTAAACTATTGCTGGCAATAGGTAGTACCAGGGGATATAATGTAGAAAATTTCTTTTTTTTTTCTGTTATACCTTAGGACCACCTGGAACTTTATCAGGTGCACAGCTCCTTGAAACATGGCCCCCCGACTGGCCCACTGCATGATGGTATCGCTAAACTCCAATATTACCGCCCAAAAGAACAACTGTTTTTTAGCCATGTGTGAGAAACCTGACCTGTCTTTCCAGGGCTAAACCTAACATAACTTCAACAATTGCAAAGGGCAGAGCCATGAAACCACAGATACAGGTCCTCTTGCATCATCAGCAAAATTACCACTGGGGTTTCACCTTTACTCTCCATTTCTTCTTTCAAAGTCTGTATACAAGCAGGAGTCCTGAGATCTAACAGAGGATCTCAGAAGACCTGCAGTTCACTACGGCAGCTCAGCCGGTAGAACGCTCACCACATTCTACTTGATCGAGTCAACTACTGCCCTAGGCCGTTTTACCTCTATGTGATCAACAATGCTCATTTGTGCATCCCAGGACAACTACAAGACCAGCAGTCATGGGACTGACAACATTAGACACCCCTAATGACTGACTGTTGCTTGATCTTTAACATGTATTCCCAGCTTCTCACTGTGATCTGTGGTTCAGCTAATGGAAATCATGGATTTTCTCTGTACCCAAAAGACAAGGAATAAACATTTTTTAAAAAAGTATCAACATTTATTGCATCAGTATCCTAAAAGAAAAAAATGAAAATACACAAATTTATAAGTAGAATTAATGTACAATGCTCTCTTCTGGCTGAAACATGGTCCTTATATTTGGTGATGCATTTCATAGTGTTGAGAAGAACTTCAGAGTTACAAGGAAACATACATGCGGCGAGCCCTCTACATGTTTTGCAGTTATGAGCAATTCTTCAGGAGAAAAAGAAGCATTCAACATCAAAAAAAAGGAGCAAACGTTACTAACAATATACATATAGACAATCAATCGTTATATAATCATATTTAAAAAAAAGACTTCATAAAATAGCCTAGGGGGCTTACCCAAATCTAGAGAATAGCCACCAAGGAGCAACAGGGACATAGACATTTTGTGGATATATATATTTATATATATATATATATATACATATATATATATATATATATATATATATATATATATATATACACACCATATCATCAAAAGTTTTGGGACCCCTGCCTTTATATGCACATAAACATTAATGGCATCCCAGTCTTAGTCGAAAGGGTTCAGTATTGAGTTGGCCCACCCTTTGCAACTATAACAGCTTCAACTCTTCTGGGAAGGCTGTCTGCAAGGTTTAAGAGTGTGTTTATGGGAATGTTTGACCATTCTTCCAGAAGGGCATTTGTGAGGTCAGGCACTGATGTAGACGAGATGGCCTGGCTCGCAGTCTCCACTCTAATTCATCCCAAAGGTTATGGCTCTCTTTACAATTAGTGACAGCTGGTGTGGGGAGAAGATCCCTGGCCCACTGTCATCCAGAGGGGGGGATCGGGAAGCATATGCATGAGTGGGAACATGTTACATGTTCTACCCTAAAAAGGGGTGGAACATGTAGCATGTTCCCAAAGGTAAACTTATCCTTTAAAGTTCCGTCCAGTCAAAATTGGCTCCCACGTCCACTCCAGGTGAGAGTTTGAAGCCCAGATTTAGACCTCTTGCCTTGGTGGCTACATACATTTTGATATTTAAAAAAAAAAGTGTATTCTTTGTCTTTGAGGTACAGAGAAAATCCATGATTTGTGTTGCTCTTATCATTCATAAAATTTATAGGATGTAGGCACACCCTAATCACCCTATGTGGCACAGATTCCCCCTGTTTAGACCCCTGATATTTCACCAAAGCCCCCTAATGGAGATTCTAAAAATATGGTTTAAAAAAAAATAAAATAAATAAAACTGTAAAATAATAAAATAATAGACAAACAAAAAACTACAGACACCATTCACTGCCCTACTGACACCAATCTCTGTCCTACTGACACTGTCCACTGCTCTGCAGACACTGTCAGTATATATGCACATGCAAACACACACACACACACACATGTGTTTGAGCTTTGGGGTGCACACCCTAATTCAACAGGTTGTGCACATCTATGCCCATTTAGTTTTCAAACTATAATGGTTGTTTTCCTTCTTGCGTTTTTGACTTTTACCCCCCTCTCAGAGTTTTCTGCCCCCCTTCTCCCAGGGGGCGTCCTACCTGATTACCAGATGTAGGTGTTTCAAGGCTATGGCTATGCCTATTTAGGAATTTCCACCTTAAATATACTAACCCTTAATTCTAAAGGACGTAATTCCCTCAGTAAGAAGTTTTTTTTTTTTTTTTTCGCTCAAAGCAGGTGTTGTATGCATACAAGAAACACACTTTTCGGTAGACTCAACTCCAAAGTGTTTTGGTCTCAATTTTCCCAAGTGTTTATGTATAGTGCAACTGTTAAAGTATAACTAAAGGCAAAACATTTTTTCTTTCATTTTGGATAGAGGGGAGAAGGATTAGAACATCTCTCAGTTTTTATTGCTGTTTGTACCCCTGTTACGGAGATGTCCTGTTTACCATTATCATTGAAAGTAAAAGTAAAAGAAAATCCCAAATTGGGGTTGTCCCCAGAAGAGTAATAGAGGGGAAATCTTCCAATGGGGACACTAGTTCTAATGACCTGGGTGTCCCCAAGAAATTCCCTTAATTTGCAGGGATTTCCTCTCACTTCCTGTTTGGCTGTGGGACAGGAAGTGAAGGGAAATCTCCACAATGGGACACAGATGGCAAACACAAACCTTATAGGTGTTATAACCCTCCCTTGCTCTATCCAAAATGAAAAAAAAAAAACTTTGCATTTAGTTCTACTTTAAGAAATGGCAAGTTTTAAGGTCAGCTTCTTTCATGGTACATACTGAACTAAATGACCCAGAGGGACATTACCTGATCCTTATTGAACATTTATTGGATACTGAGGCTACCATAGTACATACCATACCGCATCATCCCTCCCACTGGGGGGGGGGCAATAGTTAAAGGGGAAGTTACCTCCCTGCCTACACATTCTCTGTCTCTCCCTTGTAGTATTGAAAGTTGCCTGTATCTTCTTGCATCCTGTACATTATTATTGATCAGTGCAGCAGCCCATCATAATGATAGGTCAATAGGTATATAGAGGAAGTGTGATTGTGTGTTAACCACTTCTGGACCGCCCGCCGTTGTTATACGTTGGTACTTTGAAGGAGGATATCCTTGTTATGGCAGCAGCTAGCTGCTTCGCTGCAAGATCGGCGGCGGGAGAGGCCCCCCTTTCCATTGCGATCCGGTGCCCTCCGCCGCTTACCAGAGCCATCGGCAGGAGCGGAGGTGATCGGATCCTTCCTGTGGCCTGACATGAAGAATGGAGATGAGTGAGGGGAAGACCCATCTCCACCCATCTCCATATCATTGCAGGGCGGAAGCGACGTCAAAACGTCACTTTCACCCATAGCTCTTAAAGGGACATTTCTTTTTTCATTTTTTTAAATGACAATTTTTTTTTTAATTGAATTTTAGTCTAAATATGAGATCTGAGGTCTTTTTGACCCCAGATCTCATATTTAAGAGGTCCTGTCATGCTTTTTTTATTACAAGGGATGTTTACATTCCTTGCAATAGGAATAAAAGTAAAACTTTTTTTTTTTAAACAGTGTAAAAATAAAAAATAAAAAGGTAAAATAAGAATAAAGAAAAACATTTTTAAACGCGCCCCATCCCGATGAGCTTGCATGCAGAAGCAAATGCATATGCGAGTAGCTCCCGCATATGAAAATGGTGTTTAAACCACACATGTGAAGTATCGCCGTGATTAGTAGATCGAGAGCAATAATTCTAGCCCTAGACCTCCTCTGTAATTCAAAACATGCAACCTGTAGAATTTTTTAAATGTCGCCTATGGAGATTTTTAAGGGTAAAAGTATCTCGCCATTCCACGAGCGGGCGCAATTTTGAAGCGTGACATGTTGGGTATCAATGTATTCAGCATAACATTATCTTTCACAATATAAATAAATTGGACTAACTTTACTGTTGTCTTTTTTTTTAATTCAAAAAAGTGTATTTTTTACAAAAAAAGTGCGCTTGTAAGACCGCTGTGCAAATACGGTGTGACAGAAAGTATTGCAACAGCTGCCATTTTATTCTCTAGGGTGTTAGAAAAAAATGTATAATGTTTGAGGGTTCTAAGTAATTTTCTAGCAAAAAAAAATGTTTTTAACATGTAAACAACAAATTTCAGAAAGAGGTCCAGTCCTTAAATCGTTAAACTTTGACTCTACCAGTTGTTGTCCCAAATTACATTCTTCCTAATAGATGTAATATCATAGATCACCTTGATCAAATTTTTGACCACCAAAATCTAAATATATATCTTGATAAGGGACAGACTTGTGTCATCACATTTCATATGAAAACTCATCTGAATACATTTGGGCAATGGCAAAGTGTCACAATTTTATCAGTGAGACCTGCTGGGGTGCCTATTTGATGCAAATTGGTTCTTTTGAACCTTTGATCAGTTCAGTCAAATAATATTTCCATATTGATATACTGTAGCCAGATTAAACTTGTTAGCCTCGTACACACCATTAATTTTTTTTCGTTCAACCCAGTGGGTTGAACAAAAAAAAGTTGACAGCTCAGGTTGGAGCCGCTGTACTAACAATCCAATGTTAGTACAGTGATCTCCCTTCTTAGCTATTGTGTTCTGACAGGGGAACAGCCCCCCCACCAGAACACTTCGGTCAGCGCTCTCAGCCATTGGCTGAGAGAGCTGATCTGGAGCTGGTCGGCAGAACTTTTTCGTTCATGAGCCTTCGACAGAAGCCGGTCAAACAGCTGGCTTCTGTCAGACTGGCTGCCATACACACGGGCCGAATGTCAGCTGGTTTCTATTGAACTGGCCAACATTCGGCCCAAGCGTACTACGCTTTAGAGTAGATTGACTGGTAGCCTTATTATTAGTAGCTACTTGGGCCACTTAGTCAACAGAGGAATATAGTCTATGCAGTTATCAGAGGTTAAACTGCTCTGTATAGCACTGATGAACTGTGTAAGGTGTAAAGGTTGGAGACAGGGTTGGCGCACACTCTATCATGTGTATGTGTATCACAAAAAAAGGAATACGTTCTTTTACCCTAAACATATAGTGTTAGCGTGGGAGATGGAGTCTTAAAGCGGGGTTCCACCCAAATTTTGAACAATATCTGTATGTATTCTCTTCCTTGCCTAGATGCTGACATGCCGTTTAAAAAAATTTAAATCGCCGTAATTACCTTTTATTTTTCTATTCTTCTTTGCACTTCCTGGTTCTCCTCCCGTGGGAGTAGGCGTGTTTCTAGCCTCTCCCAGACTCCTGGGAGCTAGTCTCAGGCTTCCCAGGATACCACTGAGCATGTGCGGGAACGAGCGGTGAATGCTGGGAGCACAGCATTCACCACATCCAGGAAATAAATGCTTGTGGGCTTCAAATGCCCACAATGAAGATGGAAACCGTCTGCAGTGAATAATATAAGTTATTCTTTCCGACGAAATCTGACACAGGCGGACATATTACACACAATATGTGAGTATGTAATGCTGAGAAGAAAAGTTTGTGAATTAACTCAAAAAAAAAAAAACGATAGATAGGTGGACCCCCGCTTTAAAGGGACCACCACTAAAGATCACCTGAATATTCCTGGAATACATGGAACAAAGCCAAGATTGATGTAATATCATCCCAAATACTACAAACATAAGGCTTATTTATTGCCTTTTAAGGTGAGAGTTCTGGGAGCACAGAGGTGGCATGAGCGAAAGCACAGCGATTTGGTTTCATATATGCATGAAAGCAGCACTTTATTTGGAGAATAGTGATTCAATTTGACACATCACTGTTGGAGAATGAACTATTATATATTTTAATTAGATTTCACACCTTTGCAATGCACTGCATGTGAATTACTGCATATGTTTATGTTTATCTATATACTATTTATAATATTCTAAATAGTACACAATATAGGACATAATTTGTGATAAACGTACACATGATACACCTTAACAAAACATATGAATAATAAGAATTAGATGGTGTGCTAGCCTGCCAACATCCTGAATAGCATTACAAAAAGGAAGATGCATAAAATTGCATTCAATGGACGCCCCCTTGGACTTTTAAGGACAGGAAAAAATTGTATATAAAGAGTAGATAGGTGTAAAAGGCAAAAGGAATGCCAACTTTATTATTATACAAAAATATAAAATCGTAAGAGAAATATTTATTTGATCAAATACAATACAAAAGTGCATCAATGATAAACATAGAAGTTTGTTACGCATATATATGTATCACCCAGAGCTGGTAATCCAGAGTCTTGCTCAAGATGAGTTAAACTCAATTTGAATTGCACAGCTGCTATCCCGACATGTTTTGGAAAATCGGATTGAAGTGTACTTTTCCTTCTTCAGGGGAAATTTATAGAAGGGTGTAATATTGTTATATCTGTAACACAAATGTATACCTTTATATAATTTATTATAATATAGGCATCAACAGTGTAGTTTGGAGCCTAATAAAATAGAAGACAATGATATGAAATACTTACATATATGTCATTGACTCATTAAACACACAGGAGATATAAACAAAGAGGGGAGAGATACACGCTGGCTGTGTAGATCCATAGACAGGGCGTGAGGTTTACCGTGTAGCCATAGGCTGGGAAAGCGGGATGCATTCACAAGGGACATCTGGTATCACAGCGGCGAAAAAAGTATAACCACTGTGGGGATAATCAAAAAAGGAGGGGTAATTAGGTGCACCTAATGATAGGTAGAGTAAAGAGTAATAAATAAATAAGTAGTTGCTGGTGAAGCCAGATAAACAAACAGAAAAAAACATGTCCATGTGATAGCTAGTATGAAGATAGGGTTTACCTTTAAAATACAGAGCATGGGTGACTTCCAGGCTGCAGCCGAGAGACTGACACTGGATATCCCAGCGTTCAGTCTAAATATACCCACTCAGATTGGTGTGGACCAATCGTGTGGTGCCCTCCGCCAAATCAGCTGTATGCTGTACAGCTGATTGCGGAGGTCAGAGCGTCCCTCTGACGCAGGGGTGCGTGGCGTAGACATGCCCTGAGGGGCGTGATGACATCACACGTCTCCGCGTCACAGGCGGGGAAAGAAAAACGCCCGCCGCTCATCGATCGGACAGCGGCAGAGGCGCACATAGGCTCCTAAGGAGACGGCAAGGCAGGGCATGGACCAAATGTCCAGTGCCCGCCCCGCTCCAGTGGAGCCCACCCGCCGGGTGTCTGCATACAGCGACACAGCCCAGGGCGGGGCTAAGAGCCACCTGGTGGTAGAAAGGTCCCGGGGAACTTATATAAGGCCTCATAACTAACGCTAAGTTTTTTAAGTTTTTTAACTGTATGTATAAGACAGGTAAGATATTGCCACAGACATCTTATGTTGCTGACTATGTTATAAAATAAAGATAAAATTAAAAAAGGATTACTGGTTTAACAGTTTGTGTATAAGGACAAGAGCAATAACAATGTCTTGAATTCTAATATAAGTATCAATCTGTAGGAAAAGATGAAGTATTTAGAGATTTAATTCACAGACCCCGGAAGTGAATCCTGGAAGAAATGAACGAAAATTGAACGCCTCATTTAATCCAGATGGGGCGGTGGCCTGTAGATTAAATATCCACCGTAGCTCACACTGGAGGAGGCCCTTGTTAAAGTCGGCTCCCCTGGAGTGGAGGTGAATGCGATCCAGACCCAGGAAAAAAAATCCTGGGAAGGGAATCTGGATGTACCAAGGCCATGTGTCGACCAATGGGTACCTCAGGGTCCCGTTTGCGAATTGTAGATATATGCTGGTAAATTCTCTTCCAAAACTCATTGATCGTCTTCCCGACGTAGTAACAACCACACTCACAAGTGAGTAGGTATACTACGGCGGGAGTCTTGCAATTAATGTAGTGCTTGGGGCAAAAATGGTATCCATTTGGTAGAGATATATTGTGTCGCTTATCCATGTACTGACAGTATAGGCACCCTCCACAACGTGCCCACAGTTTTACAGGAATCACCTCTGTGCGATATATACTCACTTGCGACCAATCTGTCACCTACGGAGGGTGACAGAAGGGGTATCTGGCACAAATGGAGACAATAAAGGGTCTGTGGTAAGTAAATGCCAGTATTTGTTCAGAATTCGCTTTAGTTGTTTATGTTGTGTTGTATAGGTAGTAATGATCCTGGTGGTATTATCAGTGGAGGGAAGTTTTTTTGTATTAAGTAAATCACGACGTGATTTCCCAATGGTTTTTTTATATGCCTTTTGAGGCTGGGGTTGGAGTACCCTCTTTTGAGGAGTCTAGCTCATAACTTATTGGCTTCGTCTTTAAACGTAGCTTCATCTGAGCAATTTCTATGTACCCTAAGGTACTGACTATAGGGTATGGATGCTAAAAGTGGTTTGGGATGAAAGCTCGTCTCATGTAGCAGTGAGTTCCCTGCTGTGGACTTGCAATAAAACTGACTGGAGAGGCTGCCGTCTGGTTGCTTTTTGATAAGTACATCTAGAAATGTAATCTCTGTTTTACTGTGAGACATGGTGAAGGTGAGATTAAATATTAATTCTGATTAATAAAAAACAAGAATTCCTGCAAGAGCTCAGCTGAGCCATCCCAAATTAGGAACACGTCGTCTATGTATCGTTGCGAAGAGAGTATATGGCTAACATAGACAGACCAGCGGTCGTTAGTGAGCAGTGAGTGTTCCCACTCCCCCAGGTACAGGTTGGCATACGATGGGGCACAGCAGGTCCCCCATCACCATCCCCTGTACCTGGAGGTAGTGGGAACCGTCAAAGCAAAAAACATTATGGTGTAATATGAATTCTATGAGTTCAAAATGAATTCAGTGTATTCAGGTTTGCATATACTTGATTGTAATAATGCATGACGTATTGTGGCAAGACCTTTAGTGTGTGGTATGGTGCAGTACAGGGACTCAACGTCAATGGTTACTAGTAAGGCACCATCTGTGATGTGCAGGTCTTGAAGGGTCTGTAAGAAGTGTAGGGTATCTTGTACATAAGATGGGAGACAAGTAACGAGTGGTTTAAGGTGATTATATATCTACAATTCGCAAACGGGACCCTGAGGTACCCATTGGTCGACACATGGCCTTGGTACATCCAGATTCCCTTCCCAGGATTTTTTTCCTGGGTCTGGATCGCATTCACCTCCACTCCAGGGGAGGCGACTTTTACAAGCACCTCCTCCAGTGTGAGCTACGGTGGATATTTAATCTACAGGCCACCGCCCCACCTGGATTAAATGAGGCGTTCAATTTTCGTTCATTTCTTCCAGGATTCACTTCCTGGGTCTGTGAATTAAATCTCTAAATACTTCATCTTTTCCTACAGATTGATACTTATATTAGAATTCAAGACATTGTTATTGCTCTTGTCCTTATACACAAACTGTTAAACCAGTAATCCTTTTTTAATTTTATATTTATTTTATAACATAGTCTGCAACATAAGATGTCTGTGGCAATATCTTACCGGTCTTATACATACAGTTAAAAAACTTAAAAAACTTAGCGTTAGTTATGAGGCCTTATATAAGTTCCCCGGGACTTTTGCCTTCTAACAAATATTCTTCTGCCACAGTGTACATGTGTGCTTGAATATCCTATTTTTTCTTAATTTTATCTAGACTTTGTACCTAAACTAATTATATATTTTTTGTGTATATTCTTGTTCGGTAATAATCTTATCACATCTCTTCGCAGTACTCTTTTTTAATACCTGAGATGCTTACTAAAACACTGTACATATGTTTATACATGTATGTAATCCTGTTTTCTTATCACCATAATTTGCCATGTTATTGTATTCCCCTTTCTGTTTATAAACACACTGGCTTCCTACTTCCTTTCTGATGCATTATTTGTAGCATGATGTGCCTCTGTAAAATAGTGGTCAGTGAGTTTTGGTATGTGGTTCGTTTTGAAGTGTGTTTCCTGAAGGAAGACAAAATTGGGCCTACCTTTTCTCAATTCCCTGAGGAGAGAAGCTCTCTTTTCAGGGATGTTCAGACCCCTGACGTTGTGTGAGATGATTGTCGGGTTGCGTCCTAAGCCTGAGTAAGCCATGGTAGGTATTCAGAGAGAGATGCCCAGACACTCCTGTATGCGCTGCTTGAGAGAAATAGGTGGAGAAGACAAATGAAGTTAGATTAACTAAAAATTAAATTAAGTTAATAAAATTAAAAATAAAGGGGAGATAAAGTACGAACGAATAAGGAAAAAAAAAAAAAAAGGGGGGGGGGGGGTTTATATAATAACAAGCAGGTAAATGTTATCCAGATATTCTATCGCGTTATACAGATATATGTGTGTAAAGAAGAGATCGAATTATAGATAGAAAGTAGAGTAGAGATTTAGGGTGAAGAGATAAGAGTGGAGAGGATGTGGGGACTTCTTCCTCAAACGAAAAAAAAGACACGTCCTGGAAGATCTAATTTAGTGTGCACGGATGGGAACAGCAGTTGCCCACCGTGAACACTACTGTGGGATTGGGGAAGACGCCCAACGAGGAGGGCTTCTGGAGAACAACTACCTATCTATAAGGATAAGTATGCGTCTAAACACTCTTTGGTATTAAGGTACTATTCAACAGTGGGTGAACCAAGCATGGCCAGACAATGGCCTAAACTCTCATGTATTGAGCAAAAAGATCTAGTCTGCACTAACAAAATTAACTAGACAAAATAAAATAAAATACGAGGATAATCATTCGTCTATAGGAGCCATTGTGCCACCCTATCATACGGATAGGTTCTGCTACTTAAGGAACATTTATAATTATAAGATGATTAAGTATAACTATAGCTATATCTGAGCTCTTGAATACTCTTGGGAGGTTGTGAGGGGAATATGAAGCCATCCATTCTGTACCGGTGTATCCTGAGCCTGGGATGTAGTCTATGAGGGGTATTAAATGAGATGAGCTTCATTTCCCCGACTGTCTCTTGACCAGAGGACAGAGGCAGCAGCCAAAAACTTATTAAATAAAAATAAAAATTATGCCATTCTTGTCATGGAAAAAATAAAACAGAAAAGATGCTGCTGGGTTTCCAAGCTGCCCGAATGCGGCTGGTAGATATAGTTTAGTCAACACACATTCTCTTCCTGAAAGTCACATTGGCATCCTGAAGGAGGCCCGTTTAACAGTGTTCGAGCAGTTTTTCCCAAAATCCTGAATTATCGAAGAAATGTGAGTACGTCTCGGCTCAGATTAGATTTTGTAGCATTAGAATGTAGAACAAATAAAACATAAAACCACAAAAATGAACCCAGTGAACCAAACTGCTTGCAAGAAAGCTATCCGGTGGAGACATCAGCAGATCGCAGTGCCGTATAACATTTTACATAGGGATGGAGCAATTACGGTTGCTCTCGATCCCCCATCATGTTTCCAATGGGGTGTGAGCGACCGCGTGGCATGCCGACTGGCTGAGCCTCTTGACGATTTTGTCTCTGTTTTTTAGGGAGGTGCTTCTCAGGTGTACTCAGAGGTGAACGTAGTGGGCTTCGTTCCTGGGGTGGTATGATGAATTCCTGGTACCAGTCCGGGAGCTCAATCAATCCGAGTTGGAGTGCGTCACAAAAATCCGGAAGGTCTTCTGGCGTGCGTAGTGTATGTTGTCTGCCATCAAAGGTGACCAACAGGGCAAAGGGGAATCGCCATGTATATCTTATCTCCTTTTCCCTTAATTTATCTAATAAAGGTCGTAGGGCCCTGCGATTTTTTAATGTGATCTTGAAATAGTTTAATGCATTCGCAGTTGAAGATGATTTGATCATTTCTGTGGGCCTTAAACATTATTTCTTCCTTGAGAGCAAAATTTTGCAGGCAGCAGATTATGTCCCTGGGGGGTAAAGTGTCTGGTCCCCTGGCCCTCAGAGCTCTATGCGCCCGGATGAACTCGATCTCTGTATCTTCTGGTTTTTCTAAAAGGCTATTAAAGACTCTTTGCAAAACTGAGGGGATTTGATCAGCCAGGACCGATTCAGGGATACCACGAACTCTTATATTATTGCGTCTTCCCCTGTTGTCAAGGTCCTCTAAATGTCTGTTCATGTCTATAAAATGGCGTGCATGAGAGGAGGTAATTTTATCAAGTCTGTTGATTCTAGTGTCCCTCTGCTTCCCTGCTGTTTCCGCTGTAGCCATCTTTTCTTGTAGAACCAATAGGCTGGTTTTGATGTCTGTGATGGCAGCAGAAAACGAGGCCTTAATGTCAGCTGCAAAGCCTGACATATCCTCATATATAAGGGGGTGATTTGCTCTTGAGCTTCTCCTACCGTTATCCTCTGCTGCCGACTGAGAGTCCTCACTGAGCTCATCGTCCGCTTGTACCGGCGCCATCTTGCCACCCTCCGTGTCTCTCAGGGCCGCGGCCTGATTCCGGAATATATCGGAGATATCTCTCCCAGCGCTTGTGGCCATAGATCGCCGTGATCGGGTGTGATGAGGGTGTTTGTTTTGTCCGCTCATCCTCTGTGCTGAGTGCAGAAAAGACGTGCTCGGGCCGAGTGTCTGACGGAGCTCTGAAGTTAGGCTGCCATCCTCGCTGCGCGCCAAGCCACGCCCCCGCCTACTTCCTTTCTACCACCAGGTGGCTCTTAGCCCCACCCTGGGCTGTGTCGCTGTATGCAGACACCCGGCAGGTGGGCTCCACTGGAGCGGCGCGGGCACTGGACATTTGGTCCATGCCCTGCCTTGCCGTCTCCTTAGGAGCCTATGTGCGCCTCTGCCGCTTTCCGATCGATGAGCGGCGGGCGTTTTTCTTTCCCTGCCTGTGACGCGGACATGCGTGATGTCATCACGCCCCTCAGGGCGTGTCTACGCCACACACCCCTGCGTCAGAGGGACGCTCTGACCTCCACAATCAGCTGTACAGCTGTGATACCAGGCGTCCATTGTGAATACATCCCGCTTTCCCAGCCTATGGCTACACGGTAAACCTCACGCCGTGTCTATGGATCTACGCAGCCAGCGTGCATCTCTCCCCTCTCTTTGTTTTTATATCCTGTGTGTTTAATGAGTCAATGACATATATGTAAGTATTTCACATCATTGTCTTCTATATTATTAGGCTCCAAACTACACTGTGGATGCCTATATTATAATAAATTATATATACGTATATATTTGTGTTACAGATATAACAATATTACACCCTTCTATAAATTTCCCCTGAAAAAGGAAAAGTACACTTCAATTCGATTTTCCGAAACATGTCGGGATAGCAGCTGTGCAATTCACATTGAGTTTAACTCATCTTGAGCAAGACTCTGGATTACCAGCTCTGGGTGATACATATATATGCGTAACAAACTTCTATGTTTATCATTGATGCACTTTTGTATTGTATTTGATCAAAAAAAATTTCTCTTACCATTTTATATTTTTGTATGATAATAAAGTTGGCATTCCTTTTGCCTTTTACACCTATCTACTCTTTATATACAATTTTTTCCTGTCCTTAAAAGTCCAAGGGGGCGTCCATTGAATGCAATTTTATGCATCTTCCTTTTTGTAAAACCTTTACACCTTACACCGCTCATATTTTGTGGGAACACAACAGGTGGATGAAGTAGCTCGTTTTATCCACACAGCCATCAGTCTACTTACTTTGAGCACTATAGAATTGTTTTTTGTTTCATTCTACACTTGGGTAGCACAGAGGTATACTTGCATATAATTAACTGATGAACTGCTGCATTTTTTCTGCTGCATTTCTAAGCTATGTATTGCTTTTTAAGCTTGTCATCCCTTCATAAAGATCAGTTTTGTATTGAATACAGCTTCATTACATTTTATTTTATCAGTTGCATTTCAACTCTGTCTGTGCATATTGTGTTTCCTTTACTTTGGTTGTTGTTTTTTCTTTTTAATGTATTTGAAATAAACAGAAATTTTCAGATTTGAGGAACTAATATTCATAAGGAAGCCCCTTATTTTGCCATGCCTTGAGCCTACAGTAGAATGCTCATTTATCTTGGGAAATAATGTTTATAAATCCCAAATTATAATTTTTTGTCAGAAAAAGTAATGTTGCAAGTTTTGGTTTTGTACAGGTATAACCTGCTGTGAAAGCAACTAATGATTAGACATTTTTTTTTTTTAGGTCTGCCTTTTTGTCAATAGGAAACACTGGTTTGCACATTACATACTTTTTTTTAATGAATATGTGGTAATGCATATTGGTTCTATTCTTAGCTTCTAAGGATTGTTTTGAAGGATTGCCACATGTTTAATAACATCTGATTATTTCATTACACAAAATGTAATTTTTGTTATATCTAAACTGTAGTTAAGATAAGTGTTTGAACATATTATTATTATTACTTTACAAAGTGTTTAAAAATAAAGTTTTTAACAAAAAACAATTCAATTAAAAAACTGTCATTTTTTTTTTCTAATACAACATTAATTAATGATAACATGGTAAAATAAAAAGTCTCTCTTGGGTGAACAAATGTTTGAAATAAAAAAAAAATCTACAAATAGATTTTAAAAAGGGAATTTTCCTTTTTTAGCTTTATTTAAAAATACTTTATACTTTATGAACATAAACCAAAAATACAGATTTACATGTTAATGGACAAACTAACGTTTTAATCGATCACATTTAATATGCCCTTTTTTAGATAAACTACGTAGAACTACCAGTAGGTGGCAGTAAAACACTTTGAAATCACCACAAAGCTAAAAAACATCTCTTGCTGTCTTTCTTTCTCTATCTTGGAAAGGCTGCAAATGACAGTATTATGTTTCATGCCCTTTTTGGTTTCAGTCTTTATACAGTGATTTATAATATTCTCTTTTTAGTATGTTTCACTTTTATTTGGAGTGTTGAGATATTTTAGAAGAAAATGCAGATTCTTTTGTGATTTAAATAAATATTCTGTACTAATTTCTGTCTAATCCGTTGAAGGTAAATGTAAAAAAGCTTATGCAAATATTGCATAAAAGGTTTAGAATGTAATGCAATTAACATCTATTAATTTAGCCACTTGATAGTTGAAGAAAGGATATTTATATCTGTGAAATATATCTGTAAAATGTTCCATTATTAAGGTGCAGTAAAAAAAAAACAAAAAAAACAGGCATGGATAAGATTCAATATCAGCTTACAATCTTATTTTGGATAAAATACACATCCTAAAAATGAACACAAATGTTATCAGTGAAAGAACAGAGATGTTTATTTCTATTTAAATATAACTTTCAGTGTCACTGGGACCTTGTGTATTGTATATACAGTTTCTTAAATATATACAGGCAGTCCCCGGGTTACAAGCATCCAACTTACAAACGACTCCTACTTACAAACGGAGGGAGACAACAGGAAGTGATAGGAAATCTAGCCCTAAGAAGAGTTATTATGGGGAAAAAGGTGTCTCCACCGATGCTTTATCACCAAGGCTTGTTTCCACAACACCCCAAAATTTTCAAAATCCAATTGTCACAGGGACAGAAAGTGAGGCGAAATCTTCTAAATAGGGGCACAGATAGCAAAACAAATGATACCGAGATGTTAACCCTTCCCTAGCTATCCAAAAAACATAAAAATATTTTTTTTGGCTGAAGCTACACTCAAAAATATGTACCTGTTCCTGACTTACAAACAAATTCAACTTAGGAACAAACCCACAGACCCTATCTTGTTTGTAACCCAGGGACTGCCTGTATCCGGGGGGTTTGAGTTTTCAGAAAAACTTGCTTTTTAGTTTCCTGCATATCATCTGGACCCCATTCATGCTATGCTTTGCATTACTGCATTTTCATTAACAAAATACTTTGTCATGCATCCTTAACGCATGAAAAAACATACCTGACTGCTGTTTTACAGTGCGTTGCCTGTTATTAAAATTACATTAAAAAATAAATGGGACCTCAGTGGACCATAGTTCATAAGTTACTAATACCACACTGAACCACAATGCAACAGTGTAAAAGGCCCCAGTTGTACAGAGCAGGCCTCTGCAGATGCCTACTCACCTGCTTAGATTATCTTCAGAGAACCTAAGGATTGCTATAGCCCGGGACCCTCTATTATGAAAACCACAGCTATCATGGTTTTGTGGTTCCTCTTCTTAAAAAAAACAAACAAAGCAGAGCAGCTGCTACACCGCTATTGAGTGGAGTTGATTTACTAAAGAATTAGAGACTGTTCTCTGAACAAAATGAATAAGGTGAAGCTTTGTTCAAATCATTTGTGAAGAAAATGAATTAGGCAAACAGCATTGTTCTTGCACAGAATTGAACGACTAAAGAGAATACCGCTTTAACCTTTTTGATGTTAAAGTGGTTGTAAACATTTACATATACCCAGTGAAGTGACTGGCCTCAGATGAGATACAGAGATTAAACAAATCCTCCTACATATGCTGTACCTGTTTATCTGCAGTCTTCTCTTTTCTAAATCTGTTTAAAGTCCAGAATTTATAAGGTTTGTCTGAGCTGTAAGAAAAAGGGTATGGGAAGCTTAAGTTATGCACTGCAGAGCTCAGTGAGGAGAGCTCTGACAGCTGATTGGAGGGAGGGGAACGCACCCCCTCAACGCAGCACACAGGAATAGAGCTGAGGCTGTAAATCAGCCAAATTTGTGTTTTTAATTGCTGTGATCTGACTTCCCTTTAGAGGGTTTGTTTTGCATGGTCCCACTGTATGTAGGAACTTAGCCACCCTCTCTTGTTCACTCTTGAGATAGACTACGAATTACAGACTATGGGTTAGTCCATGGGATGTGTAGTATGCATAGAGCAGTGTTTCCCAATCTTTTTTATATTCAAGGCACCCTTTAAAATTATGCACATCTCACATTATCTCGAGGCACCCCCATTCAAAAATGTAGGACATTCTGGGGCATCTATGACACCCAGCATAATAAGTAATTTATTCTTTCAAAGCAACACACCTATGCACACTGGTACAGACTAATATCCAGTGTTTTTCTTTTCCCTCACTCAGCTACTGTGACCCCAATGCTGATGAAGAGGGGGAGGGACAAACAAGGGTACTGGGCAGGCACCCAGCATCCTCCTTATCAATTGACATTATTAGTTTTTAGGACGCCAGCGGCTAGAAGGTTGTAGACGTTTGTAATGGTGAACAATGAAAACCTGTGGCTTTGTGTAACTGAAGGGGAGGCTTGATCCACCCACTGACTTTTGTACAATTTTTGGACAATTTGTAGGCATTTTGCCAAGGCAACCCTGACCAAACTTCAAGGCACCCTGGTTGAAAAAGGCTGGCATAGAGTATTGCACATGGCTGCAACTATTTTGCACTATTTGGAAGTGAGAGGGAATAGGAGAGTTTGGATTGTGTAATGGGGTATGGCGCTCCCTTTGGGGTAATGGGGTATTAGAGTGTTAGGGGGGGGAAAGATTTATGTTGCAGAGTTCCTTGTGACTGGAACCAATTATTTACTCCAACTATACCCGTAATAGTGGTACGAAATACCATCAACCCAATAAAGTGCAAAAACCTAATGTGCAGCAGTGCAATCTTCAATGAAGCAATTCATAATTCATACATGTGACCACATTAGAGAAAGTAAAAATGAAAGTGAAATATTTCCAATATTCATGAATATACCAGTGATAATAATCTCAGGTGTACTAGATCATTAATTTTTCCTTTATATCACATGGACTTCCAAGTGCATTTTTGCTCAGATAAGTGCAGGTGTGTGCAATGACAATTCAGTAGTAAATAATATGTGCAACACTAATTCAGTAGTAAATTATAGTCCATATGGTAATCAAAATCTTCAAGTCCAATTTTCAAATAATTTCCAAACGAACTGTGACAGAGGTGCTTTCAGATGATAATGGTGACTTATTGTGCTCCCCCTCTCAGGTCCCCACAATTATGGACATGCATTCCGGGCTTGACGTTTTATGAGAGAACCCTCTATGTCTAAACCCCAGTTAAAGTGTTGCCAATATACCTCAGGGGTTGCCTAGAAAACAATTTAAATCAATATCCAGGTTGAGGCCCCTAGGGGCAAGGGACCCCAACCTGTATATCCAAGCAGTTTCGTTCTGTGAGATAAGTATGGTTTTGTTACCCCCTCGCCAGTGGTCTCTGACACAGTCAATCCCATAAATGATCAGTCCTGACGGGTCCCGGTTGTGTACTGCGTCAAAGTGGCGAGACAGATGATGTTTTGGGAACCCTTTTCTGATGTTTTTTATATGTTCACGTATTCTCACATATAGGGGCCGGGTGGTTCTGCCCACATATTGCAATTGGCATGGACACTCGATGACATAGGTCACATGCGTACTCTGACAGTTAATGAGTTTCCTAATTCAGTATTGTTTATGATCTGTTCTTGATTTAAAAGTTTCCTTTTTCCGGGGCTGCTTTTTGCTGACCCTACATGGTAGGCATTTTTGGCATTTATAGAACCCCTTCATATCCGGGAAAATCCTAGTTGTCTTGGGGGGGTTTATAACATTGTGCACCAGTAAGTGTCGCAGTGTGGGCGCTTTTCGGTATACAATCCTAGGTTTCTTAGGTAGTACACTTGCCAGTGTTAGGTCCTCTTTTAGGATAGGCCAATATTTTTTCAATATATACTCGAACTCTTTATATTGGGAGTTGAATCCTGTAATGAATACCAGTTCTTCATTCTTCTTCTTTCTTTTTGATTTTTTCAGCAAGTTATTCCGATCCAGGTTTGCTATATCCCTCTTCAGCTTATTCAGCATGTCTAGGTTATATCCTTTTCATGAAACCACTCTATCAGGGTGTCTGCTTGTTCTAAAAAATCTTCGATGGTTACGCAGTTCCTCCGCAGTCTCATGAGCTGGCCTTTGGGGATATTTCCCTTCCACTGGGGGTGATGGCAGCTGGTAATAGGGATATACCCGTTTCTATCTGTTGCCTTAAAGAAGGTTTTTGTATACAGGCCATCATTCTTCTTAAAAATCTCTAGATCCAGGTATTCAATTTTTTGGGGGTCCCATTTCCTTGTAAACGTTAGACCATATCTGTTGTTATTCAGTTCTTGTAGAAAACTTTCAAAAGTTTCGGGTGTTCCTTCCCAGAATACAATTAGATCGTCTATGTACCTTCGGTACAGTTTCAATTGCGGTATATTTCTAGCATAAATGTATTCTTCCTCCCACATGTTCATCAGTAAGTTGGCCACACTTGGTGCATACCTTGCGCCCATAGCGACTCCTTTAGTCTGGACATAATAATTATGATCGTGCCAGAAATAATTGCATGACATTGCTAGCTCTAATCCTTCAAGTATGAAGTCGATTTGTTCTTGTCTCATACTGGTGAGTTCATGAAGGGCTTTTTCCACACCCAACAGCCCATCTTGTTGCACAATGCTGGTGTATAGCGAGTTTACATCGATAGTAGCTAGTAAATAATCTTGTGCTCCAGTTAATTGCTGTAGTTCCTCTAGGAGTTGGGCGCTATCTCGTAGGTATGATTTTCCCATCTTGACTAATGGTTTGAGAAATATGTCAAGGTATTCTCCCAACCTAGAGAACACAGAATTAATGCCACTAATTATGGGTCTCCCGGGTGGCTTGTGTAATCTTTTGTGAATTTTAGGTGTATAGTAAATCACCAGGGTTTTGGTAGAGCAGAAGACCAGGTATTCCGCTTCTTTCGTGTTTAAAATCCCCATCTTTTTCCCCTTTTCCACATAGGCTTTTAGTTTTTTCTCATATGTACGCTTGGGGTTCTTATTGAGCTTGTTATAGGTGTTCTCTACCTGAAGCAGGTTTCCCATTTCCTCTTTGTAATCTTTTTTGTTTAGTATTACTAGTCCTCCCCCTTTATCTGCAGGTCTTATGACCACCTCCTTTCTTTTACTCAAAGATTTTATTGTTTTCCAGACATTTTTTGTTTTGTGATTACTCCGTTTTTCTAATTTTCTTAAATCATCTTCCACCATTTTTTGGAAGGCTCCCATACATTGGTTCCCGGATGTTTTAGGGTTAAAGGTGGAGTTGTTTTTTAGCCTTGTCTGCTCATATATTGTTTCTCTCTTTGTTCTTGTATCTGTATTGGTTAGAAAGTGTTTTTTAAGGTTGAGTTTCCTCATAAACTTTCTTAAATCAATATATGTTTCGAATTTGTCCAAATGTTTTTCAGGGGCAAACTTAAGTCCCAAATCCAGGATTTTCATCTCATCCTCAGAGAATTGGACATCACTAAGGTTAAAAATACCCTTCCCTAATATTCTTGCCTTCGCTTTCTTCTTCCCTCTTCTGTTTCCTCTGGTCGTCTTCTTCTTTCTTTGGGTCCCTGTGTGTATCTTATGTCTCCTCCATACCTTCTGAGGTTTTCCTGTTCCCTGTGTGGCTGGTTCTCTTCCATTGTTCTGTGTTGTTCTCCTCGGGGTTCTTCTCTGTCTATGTGTGGTCCTCTCCATTCAGGATTCCTGTAGGGAGGCCTGGCTCTCCGTCTCCCTGGTGGTCTGTCTCTGGCCCAGAGCCTGGAAAAATCCCTCGGGGGTCCTCGATCTCCTCTGAATCTAGGACCCGGATTGTCTTCATAATAATTTCTGTGTTGGGTCCTCGCACTTCCCCTTAATGGGGAGTATCTGTTTCTCGTAGGTACATTATATCTGGGTGTTTGGGGGGTTCTGTATTCCTGCCTATCTTGGTAGTTGGCACTTCGGATTCTGGATCTTATTGTGTGTTCATATGGTGTGTCTTGTTGTGGCCTATATGGGGGCCTCACATTCACTCTTCCTGTCTGTTGCGGTATGTTGTTAATTGGTCCCTCCATTTCCATCTCAATGGAGGTATCAGGGCTATCGTCCTCTCCAAGTTCCTCCTCTAGTAGGCAAGGATCTCCATTGTTGGTTTGCCATTTATAGACATTCATGCTCTGATAGTCCCTCAGATCCCTTTTGTATTTCTTCTGTTTTTTAGCTTGAATTTGGATGTCATATTTTTTAATTATTTCTTGAAGCTCCTTTTCCTTGTTTTTATATTCGGTCTGGTTGGTGAAGGGTAAAAGCTGATCTTTAATTTCAATAATATTAGCTTCAATCCCTTTAAGTTTAAAATGTCTTCTTTTCAGAATTTTATGTAGTAGGTCATTTTCACACCCATTAAAGAAGGTATACCATTCATTCATCAGCTCTGGGTCATTGAGACCATCATTAGGGTCTAGATCCCACCTTAATCTCCTTGGGGTCATTTTTGCTGTGATGTAGGTTTCTATGGTGGCTATATCCCACCAGACTCTGAGCTGCTTTTCCATGGTGTGTCTTAGTTTCCTCATCAAGCTATTCATGTCTTGTGCATTGGTTACTATCTCCTGGCTGAAAATGCCACCTAAATCTATATTCCTATTTCCCATATACCCAAATATATCCATAGCTGCAAGCAAAAGGATCCCACCTTGGTGGGACCTGGTGTATTACGTGTATATGAAAATGCTGCGCTTAGGATAGAGTGTAAGGTGTGCAGCCCCCCTAAAGGAGCTTCGCTAGGGAGACTCTGCAAAGTGTTTGGATTGTGTAATGGAGTATGGCGCTCCCTTTGGGGTAATGGGGTATTAGAGTGTTGGGGGGGGGGAGATTTATGTTGCAGAGTTCCTTGTGACTGGAACCAATTATTTACTCCAGCTATACCCCTAATAGTGGTACGAAATACCATCAACCCAATAAAGTGCAAAAACCTAATGTGCAGCAGTGCAATCTTCAATGAAGCAATTCATAATTCATACATGTGACCACATTAGAGAAAGTAAAAATGAAAGTGAAAGACTAAATATTTCCAATATTCATGAATATACCAGTGATAATAATCTCAGGTGTACTAGATCATTAATTTTTCCTTTATATCACATGGACTTCCAAGTGCATTTTTGCTCAGATAAGTGCAGGTGTGTGCAATGACAATTCAGTAGTAAATAATATGTGCAACACTAATTCAGTAGTAAATTATAGTCCATATGGTAATCAAAATCTTCAAGTCCAATTTTCAAATAATTTCCAATCGAACTGTGACAGAGGTGCTTTCAGATGATAATGGTGACTTATTGTGCTCCCCCTCTCGGGTCCCCACTCACCGAATCCTGCAACCCCAGGAGGGGCAAAACAGCTTAGGGTATCACGGCCGCAAACTCCTCTCCACCACGGTCATCTGAGGTATCCAATTTGGTCTCCACTCCCCCTGTTGTATTAAGAGATGTTCTCAAATGGCTCCCTCATGTAAAAAGGAATAGAGTGCTCCCATAGTGTAGTAAAGTAAAACCGTTTTATTCCACAACTTTCCAATTAATTACACCATCAAATGATAAAATAATTAAAACTAAAAAATATATACAAAATATAAAAAACTAAGTCATAAATCCAGTGCTGGTAGGTCAAAAATACCATCCAGGGTGCATACACTAAGTGGAACGTGCCTAGAGTCCGCACCCTAGAGTGACGTAGCGTTCCACTTAGTGCACGTTCCACTTAGTGTATGCACCCTGGATGGTATTTTTGACCTACCAGCACTGGATTTATGACTTAGTTTTTTATATTTTTTATATATTTTTTAGTTTTAATTATTTTATCATTTGATGGTGTAATTAATTGGAAAGCTGTGGAATAAAACGGTTTTACTTTACTACACTATGGGAGCACTCTATTCCTTTTCACATGAGGGAGCCATTTGAGAACATCTCTTAATACAACAGGGGGAGTGGAGACCAAATTGGATACCTCAGATGACCGTGGTGGAGAGGAGTTTGCGGCCGTGATACCCTAAGCTGTTTTGCCCCTCCTGGGGTTGCAGGATTCGGTGAGTGGGGACCCGAGAGGGGGAGCACAATAAGTCACCATTATCATCTGAAAGCACCTCTGTCACAGTTCGTTTGGAAATTATTTGACAATTGGACTTGAAGATTTTGATTACCATATGGACTATAATTTACTACTGAATTAGTGTTGCACATATTATTTACTACTGAATTGTCATTGCACACACCTGCACTTATCTGAGCAAAAATGCACTTGGAAGTCCATGTGATATAAAGGAAAAATTAATGATCTAGTACACCTGAGATTATTATCACTGGTATATTCATGAATATTGGAAATATTTAGTCTTTCACTTTCATTTTTACTTTCTCTAATGTGGTCACATGTATGAATTATGAATTGCTTCATTGAAGATTGCACTGCTGCACATTAGGTTTTTGCACTTTATTGGGTTGATGGTATTTCGTACCACTATTAGGGGTATAGTTGGAGTAAATAATTGGTTCCAGTCACAAGGAACTCTGCAACATAAATCTTTCCCCCCCCAACACTCTAATACCCCATTACGCCAAAGGGAGCGCCATACCCCATTACACAATCCAAACACTTTGCGGAGTCTCCCTAGGGAAGCTCCTTTAGGGGGGCTGCACACCTTACACTCTATCCTAAGCGCAGCATTTTCATATACACGTAATAGGAGAGTTTGGCAGCTCACAGAGGATGTTTCAAGGAGGTAGAAAAACACAGTAAGAAGTTATTTCTTGAAAAATAAATGACAGAGCTATTAAATAGTGGATTATTTTTAGAGAGTAAGGATATAGTTTAGGGCACTTTCACACTGGGACGTTGAGGGCGTCGCCAGTAAAGCGCCGCTATTTTTAGCAGCGCTTTATCGTCGTTTTAGCAACGCTTTTTGGCTGCTAGCAGGGTGCTTTTAACCCCCGCTAGCCACCGAAAGAGGGTTAAAAGCACTCTGGCTTTCACACTGGAGTGACAGGAGAGGCACTTTGCAGGCACTATTTTTAGCGATATAGCGCCTGTAGAGCGCCTCAGTGTGAAAGTGGCCTTAGTGTCACTTTAACTGTACATTCAATACACTAAGTGAAGAGTCTGAAGTTGTTTGGTAAATCCACTCTTGTGATTCAGTAGAAATAATTCAATATTGTCCCCCTGGAGCATGTGCCATGAGTGGTTCAACTGCAAATGAAACATTGCAACGACTTAATACAAATGGACACAGACAAACATAAAACCACATGCATTACAGTTATGTCTGATTAACTGTTTACATATTATACTGGGTCAATGTTTTTGGAGGAGTATGTTAAAACAACCCTGTCAGAGGGCTGAACAGTTCTAAAACAGCACGTTGTGAAGAAAGCAACAATATAATTACCTGTTGGTCAGCCAGTAGCAACAAGAAAAAAAGGTTCCAGGCTCTGATCCATTCTCAGGAGTGGAATCAGTTTCCCCCCACTGGCTACTATGGTTTTTCTTGACAACCCCTACTTCACTATTGTGTCCTGCAGTGACCATGATTCGTGAAGAGTAACCGCAATGTCCAGAAGGGAGACTTGTTTTTTGACCAGTTTCGAGGAATCAAAAGAATCAGCTGCAGGAGCTTTGCTAGAGAGTGATCAAGCAAGCTAACAATTAAAGTGGTATTAAACGCAAAAGCAAACAATTATATTGCAGCTTACCAATTCTTTGATATGGTGGCTACATTTGTTTTGTTTATTTTTTTAGGCTTTCTTTCTTCTATTTGCTTCTGTTGATTCAGCTAGAAAGTTTTTTGTTTTTCAAAAGCACAAGCTCACCAGCAGAATGTATCAGTTTACATGGATGAGACAAACCACTTAACATAGGCAGGGGTGATTAAAATAATCAGGTTTTATGTATTTCTGCAAAACTTTTATCCCAAATAAAAAAACGGTTTGCTGTGACTGATTATAATGTGTGAGCTGGGGTTTGGCTTCAATTTGTTAGTGTATCTTAATCTGCTATTACACCTAACACTCCTCTCCCCCCAGAATGACAATGCTGCTGTCCAAAGGTATCCCTATGCGCCTTCATTCAGAGTGGGGGCACTCAAATACAGGAGGAGTGTTACTGGCCAGATCAGCAGGTGAAACAGAGGGAAAAAGGTCTAAGGAATTAAAACAGATGCAGCCACCACATTTAATGATTGGTAAGTTGAAATACAGTATATTACATTTTTGGTTTTGGGTTTACTAC
Source organism: Aquarana catesbeiana (assembly GCF_042186555.1). Classification (NCBI taxonomy): domain Eukaryota; kingdom Metazoa; phylum Chordata; class Amphibia; order Anura; family Ranidae; genus Aquarana; species Aquarana catesbeiana. The sequence goes on along the minus strand of NC_133324.1, from coordinate 711,834,895 downwards.
TGCTTTAAGTAATAATCTCTTTTATGTCCCCTAACAGGGTCCCCATAAGGACATATGGATTGTACCAACAGAGTAGAAGGTCCTCAGTCATGCCTGGCTAAATAAATAAATATATATCCTCTAGAACAAAAAAAACACAAAAAAATCAAATATCATCATCCAACATGATAAGGTGAGGTTGTGGGTATTTCACTCATTCAAAATAAACTTTGACCATTTGCATCACCTTATTCATTAAGCAAAGTGAACTCCAACTTTGCAAAGTGAACATACTTTCTGCTACATGTACCTATCTATTCTTTTACAAAATTAACCCCATTGATGGAAGCCACTTTAATCCTTTGCTAATCCTTTTTTTGCTACATGAGCCATTTCTTTAATTTCAAGTCTGTAAGTTTAAAGTCCAGGAATCCATTCCTACCACCTTTTAACCACCCCCACTAACTAATCCTTAGGAATAATTTTAGGGATTTTTTAGGGAAAAATGTAATAAAGGCCCCTTTTGCTTAACTGAATTTATGACGCATTAGGTGCAGTCTTCTCCCTTTTGGACTGCCAATGGGAGGGTCCTTGTTTAGTTGCCCATGTTGCTGCCTTGATTACTTTGGTACTTCACATTGACTATCTAGTAGCGGGAGTTCACTTTCTCTAGAAAAGTCTTTTTTTTTTTTTTTTATAATATGGTGATCTGTTACTGCAATAATTTCAATTGGTTGCATTCCTGCACTGTAGCAGTGGATGGATTGCTTTGGCCAGAAGAGACCCCACAGAGGTAAGTAAAAGAAGGGTTTTATTTATTTATTAAAACTGTGAATGGGTGTGGTGGGAAGGAGTAATTGGAAGGTGGTGGTGGTGGGGGGAGGAATATATTTGTCTGGAGGTGGGTTATAATGTAAGTTTAAAAATAATGTTTGTGGAATAATATGTTCCAAAATGGACCATGCTTTATAAGTTTTGTTTATCTTCCTCTGGATCAACTGTGGGTATATGATTGTGTATATGGAGGATTTCTATTTATTTATTTTTTCCTGTTGGTTGAACATGATGTCTTTTTTCAACCTAAATAACTATGTAACTATAATATCCAATAATATATTTGAATTAGTATAGTTGAGTGCCTGTTGAGTTTATTTTTCTAGTATATTAATTATAATATTACAAAATGACAATCATGGAGATTATATACTATATGTTATGGGTTTATTTAATCAGTAGCTTATATAAAGGTAGGTATCACTGACTGCATTGGCAGAACCCTAGAGAACTACTTTAGAAAATTATTTGCATTATTCATGGGTATTGCTGCCAGTTACCTGCTTACAATAAATCATAATATCATTTTATTTGGTTTAAAAAAACAAATTTTCACTTGCACAATTTCCTACAACAAAATGTACTTGTTATTTTTTTTTTTGACAATATTGCAATTTCATTGCCTGGCTTTCAAATAGCTAATTGTAATCAGCAGATCTTAAAAATGTGACTTTCATTTATGTAAAGTCGGCAGGTACATATTTGGGGTTAAAAAGAACAATTGCTCCTCGTTCAACCCACCTGGCGTAAGGACATCCAGTCTGTAAATCCAGTAAGATTCCCGTGCACACAGGCGTTTGTAGCGTTCTGCTGCTGGAAAAGTATTGGGTATAGCTTAGATTACCCAAACTTTCAGATCATGGGAGGAATGTTTATGATGAATAAGGAAATGTTTGGGGACACTACTGTAAATTAATGATGCGGCTGTGTAGGCAGAGATCCATATAACCGTGCTGATAATAAAACGTGACAGCGGGGGCAGGGAGAAGAATCCACACTCACTGTCGTGGGAATGGGGGGAGGGTCAGGGATGCAGGGGGAGGTTGCTGAGCATGTTACATCCTAAATAGGGGTGTAACATGTAACATGTTCAGAAGGTGAACTTAGCCTTTAACATACAGTACCTGCAACCACAAAAAAGACAGAAACTAACTACCAACTGAAGAGTTTCCTTTGGGCTTTTTTGGCACGTTTCAAATCTTTCTTCTTTTACATATTTATTGTCTTGTCAGATATACAATATATTCCACGTTTTGTGATTAACACTTTTCTTTTTTTTCAGTGATTTAGTATATTGTCTTTATATGTATTTGCCCTTTACCTAATTTAGCTTTGTCCTTAACGAATCTTTCTTCATTACATACATAGTCATTACATACATAGTCACAAATTTTAAGCATCCACCAATAGACTATATTGTTGCTTGAACATTCACCACATAAATATCTGAGGCTGTCCAGATGGTGGTACGAGATTATTCCAGTCCGTATTCACCTATAAAGAACTCAGTGCTGTATATCTTACCCTGTGAGTAGAATGACACGATTCTAATGCTAAGTGAATTTCTTACAGCTGGATAGATATCTCTGCTGCTTTTTTTCGTCACCATGTACCATTCAATGTAGTTGATCTTTCTTCTCTTTTTATTTTCAATACTTTTGATTGAAACTTTTATGATGATAACAAAAAGTAGAAAGCAATGTTATGCAAGTGCACAATACATTCCAGATCCTGCGTTTACATTTGTGTATAGCTATCTCTAATCGCATATGCTAACATAGCATTCTAAGGTACCTGCATTGCTCTTAGAGGCTCAATCGATATCATAACTTTTTTTTACCAAACTGTATAACAATAATGAATACGATAACTGATCAAGCATTGCGACTCTCATCCCTCTGGATGCCCCAAAGGGATCATACTGCATCGCAGGGGATGAGGTCACAAGGTCCTTGCACATGTCTTTCAGAATATTATCGGAATTATAATTAATGATCATTGTATAACACTCTATAGAGGAAGCTCACCCTGACCAAAAAAAATAAAAAACATTGGTTTGGTGCAAGCAAGGATGTTACAGTGTATTGAATCAAGAAGGCAAACTAAGTAAAAGAGTATCTGAGTTACTATAATAACTGTTACTGTAACAGGTTCATAAGTATTATTCAAACATGGTATAACAACAGTGTGTTCTAACTTAAGAGTATTTAATCCATCTATGGTGTAGATGAAAAAGTTCTCCAAATAGACCAGTTAGATTCAAATTTGGAAGTGTTTCTATCTCAGTATGTTTGAATTTTTTCATATTCTGCTACATTATTGACCTGTTTAATGATCTCCCTTATGCTAGGAATTTACTTTGTTTTCCATTTATGCATTATCGCTGAGAGTGCTGCAAAAATTATATGTATAGCTATCAATTTGACAGAAATTGGGTAGGTTGACATGTTGATATTAAGAATAGCTTGTTCAACATTTGGTTTTACAAAGACCCCAGTTACTCTAGATATTAATTTAAATATCTCTGACCAGAAGCTGCAAAGATGGAGGCAGGTCCAAACCATGTGTGTTAGAGTTCCTACCTGTCCACATTCTCTCCAACAAAGGTTTAAGTTAATTTTGAAAAATCTTGCAACTATGTATGGGGTGAAATACCATCGTATGCCGCGTACACACGACCGAACTTTCCGGCAGAAAAGGTCAGATGGAATCATTCCATCGGAAAATTCTGACGACCTAGAAATAGAACATGTGTCAAATCTTTCCGATGGAATCAGTTCCTAACGGGAAAACTGCTCGTCTGTATGCTGTTCCGATGGACCAAAAATGACGCAAGGGCAGCTATTGGCTACTGGCTATTGATCTTCCTTTTTCTAGTCCAGTCGTACGTCATGGCGTTCTAAGTCAAGTCAAGTCAAGGCAAGTCCGTTTCAGCGGAACTCTGTCGTAACTCCGTCAAAAAAAAGTCAGAGTTTATTCTGACTGAAAAAACGGTCGTGTGTACGCGGCATAAGCATTAATTTTTGTGCCAGTTCTTCATAGTTAGAACATTGGGAAAACTGGTGGTTGTTGCTGATCACTTTTAGCCACTGTTGATCTGAAAATGTTTTACCTAATTCTTTCTCCCATTTTAGTAGAGGGGTTGGTTTAGTAAAGGTAGTTTTAGAGTGGAGTATGTTATATTTTAGTAGAGGGGTTGGTTTAGTAAAGGTAGTTTTAGAGTGGAGTATGTTATATTCATGGTGATTCCTTTCACCTTCGTTGCATTGGTGTGCCAAAATTTCCATACTTTTTCACAGATTGGTATGTGGGTGTTTTTTGTATGTTGGTAGAATGAGGTAATCTGGTTATACATGAATATTTATTTTATTGGGATTTGGTGTTTGTGCGCCAAGTCTGTGAATAGCATTTGTTTATTTCTTATGAAGAGATCCTTTATGTAGTGGGTGTCTTTACTTAACCATTGGTTTAGGAATATGTTTGGGATCACCCATTTAAAGGATTTTAATGGGATGGGGATGTCAATAGATGATATAGTATCATCCTCTGTTGTCCTCAGATAAGACCATGCCTGGATTGTGGCCTGTATGGTGGGATGATCTATTTTAATCCCCATGTGTATTAGGTCAGATGCTATAAGGAGGGATAACGGTGATTTGGGATGTATCCAGGTGAATTCTATTTGGCACCAAGGTTTTATAGTGCCGTTTACAAACCAGTTTTGAAATTGGTCCAGTACAGCAGCTGCAAAATAGTCCTTTAGTACTGGCATTCTCATACCTCCCACTAACTTTGAAATTGGGTAGAACATTTTGCCCTATTGCCTGCCCAGATAAATTGTGACATTTGTCTTTGCATTGTTGTAAAGAAAGGGGCGGGTATGGGAATTGAAAGTGCTCTAAAGTAGTAGATTATTTTTAGCAGCAACATTTTATACACTGCTAGGCGGCCAGTTCAGGAGAGGAAGTAGTTTTGGAATCTGGATATCTCCTGTTGGATAGAAGTGATGAGTGGGATGTAGTTGGCTCTGTATAGATCGGTAAGTGGGAAAGTAAGTTGGATTCCTAAATAGTTTATGTAACTCGTGGTTCACGGGTATGGCATTCTATGTTGCAGGGATGATTTAAGCATTTTATTGATTGCTATACTCAGTATGCTAGATTTAGAGGCATTGACCTTGTAGTAGGCCACTTTACTGAATAGAAGGAGCACCTCGTGAGCTGCTGGTAAAGAAATGGCTGGGTTAGATAGTGTTAGTATAACATCCTCAGCGAACAATGAGATTGTATGTATGTTGCCCTGGGAGGGAATGCCTTGAATTCTTGGGTGTGATCTAATTTTCTCAGTCATGGGCTCCATAATTAGGGCAAAGATTAGTGGGGATAAGGGGCAGCCCTGTCTTGTCCCATTAGTGATTTGATAGTTTTTGGAAAAAATGCCTTACGTGAATACGTATGCCGAAGGAGAAGAGTACAAGGCTAAGATTGCTTTCGAACTGGACCTGTTAGACCAAATTTCCCCAGTACCCTATTCAAATATCCCCAATGTACTCTATTGAAAGCCTTCTCTGCCTCCAATGTAAGAAGCAGAGACGGCTCCTTGGATATTTCCCCTAGGTGTATGAGGTTCACCATTCTCCTGGTTGCGTCTGTGGCTTGGTGGACAGACACAAATCCCACCTGGTCGTGGTTGATTAATTTTGGTAGCAGGTTTGTTAGTCTGTTGGCAAACAGTTTGGCATACATTTTCATATCCACATTTGGTAATGAATTTGAGGCTCTTTACCTGGTTTAGGCAGGGTTAAAATTGTGGCTGTAAGCATTTCAGGTGGAAAACTAGCTTTGGACATTGCAGCATCAAAGACCTGTAATAGGTATGGTTATAAGATAGAGCTAAATAATTGATAGTATTCTGATGAATATCCATCTGGCCCTGGAGATTTATTATGGAACAAGCTTCTAATTAATTTCTCTTTTTATGGTACATTAAAGGGTTGGTTTAATTGAGACAATTCTGTTTGCGAAAGTGTGGGTAAGGTTACTGAATCGAGGAAGTCAGATATAATTTTGTCCGTTGGTTTATAGGTAGCAGGGTCATTTTTAAGATTATAAAGTGATTCATAGTAGTCGCTAAAGGCATCGGCAAATTCTTTTGGGTTTGTGACTTTGTTCCCTGTTTTAGGGGTTTGCATATAGGGGATTTTTTGTTTCACCACTTTTTCTTTTAATTGAGTGGCCAACAATTTCCAGGCTTTGTTCCCACATTGGTATGAGTGGGCTTTTAGTGAGCGAAGATGGCTATCATGTTGGGATATTAAATGGGTTTGTAAGTCCTGTCTGGTGAGAAACAATTGTTCTCTGATTTTGTGGGTAGTGTTTTGTTTATTAATGCTTTCTAGGTGTTGTATTTTAGATAACGGGTCATTGAGCCACTTTGCCCGTTGCTTTTTTATTTTTTTACGCACTTAATTGTATAAGTAATCCCCTGATATAAACCTTGTGAGAGTTCCACAGTGTGAAGGGATTATCGACCGAAGGGGCATTAGGGTCAAAAAATTATTTGAGGGCTTTAAGAATTTTTGTGTTCTCTGGTTGAGAGAGGGTATAGATATTGTTGCGCCATCTGTTTGCCACCTGGTTTCAGAATGATTTTTCCCCACCCTGATGGAAATTGGAGTGTGGTCAGACCACTTAATGAAATGTATATCTGACTTAACAATCTTCTGCAACATAAACCTGTCTACCAAAAATAAATCAATGCGAGAGTATGTGTGATGTACGTTGGAGAAGAATGTAAAATCTCGTTCTGATGAATGTTGACATCTCCAAACATCGAACATTCCTGATGTGGAAATAAAATGAGCCAATTTCGCTCTGCGTTGTTGGCTTCGTGTATCACTGGAAAGGTCCAGGTCTTTATCTGGAATTGTATTAAAGTCCCCGCATATGATCACATGTCCCTGACGTATTGAGGAAACTTTTTTTCAAACTTTCTTCAGGAAATACAGTTGCTTCGTGTTGGGAAGGTATAGGTTGACCAACGTGTATTTATGGGTTTATTGATTTCTCAGATGAGGATTATACATCTGCCTGAGTCATCCAAGTGTATTCCTAGTTGATTAAAATGGATAGAATCTTTGATGGCAATTGACACTCCTCTTTTATTTTGAGGGGCCATTAGCCATAAATACATCTGGAAACTTGCAATTTCGAAAAAACGGAGGTTTTATGGGATACAAAGTGCATTTCTTGGAAGCATATGATATCGCACTTGAGTCTGTCTGCTTCCTTCCAGGCCATCTGTCTCTTAGTAGGACTATTCAGGCCTTTCACATTGAAAGACAACATTTTAAATGCCATTGTGTATGACTGAAGATGTCAGTAGGGGTGTGTTGGCAGTTCTGTATGACAGAAGACAGCTGTGTAGTTATATTACCTGTTGTGAGGTTAATTGCTGGTGATGCTTTAGTAGGTGAGGATCTATCAACACAAGAGATGACGTAAGCGATCAATCCAGTGTACAGAGATGGAAGTTTATAGTCGAGAAGCTTTACAGAAAAATGTATGTTAGTAATGAATCACATAAAAAGAGAAAACAAAATAGAAAGATAAAAAATGAATGATTTTGTGCAGAATCTGTGCAGAAAGGTAACCGCTAAAACCTGTGGGGTTAAAGAAAATAGCAATGTTGCATTCTCCTGGGCCACCAGAGAATGGGATGAAATTGTAATAGGTAAGTACACAGTTCAGCCTGTTTCCACATTTGAGTTGTCTTGAGTAGACAAAGGTGAGCGATAGAAACCCTCCTCTGCTGTACATGACTCTATGATTTGCCACTCTCACATGAGGCGGAGGCCTTCCTTTACATTAGGGATCACATAGGTGGTGTCATCTTTTGTCAGCAGTAATTTGGCCGGGTAAAGCCAGCGATAGGTGATACGGTGGTTATTCAGAGGTTTTGCAATTGTGGCAAGTTGCCTACGTTGTTGCAAGGTGAAGGCTGATAGATCGGCGAATAATGACAGTTCTTGTAAACTTTCAGGCAAGGTTTCACGGTGTCTTATGGCCGTCATGAATTGGTCTTTTATGTGATAGAAGTGAATCTGACTATAGCGTTCCTGGGCAGATGAGAGGGTATATGTTTGGGTCTTGGCAACCTATGAATACAATCTATGAGAAGATCTTCTAACGGTGCGTCAGGAAATGCGTCTTTCATGAGATTGGTGAAATAGTCTTTCAGGTCTGGAGGTTTGACTGGTTCCAGGATCCCCCGAATTTTGACATTATTTCATCTTGATCTTGTCAGAAACCATCAAATCAAACCTGTACAGGGTGAGACAGAAGTACAGTTAAATCACACTTGTTTAATAATAAAAGTAAATAGAACAAACGTAGTCAAAACATAGCTAGAGTTCAGGAACCGAAGTGGATAGTCAGACAAGACAAACGTCAGGGAGCCGGTGATGAGCGTAGTAATACAGCAAGCAGGATCTGGAGCCAGAAGAGATGTCAGCCAAGCAAGTCTTTTAACAGGAATGCAGGAGAAGAGTCTCTGTGATGTTGACTAAGGTGAAGGCAGAGATCCTCTGGACTGGACGGCTTAAGTAGGCAGGACTGACAAGCAGGATATCACCAACAGCTGAGTAACTATGTAGAGATAGAAGATGGCAATTAGCCGACAGCTGAGTGCCCAGCTCAGAGAAGGAAGGGCTGAGCCCAGCCCTGACAGAACCACCTTCTCAATGACCCCTCCCCCTTGAAGGACCACCAGGCTTGAGGGGAAAACATCTATGGAAATCACAGAGGAGGAAAAGGGCATGTATGTCCGAGGATGAGACCCAAGAGCATTCCGGACCATACCCTTTCCAATGCACCAGGTACTGTATGTAGGGATGGACTGAACACCCTCTGGTTCAGTTCACACCAGAACATAACGAACAGGCAAAAAATTTGTCAGAACACACGAACACCGTTAAAGTCTATAGGACAGGAAAAAGAATAATCAAAAGTGCTCATTTTAAAGGCTTATATGCTAGTTATTGTCATAAAAAGTGTTTGGGGACCCGAATACTGCCCCAGGGGACATGTATCAATGCAAAACATTTTTTTAAAAACTGACATTTTTTTGGGAGCAGTGATTTTTTAATGCTTAAAGTGAAACAATGAAAATGAAATATTCCTTTAAATATCGTGCCTGGGGGGTATCTATAGTATGCCTGTAAAGTGGCTCATTTTTCCCGTGTTTAGAACAGTACCACAGCAAAATTACATTTCTAAAAGGAAAAATTGTCATTTAAAACTGATCGCGGCTGTAATGAATTGTCGGGTCTTGGCAATATAGATAAAAATAATTGAAAAAAAGAGCATGGGATCCCCCCAGTCCATTACCAGGCCCTTTGGGTCTGGTATGAATATGAAGGGGAACCCCGAACCAAAATTTAAAAAAAACTTGCGTGCGGGTCCCCTAAAATCCATACCAGGCCCTTCGGGTCCGATATGGAAATGAAGGGGTACATTGCACCAAATTTTAAAAAAAATGGCGTAGGGGTCCCCCTCAAAATCCATACCAGGGAACCCTGCACCAAAGTTAAAAAAAATGGCGTAGGGGTCCCCCTCAAAATCCATACCAGACCCTTATCTGAGCATGCAACCTGGCAGGCCGCAGGAAAAGAGGAGGGGATGAGAGAGTGCCCCCCTCCTGAACCATACCAGGCCACATGCCCTCAACATGGGGAGGGTGCTTTGGGGTAGGCCCCCAAAGCACCTTGTCCCCATGTTGATGGGGACAAGGGCCTCATCCCCACAACCCTTGCCCGGGGGTTGTCTTATCAGAATCTGGAAGCCCCCTTTAACAAGGGGACCTCCAGATCCCAGCCCCCCTGTGTAAATTGGTAATGGGGTACGATGTATCCCTACCATTTCACAAAAAAGTGTCAAAATGGTAAAAAAGACAATAGCCCATTTTTGACAATTCTTTATTATTAATAATGTCTTCTTCTTACCCCTGCTTCTTCCTCCACCTACTTCTGGTCTTCCTTCGGTTTTCTTCTTCTTCCTCCATCGTCTTCTTCCCCCGCTTTTTTCTCCATCTTCCTCCTCTTCTTCCTCCGGTCGTAAACGTAAATGGGTGACCCTGCCCCCTCTGATGCCACGGGAAAGCCATAGGGAAGTCCCCATGGCCCTGCCCTCAGTTATATAAGAACTGTCACAAGCACAGAAGTGTCACACTGTGGGAGCCTCCCATTGAGGCGGATCGTCTGGAAGACAAAGCAGGGAAGAAGAAGCATCACTGCTCCCGAAAAAACGGTCGTTTTTAAAAAAAAAAATTAATTGATACATGTCCCCTGGGGCAGGACCCGGGTCCCCAAACACTTTTTATGACAATAACCTGCATATAAGCCTTTAAAATGAACACTTTTGATTTTTCATGTTAATATCGCATAGACTTTAACGGTGTTCCAACGGCTTTCGAATTTGCCCCGAACACCGCATATTGTTCGGTGTTCGCAGAACATCCGAACAACCACATTTCAGCCCAAACTTATGCTCGGGCCGAACCGTTCGCCCATCCCTAAATGTATGCGCCCACGGAACCTACGGGAGTCAACAATGGATGCTACTTCATACTCCTCATGGTTTTCAACCTGTACAGGTTGACTGAGGTGGTAAAGCGGTTGCAGACCAAAGGTTTTAATAAGCAGACATGAAATACATTCAAAATATGCATATCAGAATGAAGGTCTAATGCGTAAGCCACTGGGTTAAGCCTGCAAAGAATACGGAAAGACCCAATAAACCGAGGTGCAAACTTTAGTGAGGGAATGCAAAGTCAGAGGTTGCGAGATGACAGCCAGACCCTGTCCCCAAACTGGTAGGAAGTCACAGGTGGGCGTCTGCAGTCAGCCTGGAGTCTGTACCTATCATTAGCATGTCGCAAAGCCTCCTGGACTTGTGCCCAAATGGAACGAAGACCACGGACATGCTCCTCTAATGCAGGAATACTCTGCAGAACAAACGAGTCAGGCAACATGGAAGGTTGGAAACCATAATTCGCCATAAACAGGGACAATTGGGAAGCAGAATTCAAGGCACTGTTGTGAGCAACTTGGCCCACAGTAATAGGTCTGACCAGTTGTTATGAAGGTCAGAAATATAGCAACGTTGGAATTGCTGAGGACTGATTGGCTCATTCTGTGGCCCCATTAGACTGCGGGTGATACGCAAAGGAGAAAACAAGCTAAATTCCCAACTGAGATTGCCAATCACTTCAAAGACAAGATTGATGCAATTCGTGAGAACACCTCCACTGTGCATACATCTTGCCCACCCAACATACCTTGTCTAACAGCACATTCAACACTCTCCTCTTTTGAATTGGCTACTACTGAAGAGGTTACAAAACTTTTCTCAGATGCCCACCTAACCAATTGTCCCTTGGATCCTGTACCCTCAAAACTACTACGGTCACCCTCTTCTTCTATCCTATGCTCCCTCACATATTCAATCTCTCCCTCTCTAGTGGCACCTTCCCCTCCCCTCTAAAACATGTGCAGATCACTCCCATACTTAAAAAGCCCTCACTGGACCCCACCAATCTAAACAACTTAAGACCCATCTCATTGCTCCCATTCACTTTTAAACTTCTAGAACGCTTAGTGTACAACCGTCTTAGCTTCTACCTCAGTGAAAATAACCTTCTTGACCCATTACAGTCTGGCTTTTGCTCGCAGCACTCCACGGAAACTGCCTTACTAAAACTCACTAACGATTTACTAACTGCTAAAACCAACAGCCAGTACTCCATACTCCTACTACTTGACCTTTCTGCAGCCTTTGATACTGTTGACCACCCGCTCCTTCTCAATAAACTACATTCCCTTGGCCTCTGAGATTCTGCTCTATCCTGGTTCTCTGCCTATCTATCACAGCGCTCCTTCAGTGTCACCTACAACTCTGTCTCCTCCTCTCCATTGCCCCTTTCTGTGGGGGTCCCCCAAGGCTATGTTCTTGGACCCCTTCTCTTCTCTATCTACACCTCCTCCCTTGGTCACTTGATAACCACCCACAGCTTCCAATACCACTTATACGCCTATGACACCCAAATCTATCTGTCTACTCCTCAGCTCACTTCTTCAGTCTCCTCTCTCATTGCTAACTTACTAACTGACATATCAGCATGGATGTTGCACCACTTCCTTAAACTAAATCTCCCTAAAACTGAGCTATTAAAATTCCCCCCTGCACGTGCCCCCCTCCATGACTTTTCCATCAAAATCAACAATGCAACTATCAGTCCTTCCCCTCACGCCAGGGTACTGGGTGTAATCTTAGACTCTGACTTGTCATTTCAGCCCCAAGTTCAATCGTTGTCAAAAGTTTGTAGAATTCACCTCTGTAACATCTCTAGAATTCACCCCTTTTCAACAAATTAAACCACCAAGCTTCTCATTTACTCCCTTGTTATCTCTCGCCTTGACTATTGCAACTCCCTTCTCATTGGCCTACCTCTCCATAGGCTATCGCCTCTTCAGTCTATCATGAATGCTGCTGCCAGACTTATCCACCTTACCAACTGCTCAGTGTCTGCCAACCCTCTCCTCCAATCCCTACACTGGCTCCCAATCACCCAGAGAATTCAATTCAAAATACTAACCACAACATACAAAGCCATTCACAACTCTGCCCCGAGCGACATCACCAATCTTGTCTCCAAATATCACCCAAATCGTCCTCTCCACTCTTCTCAAGACCTCCTACTCTCAAGCTCTCTCATCATGTCCTCCCATGATCGTCTCCAGGATTTCTCCAGAGCCTCTCCCATCCTCTGGAACTCACTACCTCCTCTGGTCCGGCTATCCCCTACTCTTGCTACCTTCAGGCGATCCCTGAAAACTCATCTCTTCAGGAAAGCCTATCACGTCTCCAACTAATCTCCTACCACTTCCATCAGCTCATTCCCAACAGTTACAATCTTTTGTACCATCTGCCCCACTCTATTAGATTGTAAGCTCTTCTGAGCAGGGCCCTCTTAATCCTCTTGTATTTTATTGTATTGTAACTGTATTGTCTCCTTTTATATTGTAAAGCACTGCGTAAACTGTTGGCGCTATATAAAACCTGTATTATAATAATAATAATAATAATAATAATAACTGTGCGCAAAAGGTTCACCAAAACCGAGACACAAACTGACTACCCCAATCCGAGACAATCACCTTGGGTAGCCCATGTAAGCGAAAGATCTCCCGAGCAAAAATGGACGCCAGTTCCTTAGAAGTGGGCAACTTCTAAAGTGGAATACAATAGTGTGCACACTGAAATATTTTGTTTCAGAATTTCGTTTTCGTCCGCAAAATAAATGTATTTAGTTACACCCGAAATTTGTTTTTATTTATTTTGTTTAGTTAAAAAATGCATTCGTCCGAAAATCCGAAATAATTAAGGTCGAATCTGTCTTGGAAGGCTCATGGTGTCTGTGGAATGTTCTAAGAAGATTCAACGGAGCAGCTAAACTGTACGACGCCGCAATCGTACATTTCAGGTCGAATGTTCCGCCTACAAGCTATAGTAGAATTCTAATGTTGTATGACACTAGTAATAATTATATTTATTAATTATTATTACTAGTCAACCAACATTAGAATTCTTCTATAGCCTATGGGCGGAGCATTTGACCATAAATGTCCGTTTGCGGCAACTGCTTCGTCGAATCCTCATGTCGAATCTTTTCTCTCTATGTCGAATAATCTTGGACTAATACAGTTAGGTTAGGCTCATTCAACCTTTTTTGCTATTGTCTCTATAATGTTGAATCTTTTCTCTCTATGTCGGATCTTTTCTCTCTATGTCGAATCTTTTCTCTCTTTGCAGAATAATCTAGGACTAATTGAGCTAAGGTTAGGCACATTTGACCACAGGTTTGATGGACACAGATCGCTATTGTTAGCATCATGTCGAATCTCCTATCTATATCGAACTGTTGTCGCAACGAAAACAAAAATAAAGCATTTGTTTATGTCGGAACTTTCGGTTTTCGGATTCTGCACATTCGTTATCGTTTGTTAAAACGATAACAAAAATACCCGAAATTCGGACGAAAATGCATTTGGATGAAAATGAATGCACATGTCAAGAATACAATGACACATCTTTGAGAACCAGTCAACCACCAAAGGGATAACTGTGTTGCCCTGGGAGTTGGTTAACTCCACAATGAAATCCATATATAGGTGGGTCCAGGGCCTCTCTCCATTGGGTATGGGTTGTAGGAGGCCCACTGGAAGGTGTCGTGGAGTCTTACTCTGAGCACACACGGAACAGGCAGCTGCGAAGGCAGTTACATAAGCACGTAGACTAGGCCACCAGAATTGTTGGGAAATGGCCCAAAAGAGTTGATTCCTCCCAGGGTGGCCAGCAGCCTTGGAAGAATGGTAAGTCTGGAGCATGGCAGTATGGAGACTCTCTAGGACAAAGCAGTGGTCACAAGGTTTCTCAGGAGGAGCATAGACCTGAGCAGCAAGAATTTTGACACCCAAAGGAGAAGTGAGACTGGTTTGAACCATAACCAGAATATGATCAGGAGGAAACACAGGAACCGGAACCGACTCCCAATTGGAAGTGGAGGAAAATTATTGTGAAAGGCGTCAGCCCTTACATTCTTAGTACCGGGTAAGAATGAGACAATGTAATTGAAACTTGACAAGGAAAGAGCCCATCGCGCCCTTCTGGGAGAGAGGCATTTAGCCTCAGACAAGAATATGAGATTCTTATGGTCAGTAAGAATGAGAACCGGCAGTGGTACCTTTGAGGAGATGTCTCCATTCTTTCAGGGCTAAAATGATCGCCAACAGCTCTCTGTCACCAATCTCATAATTGCACTCCGCAGGTGACAATTTCTTGGAAAAGTAGCCACAAGGATGCATAGCGCTCTTCAGAGGTAGGATGTTGAGACAGAAGGGCGCCAACACCAGACTCAGAAGCATCAACTTAAAGGATAAAAGGTAATGTAGTATCAGGATGTGTCAACACAAGAGCTGAAACAAAGGCAGCCTTGAGACTCTCAAAGGTCTTAATGGACTCCGGAGACCAACTTTGTGGGTTACCGTCCTTTCTGGTCATATCAGTCAGGGGCTTGACAAGAGACGAGAAGTTAAGAATAAACTTATGATAATAGTTGGCAAAGCCCAGGAAACACTGCAGAGGACATAAACCCACGGGTCGGGGCCACTGTAGAACTGCCGAAAGTTTCTCTGGGTCCATCGAAAAATCAACAGTGGAAATCACATAACCCAGGAATTTAACGTGTTCACGATGGAACTCGCACTTCTCCAGTTTACAATAGAGATTGTTCTCTCTTAGTTTCTGAAGCACATGACAGATATCTGTGTGGTGGCTCTCCAGGGACTTGGAAAATATGAGGATATCATCGAGATAAACCACCACACATAACTGCAACAAATCTCAGAGGACATCGTTAATAAATTCCTGGAAAACTACCGGAACGTTACAAAGGCCAAAAGGCATTACGAGGTACTCATAATGGCATGTTCTGGTATTAAATGCAGTTTTCCACTCGTTGCCCTCCCTTATCCTCACAAGATTGTATGCCCCTCTCAAATCAAGCTTCGTGAAGACCATTGCTCCTTTGAGGCGGTCAAATAATTCTGTAATCAATGTAATCAGATTCTTTAAACGATTGAGACCCCTATAAACAATACAAGATCTCAGTTCACCACTCTTCTTCTTCACAAAGAAGAAACCAGCACCAGCAGGAAATGAGGATTTGTGGATGAAACCTTGAGAAAGTGCGTCCGTAACATACTCCTCCATGGCCTTATCCTCCAAGACCGACAAAGGGTAAACCCGGCCACAAGGGGGTATGGCGCCAGGTTGAAGGTCAATTGCGCAATCATACGGCCGGTGTGGAGGCAAACTACCCGCTTGACCTTTGCCAAAGACATAATTAAAATCGCAGTACTCCTCCGGCAGGGAGTGAAGAGGTGCACAGGACCTTGGCTACCTTCTGGAAGCATATCTCACTGCATTGTGGTGACCAGGAGAGAACCTCAGCACAGAGCCAATCAAAAGATGGGTTGTTCCTCTGTAACCAAGGATAACCAATAACTAGTGGAAACTTAGGTGAGAAAATAACTTGGAATTGGATTATCTCATGGTGAAGAGCCCCTATGGCCATGGACAACGGAACCATCTCATGAGTCACATGGGCAGGCTGTAGAGGTCTCCTGTCAAGAGCCTCAATGGCAAGTGGAGTGTCACAAAGCTGCAGTGGAATCAAGTGCTTCGATACAAAGGCAGCATAAATGAACAGGCCTACAGCCCCAGAGTCGATTAGAGCCTGTATCTCGACTGATGACTTAGCCTAAGAAAGGGTAACCGGAAACAGGGGCTTATCCTTCTGGATAACTGGGGACAAAACAACACCACCTAAGGTCTGTACGTAACAGGACCTCAAGTTTCAGGCGTTCCCTGGACTGGTAGGACAAGACTTTGAAAGTGACCTGCCTGGCCACAACAAAAGCACAATCTCTCCCTCCTCCTAAAGGTTCTCTCATTCGCAGAGAGACATGTGAAACTCAAGTGCATGGGTTCACCTTCACTGACCGACTTGGTACCAGGAGGCATGGGAGGTGAGGGAGGCACGGGTGGGCTGCAAAGCTTGGAGACCAATGTACAGGAGGTGTAATGGATGTGACTATGAGTGTTATGGTGAAATGCCTATTTCCAATATAACCATATAGATGTAAGTGCTTACTTCAGTCTCTGCTATCAGCCTTAACCATATTCAATTAGATGTCTGCCAGCTTACCCTCCAACTTCATGTGGAACAGAACTGCAAGAGTTAAGAACAAGTTAAAGAAGATTGTGCCTGTTTTCAGGAACTGGAAACAAGACACCCTATTTAGCTATGATAGTTTGATATTCCCTTATATAGATATAACCCAGCTAAAAGTGTATACTTTGTCACAATAATGAATATGTATATCTTGCATATCTCTCTCTCTCTCTCTCTCTCGGCAAAAGTGTGCGGGATTGATATGCATTTGGGTGGGAGATTACAAGTAGACGAATGGTGCACTCTCTTGAAGAGAAGAAAAAGGGGTTTGCCATCAGACCATGGCCTACTGCGTACAGCAGACTCCTGGTTTAAGGTTGCAAACGCTATTCATGAAGAAGGGGATGGACAGAACATGAAATTAATCAAAATAATCGAAATGGTCGTATTGTATATGTGTATAGAAAACTAGAAAAGAGGAAGCTAAGTAGTCGGCCCTATAATGGCATCTGGTCCCCAGGAGGTAGACACTGCCCTTCGTCTACCGCCCCTCTGTTCTAAGTGACACCTCCCCCTGTGGCAACACGCCCTATGCCACTGCCCCCTAAACCGCCCACACCGAAACCCACCCACATGTTTCCAGTGATGAAACATAGTAGCAATCAATGTAGCATTTTAATTAAATAAATAATTTATGTATAGGATGTCTTGAATATTTCTGAATATTTCAGTCAGAGTCTGAATTTAGTTGTAATTGCTTACCCTTGCATTATTGAAGCTAAAAGGTGTTTCTTTTCTAATAACAGTAAATGTAGCAAATGTGCTATATTTATGAAAATGGTTTTAATTGTGTTTAAGCTGTATTAGCAATAATTGGGGAGTTTAAATGTTCAATTTTAATATTTAAGAGTATTATAAATAAAGAGGAAGTTTATGTATTCTGGGCGTTATGCCAGAAGAACGAAAGAGGAAGTGCTTTCCTTGCTTAAATCTATATGCTAGATTTAGGCCCCATTCACATCTGAGCGTTATGTATGCTGGAAAAAAATAAATAAATCATTCTGTATGGAGATGGTTCACATCTCCACTCTAAAACGCCTGAAGCCAATATGTGTACAAGAAGCTTACTGATTTGGGTTTTAGCGTGCTGAACAGAGCACATAGACACATGTTAGCTGCCGCATTTATTTCAGGTCTTAAAGAGTCAATCCGAAAGGGTCTGAGTATAGAGTAATGGAGCTTGAGACGTTGTTATTAGTAGTTATTAGGTCCAGAATCCTCACAGAACAGTAGAGAGTAGTAGAGAGTAGCTCCTCTCATGATGGCCTCTGACACACCCTATCTGCACCCACCAGTACCAACTCCACATGCCTGCTACAACTGCGGAAGACCCAGCCATGAAAGCGCCCAGTACCAGGGACATGACACCCCACCTCGCCTACCACCTCGCCCACCTCTCCGGTAGGGATGAGCCGAACACCCCCCTGTTCGGTTCGCACCA